>NW_023270464.1:15368064-15474845 GCF_011800145.1 Mirounga leonina
TGCTGGGCTACAAAGTATTCTAAGTGAATTTTTAAAACTTAAAAAAGAAAAACTAAGTCTTACACTTCACAAATCTTAAAGCAGAGAATAATATGAAAAATTAATTTATTTTTCAGAGTTCTTAATATTTGCATATTAGGAAAACCTCCTCCTCAAAAAAGGAAAAAAATTTATATCTCTATCCCAACCAACAACCATCATTACAATTAAAATATTAGAGGAATTCCCAGTGCCACCACTATTAATAATTATTATTTTGCTAGTACAATATTATAAGCAATATAAAACAGAGGTAAAACCACTGAAAAAGATGAAGATATATACATAGAAGAGTACTTCCTTAAGCTGAAGAGTGAGAAACATCTTCTAATAGAGAAATATTGAGGATAACTTCTAAAATAAGAAAAAGAAAATAATGCTCAATATCACCACTTTTACACAACATTGTTTTGAGATATTAGCCAGCACAATAAGAAAAGAAGAAGTTATTAAGATTGGAAAGAAAAAGTGAATCTGATCATTCTGCAGTAGATATGGTCTATGTAGAATCCTAAAATATCAACAAATTATTAGAAATAATTTGAGTTTAGCAAAATGGCTAGATATCCATTGCCAATCTCATTTCTGTACACTAACAACAAATAACTAGAAAACAATTTTACAAAGTACAGCATTTGCTATAGAAGCCAAAACTATAAAATATCAAGTCATAAACCTAACAAAAATGGTAAAGACCTATGCTAGAATACTTTAAAACTTCAGTGAAATTCATTAAATAAATGGAGAAGTTGAACATATTCATAAAAAGAGAAAATATCTTCAGAGATCAAATCTCCTCAAATTGATGAATGTTTTTAATGCAGTCCCAATCAAATTTCCAATAGACTTCTTCAAGAAATTTGACACGTTTTTCAGACGTTTAAATGAAAAACAAGGGATTGTCTCCCACCAATATTTTCTGAGGTAGAAGAAAATGTAGACGGTTTTTCCCCCATCAGATATTAAAACATATTAAAAAACATATTCTATAGCTATGTTATAGCTATAAAACATATTGTAGAGCTATAGCAATTAAGAGAAATTGTGGAATAAATATTAAACCAGAAATGCCCATGCATATACAGAACTTCGATATGTAACTGAAATGTATGTAAGATCATTGAAAATGAAAGCTGTTAATCAAGAAAAGGAAAAGGAAAATACACAAAATAACATACTGAAAGATATTTGCAATACGTACATATATTTTTAAAGATTTTATTTATTTGAGAGAGGGAGGGAGCCTGTGCTCCCACGCGCGGGCATGCTCACACACATGCACAAGCAGCAGGGAGGGGCAGGCAGAGGCAGAGAGAGAAGCAGACTCCCGCTGAGCAGGGAGCCCTCCTGGTGGGGCTCTCGATCCCAGGACCCAGAGATCATGACCTGAGCCAAAGGCAGATGCTTAACAGACTAAGCCACCCAGGTGCCCCAGCAATACATATTATTTCAAGAGGTTAAAACTCCTACAAATCATTAAGAAAAGCGAA
Organism: Mirounga leonina; assembly: GCF_011800145.1. Classification (NCBI taxonomy): domain Eukaryota; kingdom Metazoa; phylum Chordata; class Mammalia; order Carnivora; family Phocidae; genus Mirounga; species Mirounga leonina. The sequence continues at coordinate 15,369,594 of NW_023270464.1, forward strand.
GCTCAGTAGAAAAGTAAGCAAAAGATATGAGAGACAGTTCACAGAAGAGGAAACCTATATGTCCAGTAAACACATGATAAAACCTTCAACATCACAACATCAACATCATTAATCAGGGAGGTATAAATCCACACCAGTTAATGTAGTTGTTGACAATTATTCGTATTGTAATAATCAAGAATTCTTGATAATACCAAGAGTTGAAGAGGAAGTGATTCAATGTAATCTTGTACTTTGCTTGTGGTACTGTAAACCGCTGCGACAAATTTGGGAAATAATTTGGCATTATCTTATAAAGTTGAATACTTGCATACCCCGGAATTTCCACACTTAAGTACACACACAACAGGAACTTACACATATGTACAAGAATGCCTACTGCATCACTTTAGTCATCCAGAAACAATGTAAGGGTTCATCAACAAGCAAATGGATAAAAACACTGAGGTATAGTTACACAAAGGAATTGCAGTGAGGATAAATGAAGTGAAATAAAATGCAATGGAACACAGCCACACTTAATATTATAAATGACTCTTGGTATCATTTAAGTGAAAATTCCAGAAAACTACCTACAGAATGATATATTCCTTTCATAAAGTTCAAACCCAGCAAAATCCCACAATATGTTAATCATGTATGCATGTCTGCATGTGGGGTAACTGCCTTGCTCTCTCTGGGAAGGGCTGTATGTCTTCAGTGGTTTCTCTCATTTCTTCTGATCAGCAGAGATCACTCTCAGCTCCCCTAAGATGTCACCAGCTTTCAGTGAAGCACCTGTAAGTAGTCAGTGAAGATGCGGGAAGAATTGGAGGATACGGACAGGCCCGCTATGAGGCTGATGCGCTGTGGAATTCTAATCTGTCATGCCAGCCTACATAGAACCATTAAAAGACCATTAAAAGTTAGGCTGGTTTCTCCTTACTCTTATCTATGGCCTGCCCTCTTCCTCCTGAGCTCCATCAGAAAAGACAGCAGCTGTTGGTCTATTGTAATCTATCAAGGGATCTTAGCTTTCTAGATTTAATTTAATTTTCTTTATGTTCTTGTTCCTCTGATGTTTTTTAAATAAACTATAATTTTGTAGCCTATCCAGTTTATTTTGCTTGTTGTGGTGAGAGCAACAATCTCTTACCAACTTTCTACATCCTGAGCCTGGATGGTACAACATTTTAAGGCTACAAATTATTGAAAACAATCAACTTTGGTCAAATGTGTTATTGTCATTTACCTAATTTTGTCATTCACCTTTTATTTTTTTCAATATATACTGACCTATTAATTTATACATCTTTAAAATCGTTCCTTGAGGTTTTCTTTTATGCTTAGAAAGACCTTCCTTAGTACGGGATTACTTACAAAAAACATCTTCTCATGTTTCTAATAGTACTTTAATGCATTTATTTTTAGCATAAAATCTTTGGTCCATCTGGAGTTTATTTTGGTGTTGGAAATAAAGTAGGAATACAATTTTATTTTTTTTTCCAGATGGCTACTAAGTTGTCCTAACTCCATTTATGGACAAAGAATATGAACAGAGTTTTACATACAAGTAATTTTTAAACATATGAAAAGATGTTCGACTACAGTCATAATTTAACAAACTGAAAATAATAACTGTAGTTAAATATTATTTGGCACTCTACACCTAAATTAAGTGTGTACATATCTTTCAATCCAACAAGATTATTTCTGGGAGATTAGCCTTTAGATATTATCACATATATTTATAATATCACATGGATATTCATTGCTACTTTGTAAGTAAATAGAAAAAATAAAAGTACAACCATGTAAATGTCCTTTAAGATGAATTGGCATAGAAATTTTTATACACCCATAATAAAGGACTGTGAAGCATTTACAAAGATGTAGATTACACACTAATGTTGAGGTATGATATTTAAGACATATTATTAAACATAAAAAGCAAAGTGATTTTATGTATGTACCATATACTACCAGCTCACCAAAAAGGAACGCACATACATACACATACATACACACACATACATATGTACACATGCAAGTTTATTTGCATAAACTGCTTAGAAAGGCTTGTAACAGGATTAGGTGGGGGAAAAGGATGAGTCTGGAAGGAGGAAGTCACCTCTAGTTATCTGAAAGTAATGAGTATTTTTCTGAATGAGATTTCAAGAATATTGTTGTGGCACCATCGAATCAAGAGAAGTGACTAGTCAACTTTGTGAATAAAATGGCCCACCTGTAAATTCTTGTGATACTCACAAGTTCTACTGGTTGTTTTTATAAACAAAAGCCAAACCAGGAGCAGAACATCAGATTTAAAGTTTAACCTGCAGCTGAAATGTATTGTTTGCTTAATACAAATTTGCTAAATGTAAAAGAGAAAAATTCAGTTTCCAACACTTCCTTCTTCTATCACCACCATTACTAGTAAAATGCCCATATACGCTCATTTTCTCAGCCACTGGTTTTTACAATGAGGTTGGTAGGGAGCCAGGCTTTCCCCATACAGGTTTCAGATGCTGCCTTGTGAAGTGGGGTTCAGAGAGGCCAAGGGCACATCCCTCCTCCCTCCCCGGCTTAACCAGCACAGCTCCACTGTTGTCTTCTTTTACTAATAAGGATGAGGGAGGATTCTAAACAATTTTTCTTTTTAAGAAACAAATCTTCAGTGAACTAAAGAAAGAAATCAAAGCCTATTCTCTGTCACTGTTATTTCAATCAACATGACGCATTTAACAATAAAACAACTTTATAAACTTTATGAACTTACAAACCTGGAAGTTTAGGGCTCGGAGAGACCATACAGATAATGTGGTCCTGTCCTGTCATTTCACAAAATAGAAGGACAGGGAAGTCACAGAGATGCAAGGATATGTCCAGAGCCACACTGAATTATTGGTGGCAGATTCAGAATTAGGGAGCCAGCCTCCAATTTCCTTGGGCTTTTTCTCTGTATTCCTCATTGGTAAATGATTAACCAGCCTCTCAATATTGACATTTGTCAAGGGATTCAGACCAATATTTTGCTGCTGTGGCTATAAGTTACTCATGTGACCAAGCTCCCCAATTCCTCTCTTTGGTAAATATTTACTTTTCAGTTCAATTTTTTGAAGGTTTCCACCAATCAAATTCTGCCCAGGAAAGACAACGGCTCCCACTGGTTGTCACCTTTGGCAGTCATGTATAAATCCAAACCTAGTCAAAGACAAAGCAACTCATCCAAACAGGAAAACACATCTTTAGAATAGGTCTGAAGGTAAAAGCCTTGTGATCATCGTATCTATCTATGCATTTGTATTATCATTTCATAAGGTAAAACAGAAGGTGGCAAAAGCCTACTGCCATCCCCTAGTTTTTGATGGAACATATTCATCAAAAAAGCATCCAGTCCCCTGAGCTTGCAGCCATATGCTACAGGAAAATGTCACCAGTTAAAGATGTATTCATTTGCTGTTTTGAAAACTCTGTTTGATATTCATGCATTCCAAGTGTTTTGACCTAGATTTCTGTAGAGGCATTAGATCCAGTCTTGTGCAGGCAGCTAGACAGCTGTTGCTTATGTAGTCAAAGGAAGAATCTAAAGTTAAAAAAAGAGAGAGAATGAAAAAATGAAAACATTTATTAATGGGTGCCAACATTTCGCACAGCCAATATGTTTAATACTAGATGAACTAATATAAGCATATGGGGATGCATTTGTTGCAAAGCTTTAAAGAAAAGAACAAAGAAAAAAGTTGGAAGTAGCTAAAGTTCAAGGGGAATGGAATTTGCACTTTCTTCTGTAAATGAAAGCTTGGTGAAATGGCAACATACTTTAATTATAAGCAAGTGGCTAATGTCATAGCATTTAAGATATTTTCAGAGGAGATATATGATGTTCCATGCTCTGTGCACATCTTAGATAAACCTAAAGTCTAAGTATCACAGCACATCCTTGAAATCTTTTTGGATATCTATCTTGTTCTTAGCCAGAGTTGTCTATTTGTTTGATGTTTATAAGGTCTAGTGAGTTCAGTAGTAAATTCATGTTAAATAATTTAATAGTAATGGTAGTAATAAATATGAATACTGATGTCTCCTCAGCTCTAGGTCCTTCCAGCAAGGAGAGAAAAAGGCTATGTTACTCATCTAACTACTTCCATGTCACGTGTCTACAAGTTATACCAAAGTATTCATCAACATCTCCTCCCCACCTCAGGAGGATGATAGTAGTCAGTTGAGTTATACTGCAGAATCATTTAGCGACACACTCCGAGAGTGTCATCCTCTACCTTTTAGGCACAGTGTCATCAAATATGTATTCATATAGCAACTGGGAGTGTGAATCCATTCATTTGCCCAACCACAAATGGTTATTGAGCATCCAGTAAGAACAGACACTGCATTAGATTCTGGGACCATAGAGATGAAAGGCAAAGTCCTTGTCTCCTACTGTGCTCGAAAATGATGGGTAATTACTCCTCAGAGACACAAAATAACTGTGTGCAATCGGGTCGCTGGAAGAGTTTCCTTCAGCTAAAGTGTGGATTTGTTGGAAGCACAGTGAGAGATCACTATGCTGGTGTGCTATGCAAAGTTGTTCCATCTGAGCACCTAGGTTCTGACAGAAGAATGCAGAAGTTAGACTGACCACAAACCATGTATTTCTAATCACTGTTTATTGTTGGCTATTCCCAATGCCCAGTAGGGGAAATTGGCTGAAACTCTCCCTTTCACACACAGGTGTAACACTTATTCAGTAAACACTTACTGAGTGTACACACTGCAGTTGACATTGTAAAACTAAGGTGGTCGCCCAAAGTCCTTGCCGTTAAGATGCTTGGAGTTCCAAAAGAAAGATAAGTGTATACACACACCTGATTATAAAACAAAGTAATAAACACTGCTTGAGATTTTTGCAATGCCACTGAGTTGCAGAGTCGAGAATGATTTATGAGTGGGGAGGTAATATACGGAATGGGTCATAAAGGATGTGTATAACTTGGCCATTTGGAAACTTGGGAATTGGCATTTTAGACAGGAATAATAGAATGTATGTGGAGAGAGAGGCCAGAAAATGTAAGGTATGTTCAGGGAAGAGATTGAGAAGAAAAAACTGACTGGTTATCGTATGCTGGGATTGAGAAACCCAAAAACAATACGACCATGTCCTTGAAGCTTCTACAGATGTAGGAGCTTCCTTTCTTCTTCATAGGGGCAATCTTACTTTCCAGAATAGTTTCTTGAGGGACTTGAATAAACACTTTAGTAAATTTCTTGGGTAACTGGCAAGATCCTCAGGACATGGTTACTTAAGAAAAACCTTGCATGAATGTATCCCAGAAGAAAAAGGAACATATGCCTGATTGTGGAGGATGATGAAATAAGAGAATGGAAGGAAGAGAAAGAGAGAGCCATGAGATAATAAAAGTGACTGACACTGAAGACTTATTTGGGACCAGGAATGTTCCATATGCCTCATATGTAATAATTAATTCATTTTTTACAACAACTCTGAGATGGAAATTACTTGTGTTCCCACTTTAAAAGAGAAAACTGAGGCACAGAGAGATTAAGTAATTTACCCAAGGTCACATAGGAAGTGGGAATGGAAGAATTCTGGTTCCAGGGGCACCTGGGTGGCTCAGTCAGTTAAGCATCTGACTCTTTCAGTTCAGGTCATGATCTCAGTGTCATGGGATCAAGCTCTGCATTGGGCTCTGTGCTCAGTGGGGAGCCTGCTTCTCCCTCTCCCTCTGCTCCCCTTCTTCTCTCTCTCTCAAATAAGTAAATAAAATCTTTTAAAAACATGTTTATGAATTCTAGTTCCAGTCAGCACTTTTAACTTTTCTGATCCACTGCCCAAGAAAGCTATGAGGTACATGGTATACCTCTGCCCAGGTCAAAACTTCAATAAGTCTTGGTGAAGCAGGTTTTTAGTGGAACCACCTGAGGAGCTAAAGTTAGCAGCTAGATTGGGTGTGAGGCAAATGAGTGGACTCAAACAAGGAAACACAACATGTCTAGGGTGGTCTTCATCTGGGATACCCTGTATAGAAAGAGATGATTTGGACTTTCCATTCTAAACAACTCTATTTCCACTTTGCAAAATACATGTCATCAAGCACAGTTAAAAGAGGTCATCTTCAAAAGTGGGTCGTCCAGAATTTTTAATAAGTGGGAAGCCACATAAATCCCACTGTAAAGTAATCAATGTTATTTATTGAGGACTAATCGGTGAATGCATTTCAATTCAACAGGCTGATAGTATATTTGAGATTAACAGTATCACAGCTAAAAAGAGTTATTCTGCATTGATCAACCCTACTGTTTCCTGACTCAGGCTGCAGGCACTGCCTCTGATGGGACCAGAAGGGGCTCCAGCTACACCAGGCCCCATGGGGATCCATAGGGGGAGTTTTCATCAAATGGAAGCAAAAGTGTCAGGTGGGCTCTAGCCTGTCGTAAGGTATAGGACCATTCAGTGCTGATCCAAAGAAAGAGCTTGCCAAATGGGTATAACTTCCTTTGAATCCGAACAAGAGTTGAGAGTCTACTTTTTCTTTGTCATAACTTGGAGTTCAGAGGTAAGGCAGAGTAGAAACTGAGGCCCAGATTGGGTTGGTTAGCAAAGGATATTTGGAGATGGACCCACAGGCCAGTGATTATCACAGAGTTGATTTGTGGTGAGCCCCTAGCAGATGAGAAGCTAGATTAGGCAAAGTTCAAGGTTTTAAAATTGGCCTATATTGATTCCTCTGCCAAAGCCTTTTAAAATCCACCAGATACTTACGGCAAACAATCAACTTCCTTCAGTTGGAAGGAGGGGGCTCATGTAAAAATATACACATATGTTAAAGTTGAATTTAAAAAGTACATGAATTATGTGATTAAAATCATACATAAGACTTGAGATAATTTTTTTTTTTTATGGTAAGATACATGCAGGATATGCCCACACCCTCCCCGCCTCCCTGCCTTCTAGAGAATAAGGTTGGTTTCCTCTGCTATTAGAAGAATTAGTAGAAAAGACTGAGATGGTCCCGTGAAGAACATTTGCTTTCTGCAAGAATTGAGTATGAGATCTGGGGAAGAAAATGGCAGAAATGATGAGAAAGGAGCTGCCTCTCCATCTGATTTTATTTTATTTTTTAAAAAAGATTTTATTTATTTATTTGACAGAGAAAGAGAGAGAGAGAGCATGAGCAGGTGCAGAGGGAATAGCAGACTCCCTGTTGAGCAGGGAGCCCGATGTGGGGCTTGATCCCAGGACCCTGGGATCATGACCTGAGCTGAAGGCAGACTCTTCACCTACTGGGCCACCCAGGCGCCCCTCTATCTGATTTTAAAGACTTTCAGAGCTGGTGGCCTTATTAGTATTTTGCCCTGTTATGAAGGAGACCGGCTAAGTTTATTACTGCCAATAAAGAATCAGATTTTGATTAGGAAATGAAAGACCCCTGCCTTCCAAATCACAACTTTTCAAGGATATAATGAACACAAAGTCCAAATTCTTCTGCAATAAATGTTAAATTCCTTACCTATTACCAATACTCTAGACTCGGAAGGTTTTCTTCCCCAGTGTGATTGACTGTGTCAATTTTATTAAAATCCCTCCACCAATATAATTAGAGTAAAATGAGAAAATATTTGTCTTAGCAGGTCAATTATACATGGTATTATTTTCAGTCCAGCAAGCTTTGATTGATGACTTGCCGTCTGCCCACATTGATTTCGTAGCAGTACCTGTGGTGTGTGCGTATATATATATGCACATGTGTCCATATGTTTCTACATCTGGACACATATACACATCATATGAATTTTTCCAGGTCAGAATAAAAGAGCATACTGGATTATCATGGGAGCAGTTGTTAATGAGAACATGCCTTCGTTGTTTTTTTCTTTCTTAAGAAGTCAACAGAGTTTTTTTGGTGCAACGTATTTAATGGGGTCCCTTGCTTTTGGATTTCACAATCTCAGTGAATGTGGTCTTGGAGAAGCCACATTCAACTAAACTCATGCCACCCCATGTTTCAGAAAATATTTTAGTGCCATAGATTCATGCTTGTCTCAACACCCCTTAGGGACATTCTCAGAATAGACTCGTTTCTACTCTGGCGATAACTACTTAAGCATCCATATGCAGCCTACCAGAGAGTCCCAGAGAGAAAGCCCCATACACAGTAAGGATGTGTGGAGCCATAGAACAGAGAAGATGAGTTGTCGATGTACATTCACTCCTCGTGGTTACATGTGTACACATGGGAGGCAACTTTGCGTAATTAGGATTGCAGATCCGACAGTTTCCCTATGAGCTGCCACATTAGGTTAAGAACTGAGGATTACAGAAGACCAAATGTTTCTGTTTCAGCTCCAGAGGATTAATTTATTTTTTCCTCCTTTTTAAACTTGGCAAAGGAAGGCATCTAAATGTGAAAACAGAGTAACTAAAGAACTGTAACCAATGCATCTTGGTTAGTCATCGTAAAGGTAACAGCCTATGTAGACCCTGTTTGAGACTTTTGAGAAATGGACCTGGGTGGGTGTTGTTCCATTTCTAACCGAAGTAATTTCCCAAGGAGCTTTTAGACTGTGACTCTCCTATCCCAGGAGCCCAGATTACTGTATCAGAGGGGTTATGGGAAACTCTGAATATTTTTTTTTCATTAGTATCATGCCTATCTCTAGCCATAAAACTGCATTTCCTAATGTGTTCCAATTTAAAACTACATGCAGCTAGCTGTATTAGAGCCAGTTTGAACAGATGGATTTAAGAGAATCAGAGTCAAATATATTTCTTTTTGGAATTTGGCTGCTTCAGTCACTCATGTTACATTACTGAAGCTGTCAGATGTTTACTCTTTTGCAAAGCTCTCTAGTAGGGTTCCCTTACTCCACTTGTAAGTAGAATTACTGAAAAGATGAGCCTACAAGAGAATTAAAACACTCTCTGGGATCTATCCTCTTCTCTCCAGTATCAGGTATAGAAGTGAGTATGTGTGTAGGCCAGGCAGGAGGTTGGCATCACCTCAAAGACATTCTCGCAGAGCTAATGGGATCAACAGGGAATCCAGAAACAAGAATATGCAGAGTTCCGGAAAGCCTGACAGTAGAGATGGAGGTAAGTCCAGTCGGGTAGGAGCCAGCCTAAGGGACAGTAAGTGGAGGGCACAGTCCTTGGACCAGTGAGTAGCTGCAAAATCAAGCTAAGTCTCCAGGAATCTGTGAAGGGTATTAAGATAAGGAATTAAATGCAAGGAGAAAAGAAGAGGAAGCCTTTCCAAGAGCTGAGAAGAAAGGGTAACCAAGATTGAGGAATGACTTAATACCAGAAGGAGCCAACTTGGCCAAATGGAAAAAAAGTCAATTGAGCCTAACCTCAAAAAGAACTTTTGCTAACTGAAGTCTGTGCCATGAGACTCTTTAACAAATGCTAAATACCTATTCCCATGGCATTAGAGTTAATTTACTTGGAATTATTTGCTGCCATTATTTGGATGTAATGTTACATCTTATAACAGCATTAAATTCTGAAATCTGTATAAAGGGTGAAAACCAGCTATTACAAAGAAAACAATTGAGAGAGTTTCACAAATCTCCTATATACAATTTAAAGAAGCATTCTTATGCACATGAAGCTTGAGAATACCGGTTAGACTATAGAAAGGAATAAAAGGAAAGTCTATATGCAATATTAGGATGTTCAAATCAGGGTGCCTGGGTGGCTCAGTCGGTTGGGCGTCTGCCTTCGCTCAGGTCATGATCCTGGATTCCTGGGATCAAGCCCCGCGTCTGGCTCCCTGCTAGGCTGGGCGCCTGCTCATCCCTCTCCCTCTGCTTGCCACTCCCCCCGTTTGTGCTCTCTTTCTCTCTGTCGAATAAATAAATAAAATCTTTAAAAAAAAAAAAAAAAGGATGTTCAAATGATCCCCCTTATATTAGCAAATACTAACAAATCTCTCCTGACAATTAGGTGATACAGGAAGAGTTCCAGCATGGTGTCTGGCCTGCCTGCAAGATTATGTTATTCTTATTTTACTATCAAGTTTCTATGACTTGAACACATGTGCATAGATTGGCATTTTGTTGTAAAAGTTAAATAAGACAATCAAGTAGTGTCTTATAAGGAATCAAGAGCCAAAAGTCTACAGGAAACCAAAGTACTAGGTTATAGTTCAGTATAATGTAATACATAGTTGTAGCAACTTCTTTCTTTCTTTTAAAAAAGAATAAGGTAGAAATAGCCGGGGAACCTTGGGCTGATACATTGTGTACATTAGTTAGCTTAATCCTATGTGTAATCTGAAAGTTAGACATTTTTATGTCTATTTTACAGATGAGAAAAGCAAAACTCAGAAATATTAAGTGACTTCCAAGTCCATATAAATAAACCTATGATTTTTTAAATGTCCTGCCTCTGTAGACATTTTCACTTAACTTGCAAATGTAATTCAATGTTAATAAGTTACATTTTTAGAAGAGCTGCCATAAGAACCTCAGAAAATATCCCCCAAACTTTTCTATCCAATTTACACAGGACAGGTCAAGCTGGCTGAAAAACAACCATACTCTTTTTGGACCTTTTTTTCCCCAACTTGTAAGGCCCAAATAAGCAGGGAAATCATGAATTGCTGGGAACCTACGAGATGAAACAGTCTAATAAACATCCATCTGTCTCTCCCAAATAATAATAATGATTAAAATTAAATGAGGCAAGGTTATTTTTCAGGGACATGACTTACAAACCCTATTAATTTCATTCAGCTAATTAGTGGAAGAAGGAAAGAAACTTCTCATTTTTAGCTGCTCACCGTGCCAAACTGCGTCTAGACAAAATCCATATGAAAACCAAATTCACTGACAAAAAAAAAAATCAGTAATGTGGTAGGTGAGATTCTTTCCTTCCTTACAAAAAATAAACAGGAAATCAGGAACTATTTAGTGATTTTATTTGAATATTGGAGGATTAGATTCGACTTTCTGACTTCTGTTGCGTTTGCTTTGTGTGTGTGTTTGCGTTTTGGTTTGTTTGTTTTTTGTTCGTTTGCTTGTTAAGTTTGGGGGGTCTACTTTTTTGCTAAGCCCTGTCCAAATGGAGAACTCTATCTTATTTTCAAGAATATGGATGTCCATTTTAGATCCTCGGCTGTCTGAATTCATTAATCTAGCAAAACACATGACTAACCAATGAGGCTCTGGGGTCTCAGCACCCCCTTTTGTGAGCTTTTCAAGATAAAGGTGGATTTACGAACTCAGCCACCATTGGGGAGCAGACACCATGTCACATGTTTCCCATGAACCGGAGCAGGGTTATGCTTTTGGCTGGGTCGTCAGGGAAGCTCTCTCCAACCTGTGATCCGAAGGAAATGCTTCACGGCCAACTCTCCACTGCATTTTCTCACATTTGATAGATGAGCAAGCGAAGGTCCAGAGAGATCAAGCAATTTGTTCAAGGTCTCAAAAGTATGGAGTGAAAAAGGTGAAATTCAAATCCAAGTCCAACCAACTTCAAAGCCAATAACCTTGTCACCACATAAAAAAGGTAAGCGTGAAATGATTCTCAGAGAAACAGACATGTGGAGAAGAAGCTCACACATCTACCCAACTTGAGACACTAAGAAAGAAAATAGGCTACCTTTTTATTTTATTTTTTAATGTGCTGAGCCTGCTTTGAGCTCAGAGAAATTTGTCTCATATCAGCCAAGTACAAGAGGGACTATTCAGAGAGACCCAAGTCATTAACAGCCAAAGAAAACTGGAAAAGTTGTTCTTCCCTAGCAAATTGGCTCTGGTTCTTCTAATATACACAAAAACAGAATGATAAAAAAGGAAGAATTTAGACAAATATTTATACATATGGTGGGTGAGGACACCTGGCAGAGCAGGTGAATCAGCTACAGAACGATATGCTGCCTGCAGATTCAACTATGAGGAGAAGTGACACATTTTACAGTTAAATTTAATGCAAACCAGATCTCCAAATTATCCCCCAAACTCGATAGAAACGAAGGATCTCTTTGTTTTCTCTTATGTGCACAAGGAGATTTGAAAAGTAGGTGCTTGTGTGAGTTGACCCTTACTTTGCACAGACCAATTTTTGAGGACAGAATTGAACATTTCTGCATCTTACCCAAACTTGGGATGATGCCTACATCATCCCAGAATAAAATCCAGCCTTTGCAAGTATAGTGTAATGCACAAACCCAAGCAACTGTAATGATTATTTAATTGAATATAGAGGTTGGCTGAATACCAGGGCAAAACACCATGCATTTTATTTATTTATTAAAGATTTTATTTATTCATTTGAGAGAGAGAGCAAGAGAGCACAAGCAGGGGGAGCAGCAGAGGGAGAGGGAGAAGCAGACTCCCCACTGTGCGGGGAGCCCGATGCGGGGCTCGATCCCAGGACCCTGGGATCATGACCTGAGCGGATGGCAGATGCTTAACCATCTGAGCCACCCAGGCGCCCCAACACCATGCATTTTAAATCAGTCATGATCTATATTAATTCAGCACTCATAATAGGCTATTTCCTATAACAAATGTAAAAGGACGGAATCTCAGCCTTGTGGGAGTTTACAACTTACATAAACACATATTCTACATTTAAATCTTTCGTATTTCCTTGGAAAATAAGGGGAGAGTTTAACAAAAGTTTTAATTTGGCATCCATAAGCAATTTATTTTTGCCTAATGATGGTAATGAAAGCACTTTAAGATTTTGAAGTATTATTAATTATATAAATGGTCATTTTGCACAAATATTTATTGAGACGTCTACTCTGTACCAGGCATTGTTTTAGATGCTGAGTGAAAAGCAGTGAACAAAAGAAAAAGCGGAGGAGGGGGGTTGTCCACATAAACTTATATACTAAGGGGTAAAGATACACAATAAAAGAAATAAATAAATGGACACATAAAACTGCAGGCAATAGCCACTGCTATGACAAAGGCAAAAAAATAATTCAAGAAAATAGAAAGTAGCAGTAGGGAAGGGAAATGGTTTTATATAAGATGTTCAGAGAAAACTCTTTTAAGGTACTAATTCACTGTTGATTTGAAAGAACTCTAGAACTAGTTATGTTGATGTCTACGGATGGAATATTCCAGAAAGAAGAAATGCAAAGGCTATATTGGCATGTACATGAAGGTGGGGTAGGAAAGGCAGTGTCATGAAAGCAGGATGACCTTGGAGGTCAGTGGTTGAAAGTGAAGACAGAGATTGGGTATCAACCAAATCACGGAAGCCTCTGAGGCCATTGTTATGATCCTATTTTCCTCCCAAAGAGATGCGGCACCCTTTGAGGATTGTGAGCAGAGAGTGATGATGGTTTTATATGAATGCAGAGTGGAATCCCTAGAAAGCAAATGTTCATCATTCAGAACTTGCAGAATTTCCAAATTGAGCTTTCTCTCCTAACAGACTGATGTTTTAGTCCTAGAAGCAATAAAGTTGAATAAAGCATAACTACTAAACTGATGTAGACATTCTTCTTCATTTACATCTTTCTCACCTAAATTTGAATATGCTTATAATTACATGATTGTGCTTTAGCTGATGTGGACTTCCAGTGCAGAACTGGATAAGGAGGGAGGTGTTCAAGAGATTGCAGAATGCTCTCCCACACCTTTAAAAATTGACTCTACTCATGTTTTGGTAAGTATTGAATGTTTAATGTCCAAGCACTTTACTTATGTTATAACATTTACTCTTTCTAACACCTTGTGAAGTAAACATTATCCTACATTAGAGTGTGCCCATATTATAAGGTGAGGGGAATGAGCCTTCAAGAACTGTGTGACTTGCCCAAGTTCATGATTAGTAAGAGGCAGTCCTGCAGCATGAGTCAGGTGCCCTCTCTACAACTGCCTCCCTTATCAAAAGCAGTGTTAAGGAGACAAGAATGGAAGAGAAAACATGAAGAATTAAAAATGAGTAACATGCTGTAGAAAAGAGCTTGGTGGTTTCTCAAAGTTAAGCATACAATTACTATCTGAGCCTGCAATTCCACTCTTTGGTATATACCCAAAGGAACTGAAAATAGATATTCAATAGATATGTACATTAATTTTTTATACGGAACTATTAGCAATAGTCAAAAGGTAGAATAAATAAAACAAATTGTGGTATATCCATACAATGAAATATAACTCCACCATAAAAAGAATGAAGTACTGATACATGTTACAACATGCATGAAACTTGGAAACATTATGTTAAGTGAAAGAAGCCAGAGACAAAGGGCTATATATGGAGTAATTTGGTTTGTAGAAAATTTCTGCAAGAGGGAAATCCATCAAGACAGGAAGCAGAATGGCAGTTTCCAAGGGCTAAGGAAGAGGAATGGGGAGTAACTGTTTATTTGATACAGGATTTACTTTTGAGGTGGTGAAAATGTTTTGAAACTTGATCGAGGCAGTGGTTGCACACCATTGTGAATGTACTAAATGGTGCTGAACTGTTCATTTTAAAATGAATAATTCTATGTTATGTGGATTCTCCTTAGTAAATAGAGGGAGTAACAAAGGAAAGAAAGGCAAATTAGTAAAAGGCAGGAAGTGAATGGTTCAGGGTTTCTCACAACTGTTCAAAAAGAGCTTAACAGAACGGAAGTTGTTTGTATGTGGCCCCCTTTGGTTCCACTGTCATGGGCACTAGCTACACGTCTATTACACAGAATCATCATAAAGCCGTATCTCTCCTGAACTACCTTTTCTATTTTATTCTATTTATTTTTTAGAGATTTTATTTATTTATTTGAGAGAGAGTGTACACAAGTGGGGGGAGGGGCAAAGGGAGACTCCCCATTGAGCTTGGAGCTCAACGCGGGGCTCAAATTCAGGACTCTGAGATCATGACCTGAGCCAAAGGCAGACAAGGCAGATGCTTAACCCACTGAGCCACCCAGGCACCTCTCTGTTTTATTTTATAATTCACAGATAAGAAGTCTCATTGCTTAAAAGTTCAAACAATATAGTAGGGCATAAAATAGTAAAAGACAGTATTCCCCTGTTTCCACTCCTCAGTATTAACTGGTGTTAACAGTTATCCATGATTGTTTTTTGGTTTGTTTTTTGTTTTCATTTAGTGAAAAGTGATTGTCTGGAGGATCTAGGTCTTACTTAGGAAAACAACATCATAGTTTAATATTAATGACACTTCCACAAAAAAGCTACTAAATCCTCTGAATCTTACCAAGGTTTTATAAAGAACACTTTTTCTATGAGACATATTTACTTCTTACTAGTTGACCAGTTATATCTCAGTGAATATTAAAAAAAAAGATAAAAAAATGAATAAAATCTTTCATAACCAGCCATTGACCTAGTTGAATGAAGTGAGGACTGCAGGTTAAATTAGATAGGTTGTCATTCCATTGTGCTAAAGATGACAAACAAACTGAAACAGATGGAGAGGCAATGAAAGTAAATGATCCCAAAGAGCTTGCAAATAAACCTTGCTTCACCTCATCAGAAAATACAAGAACTTCCAATATATTGCTGCCTTATTGTATATGGCTAGTTTTGACCTGCTGTATCACAAATAAGGGCTTATCATCTGAACAACTACTGCTTTTTTTATAATCTTAAACATAGAAGTCTTTCCTGTTCCAAGAAGAAAAGTCAAGTAAGTTGTCATAAATTCAAATAAAATATCTCCCATTACTATTACTATTAGCTAAATAAAAACAAGTGAGAAATCCAGAAGTCAAAATACACAAATATTCACACACTACTTTTAGTGTTAAATTGAAGATTTTACAAGCTGTTAAATTTAATATGAATAGTATTCTTTGCTAGATGAGCTCTTATAGTTGTCTAGCTCAAAATATACTAAGATGAAACTTTGATATATCTCTTCCCACAGAAACAAATATCATGACACATACACGTTTTTTTTAAAAAGTTATTCTTGAACCTAGCTATCACTTCAATAGCTGTATTGGTACAATACAGCTAATCATTTTATTATTATTAATTATTATTATATAATTACTTTCTAATTCTTGTTTGATATTTTTCAGTACATATTTGCTGTACAAGATTTTTCAAGCAATGATTTGCATAACGAATCTGCACTCATTACGAAATGCAGCTATAATTATGATAACATAGGTAGGAGTATCATATGGACATATTTATTTTCTTCCTAGGATAAAGTTACTGGGGATTATTTTATGCCATTAGCAAAGTGGCACAGATGTCTAAAATTTGTTGTTGTAAAATTTATCCTTGGCTGCACTGAACACTTTGGTCAATATCCATGTCCATATATCCTCTGGTCATCTATGATGTACTATCTGTGAAGAGAACTGTGTGATCTTCTTTGTTCCTTAAGAATCCCAAGAAACTAAATATTTCTTCTCACTCATATAATATATTCAGTGTGAGATTTTTGTATAAATTACAGAACTTAAGAAGTCACCTGGGTTCCCATATAATTTTTTTTTTCAGAAAGAGAGAACACTCAAAGTGAGGGAAGAGGGGCAAAGAGCAAGAGAGAACTTTTTTTAAAGATATATTTATTTATTTGAGAGAGAGAGTGCACAGGAAGGGGGAAGGGCACATGGAGAGAGAGAAAAATTTTCAAGCAGACTCCCTGCTGAGCCTGGAGCCCAGCACAGGGCTCAATCCCAGGACCCTGAAATCGTGACCTGAGCCAAAATCAAGAGTTTGGTGCTCAACTGACTTGAGTAACCCAGGCACCCTGGGAGACAATCTTAAGCAGACCCCAATGTGGAGTCCAATGCAGGGCTCAATCTTACCACCCTGAGATCATGGCCTGCGTGGGAATCAAGAGTCAGATGCTTAACCAACTGAGCCACCCAGATACTCCCCCATATAATATTTTTGACAATGTACTAAAAAGATGAACTAAAACACTCTCCTGATGAGATCTTGCCATTTGCAACGACGTGGATGGAACTGGAGGGTATTATGTTGAGTGAAATAAGTCAAACAGAGAAAGACATGTATCATATTATCTCACTGATATGAGGAATTCTTAATCGCAGGAAACAAACTGAGGGTTGCTGGAGTGGGGGGTGGGGTGGGAGGGATGGGGTGACTGGGTGATAGACACTGGGGAGGGTATGTGTTCTGGTAAGCGCTGTGAATTGTGCAAGACTGTTGAACCTCAGATCTGCACCTCTGAAACAAATAATGCAATATATGTTAAGAAAAAAAAAAAAGAAGAAGGTAGCGGGAGGGGAAGAATGAAGCGGGGGAAATTGGAGGGGTAGACGAACCATGAGAGACGATGGACTCTGAAAAACAAACTGAGGGTTCTAGAGGGGAGGGGGGTGGGAGGATGGGTTAGCCTGGTGGTGGGTATTGAGGAGGGCACATTCTGCATGGAGCACAGGGTGTTATGCACAAACAATGAATCATGGAACACTATATCTAAAACTAATGATGTAATGTATGGGGATTAACATAAGAATAAAAAATAAAAATTAAAAAAATTAAAAAAAAGATTCTCAAAGAACACCAAGAAGGATAACAAAAAATTCATACCCTAGACATATGATATTAAACTCAGAAAACCAAAGAAAAAGTGAAAATCTCCAAGGAAGCTGGGGGTGGGGAGAGGGGGTGGATGGGAACCTGACCTGCAGAGGAGTAAGGATACAAAGTAGAGCCAGTGCTCATCAGAAACCATGCAAGCAGAAAAAAATTTCAGTAAAATCTCTCAAGTACTGAAAGGGGAAAAAAAGAAAAAGCAAACCCTACCAACCTAGAATTCTATACCCAACAAAAGTATCCTTCAAAAAATGAACGATAATCAAAGACTTTCTTGGCAACAAAAACTGAGGGAATTCCTTATCAGTAGAGCTGTCCCATAAGAAATGTAAAAAAAATATTTTTCAAACATAAAAGAATATTATTCCTTTTTCTTCTTTGTCTTAACTGATTTAAAATGTAACTGCTGTTTAAGATGATAGTAGTAACAATGTATTTGGGTATTCATATCATATGGAAAAGTAAAATAAATAACAGCATTGTCATAGGAATGGGAGAGAGGAATTTTGAAGAATCCTTTATAAGTTACCTGTACTCCCTGTGAAGTGATATATTGTCATTTGAAGGCAGACTTAGATTAATTAAAAATATATCTTACAACTAGAGGGTAATTCCTCAAAAAATTAAAATACAAATGATATGTCAAGAGAGAAGATAAATTGGAATCATCATATAAGCTGCTTATGTAAAACCAGAATATGCAGAAAAAGAAGTCTAGGAGAGAGGAAGAAACAAAATACAAAGGCCACAGACAGAAAACAGTTATAAAGATGGTAAATTTTAATCTAACTATATCAATAAACACTTTAAATTTGAATTGTCTAAACATACCAATTAAAAGAAAGAGCTTGTCCAATTGGATGAAGACCCAACTATGTGCTATCTACAAGAACCCAACTTTAAATATAATGACTCAAATAGGTTAAATGTAAAGGGACAGAAAGGGAAACGTCATGCTAATTCTAATCAAAAAGAAAGTAGGGGGGAAATCAGAGGGGGAGACAAAGCATGAGAGACTATGGACTCTGAAAAACAAACTGAGGATTCTAGAGGGGAGGGGGTGGGGGGATGGGTTAGCCTGGTGATGGGTATTAAGGAAGGCACATTCTGCATGGAGCACTGGGTGTTATACGCAAACAATGAATCATGGAACACTACATCAAAAACTAATGATGTAATGTATGGTGATTAACATAACATAATAATAAATAAATAAATAAATAAGTAAATAAATAAATAAACGCAAAATACAAAAAAAAAGAAAGTAGGAAGAGCTATATTAATTTTAAGCAAAGAGAACTCTAGAACAAGTAAGATGATCAGGAATAAAGGTGGGATATTACATAATGATAAGGCGGTCATTTCTCCAAGAAGAAAGATCTAAAATCAATAATGTAAGCTTTCTTCTTAAGAAATTAGAGAAAGAAGAGCAAACCAAGCCTAAAGCAAGCAGAAAGGAAATACCCATTTGGAAAGAAATCAAATAAATTGAAAACAAGGAAGCAAAAGGGGAAATCAAAAATACTGAAAGTGATTTCCTTGAAAGTAGTAGCAAATGTATCACTTTCTAGCCAAGCTAACCACAAAAGAGAGAGAAGACATAAATTACACCACCATCAGAATAAAGAGGGTCATAACTATTGATACCATGGACATTGAAAAGATAATAAAGAATATATGGAATATCTTTCCATATGTTACCAGTAGGAATGAAAAATGATACTGTCACTTTTGAAATGAGTTTGGCAGTTTCTTAATCAGTTACTCATCTCTTACACATATGATCCATCAACCCCTCACTGCTCTCTGGTATTTACCAGAGAGACATGAAAACTTAGGTTCACACAAACCCTGTACACAATGTTCATAGCAGCTATATCCATAATTGCTAAGACATGGACATAACTCTGTTAATATAACATTCTGGAAAAGAACAGTTGTAGGAAAAACAATACACCAGAGGTTTCCAGAAGCTATGGAGGTTAGGGGTGGGGTATTTGCTACTAAGTGGCACAGGGAATGCTTGTGATGATACACTATTTTGTCCCTTCATTGTGTTGGTTGTTATTTGACTGTTTACGTTTATGAAAAGTCATGGAACTGTGTATCAAAAAGAGTGACATTTTCTGTAATTAATTTTTTTAAGTGAATTAAAAAAAAATCCAAGGTCCATCCATGTTGTTGGCAAGAGCAAGATTTCATTCTTTTTTTCTGTATAAAGTTTGGTTAAAACACAAGTCAACAAGGAGAGAGGCAGCTCAGGGAATATTCTAAATTTCTAGTATAGTGTTTGTATCTATATAACTATTATATATATGTATATATATATATATGTATATGTATATATATATATCCATATTTCCATAAACCTCATAGAGAGAGGGAATATATGTAGCTGTTTAAATCATGTGGGGAGATTCTTTGCTGAATCAAGTTCTCAAGAAAATTATCTAAAACAAAAACAAAATACAAAAACAACAACAGAAGAAAAAACCTTGAGGGCATTATGCTAAGTGACATAAGTCAGAGAGAAAAAGACAAGTACTGTATGATCTCCTGTATATGTGGAATCTAAAACAAACAAAACCAAAAATCCCCAATTCATACAAGGTCATAGATATGGAGAATAGTTTGGTGGTTGCCATAGCCCGGGTTGGGAGTGGGTAAAATGGGTGAAGGGTGTCAAAAAGTACAAACTTCCAGTTATAAAATAAATAAATCATGGGATGGAATGTACAGCATGCAACTATAGTTAAAAATAATGTATTGCATATTTAGAAGTTGCTAAGAGAGTAGGTCTTAAAAGTTCTCATCACAAGAAAAGTCAGTAACCACATATGGTGACAGATGTTAACCAGAATTATTGTAGTGATCATTTCTCAATATATACAATATACATGTTATATACTTTATGTTGTTCACTTCAAACTATAATATAATATTTATGTCAATTATACCTCAATAAAAAAAAATCCAAGACTGTTGGTTAATCAGAAATATGTATGTCTACAGTTTCCATGGTCTACAGAACGAAAACAAACACACAAAATAGCAAGAGTCAAACAAATTAATCACACACATTTTGCCTGTGTTTTAAAAACTTGAGTATCCAGATTAATAAATTTAGTAGTGAGTTTCTAGAACTTTTTTTTTTTAGCTTAATTGGGTGCCAGCAAATAGTTCATCTAACTCCCAAGGAACTATCTGCACTTGAGTATAACTAAATAATGCTTTCAAAGATGTACAGTTGGTAAGTAGATCAGCCCTGACTCTGCTCAGTGTCCTTATTTAGTATTTGTCAGTCACGCCTGATGTATTGTGTCTCTTTCTTTTTCCTGTATCTTACATGAATCATCCAGAGAAAGGCAATTTTGATAGTGAGAGATCTTGAAATCTATCACATGTGTAACACAATGAAATTGTTACACATGGTCTATGAGAGGAAGTCCAAAAAACGGTTTTCAGTGATTTGAGAGACTCATAAAACAAATAAACAAAAAAATAACTGGGCTTACCTCACATTTTTGAATGAGTTCAAAGAGAATACATGATAAATATCAGAAATCTTATGAAAAAGGTACATAATAGTACCTGAAAGTTATTGTAATCCCTTCAAATTCCTCACATTCTTGAATTTGAATTGGAGTTCTATTGGTGAGATGGGTGTCTTGAAAAATAGTGAACTCGTCTTCACATGAATTCTTAAAAACCTCAGTTGGAAGTTTCACCGAGATGACTTTTAGGTTTCCTATCAACCCAGAACTTTATAAGGTGTATCTGCCATGTTATAAAAAGGAAAGTCTTCACTGGGTGATGAATTAATGTTGGTGACCATGTTTTAACTCTAATACTCTGCAGGTCTTAAGAAATAATAGGAAATAGATTACTTCAAAACTAGTGAGGTCGTGTTTGGGTTATGAACAGAAAACTATGAATTCTGATTTTTCCCTCTTTACCTTCCTACTGATACTACTGAGAAAGCATAAAAGGAGATGCAGAGTTCAAAGAATATTGGTTGCTAACGTGTGCACCCAGACGGGAGCTCTACTGTTGAAACAGAACAGCAATGACACACAAGAATAAAGAAAGGAGGCTAGTTCTATCCACCCAGCATATCCTTACCTGAGAGAAAAAATTTCCTACGTAGAGGTATCATCTCCAACCCCATCAACACATGACACACACACACACACACACACATATCACACATCACATACATACTGCACAGAAGCAATTTAAGGTGAATAGACTTTCACTTCTGTATTAGCATTCTGGGTCTTTATTTCTTAATTGCAAAGGGCTATTGTGAATATGGGGATGAATTAGAAAAACAAAAATGACTGTCCAGTAGTATACTCAGTAAGTGATAGTTATAATCATCAGGAAACCTTTTCCATCTGTGTTGCTCTCTTTCTCTCTGTCTTTACTTCTTACCCTTTTATTTATTTTGAAATATATATACATATATATATTTTTTTTTTTTTTTGAGAGAGAGAGAGAGAAAGAGAGTGGGAGCAGCGGGGAGGAGCAGAGGAAGAAGGAGAAAAAGAATCTCAAGCAGACTCCACATCCAGCACGGAGCCCAAAAAGGGGCTTGATCTCACAATCCAGAGATCATGACCTGAGCCAAAATCAAGAGTTGGATGCTTAACCAAATGAGCCACCCAGCCGCCTCCTGAGACATATTTTAACTATTATTCAGATATCAAGTACCTAAAATATACACCAGGAATATGAAAAATGTTCCACAAAAAGCAAAATTTGGCATAAAGACGGGGTTCTTTATTTCCTAGTGTGGACCACCTTCAGGTTCTTCTGTAACAAATAAGGGGTTATTTGTGGGTAGGGAGTGTCCCACATGTATTCAGACAAAGGAAAGATTTTTGAGGTTTAAAAGAACTGGTGAAGTGGAATTTTAATGGAATCTTGAAGGATTGGTACACTTGGAAAAGAAGGAAGTCATATTCCAAGCAAAAATAGCCCGCCACATCTACTTGATGATATCTCGATGACTCAAAGGCACCTGAAACTCAATATACCTAACACTGAACTCATCACTATACCTCCCTCCACAACTCTATTTTCCACATTGCCTGCACTCAGGAGTGGTTCCGTCCTCCATCTAGGTTCATAAGCTGGATAGTTGAGGTCCTCTTTGTCTCCTCTCTTTCCCTTCCATCTCTCTTCATGTTCTCATCTTAACTTTCTGAATACCTATGGCTCCATCCCCTCTTCCTTCCATTGCCATTGAATCAGCTCTCCTCTTGGAACTGAACTAATACAACAGAGCATCTCACAAATCTGTTCTCCATATAGCAAAGCCACCTAATGGGGAGGGGGAAATATATATATATAAAATATATATATATATATATATATTTCAATCCTTTTTCTAAATCTTTAAATGGCATTCATTTATCATGATATAAAGACCCAAAGGTCTAGGGGCACCTGGGTGGCTCAGTCGGTTAAGAAGCCAACTCTTGATTTTGGCTCAGGTCATGATCTCAGGGTTGTGAGACTGAGCCCCACCTTGGCTCTGTGCCGAGCATGGAGCCTGCTTAAGATTCTCTCTCCCTCCCCTCTTATCAACCCCCCCACATGCACATCTTCTCTCTCTCTCTAAAAGAAAAAAAAAAAAAAAGACCCAAAGATCTAGCATGGTCCATAGAGTGTGCAGAGCATTGCCCTGCCCACACCCTAGCCTCATCTCCCACCACACTGTCCCCCTCACTCCACTAGGGGCAGCCACACTGGCCTCCTTCCATTCTCCCTTAAGATGCACCATGCTCCTGGGACGCCTGGGTGGCTCGGTTAAAGCATCTGCCTTCGGCTCAGGTCATGATCTCAGGATCCTGGGACTGAGTCCCGTATTGGGCTCCTTGCTCAGCAGAGAGTCTGCTTCTCCCTCTGTCTGCCACTCCCCCTGCTTGTGCTTGCTCCCGCTCTCTCGCTCTCTCTCTCACACTCTCTCTCTAACAAATACAAAAATAAAATCTTAAAAAAAAAAAAAGCGTGTTTTGAAACATCTGAACTCCATAGCATTCTGACCCCAAGGTGTAAGTATTGATCCCTCATCTGTGTTCTTCTTTCATATTATATAACACTTATCACATCAATTTTTAGTTACTGTTATTCTTTCCTGGCAAGCCAGTGACTTATTGCTTTGGGTATGAAGAGTGTCTTATTCATTTGTGCATCCTCTGTCCCCGAAGAGCACTGGACCTTAGTGAGAACTCAGCACAAGGTAATTGGGGTGACCTCTGTGGCTTGAACAATGTAGAAGAAGGGGTTGCCATTTTTCTGTAACAACACAACCGAGGCCAGATGTATACAAAACAGACTCAGTCATTCTTCAGAGGGGAATTTAGACCACATTCACCCAACTTGAATAAATCAGAAAATTGAAACTCCAGCCTCATTATCCAGGTTGATTAATAAATTGGTTTCAAATTTATTGGTGCTCATTTTGCTTTGATTTCCAGTTGAACACTTACCATAGAAATGACATGTGCTTTTCACAGAAGGGACAAATTCCATTTCAATTTGACAACCCTTCATTAAAACCCCAGGGACAGCCTAAGTCCTAAAAAGTGTAGGAAATCATTAATAAGGAAAAACATACTTAATGAAGTTCCTTGCTCCTCCGATTTGTGAATTTTTGCTGTTACCAGATTTCCTGGATAACCAGCTTCCAATTGGAGAATTGGAGAAATGTCCTTTATTTTAGGAATCAAAATAAAATTAAAATCAAAACCATGGCAACGCCTAGGTGAAAAAAAAAAAAAAGTTGCAAGACATCATTCCAGAAGTTACGAGTGTGGATTCTGGAAGTAGCAAACTAGCAAACTCAGTTGCTACCCCAGCTACCCCATCTATTAGTTCTGTGTGCTCTTGGGTTCCCTCTGCGTCTTCCTCTCCTCATCTAGAATATGACGAACTCACGGGGTTGTTACGGAGAGTAAAGAATCAATACATACGAAGTGCTTAGAATAGTGCCTGGCACATTTTAAAACCAAATGAATGTTGGTATCAAAATCATCATCGTGGTCATCATCATCAAATTACTCCGGGGATAATCACAATTTTGCCTCTTGGGAAATTTAAAGAATACTCCCTCCCCAAATAATAATAATAATAATAATAATACATTTTTGAAAAGCTCAGTCGTAGCGTGAGAATCATAAATGATATCAAAGGCAGTGCTGAAACAAAGGGGGTAATTCTAGGATGGGCTTGGCATAAAATTCCCGGGCTGGCCATCACGTTAGAAACCCTCCCGGGCGCAAAAGCCCGTGCTGTTTGTTTGGCTGTCGATGGGTCGATAAGCGGCGGCAGGATGTGTTAATTTCTTGTTAAGCGCGTGTGGATGTGCGCCCTGCAAACAATAGGCTCCGAGAGGGAGAACCGCGCCGGCCCCCGGGCCCCCGGCCCCCACCGGCGCCCCGTTTCCGGACTTTCGGCCGCACACATCCCCCCTTTGTTTTCCCGGGCCCGGCCGCGCGTGTCGCTGCCGCGGCCACCCCACCACGCTTTTCCGCCGGCCGCGCCTCGCCCGGGGGTCGGGCGGTCGCGGGGAGGAAGCGCGGGAGGAAGCGGAGGGCGGCGGGCGGCGGCGGCGGGGGCCGGCCGGGGGCCCGCGGAAGTGCCGCCGCCGCCCGCCGCGCTCGGGGAAGGCCTGCGCGCCGCGATAAGGCCCTGCCCGGCCCATTGTCTGCGCGCCGCGGACGCCCAGTGAAAGTTCCCCGGGCCCGGCGGGATGCGCAGCGCCGCTGGCACTTGCGCGCCGCGCCCTGCGGGGGAACGCTGCGCAGGGTGAGCCGCGCTCCCCGCTCCAACCCCGCCAAACCCCGAGGGTGGAGGGGCCGCACCCCGAGTGTCCCGGCCAGTGCACTCAGTGGACTTTTAGGGGAGCCCTGTGAGACGGATCGCACGTCCCGCGATTTGCCAGGGAAAATGCCCCTGGTCTGGAGCCAACGTAGGACCTACCAGCTCTCAGTTCTGGGAGAGCCCAGGCTTCTTGCACTGATAAGCCTCCTGGTCAGTAAAAAAAGAAAAGAAAGAAAGAAAAAAGAACAATGCAACGCTGAAAGCAGAAGTGTTAATTTCTACAAATTAACGTGTTTAATATACACACACAAGGGGGCACACATGGATAAAAGGTTGCTATTTACAAAATAATTACGGGAGTTCAAAAAATAACATTTTTTTTAGAAACTCCAAGCGATTGTGCTTGGAAATGATACCGCACCGTTGAAAGATGTATGATGAAATTTTTTCTTTCTTCAGTACATTTGGTGTATAGTTGTGACTGTTCAACGTCATTTGGAGACCACTGGGATTTCAAAAGTGTAAATGTGAGACCCTTTCCAGAAGGCAGGCCAGAGCCCTCCTACTCTCTACTCTCTTTCTCAGGCAAAGCCAGGATGGTCTGAACCCTTGTCCTCTCCAGGAGGAAAGGGTTGCAAGCCCATTTTCTCTGCTTTGGTAGGCTTCTCTGTGTTTGCCTTTTGCCAAACCGACCGGGAGATTAATTACAGAGACCACCACGCAGAATCAGGGAATACCATAGAAAAGAACATGCCATTCATTCAGGAACTATTATATATGAAAATGTCGCATTGTGTTTCTTTCAAACTACCTGCTTATCTTTGACTACATATAATGCTCTAAATGAGCTACTCAATACTACACCAAGAGCCAGATGGAAAACAAAATGTACTTTAATAAAGAAAAATATGCATCATGTATAGCCCACCCTTCCAGCCCTGTTCGTCCTCTTTGAGCTATCTGGCAACTCTTTATGAATCGTAGGTTACTGATAGTAATGTAAATTCTGTCCTATCTGGTAAAGATTTCTTTTTTTTTTTTTTAATTTTTATCATTTTTTTTAAGATTTTATTTATTCATTTGAGACAGAGAGATACAGAGAGAGAGAGCATGAGCAGGGGGACAGACAGAGGAAGAGGGAGAAGCAGGCTCCCGCTGAGCAGGGAGCCGGATGTGGGGCTCGATCCCAGGACCCTGGGATCATGACCTGAGCCAAAGGCAGACACTTAACCGTCTGAGCCACCCAGGCACCCCTCTGGTAAAGATTTCATTGAACACTAGTGATGTGGTTTTAGAATACAGGTGAGGTTTGGTGGGGTGAGGTCCAGGGCCGATGGCCAAGAAAGAATTCTTGAGACGTCTTTGGTGCAAAAGGTGGTGTTATTAAAGCACGGGGACAGGACCGTATACACACCTCAGCTAGCCTTCTGCTCCCTCCTCACTACCACCTCATTTGTGGAAAAACCAGGTTAGTTTCATTTTGCAAATCCAACTCAACATCCTTCTATGGACCTGTGTCTGTTGTATATGTGCCATATACCTTTGTGGTCTTTTGACTTGCCCTTTGAACTGGTTATAAAATCTGCCTTATTCCTTCATATCATAGGAGAACAATAAATTCTTTCGTATGTTTTCATATTTGTATCTGTATGAGGATCATGATTTTAGCTATTTCTGAGAACTACTTTTAACCAAGCCTCCCAATTAAGAGTAACACAGGTCAAAAGGAACACATGAAGGAAAAGCAGCCAATAAATAAATAAATAAATAAATAAATAAATAAATAAATAAATAAATAAAATAGTGACAGCTTTAGTTCACCATTAGATGCAGAAGCTAAATTCATTAATTTGTTCACTATATATATATATGGATCACTACCTGAGAGCTTATTACAGCAGGAGGCAAATGTGAAGGAATTATTATCTTGCTGAATTGTTTTTATTAATCAGTGAAGAAGTTGAGCAGATGTAGAAAGAATTGGGGGCAAAACATCTGTATTCAAATCCTGGATGCTGCCACTTAAAGTGTGTGGCCCAAGCAAGCTACTTAAAACTTTGAACCTCAGTTTTCTATTCCATAAAATGGGCAGAATATTTACCCCCCCAGGGTTGTTGAAGAAATAAATGAAGTAGTCTTTGTGACGGTGCTGCTACTGGGTCTGATGTTCCCGAAATGCTGGTTGACTCCATACTCTGTTGCATTCTGCTAGTTACTTTGGGTACAGATACAGGAAATAACAATATAGTACAAGATCCTCAAATTGAGGAGCTATCAACATAGGGTGGAAATAAGATTTGGAGGCAGAAATACTTTTTTTTTTTAAGTCCTTTCCTTTCTTATTTTTTAAATTTTACCTATTTATTTATTTAGAGAGAGCGGTGGGGAGAGCCAGAGGGAGAGGGAGAGAGAAAAATCTCAAGCAGACTCCCCACTGAGTGCGGAGCCTGAAGCGGGGTCACAGGGGCTCAATCTCAGGACCCTGACATCATGACCTGAGTCGAAATCAAGAATCAGATGCTCAACAAACTGACCACCCAGGCGCCCCAGAGGCAGAACTTAATTTAACATTCATATCTTGTGTTTAGCAGTGGACCTTCAACAAGTAAAATAATCTCTCTGAACCACCACTTCTTCATCTGAACAGAGACTAAAATGTTTACCTGGGATAGTTGTCAGAAGTGAGACCAGGAGTACAAAATGTGGGTTGGGACAGTGCCCAGCAGAAAGAACACTCTGTAAAATATACCTACCAATAAGGTGTATCCAAATAATTAAACTCAACATCTCTCTAATTACGATTATAATTTCTTATTTGCAGCAACGTATTTCATGGACAAGCCAAATGCTGTATTCCTTCTTTACAAAGAAACCACCAATTAATCAAAAGTCTTCCTTCCAACTTGGCCATACTCTATTTCCTGAAGTGGCTGAAGACTGAAGAAGGGAACTATATTTTGAGAATTAAAATAGCAGGTGCTTGGGTGGCTCAGTTGGTTAAGTATCTACCTTCAGCTCAGGTCGTGATCTCAGGGTCCCAGGATCTAGTCCCCATCGGGATCCCTGCTCAGCAGGGAGTTTGCTTCTCCCTCTCCCTCTGCCCTCCCCACCACTCATCCTCTCTCTCTCCCTCTCTCTCTCTCAAATAAATAAATAAAATATTTTTTTAAAAAAGTAAAACAACAAATCTGTTTCTACATGGAGAAAGGGATGTTTGTCATCTGTAACCAGGACCACCACTGGGGTACAAGGAAGCAGGAGCTTTAAGAACCAAATAGAAATATCCGTGGGGTTTAGTGGTTCCTTAAGGTGACATGGAATGTGGAATGTTTTCAGTCTGTGGCAAGCTATATAAAGTCTTCATTACACTGTGTCTGATATTTGATAAGTGGGGGTTGGGGGAGAGGAAACTATAATACAACATGTAGTAGACAAGTAACATCAAGGGTGGTCAGAATTACTTCTAAGCAAAACTTCATCAAATGCAGCCACTAAATGGTCACCCAACTCCCAAACCCCTACCCTGCACCATAAACGAATGGCACAGCTGGTTAGATTAAAGGTGTACAGCAAACATACAGGCCCCAATTGACAGACCCCTCAAGTAGCCTATCATGGATGATAGCAACAAGATTCCCTTTCTGAAGTTCAAATCGGAAAACAGAAGCGTCAAGCAGTTGAGAGTAAAATCTAAAGTTCTACAGAAACGTAGAGAGGCACCGAGAGGTGTCAGGAACCTAATATGTCAGGCTGAATCCAAATCATGAGTTAGCATCAATAATAAGTAAGTGGCTATATTAGTAGAGAACAGAGAGCCGAGCAAACAAATAAGCCAGAGTGTTATGTGGCAGAGATTACTGGCTGTGCACCTCCTTTTCCAGAATGGGCAGCTGCCCAGCCAGGGACATTTCCCAGCCTTTGTGTATCCATAGAAATTATATGTGGTAGCCCCTGGGTTGTGAACTTTAGGATAAAAGAGTTGATTCATCTCTCTTTCTTTTACACTGGTAGATGCAGAAGAGCTCAAAGCTTTAAGGGACTGAAGAGCCACAAGACAGAAGGAGCCTGGATCCCTAAATCCTGATGGGAGCTGCTCACTGACTGGAATTCCTGCATGGGACTGTTTCTCGAGTGAGTAGCACACCTCTACTGCAGTAAGTCACCTTCACGTCTATGGCCTGTGAGGGCTCACTGCCCCAAGTTCTAGGCTACGTGTATCCCTAAAACATATCTCCACTTATTTGAAGTGACTTGAGACAATCATCTCTGACCCTTATATTTATGGAAAGACAGATAGATGGATAGATAGATCTATACACACACACACTTATGCACTTAGAAGAGACTTATAATTTTTATTTTTTACATACATTTCAAATTTTCTAACATGAACATATGTTTTCTATAAAACAAATATGGGCATGCACCCATACATACAAATACAGTCACTCTATATTTGGTGTAGCGAGTCTTTTCATATTCATTGAGGCCCTAACATTCCTGATAAGTAACATGCAATATCTTGATCCTCCTTGATAAAATACTTACTATATTAAAAGTGGGGCAAATAAGCAGTAAAAGAGTTCCTGAACTTGCTGAAACAAAATATTTTCCTATAAAATGAATAACTAAGATTAGGGTTCTTGTTTTCCCTGGAGACTGTCATGTCAATGATATGCTGAGAGGCTACCTATTGTTATTTATTACTGAAACATGACTGGAAATGAGTCTTTTGTTGAGCTAGCGTCATTCCTTAATGATTTGAACATGTCATTTTTACACTGAACTGTTTCTAGAATAAGCCTGGGATTTAAAAAGGGGTGGTAGGGGGGTGTGCATTAGCCAGTTGAAACTTCCAACTCAGGAAAGAGAAAATATTCTGCCCAAGTTAGGGGTTCCCAGGAACTAATTTTGTGTCAGGAGGTGTTTGGGATCTCTCCTGTGACTCAAAAACATGTCTAGAACCTTAAAAGAGAAAGAGAGAGAGAGAGAAGAGGGAAGGGGGGGAAAAAAGCGAAATCAAAGGAACAAAAACGCAGAGCTATATTTTCCCTTGACACCCAAGGCCACAGTGTACGAAACAGGGGACAAGTGAGTGTCAATTTCTGTTGCGGCTACAAGGTATAATAGCAGTGCGACAACCTTAATGCAAATAAATGAACATCACAGCCAACTTCGAACGTCCTTGAAAAGTTAGTGGAAAAATGTGGCATTATATAAATTTGTGTGTGTGTGCAAAGAACAGCAATAAGCAACATATATTTCAATAAACATATTTGTTGTAGCCAATATTCATTGGCTCTCGATTCTAAATATTCATTCAAACTTCTGGCACAAAGGCATGAAACATATGAATTATGGAATCCTGACTGATTATTCTATCTTTATGTTTTGCCTTTGAAATGTGAATTTCTGCCTACCAGAATTAACAAACTCCATCCTAATCCCATGCCCCTTTGGGAAACCCTGTGCTTACGGTCTTTTCTGAGGTACTGAATCATCTCTTTTGTAACACGATGCTCCTGGAACTTTTTGAGACTTCCCAAATATGGGCTGGGAAGGAACACATCTGTGTAGCGTAGAAAGCATAAGGAACTTAATTTTAATGGAAATTTCTTCTTTTCTTTCTTTTCTTTTTGACAGAGGCAGATCCTGCTGTGTTTGACAAATATGTTCTAGAAGAAAGCTCAATCTAGATGTTATGTGTAACTTTATCTTATTCCCCTCTGAGCACTACCGTTCTTACAAAATGATCTCTCCACTGCCCAAAGTCATTACATTCTTTCCCTTTCACATGGTCCCTTTGTAAATGTCAGGCATAACCACATTTGTATTTGCAGAGATACCACTGCTATGAATGAGTAAAAATTTTCTGCTCCCCCGCCTCTTTCTCTTTACCCTCTGCGCATTCTACTAATATGATTTGTTGAACAAATTGTTCCATTAATCTGGGGCTGTTTGACAGAGTGAGAAAATAAGTGCCAAAGTGAGAAGATTCACAAGAATCGGAAATCTCCGTGCCTCTTTCTCAAGGTAAATAGTTATTATATCAGGGTGTCAGACTGGTGAAATGGATGTGCTTTCATTCTCAGTTTGTAAATGTCACTTTTCCTCAGCCCATCAGGGTGACAAATGAGGTGTGGGTTACAGTAAGAGTTCATTCTTTGACAAAGTTCTTAACAGTCTATTTCAACAGAAAGCATCCAGCCTTCCTCACTTTTATAATCTAAACCCTGCACCACCGCCAGAAACTTCCCAGGGCTTGTCTTACTGCTTCATCACAATCCTCAAAGAGAAGCATATCTATAACACAATACAAAATCTCAAATGAAAGTAAAAGTAAATAGGTTAAAAGCGAGTTTATAAGCCGTAACCCTGATTTCCCAGGGAAATTCCATTGACTGCTTCTCAAGATTTTATGATCCCAGGGAAATTTATTATATTTTGTTTTTTCTTTAAATGTTCTTTCACTTTTTTTATATACATTTAATCTCAAAAGAGATATTTTACACCTTTTTTGTATGAGTTAATTAATGAGTATATCATATATAAATAATCCAGGTAAACAAGTTGCTCCAACAGCAAATGAATGAGGGTCTAAGTGAAAGATAATACTACATCTGATTCAAACCCTTCCCCATAAAACATGCTTCTTTGATTAACATAAGAATACAATATTTGAACAGGAATGAGATAGGTTGGTTTTATAAGCAAAAGAAGCTTAAGATTATATGTACAAATAGACAGAAAAACATCATCATTAATGGCCACACGTACTATGATGGGAAGATCGATGCTAAAATATGATGTGTAAGTTGATGCTATTGCCCCAGGAATCACATCCAGTTGTCTCTTGAGTGCAATTAAACATAGTTTGTTGGTGAGGCTCATCATCACTGTGATCTATCATCTGCCAGTTTGCCACAT
Source organism: Mirounga leonina (assembly GCF_011800145.1). Taxonomy (NCBI): domain Eukaryota; kingdom Metazoa; phylum Chordata; class Mammalia; order Carnivora; family Phocidae; genus Mirounga; species Mirounga leonina. The sequence goes on from NW_023270464.1 coordinate 15,401,847, forward strand.
CGGCACTTCTGTGATTAACAACGGAACCACAAGATTCAATTAGTGATGCCTCATGGTCTACCTCATACCATACCATTTGCCAACCCAGTTTTCATCTCTGTGTCATTTAAAATCCCTGAGCCTTGATTCCATCTATAGAATGGATATGATGTCAGTGTTTAACAAGACTCACAACAACTGTGAGGACCAAGTGAAATAATAGAAGTGCACCCTATATAAAGCACACTTATTTTCAAATATGTATTTTTCTTGGGATGAGCATCAGTAGATTTCTAAAGTTCAGGAATCCCCAAAAGGTAACATACCACTGATTTTAAAATTGTTAGATACAGAGAAAAAGAAAAAAAAAATGAGTAAGAAGATAGGAGAAAAAATCTGGCCTACTAGAAGCCAAGAGAGAAGAAAGATGTATTATGGATCAACAATGTCAACCTCAACAAGAGAGACAAGTCCTTGGTGTTGAGGAACCAGGATGTAAAAAAGGAACGAGAAGATGAAAACTATCTGCCAGTCCAAAGGCTCCAAGTGAAGATCCTTAAGGAATGGAGGATGACCAGCAGACTACTATGAGCAGTCTCTAAGACAGAAGAAGCAGAGGGGCAAAGTACCTCAAGATGCGTGAGCTGAGGAGGACAATGACTCTGCCATGGATCCTCAGGCTTTGGACCACATGAGTGTTGCTATGGTGAGCAAGAGGGAAGTTCACGGCTACAAAGACAAAGGATGAAAACACAGAGAAAGTATTTTCCCTGCTTCTTTCACATGGGTCATGGAACCAAGCTTCTTAACTGTACATACTTTCAAAACTCATCAGCCCTTAATTAAAAAAAAAAAAAATACAGAAAGCAGTAATAAAGGGAAATTTTATTGAATTCAACTAAATTATAATTGAAAACTTTGTCTATCAAAAGATAGCGAGAAAACAAGCCACAAGCAGGCAGAAGTTGTTGTAAATGCATAAAGCCAGAGAGTCTACTATCTAGAATATATATTTTTAAAACTTACAAGTCAATAAGAAAATGACAGTCAACCCTAGAAAAAGACTTCAATGGCACATTCCAAACTAGAAAATCCACATGACCAGTGAATATAAGAAAAATGTGCTCAATGTCATTAGCATTCAGGGAAATTAAAAGAAAACTGCAATTGGTGATATTTGAAAACTGACTGAGGCTGCTTGAGACATTGTAGCCAGGGGTAAGGACTTTATTGTAGGAAAAGAGCAAAAGAAAAGGACTTCACCAGGGATGAAAGGTGAGCTAAAACCATAAATGAGGTGATAAATAGTGATGTCACCATTTATTTATTTATTTAAGCTCTCTGCCCAACATGGGGCTTGAACTCATGACCCTAAGATCAAGAGTTATCAATGAGGTGATAAATAGTGATGTCACTATTTATTTATTTGTTTGTTTATTTGTTTAAGTAAGCTCTCTGCCCCATGCAGGTCTTGAACTCATGACCCTAAGATCAAGAGTCACATGCTCTACTGACTGCCCTAAGGAACACTTTAGAGTAAAGCTCCCATAATGGTTTGTGTCGGGCAGTTAAGGACTAACCCCTGAATGGTGAGAGTATTTTAGAAACCAGTCATAGTGATGCTGCAGCTCTGAGCGTGAGTCAAACAGGCAAGACAGGGAAGGAACGGATTTCAAATATCAACATGGTACGTAACATGGGAAGATTTGAGTTCTGCTTCTAGACCACTGCCTTTCTTTAAATAACCAGAAAGTGACCTCTAGCCAACTAACCCATGTAGTTATTTGGACAGCGGTACTTCCAAGTAGTTAACAGTCCTCTTGAATTAATGTCAGAGGTTTCCTGTTTTGCCCTGTGCTCATTAAATATTATCTGGGAAAGCAAAAGAAGTCTAACAAGATAGCTTCCCACTGTGCCAGAAACCTGGGCTGGGTAAGAAACTCCCATCGAAATGTACAGGTGGAAACTGTGCATATAGATTTAGTCAACAAGAAGTCAGAATTTGCTATGGTGAAATAATATTCCTCAGAAAATAATAACTGACTTATTCAACTCAGATTTTAAGGCTATCAAAAATTAGTAGTGGAAACCTGAGTGACTCTAAATCCTTTTGCCTTGTTTTGGCTTTGTATGTATTTTCCAATTCTTAGAGTGTTAAGGAGGTATGTTGATGGATTGAGAGATGTGATTACAATCCCATTGCATTTTTTTGATAAACTGTATTCATATGATATTATCTTATGTTCCCAACAAACTTATAAAGTAGGCAAGACAGGTGTTAACGTTCCTCACTTTACATTAAGGAAACTGAGACCCAGAGTTTCTAAATTATTTATCTAAGATCTCAAGAGTAAGTGAGGAGCCATGATTGTGAAACCAACCTTCTTGTGCTAAGTCCAGCTCCCTTTTAGTGATACCATACTGTTCCTGAGGCATTTTGCTGTGAAACTATGGATGCTACCTGGAAGGAAACTTGTTTAACATGTTCACCTGGAGTCATTTATTGTGCATAGTCCTTGGTTCATATAGTAGTTACAGAGGTGACAGAGTAGGTGAGTGGTGATTTGCAGGATCTATGCCATAAAAGACAGGTGTGGAGGGTCTTGGCTGGGGTGGATGGTGATACTGTCAGAAGACACTGATAAAAAGGGACTAGGAAGAGTAAGGGTGGGCTGGGGTGGGGCTGTCAAAGATAAACCCTATCTCCTTAAATTATTTGAGGCCAAGTCCTATAACAGGGACTTTATATCTCTTCTCCAAATGCATATCCATTACTTTTATTTTCATAGGGAAAAATTAACCTGTGCATCCAAGGATGCAAATGTTGAAGCTAAGATTCTGATTTTGAGAAGGTCCCTATATGTAGAGACCATTTACCACCATATTAGATATTTTTAGATTACTTCTATCTGTGTTCTTAGTGGGTGTGGTTGAGAAAATAACAAGCTGGGAAAATATTTGCTACATATTATTAACATGCTTAATCTATAAAGAGCTCTTTTACATCAGAAAGAAAAGGAGGAATACCCATGAGAAAAAGTATAAAGATTGTGTACACTCAATTCTCAAAAGAATGCAAATGACCACAATAAATATATAAAATAATATTCTCCTTTACTAGTGATCAAAGAAATTCAAATTAATAAGAGATGATTTTCATCTTTCATTTAAAAAAATTAATGATATTTCCTGGTGTTATGGAAGATATGGGAAAAGAGATGTTATATATTGCTGTGGGAAGGTAATTGGTATGTTTTCCTGGAGGGCAATTTGGTAATATATATCAAAAGCCTTAAAAATGTTCATAGTTTTGATTCCTTAATTTCCACTTCGAAGAGGAAAAAGTGAAATCAAAGTGATTAACTCCTTATATGCAGCCAGAACTATCCTGATTTTATAACCAAACAATGACATTACCAGACAAAACAATTAGAGATCAACATTCCTCATCAATATGGATTTAAAATCTTTAAGAAAATGCTTGCAAATCCAATCCAGCAATATATAAAAAGTACCATTGATATCAATTACAGTTTAATTCCAGGGCCACAAGTATGGTTTATCTTCTGGAATAAATCAATGTAATTCTCCATTTTATTTTTTATTTTAGAGGGAGTGTGAGCAGGGTGGGAAAGGGAGGGACAGAGGGACAGGAAGAGAGAGAATCTTAAGAATCTTAAGCAGGCTCCATGCTGCGTGAAGCCTGATGCAGGGCTCGATCTTACAACCTTGAGATCATGACCTGTGCTGAAAGGAAGAATTGGACGCTTAATGGACTGAGCCACCCAGGCACCCCTAATTCTCCATTTTAATAAAATAAATAAAAACAGGGGTGCCTGGGTGGCTCAGTTGTTAAGCAACTGCCTTCGGCTCAGGTCATGGTCCCAGGGTCCTGGGATCGAGTCCCATATCGGGCTCTCTCCTCTGCGGGAAGCCTGCTTCTTCTTCTCCCACTCCCCCTTGCTTGTGTTCCCTCTCTCACTGTGTCTCTCTCTGTCAAATAAATAAAATCTTAAAAATAAATAAATAAATAAATAAATAAATAAAAACATATTTATTTCAGTAGGTGTAGGAAAAATTCCCTGACAAAATTCAATGCTCATTCATGATAGTTTCTACATACTAGGGATAGTAAGAAATTTCCTCAACTTGATAAAGAACATACATGATAAATCTATAGCTGTCATCATAACTTATGCTAAAACTGAGAACATTTTCCTTTAAATTGAGAACAAAGCAAGGATGTCTGTTCTTATCATTTATGATCAGCATTTTACTGGAAGTCCTAACCAATGCCATTAGGTAATAAAAAGAAATAAAATACATGTATATTAGAATCAAACTATCTTTTTAGATGATGACATTATTCTATACTTTTAAATTCCAAGTAATTAAAAAGAATGGAAAAAAGAAAAAAAAAAAGGAGACAAAGAGGAAGGAAAGAAAACTGTTCTTCAAAAGACACCATTAAGAAAATGTAGTCGGGCGCCTGGGTGGCTCAGTTGGTTGAGCGACTGCCTTCGGCTCAGGTCATGATCCTGGAGTCCCGGGATCGAGTCCCGCATCGGGCTCCCTGCTCGGCGAGGAGCCTGCTTCTCCCTCTGACCCTCCCCCCTCTCATGTACTCTCTCTCATTCTTACTCTCTCAAATAAATAAATAAAATCTTTTAAAAAAAAAAAAAAAGAAAATGTAGTCAAGCCATAGCCTGAGAGAAAATATTTGCATTGTGTATCCAAATTGTTTCAGTTGCTCTTGAAACTAAATTATAAGACAACCCAGTAAAATGTGGGGCATACAGTTGAACAGACACCAGTAAAAAACAAACAAACAAGAGGAATGATCAATAAACAAAAGGAAAATGCCAGTGACAAGGAAAGTGACAAGGAAATTCAAATTTAAAATCACAATGAGGTACTATTCTCCATCTACTAGAATGGTGAAAATTAAAAAGACTATAGAAGCAAGTATTGGTGAGGATATGGAACAACTGAAATTCTTAATTGCTGATGGGAGTGTAAATGATTCATCTATTCTGGGACACATGTTGATCATTTCTTACAAACATAAACATATACTTAACATAGGACACAGAAATTTCACTTCTAGATATTTACCCCCCAAAATGAAAATATACGTCTACAAAAAAATCTGGATGCAAATATTTGCAACAGTTTTATGTATATTATCCATACCAGAAACATTTGAATTGTCCATCAGCCAAGGAATAAACTGTTGTTATATAATCATAGAATGGAATACCACCTAGCATTTAAAAGAAATGAACTACTGATACACACAATAACATGCAAGAATCCCAAAAACATTCTTCAGAGCAAAAGAAGTCACAAACACATAAAAGATTACAGCCTGTACAATATATATATATATATATATATATATATATATATATATATATATATATATATATATATAATGGAAAAAACTAATCAATAGTGACAGAAAGGAGATCAGTAGTTGCCTGTACTGAAGACAGGGATAGATTGACTATAATGGGTTAAAAGAAACTTTATGGAATGATGGAAATATTTTATTATGTTAATTAGGGACATAATTACCTGGATGTACATGTACATCAAAACTAATTAAACCATACATTTAAAATGGGTGTGTATTGTTGTACATAAAGAGTATTTCAAAAAAACCCTGACTTTAGGGATGCCTGGGTGGCCCAATCAGTTCAGCTTCTGACTCCTGGTTTTGGCTGGGGTCATGATCTCAGGGTTGTAGCATCAAGCCCCACCTGGGGCTCTGCGCTCTGTTTGCAGTCTGCTTGAGAAGCTTTCTCCCTCTCCCTCCCCTGCTCCCTCCAAAATAAATAAATAAATCTTAAAAAATAAACCCACAGGCAAAACTGACTTTAAAAATAAGATTTAATGGGGTGCCTCTGTGGCTCAGTCAGTTAAGCATCTGCCTTTGGTTCAGGTCATGATCCCGGGGTCCTGGGATTGAGGCCAGGGTAGGGCACCCTGTTCAGCAGGGAGTCTGCTTCTCCCTTTCCTCTCCCTTTGACCCTCCCCCCTGCTCCTGCATGCGCACTCTCTCTCTCTCTCAAATGAATAAATAAAAGATATTTTTTCTTTTTTTTTCTATTTTTTTATTTCTTTAAAGATTTTATTTATTTATTTGAGAGAGACAGAAATAGCTATAGAGATATAGAGGTTTGAAAGATGATGTTTGCCTTTCTCTGTCTTCAGGATCTCTTGGACCATGGCAAGAGAGAACAGGAGTAGGAAGGAGAGGGAGAAGCAGGCTCCTCACTGAGCAGGGAGCCTGATGCGGGGCTCCATCTCAGGACCCTGGGATCATGACCTGAGCCGAAGGCAGACACTTAACTGACTGAGCCACTCAGTCACCCTAAATTTTAAAAATCCTAAAAAAAAAAAAAAAAAAAAAAGATTTAATGAGTGATTGGATGTGGAGAGTGAGGGAGAAGGAATTTCCTATCTTGGCAACTGACGTTATAGTCTATTGGAACAAGAATCCAGAAGACAAAACTTGGAGAATAAGGGCAAGAGGATGAGTAGTTTGGGAACTGGAGAACTCAAAGTGCCAGGATATCCAAAAAGAGATGTCAACTACACTGTTCAAAATGTGAGAAAGATATATAAATGTAGGAATCATGTGCATATCACTGTTATTGGAACTTGCCATAAAAGCTGTGTAGAACACCAAGGGATTGTTGGGAAGTTTATAATTTGTAGAGGAGTCAGCAAAAGAGAAAAGTGACACATGAGTTGAATATCATTTTTCATTCCAGAATCTCCAGTTTCTTGGAGATTGAGCAGTTAGTTATAAATAATTGGATAGCCACATGCAGAAGAATGAAACTGGACCATTTCCTTACACCACACACAAAAATAGACTCCAAATGGTTGAAAGACCTCAATGTGAGACAGGAGTCCATCCAAATCCTAAAGGAGAACAGAGGCAGCAACCTCTTTGACCTCAGCTGCAGCAACTTCTTCCTAGAAAATCGCCAAAGGCAAGGGAAGCAAGGGCAAAAATGAACTATTGGGACTTCATCAAGATAAAAAGCTTTTGCAAAGCAAAGGAAACAGTCAACAAAACCAAAAGACAACCAACAGAATGGGAGAAGATATTTGCAAATGACATATCAGATAAAGGGCTAGTATCCAAAATCTATAAAGAACTTATCAAACTCAACACCCAAAGAACAAAGAATCCAATCAAGAAATGGGCAGAAGACATGAAAAGACATTTTTCCAAAGAAGACATCCAAATGGCCAACAGACACATGAAAAAGTGCTCAATTTTGCTCGGCATCAGGGAAATCCAAATCAAAACCTCAATGAGATACCACCTCACACCAGTCAGAATGGCTAAAATTAACAAGTCAGGAAACGACAGATGTTGGCGGGGATGCAGAGAAAGGGGAACCCTCCTCCACTGTTGGTGGGAATGCAAGCTGGTGCAGCCACTCTGGAAAACAGTATGGAGGTTCCTCAAAAAGTTGAAAATAGAGCTACCATATGATCCAGCAATTGCACTACTGGGTATTTACCCCAAAGATACAAAAGTAGGGATCCGAAAGGGTACATGCACCCCAATGTTTATAGCAGCAATGTCCACAATAGCCAAACTATGGAAAAAGCCAAGATGTCCATCGACAGATGAATGGATAAAGAAGAAGTGGTATATATATACAATGGAATATTATGCAGCCATCAAAAGGAATGAGATCTTGCCATTTGCAATGACGTGGATGGAACTGGAGGGTATTATGCTGAGCGAAATAAGTCAAACAGAGAAAGACATGTATCATATGACCTCACTGATATGAGGAATTCTTAATCTCAGGAAACAAACTGAGGGTTGCTGGAGTGGGGGGTGGGGTGGGAGGGATGAGGTGACTGGGTGATAGACACTGGAGAGGGTATGTGCTCTAGTAAGCGCTGTGAATTGTGCAAGACTGTTGAATCTCAGATCTGTACCTCTGAAACAAATAATGCAATATATGTTAAGAAAAAAAAAAAGAAGATAACAGGAGGGGAAGAATGAAGTGGGGGAATCAGAGGGGTAGATGAACCATGAAAGACGATGGACTCTGAAAAACAAACTGAGGGTTCTAGAGGGGAGGGTGGTAGGAGGATGGGTTGGCCTGGTGATGGGTATTGAGGAGGGCACGTTCTGCATGGAGCACTGGGTGTTATGCACAAACAATGAATCATGGAACACTACATCTAAAACTAATGATGTAATATATGGGGATTAACATAACAATAAAAAATTTAAAAAAAATAATAAACAGATGGAGTCAGGTCCTATGACATTTTACATGAGGAGAGATGGTTATTCTGAAAAGGACAGTTAAAGTTGACCCACTCAATAGCAACGTGTTATGATTTTATGAATGATCCATGGTTAACTGGTTTGCAGTAATTATTCCTGCTTGCTGTAAAAAATAACCGAAGATGCCTGTTAATACTTTACATTTAACTATGGTTTCTAAAGGAACTTTGCACAAAGTACTTTATTTTTTCTATGCAAGGGAAATAAAGTAGGTATTATTATGCCCATTTCAAAGATTTAAAAAATCAAGTTCACAGAGTTGGAATAAATTGGAACAGTCACAAGGCAATTAACAATAGGCCTACTAAAGCTACAAGATGGGTCTCCTGGCACAGTCTCCCCAGGCTCTGGAATATGCTGGCTCTTCATCCTAAACAAGTAGAGAGCAAAGAGCAATATCCAAAATAGGGCAATACACTCGACAGACCGTATTGTGATGGGATAGACCTCTAGAGCCATGGCCCAAGGGATCCTGAAGATAGAGGACGGCAAACATCATCTTTCAAAAAGTCAAGGTCTTTTTGTTAAAAATGTTGTCCCGGAATTGGGTGTCAAGAAGATAAAAAGGCAGCCAGGTAGATAACAAAAGGTAGTTTGTCTTTTATGATGCAGTGATGGGAGACATGAAGAAAGCAAAAGGAAAGTGTACTCAGAATTCATTGTCTGGAGCCGAGAAGTGTAAGAGGGTCTGGAGAAGTGAGAGTACTTGACTGAACTCAATAGCGCCTGCCATGTGACTGTCATGGCAGAATTAAAGCTGAATGCCAGATAGTTTGCATTTCTCACTCTAGACCCACTTTCCACTTCCTGTAAATCTTTTGGGATTGAGATACTGACTCCTATGTGATAAATCCATGAGACTCCCTGGCTTTCTGGCTTCCAGCTGGGTTCAGACAATAGGAGGCACTGAAGAGAGATTGGAGGTAAGGAGGAGTATGAGAAATTAGAGTATTTATGTTCATGTCCCCATGATGCCATTGCTTCCTAAACAAAAAGTCCTCTCCATGTAGCTTATTTTGTCTTTACTCAAGTAACTGTTCCCTCTTCTCGCTGGTTAGACTTATGGATGGCAATGGCTAAGTGTTACTAGTTCTAGAACAATTTGTTATCCTTTGTAGGTTCCTTAAGTCCTACTCAGACCTCAGTAAATACTACCTGTGTTAAACTCCACAAGTCATCCTATCTGAGTCTGTGATCTGTCTCTTACTGTGACTGTAGTTACCTCTAAATTGGGGAGATATTTCCCAGATACTTGAGTTAAATTGCTTAAGTAAATGATACTTTTTCTTCTTTTATTTTCTTTTAATTTCAGACAGCAATTTTATTTATATCAATTTTTTTTTTTAGCATGTGCACCTAGATTATCTTGTTTGAGACAAACTTTCATTTTGTCAACCATACTCAGTACTATTCAGCTTCATTTTACTTTGGTTAATAAAGGACATCCTATTTAAATGCTGTACCCATGACTGAAGATTTAGCTTGCTCTTCTTATTCAAGCTGAGCCTCTACTCCCATTCAGTAGGGACAAACACAATAGGAAAATTATTTTTCCCATCCCATTAAAATGTCAAGATCTTCCTGGCTGACCAAAGAACTAAACGTTGTTCCTAGAAGGGAGAAATATTAATCTCTTTAGCTGTTAGATTCTTAGTGTCCAGTAATACCGCTTTCATTGCATATCAGTTTCCTCTGGCATTTAATCCCCAAAGAATATAGACCCAGAAGGTAACTGTAGCTCTGTTCTCCCATTATAGGGGAGCTCTTTAATCTACAATCCTCATGTATATCTTTGGAATAACTAATTACTTATGTGTGACATAGTTTATCAGAAGATATATTATTCCCAGAAGCTGTTCAGTGTTCCTTCCCATTCTTTCCTATAGAAATGATTAGTTCAGGACTCCTGCATGTAGTTTCCCTGTCTGATCATCAACATGGATCAGATAAATGGGGACTCACACCCACCAATGTTTGAGTCAAAATCTTAAAGTATCTGCCTTTGGGGAGCGACAGGGGACCTCTCAAAAATCCCAGGTTGTGTAATAAATACATATTTTATTTTAGGAGTTCAATGCCCATTTTATATCACTGCATACCTTCTTTTTTTAAAATTAATGTATTATCATCTGTTAGTTTGTTATCTATCCTTTTCACTTAGGTAATTGAGAAGACAGGCTATTTTTGATTTTGCTAAAATTGTAATTATAAAAAATAAGTTTTCTGGTTTAGGGTGAAAATGTCATGACACCTTATGGCAACTTGAAAAAGCACATGGAAGGTATCAGATAAATATTTGCTGTCATATCAATAATAATAGGGCGCCTGGGTGGCTCAGTTGGTTAAGCGACTGCCTTGGGCTCAGGTCATGATCCTGGAGTCCCTGGATCGAGTCCCGCATCGGGCTCCCTGCTCAGCAAGGAGCTTGCTTCTCCCTCTGACCCTCCCCCCTCTCATTCTCTCTGTCTCAAATAAATAAATAAAATCTTTAAAAATAATAATAATAATAATAAAACCCACTTCATAATGGTAGTATATAAGATGCAGTTGTGCTAAATACCCCCAGAAGACTGACACAAGGCACACTCTTGTTACAATATTTAGACTTTGAAGTCATGCTCTCTATTAACATACATTGGCTTCTATCTGTGGGATCATATTTGCATGTGATATTCTGCTTTTTTTTTCCTCCCTGCTCAAAGCCTGTTGCCCAAAGAGGACAGCCAAATCAGCGAACAAAAGAAGGATATCAAGAACAAAATCCGTCATGCAACAGCACCCCTTTATTTGTAAACACCATGCTTTACACATCATTATCAGTGATTTATGTGCTCACCAAGCATATAGCTTTATTACTATAATGTGAGCAAATTGCCTGTAATTCGTGGTCCTGGGAACACATATCTATAATTTGGGTCAAAATATGTCTGCTCACTCTAATTTACAATAAACCCTTAATGTAGTTCCATTCACAGTGGAAATTTGTGAGTTTTCATCTTCACTGTAACTCATAGAACTACAAAAAGGAAAATAACCAGAGAGTAGTTCCCAGCTTTGAGTGAGATAAATACAACTAGGATTGGAATCCTCTGGGACATACTAAAAAAAAAAAAAAAATCTTGCCTTTACCTAATATACCGAGAACATTGTATTCATTGTAGGAAAAGCCTGGAATTTGAAGTCAGGAAGACCTATGTGTAAATCCTTGCTCAGTTAAGTATTTCCTGAAGGGCTACTTCAGTCTTCTCATTGTGGCATTAATAATGCCAACTTTATAAGAATCTTTTGCATGCATTTAATTTAGAGCCTAGCAAAGTACCTTTCACATTGTGTTTATAGATTGTGAATTTTCCTCCTTTCTTGTATTTAGACTACCTTTTCAGGGAAAAAATAAAAGTCAGTTGCCAATTATAGATGACAAAAATGGCTCTAAATGCTTGCCCTCTTATGATCCATACCATTGAGACGTGATGCTGTGAATTCTCTCATCAGGAGGTGGAATCTGTTTTCCAACCCCTTGATTCTGCATTGGCCATGTGACTTTCTTTGGCCAGTGGATATTAGAAAACATGATGCAAGCTTAAAAAGCACTTGCACTTCAAGACTTGTGCTCTTGTACTTAGAACTGAGAGACCACTGTGTGAATGACTCCAAGTTAACCTGTTGGAGGATGGGAGGCCATATGGTAGAGGATGGAGGTACCCCATCCTCCAGTCAATTCAGTAACTGATAACCACCCATCGGCAAGAGCACCACAGCCTTGGCCCAGACCAGAAGAGCCATCCAACTGACCCACAGAATTATGAGCTAAAGAAAATGATTACTGTTTTAGCTACAAAGTTTTGTGGTACACAGAAAAATCTAACATACAAATGAAATTTCTTATACTTAGAATGCTGATATGGCAGGCGTGGCTCTTCAATATGTATACTGCCTATGTGTGTGTGTGCTGTAAATTTGGAAGAACCAGAATTATGGTGGTCCTTTTAGGTTTGGCTAATAAAGGTATAGACATAGTGTATTCTCAGTATCGTAAGACCAAAGGGAAGGAAACTCTGGCTGGTCCTATGAAAAGAAACAGTCACTGAAGAGAAGGGAGGAATAAAAGAGAGAGAGAGAAGAGAGAGAAGTAATGTCTAAAGGTGCTAATTTACAGGAGGAACCAAGCCAAACATCCATGATGTCCAAAGAGTTTGTAATGCCACCAGCAACGGGCTCTACAATCAAAACAATGGATGAGTGCTACCAACATGATAATATGGTAACTGATTAAAACAAAGGCAGGAGAGCATCTCAGCAGAAATGTTATAGAAATATTCCTATAAACACAGAACCTATGAGAAGGGACAGAAATAAAGGGATACATGGAGAATATGAGGTTTTGAGCTACCTATGCCCAAAGACCTCACTCTCCAGGAATCAAACCTTGAACCTGGCACTTATGAGGGAGATGCTGAGAAATATGAGTGAGACTGTGACTTCAAAAAATCTAGTCAGTGTTGGCTATAATACTTTCTATACATTTCCTCCTTATAGAATGATGGACATAGGACTGATGGGGATTGGGAAGAAGTGAATTTGCTATTGGAAGATTTTAGTGGATTTAACGCTGAGAAAGTGGCACAGAATTAGTCTGTGGGAACAAGGAGGAGGACTATTAGTGCAGATTTTATAATAGAAAAATTAATATAAAAGGGATATAAAAGGTGTTTGTGTGTAGTAGATTATCACTCAAGGACACAGGACCTAGCCTGATTTATTAACATATATGTCACCCTTCACCTCATGCAATTTTAGACTTGGGGAGAAAATATCCTGATCATTTTTATTTCTTTTTTAAACTTTGGACACTTAACCCTTAAGACTTACAGACTTAGTGCAGGGAAAGAACCCCAACTCAAGCAGTGTGTGGTGCCACCTGAATACATTTGGATGAACTAGTCCAGCACTCATTCATCTCATTAAACCACAGAATATTATATGTTAATATATAACATAATATAATATAACAATATAATATGTTAATGTTACAATGCATTGGTGGAGCATCATACATATTTATGAGATTTCATTTTTATTTGACTTATTGTACCATTCAACATTATTTTGAAGTTTTTGAACATGGCAATAAGAAAAAAAAAATGAGGCATATATTGGACAGGAAACAATAAAGTGATTAGAATTTAATGATATTATATTCACATACCTAAAATTTCCGAGAGGATTAATTGAAAAATTACTAAAACTATTACTACCAAAAGAATATTATAGGTAGCCAGATATGATACAAGTTAGCTTTCTTTTTTTACAATAAACAACCAGTTATGTCATTTTAAAAGCATATTTAGAATAGCAACCAAAGTTATGAAATACCTAGAAATAATTAAATAAGGAATATATAAGCCTCATAAAAAATAAAATTTTCCTGAAGGACATAAAATAGGACCTGAATTGTTGACAAGATATTGCCTTCCTGGATGGGATAACTAAAAATTGTAAAGATGTCAGTTTCCCCCAAATCATCTTATAAACATGGTGTCACTCACATCAAAATCCTAATGTATTTTTTTTAAACCTTGACAACTTGATAATAACTTTTAACTGAAATAATAAATACATGAAGGTAGGCAAGAAAATTGTGAGTAAGAATAATGAGAAAGGACTTGCTCTGTCAGATATCAAAATTTACTGTAAAGCTACAGTAATTAAAGTGTATGTTGCAGATAGAGAATCAGCAGATAGATCATTAGAAGATTAGAAATTCCCAAGATTTATCCATGCTTGTATACATTATGTATTTCGTAAAGGTTGAATTTCCATCCCAGGAGGGAAAGATAGATTATTCAACAATTGGCTTGGCTTTTGGAAATAAAATTAGGAATAACCCACAACCTCTTAAGTAACATCAAACACAAAAATACACCTACTAGAGTAGTTGCGTAAACTGGGGGAGAAAACCAATAACAAAAGCCCTTTGAGAATATCTTTTATAATTTAGATACAGAAAAGACTTCTTAAAGCATTTTAGGAAGGTAGGAAGCAACAACAAAAAACACAGTAGACTTGGGGCCAAATAAAAATTGTTTAACTTGTATTTTAAGACAAACAATAAACTAGGAAAACATTTGCAAACAAAACTACAGAGAAATTTGATGCATGATATAGAAAGAATCCCTACCGATCAACTTTTAAAGATCTATCCTTAAAAAAAAAAAAAAAGTGGCAAAGAGCACTCCACAGAGAAAGTAATGTAATTATAAATATAAAATATCTTCTCATTAACAAAGAAATGCAAATTTTTGAAAGCTCATATAAGATTTCCCATCATATTAGCAAGCAACTTACAAAGCGTGAGTCTGTAAGTGGGTAAAAAAAAAAAATCAGGTACATCACTTGATCTGTATACATTGTATGATTTTCCTCTGCTATAATTACTCAATAGCTACTTGCTTTTGAGTAACCCACACACCCACTCAAAAAAATGAGTTAATTTAATGTACATGCAGAAAGTAATGTAACCATAATAAAAGTCTAATTTGGACTTAGACACATACAAATGATTTTGAAGTTTCTAACTTTCCATGAGCTTATCCCTGAACTGTTTGCAATGAGATAAATACTGAAATTGAGAGAAAGCATTTAGAAGTATTTATAGCAATTTGGCAGAGTAATTTTATGTCCATTGAACCTAGCAATCAAAAATCACACATTGTATTTTTTATTTCACTTTTTAGTAATACATTTTTACAATATTTTACAAAAGTATTGGACCCCTTTCTTTCCGTTTTCCCTTCCTTCCTCCTTTTCCTTACATCTTCCCTTCACATCTTCTCTTCCATGAACTTCCAATCTCCCCATCCCTCCCCTTGCCTTTCCCAAATGCAGGAAACAGCAGGGTGGATGTGTACAAGGAAAGGTGAGGGGTGACACAGGTATGCAGGGGCAAGGAAGAGGTGGACAGGGGTAGGGATGCTGGTAGTGAGTAGAGGAAGTAGCCAGAATATTTGTAAGGGTGGTTCCATTAAACAAGTAAGTACAATGATTAAGCAAAACAATAAATATATTGAAGATCATGTGGACAAGTTTCTCATTTACAGAGAAGATATTTACAACCATTGTAAAGGGGGATAGAGAAAGAAACAGTGATATATACATAGAGAGATCATTGTGTGTGTGTATATACATCTATAGGCATATGTTTGTATATATATGTGGCGATATATATAAAATATTTCCTAATCCTGTTGTTCACTGTACTGATAACAGTGATCTGACCAGCTCAATCTTTTCAGTCTGGAAAAATAATGCTAAAAATCTCCTTAACTGAAGGAGGTTCTCACAGTGAGTGGCTGAGAACAAGATATCGCAACAGGGTCTCTGGAGCCCTGTGGATATTCATTCACTTTTTGCTTGGAGGCCTCATCGGATTAGGAAATTTGAGGAAGGGAAGGGTAGGGAAGTTCATGAAGAAGGGTCTTTGGAAAGCCTCAGGACTAGAGAACCAGAAACCACAGGCAGAAGCAGAAAGAGCAGGAGACAATGACAACACTCGGCAGGCCAAAATTCACTATGTCTGAGTTTATTTAAATGAAGACACTACCAGTAAGAAGGCTGAGGTCTGCCCTGGGTGATGGCCCCATTTCTCACTCACCAGGGCCTGCCATTGTGTGAGGTGGGGCTATAGAGAACCCCCTGAAATTGGAGATTCAAGATTTTTGGTTTTAAACTTTTGCTGTGCACCCTACATCCCTCATTTAATGTCTATCTAATCCTTCTCAACTCTCTTGCTGGCTGCCAATACTGCTTCTGCTTGCTCTGTACTGAAACTTGCATCAACATGGCCTCAGAAGAGAAACAAGATATTGTGTCAGATAGACTCAAGGAAGAAATTTCATAGCAGAAAAAAATCATCAGATAGCATTAGGTTAGAATGCTTCGGGGCACCTGGGTGGCTCAGTCATTAAGCATCTGCCTTCGGCTCAGGTCATGATCCCAGGGTCCTGGGATCGAGCCCTGCATCGGGCTCCCTGCTCGGCGGGAAGCCTGCTTCTCCCTCTCCCACTCCCCCTGCTTGTGTTCCCTCTCTCGCTGTGTCTCTCTCTGTCAAATAAATAAATAAAATCTTTAAAAAAAAAAAAGAATGCTTCAAAGCAGTTGAGACAAAAATGAACTGTGGCAGAGAGCAAAGGAGAGCTTCAGAAAGCTTGATTTGATGAGAAGATTTGAAAATCTTTAAAGATATTTATCCCTCTTACTCAGAGTTTGCTGTTAAGTTCTGTTCCTGGGAAAGGTCTTCTGAAAGTATTCAAGAGTTTTATTTTTCCAGACCTTGCTCACCACTAAAGGTTAGATATCTTTGATATATGCAGGAGCTTTCTCCTCTGAACAGGCTCTTACCCTATCTGTGAGCTCTGCCTGGGTGGGATTTCTGGATGACAAATATAACATTCTGCCTCTTGAAAAACTTTCTCCCCTCTGGGCCTCTCAGTTCTAGAAAAAGAGAAACAGTCCTGACCAGAACACAGGCCACCATTTGACAATTAATAGATTTTTTTTTAAAGTTTATTTTAATGAAGGAAGCAGAATATGCCACTCCAAAATATGCCGATTTGGCATAAGGATCATTTTGAGTTGAAGGCAATTGAGATGAAGCAGTTACAAGAAAAGCTTCTGTCTTTTCCTTCTTTGCCCCAAAGCAGGATATAAATTTATAAAGGTGTCTCTCCTTTTGGCAACCAGGAAGGACAAAGGTTAATTCCTGGGGACAACTTTAGGTTCTTATCAATGGAGAACATACTCACTTAAATATGCATAAAAGACTCTTGCTTACCTTGCTTTTCCAGGTAACCTCCCCATTACTGGTCTCTTCAAACCTTTTTGCTTTTGTCTTTAGTTAGATGATATTCAACTATACAACCAAAGCTGGAGTTCTAAGCTACCTCTGAGAGTTACTCATTTTTCCTGGTTATGTGAACTGTATACACAAAGTATGTCTATTAATAAACTCCTATTTGATTTTCTCTTGTTAATCTCTCTTTTATTACAGGGGTCACAGCTAAGAACTCAGAAGGGTAGAGGGGAAATTATTATTGCTCTTCTATACTAATGAACTATGTTTTTGTTTTTAAGTTGGACTTTAAGAAGCCTATTATATTAGGAAAATGTGTTTGCAAATTTTCTATTCAAAGAAGATTTTAGACCTTATATTTCTGCAAAAAAGAAGTATCTCACATTCTGTGATTTGCCCAATTTTTGGATGAGGCCTCAAGTCACCCAAAAGAGGACTCCCTAAAATGTCGTATGGTATCTTCATGACATAGGTATGTCTGACACATTGTTTGGATTGGTTTGATAGTGATGGATAACTTTTTTGCATAGCTTATTTTTCTTGGATAGATCTTCAAGTATGTATTCAAGTTGAATACAATTTTCATAGTTAATTATTATTGTGAAATATAAATTTGGAATGATCTAGAGTGCACTTTAAATCTAGTTTCCAAGTTTGGCCTATAGGTTTAAGACACAAATAAAAGAGAGATCTGCAGGAACCTTGACTTTATCCAACACATGCATATACAATTGTTGCTAAATGCCAAGCCTTTTCAAAGCACTTTATAAACTCTTCTCTATTTGAAGATTCACGTATTCACAACGTTTCACCCAATATGATTTTCTATTTTTTTTCTTGAAAACATATTTAATGTTTAATGAAGAAAGGCAATGGATTGAGAAAAGGGTCACAGGTAGAGAAACGTGGCCCTTGTTGATATGTCTTTTCTTTGAACTTTCGATAGAAACTTAGCTTGATAAATTAGCTGCTTCACATTTTTTGACCACTAAAGACTACTGAAATTTCTTTGCATCATATTATTTTTGTGTTTTTAGACCCACAACAGATTTGCCTGTATTTTGAATTCAGGCATTTTGACTACCGTCTTCTGAATAAATTATCAATTTAAACTAAAAAAAAAAAAAAAAAAGGAACAAATGTCCATTTTGAATCATTGCAGAACAATTAGTTCTCTCATGAGATAAGGAAATTTGAAACATGTTGATGTAAACTGTAAACAATGTCACCCTTGCCCATAATCCTTTCACAACAACCCGAGAAGAAGAGAATACAGCATGAAATATCTATGCTCAACAGCTTGGTAGCTAATTTCATCATTTTTGTGAAAAGAGAGTGGAAGGAAACAGAAGCATTCACTCATGTTGAATACCCGTAGAAATCTTGACAGGTGGTTGAAGAAGAAAACTCTCTTCTTTACAATTAACCAGAAATCTGAGATTATGGGAAGATTTACAAAACAGCATATAAAAACAGGCTCTTGATGATAACCAATAAATGGCATTTAAAAATCTCCCTACACTGGTCTAAATAATCTGAAATTGGTAGGTGGGTGAACCTGGCTTGTTAAAGGAGTGACAGGAGAACTTCCTTCTTTGACGTAGAAGAGATCATTGTGTTGTATTATTGAATCACACAGGGCAGGTATCACAGATTCATACCCTTGCACCCAAAAAGTTTTTAATTAAAATTGGTAAACTGGAAGCCTTCTGAAACATTAGTTTCTATTCTATGTAACTTAAGAAGAGCTGGAAATAAGAGATAAGAGAAGATAGAATGCTGTGGTTGCCTACCTTCATCAAATAGTCACATTTAATGGTTTCCTTCACTTGTTTACTCAGTACATGCTGATTAAGGATCTACTATGTGCAGGTCCTTGTTTTTTAGTAGATGTGAGCCTTGGAAAAATATAGGATAAAAATGATTAAATAGGTCATCATGCAAGTTTCTTAATTACATGCTGGGCCTCCCTAAAAGAGAGAAAACATGTTGGATTTGATTATTTTCAGTAACATTGCTTAATGAGAGTAAATGTTCTATTATTTACCCTCTTGGGGGAAAAAAGAAAACATCCTTTTTACTAATCAAATCATCCAGTTCATAGAGAGGTTCTTTTTAAAGAAAATATGCTTTATTTGGACAATATTTTTATTCAAAAATAGTTCTCATTCACACTTCTTTCTTAATGAATACTATAGGTCATTATATATTTTGTAAAAAAAAATAATAATAATACAGCAAATTGGCCTGGGAATCAAAAGCAGTCTGTTGTAGATCTGGCTCTACTTAACTTGCTCAATGAACATGACCTTTTCATAAAGTACATAATTTCTCCTGGGCTTGTTATCTTTTTTTTTTTTTTTTTGTAAAATAACCGGAAAAATTAAGATATCTGTATCTATAGAATTCTACTACAAACAATGGAAAAGGAAGCAATACTCTTAGATTATTTGAAACCCTATATCCTTAAACTAAAATGCCCACAGAATATATATCTTGCCTTCTATGATGGACTGAATATTTGTGTCCTCCACAAATCCATATATTGAAACCTTAATCCCCATTGTGATGGCATTAGGATATGGGTCCTTTGAGAGATAATTAGTTCATGAGGGTGGAGTCCTCAAGAATGAGATTAGTGCCCTTATTAAAAAAAAGACCTCATAGAGCTTGCTCTCCACTTCTACCATGTGAGGACACAGCAAGAGAGTAAGTCTGTGAACCAGGAACTGGTTCTCACCAGACACTGAATTTTCTAGAGCCTTGATCTTGGACTTCTCAGCCTCCAGAACTCAGAGAAATAAATGTTGCTGACTTAAGCCACCTAGTCTTTGATAGTTTGTCCCAGCAACCAAACAAATTAAGACAGCCTCTAAATCCACTCATGGATTTGAGTTTCTTCTTTACAGACTTACTTCACACTGCCACATTTTATCACATCTTTGTGATAAAGATCCCTTTGCATTTACCTTTGAGTCTGGGGACCTTCCATAAACATCCAGCAACAACATCAATTTAAGAGGAAAAAACACTAATTTGGAAGTAAACCAAGACGAACCTCATTTCTTTCTATTCTAGAAATAAAAGGGATCTGGGATCTGAATATGCCTGTGTTTTTAGGTGTTCTCTGACAGAAAAAATAAAAGAGAGAGTCAAAAAGAGAAAGCAAAACCCCACAGATCATTGGGGTCATGTTAGACAAACCGTCCACTAAAATGCCACCTGCTATCATTGATCTGGAGATGTTTTGTGCCTCATGAAGGAGAGAGGAAAGCTGCCCTAAATGGGGGCTCCTACCTTCAGCATCTTGAAACTCCTTTACCCTTTCATGTATTAAAATATTTAATCAAAATCAAATGCTGCTGCCCCTATTTATACACATGCTTTATTATCCTGTACATCATACCACAACCTGTCTGGTTCTTAATGTGACCTAAAGAGCTAGTCGGCATTTATTACAAATGTGAGGCAGTAAGCTTCTGGCTGAGCAATTAATCACTGACACCAAGGAATTTCTTCTCTTCAGGTGGGGAACCCATCCAAAAACTAAGAAAAATAATCGGGCTAATTAATTCTTATCTGCAAAGAGCAATTAGATAAATGACCTCAAAGAAAGACTTGTCACCCCTAGTGAGACACTCACTTTCTAAATAGAATGTGTCTGAGTCTCTTTTCACTGGGCCAGTGATACTGTGAAATGGAAATGACAGAAATGAAAAGGAGGGAAATGATAGGGGAGCAGGTTAATTAGAATGAAGGTCAATGAGAGAGACAGAGACAGAGATGGAGAGACGTTGAGAGATTTGGCATGATCTCATCACTCCACTCTCCTTTCTCTGTATACAGGTAGTTAACAAAAGAAGACATTTTTGTATTCCCAAACACGGTGGAATTTATGAAGCTAGACTGCAGTCTGCTTTATTCTCTGCGACACTTTGCTTTCTACTAGTGAGCTGCATTTCCCCTGCCTGGCTCTCCACGGCATGCTACTGTTCATGGAGGTATAAAATACTGTTAAAAAACACAATGCTGTCTTTCTTTTCTTCCTTTCTAAGCTCCTCTTTGATTATGGTTCTCTGGTCATATCCACGACTGACAATAGAACCAGATCATAGAATAGTTCAGACTTAAAAACTGGCTACCACAGCTTATGTTTTTAATGTCCAAAATGAAACTTTCATGTGTTTTTTTATAAATACAGATTTGGCTGTTCTTTCCTTCCTTCCTTCCTTCCTACCTTCTTCCCCACTTCTTCCTTCCCTTCCTCCTTCTTCCTTCCCTCCCTCCATCCTTCCCTCCCTCCTTCCTTCTTTCCTTTCTTCTTTTTTTTTTTCCTTCAAGAAAATGAGAAAACATACCTCTCAATGGTAGGTCAATTTGTTCCTTTTTTTTCTCTTCCTCCCCTTTCCTCCTCTTCATCTTCTTTATCTCCCTTCTTTTCCTTTAAGCAAACTGATGTGAATCAAAAACAACCTTTATGGAGCATCCTTCTACAATCATCATCTGCTACCAGTCATCTTAGAATGTAAGACCTCTAAGGGTTTCAGCATTGTGAGGTCTAGCCAATCTGAAGAGGCTAGCTAGGGACATTAGCTCTAAGGGATGCAGGATCACCATAAATACATCCCCAATCATCACCTCACATGTATCTTGGTTCTACTATACTCAATGTGGACACATCAACACTTTGTCTTTAAGGAGCTCTATAGAGCTACACTTTTCTGTTTTTCCTTCCTATAAAGTCATTAAAATCTTCTGTTAACGAAATAAAGTGGGTGTAAAACCAAGGCTAATCTGAGGTTAGGTAGGGCACCATTCACATTATAGGGAAATAATGCCTCTGTATACTGCTAATGTATTTTCTGTCTCCAAAAACTCCTTCCAAGATATCTCCACCACTGGCTCTGGAAAGCGCCCTAAATCATTCCTTTACCCAAGGACAACATTTTTCCTTTATTATATCTTCCATTTTTATATATAATAAATTTTATTTTATATTTTTATATTTTACAGAAAAATTATAAAGTAGTATATAGAGTTCCTATGCATCTCACACTTAGTTTTCCCAATTATTAATATTTTAATATTATTATGGCATATGTGTTACAATTAACGACCTAATAGTGACACATTGTTATTAATTAAAGTCCAACTATATTCAGATTTTCTTAGTTTTTATCTGATGCCCTTTTTCTGTCCCAGGGTGCCATTCATGATGCGACATTATGTATAGTTATCATATCTCCTTAGGCTCCTCTTGGTTGTGACAGTTTCTCAGACTTTCCTTGTTTTTGATGACCTGGACAATTTGAAGATTACAGGTATGCAGCTGCATCCCAGCAGACTCTAAACCTGGGGTGGTGATGGCCCAGTGAGGCCAAAGAAAAGACCAGGAGACAGTAATTGAGACGTAAGTTTATTGGGGGAACATGCATACAGGGATTCCAGGAGCAAACTGGACAAAGCATCTGCTTCTGGGTTCTACATGCTGCAAGTTTTTATATCATAGTAACTTATCCTAGCAACTATCATTGGCTCTTCCCTTCTTTGCACAGTGTTTCCAAGGAGATTAAGACCTGCCACTTGGACACTTCATTACAAAAGAGACATTGGCTGTTGGCCATCTGTGGAGCCCCTGACCTTCAACGCTGAACAACCCATTCTTCTCACATTTTGCTTGATGGAAATATAGGACAGGGTCTCTACATTTGAGATAGTGATTAATAGGGACATTCTGTGTATGCTTGCACAAACTAGCTACCCAGCATGTACCATACAATAGGTCAGCTACTTTGTAAGGATGCCCCTCAACTGGGATTTATCTGATTTTTCTTTCAGGATTAGAGGGGGTTATGGATTCTGGGGAAGAAGACCACAGAGGTAAAGTAGCATTCTCATTGTATAATATCAAGGGCACATACAATCCACATGATTAATCACTATTGATGACAACCTTGATCACTGGGCTTAAGTAGTGCTGGCCAAGTGTCTCCACTGTAAAGTTATTCCCTCATAGTTCCCACATTTCCATACTGTACCCTTTGGAAGGAAGCCACTATAAGACCATACTTAAGGAATGAAGAGTTATACTTTACTTCCTTGAAGATAAAGCCTCTACATCAATTATTTAGAATTCCTGTGCATGGGAGAGCTTCTGTTCTCTTCCATTTATTTAATTTATTCAATTGTTTACTTATGTCCATATGGACTTATGGTTATTCATTTTATACTTTGGTCTATAATTCAACACTATTTTGTCGCTTAAGTTGTTCCAGCTTTGGTCACTGAGAGCTTTTTCATTTGGTACCTGTATCTCTTGGACATATCTATATCATTGTAGATCTTTAATTTTTGGGAGAACTTTCTTACTTTATGGCAGTAAAAGTTGCTCAAGTCCCCAAGAACCACTTTTTAGTCCAAAATTAAAGCCAAATATTAAATTGACATAGAGGTAACACAAATACTGGATTAAATTCAGAATAAAGTGTGTGCGTGTGCGTGTGTGTGTGTGTGTGTCTGTCTGTCTGTCTGTCTGTCTGAGGTTATGCAGGGCTGTTTCACATTAACACTCAGAAAAGTATAAAGCAGAAAAAGTTGTTTGAAAAATGTTCCCCTAAATATTAATGACTAAATAGAAAAAAAGAGTGATTGGAGATAGGGGAGAGAGAGAAGAAAAACAGTGAAGGTCAGAAGAAGATGTAGAATAAGAGCCTAAGGAAAAGACAGAAGGCACAGGAGGTAGGCTTGGTCTGAATTTCAGGTTTGCTTAAAGCTACTCCCAGGTACTGCTCTAAATTTGATTTTCCTATGTAATTAACAGATTATTCTATTCTTCATTTTTATTCCCCAAACAATTCTATGTCCTTGGAAAAATATTATATCATGATTGTGAGAGAGAGACAATGTGCTGAATGTAGAAAAGTATTATCTTTAGAATATGAAAAATAAAAGTTTAAATTTTTGGTTTTTCTACTCACTGGCAGTGTGAACTATGGTAGGGCTCAATGTCTCTGAGGTTCATTTGGCTCAAAATGGACTCAAATTCAGATGTATAGATGATAGATAAACATATAGATGGAGGGATAGATATAGATGATAGATAGATAGATAGATAGATAGATAGATAGATAGATAGATGATAGATAGATAATAGATAGATAGATAGATAGATAGATAGATAGATAGATAGATAGATAGATAGATGATAGATGATAGATAATAGATAAAAGAGAAATAGAAAGTGGGATCCATCTAATAAGTTGCCATATTAAGTGTTGAATATAAGGACAAGCACATTGACTGTAAGTAATCAGTCAATGTCAGCT
The DNA here is from genome assembly GCF_011800145.1 of Mirounga leonina. NCBI lineage: Eukaryota > Metazoa > Chordata > Mammalia > Carnivora > Phocidae > Mirounga > Mirounga leonina. The sequence goes on from NW_023270464.1 coordinate 15,426,331, forward strand.
CCCCTCCACAAATCTAGTTGTCCGGTGTGCTGACTTGTCCACACAAATATCTGCTTCACCAATTTTGGAAGACACAGAACTCAAAGTATTATGTGTACACATCAATTATGCTGAAAGCAGATGAGGTCTTTGAAATACTAAGTCATGTCCAATGCTCTTGAGTTTTCATATAATTCTTTGAATATTTTTGCTCCCATAAAAATTACAAGGGAGAAGAGATAGATATTCACAGAAGTGAATGACACTTAAAAACCTCTAAAATTCACTGTTTTCAAAAACAGCTTCTCTGGCAACAATTCTAATACTGAAGATTGATATTTGCCACTTCCATAAAACAGATGCATATTGTAATTCAGCCCACCAATTGGCCATGACATTTTGATGCTAGAAATAAATAATAAACAATTTGAAATAAAGAATAAGATGAGAGCATTGTTACAAAAGCCTGAGTATAATTTTAAGGATCAGATATTCTTTCTAAATGGGGGGACACTTTACAATCGGGTGTATTGGATTTAAGAGAAAATAAGGAAAAATGGAAAATTTCTCCACATACAATAGCCAATCATGTACACAATGTTTAATTTTAAGCTATTAATGAAAGTTCCAATGGCCATACATTGACAATTCTTAATATCAACAATTTAATAATTGATAGAATTTCAAAAGTTGAGATGCTACCTAATAATTTAACATCTTTCAAGTCACTAAACTAGACCACAAAGACCCCTAGTTGCCCCCCCTTTTTTAAGTGATTTTGATTTCAGCCACATTAAATATTCAGTGGAATGTTTAAATATTTCAGCTTTTATAATCCTTATGAGACAAGGCTGAGGGGGAAAAGTGAAGAAGAATGATATATGCTTCATTTTTTTTCAAGGTTTATTTCAGGCCAAAGACAAAATAAAAGGTTAACTTAGAGGTTACTTCCAGCACTACTCCAATATGTTTATATTAGAAAAATAAGTAAAGCCTCCAAATGATGCAATTTATACATTAGCTCAAAGAACTATACAAGCTTCTGCAAGTGGTAGAATTCTCTCATCTGGCTTACACTAACATGGTAATGTGTAGTAAGAGGTTTGCAATGGATGCAATTCATTTCCATTAAGATAAGTTGCTAACAGAGGACTGCACCTCCACAGGACTCCAATCAGACTATTATATAACTAAGGCAGCTATTCAGTGGGTGGGAAGTGTACCTGCAAATGAGGTTCTTATTAAACTGCAATTCTATTCCATAAAACTCCACTGGAGAATAGTACATGTTGACAGTAAAACATAGGACATACTTAGTGCTAACCCAAGGTCCCTCAATCCCATTAGAGACATTTTTTTTCCCCCAGTAGATGTAGTGCCAGTGTATGATGTGCATTCTCTTGTTTAGCAAAAAATAAAATGTCTCTTTGAATACCTCTTAGATGCACATTGGATATTGAAACTTTCGCATTCAGACAATTTCTTTCTTGAGCTCAAATAAGCTGGGACATCAGGAGAGAAGGCAATGAAATGTAGATGATGATGAGAAGGAGGAGGACAGCTATCATTTCCTGATTTTTCAGGTTATGATTTGTAGTAGGCCATTATAAATATTGGCTTATTTATGTATTCTAGTTTTTAAAAACTTAACTGTTATTAGAATTGCCTCACTTTTATATGAGCTATTTGGAATACTTTTCACACATTTCTTTTCTCTTCACTTTTAAAAACAAGAACTTTAGAGGGGATTGAAATCAAACCAATAAAATCTCATTGAGAGAGATTTTTGTTTTTGGCAAAGTTGCAGAAAAATAAAATTATTTGATTTTAAATCTTATATTGTATAATACGTAAAACATATGGCTTTGTTATTCTATCACATAAAGAGTGTGAAATGTATATGCAATATTGCACATACAGAAGTACTTATTTAAGTAATCCTTTTCATTTTTTTTATGAACTAAAAATAAAATAAAAACTATTCAGAAACTAAAATCTAACTGAAGTCAGAGGTAGTAAAGTTCTGTCCTGGCCTAAAACTTTGAGAAGGTGTGCAAAACCAGGTAAATTTGAATTAAAGATTACAGGGATTTATTGGGTCTGGGAAACAAAAGAAAAATCCTAGAGTTCAACAAAGGAGGAACATCTAATAGGACACCCACATATAAAGCTGGCACTCTACTGTCCTGCATTTCAGTACCAGAGTAAATAGATAAAATTGCACAAAATGATGCCTCACTCAGTAGTTAGCATGCTTGTCAAATCTTAGCACTGAAGGGGTAAAAGAATCCCACCATAGATTTGTCCCAGAAAACTGTCCTTCCTATGGATTTGAAGCTTGAATTTGTGATACCCAAATAATCTGAAAAATCTCAGGCTGAGAATTTATTTTAATGTGCTTCTGACTGTGTAATGTCTTTAAACACTTACAGAAACAAAGTCAAACCAAATCAAACCAAAACAAAACAAAATGATAAAACCTTGCTATAGAAGACCTCACAGTCAAACCAGGACTCAAAGAATTTCTGCTATGAAGTTCCAAAAAAATAAGATGACAGTCAAAAACCAAATAACACAGAAACAAAATCACCACGAGCTAAAGAGTAGAATTAAACTGCAAAAGTCCTCTGAGTTTGGAATTATCAGCCACAAACTATAAAATAAATTTGTATAATATGTTTAAAGAAATAAAATATGTAAAATATGAGAAAAGAGAGAGAGGTAAGAGAACCATGCATATTTTTAAAACTAACCAAATATTTCTAATAGAAATGAAAAATGTAATAAATTAAAATTTGATATACCAGTTTAACATTGGATAAGACAACTAAAATGAGAATTACTGAAAAGAAGAGAAAGCAAAAGAAAGCATCCAGAAAGCAGCATAGAGAAATAAGAGGGAGATGCACGAGAAAGAGACTTAAAAACATGGAAGAAAAAGTAAGAAGTTCTACCAAACATAATTTGCTAAATGAGGGAAGAGAAGGAAAGGAGGGAAAGAATACAGCAGAGGTAATCTCTGAAGAAACAAGTCTGATACTTTTTTTTAGAACTGGTGAAAGATGAATTCAGATTCAGAAAGCCTAAGGTAAGACAAAAAAAAAAAGAAAGAAAGAAAGAAAGAAATCCAAGTTTATCCACACCATAGTGAAATTGCAGAACACCAAAGACAAATTCAAAATCAAAACTGAATCCAGAAAGAAAAGAGTGATTACTTTCAAGAGGGGAACAATAAGGCTGGCAACTAACTTCTGTCAAAATGTATTAAGGGAACAACCCAAACCTGATTCAGAAAGCCATGAAGGGAGGGATGCCAACACACACCACTCATCATGTCTTACATAGTCCAGCAGGAAGAAGGAAGATTTCCTCGAGGCCAGGCAACAGCAAGCTGCCCTCACAAGCAGCCAATGAGAGGCCACCACCACTTTGATCACCTGCAGCCAATCAGAAACCACCAATACTTCAAACTCTCATTTTCCTCTAATGAACTTTTGTTCAAAATAACTCCCCAAATCTCCTCCTTTTCTCTATAAAAGGATGCTCTCTTTCTTTGTTCCCCAGACTTTCCCATCCTCATTTCTCTGCTATTGTTGAATAAATTTGATTTTACTGGCTAAATTGCTTACCATTTTCCTTCAAAAGATTGACATCTCATGGTGTCAGAAGTGGGATCCAAAGAGGTTAATCCCCATGTCCCACCAAGGAATTAACAACCCCACAACCACGTGCAGTACCTACTTGTGCTCTCTATTTCTGTGAGTCATCTTCTTCCTTCAGGTTCAGTGAGTCTCCTCTTAGATTTGAGCTCCCTCCTTCTAGTTGAGCTCTCTGACTTTATCTAGGATCTGTTTTCTTGAAGGCATCTTCCTTTAGGTGAATTCTCATTTGTTTTCTGGACCTCTGATTTTGAGGTATGGGATGCTAATATAATATATATAGATATATTTTATAGTATATATAATCAATATATAATATATATGAACATATATGTATATATACATATATATTATATCTCTTAGAAGTTCTCTTTCTGAGATCCCAGTTGGTTTTATGTTAAAAAACTATTGTTTCTCCTCAGCAAATTCTTAACTAAATAGACCAACTTAACCAAGGATAATTTAGAACCCTCTAATGGCAATTATAAGGAGATTTCAACCTCCCTAAAGATCTTTTTTTTTTTTTTTTTTCAGAATCAATGTAGAAGACCATGGCTCTAAAATTAGATAAACTGAATGAGATGCTTATTTTAATTAAAGTACCTGGGGGCTTTCAAATGCATCCAAGATTCTAAAATCACTTACAAAATACCAATTCTAACATAACCAAAGCAAAAGAAGAAGAAGAAATAATTTTAAAAAGCTTCTGAGGTATATTTTTCTCTTCCCCTGTCTTCTTTGCCTCTAGCACAGATTCCTCTTTTTCCTCTGCACCGTCCGCACCTCTTCCACACCCTCCACTTTCTCATTCCAATCTCTTCACTGCACTTCCCTTTTTCTCTGAACCTCTTCCTGCTTCCTCCTTCCCCAGACCTATAGAAACCTGCTGCTTGAAAATCAGCCTCTCTGAAAAGACAAATGCTAAACTCCTAATTTAATATGTTCCCTGGACTAACCTGAACAACAAGACACAGTAGAAGATTTCCCCAAAGGATCTGAGGAGATTTTCTCAAAGTAATCATGGATTTGCTGAGGAATTTAATATAGTTATTCACACTTATCAACATGGCTTCTCTGAATTATATCAGCTAGTCCACATGCTTGTTGGTGAAGGTCGGACCCAACACTGGATGAAAACTGCCAATGGGAATGACTCTGAGAAGACTCTAGAATTAGAACCTGGGGACAGAAATCCTTGTGCCTTATGTGACCAGGCTCAGGAATTGCCAAGTGACTCCACTTTGCCATTCCTAGAACCTACCCAAAGCCAGCCAACTGGAGTAAGATTCAGATTTGAACCCAGAAGCCCAATGAACCTGTGCAAAATTACTATAGTTGGCTCCTAATTGTCTTTAAAGAAAATTCTGGTCTTCATTTAGATGTTGAATCCACTCAGGTAATTTTTAACTCTATGTTTATTGTCTGAACTGGGATCATGTCTTCTAGTTATAAGGGCCAGGAAGGAAAGAGAAAATCTGTCCATTCCAGATTTAGTTAATTTAGCAAATCAGATCACCTGCACCTTAGCTGATTTGAATAAAAGGAAGACTTCTAAAATCCTTAATTTTCAACTTCAAAAAGTGGAAGTCCCTAAAAGAAACTAAACCCCTCATTGTCACTGCAATTATTGCAGAGAGCCAGGACATTGGGAGAAAGACAGCTACAATCTTGAGCACTTCAGGTTAGCCCTCTAACCAGCCTTTCTAGTGTCCTCCCAATCCCTAATATCAGCACTCCAAAGAACAGCAGGGCCTCCCCCTTAATTGACTCAGATGAACCATTCTCCAGATTGAGAATGAATCTCTCTTTGTCTTTATCAACACCAGAGCTACACTCTTGGTGCTTAACCTCACTACTGTTAAACAGCCCTTGCCTCAGAGTAATTAAAATGGTACAAGTAGTGGGAGTGTCTAATAAACCTCAAAAAGTTTCTATCTCTAAACCTATATCCCCTTTTGCTTAGACCTTCTAAGAGATACCCACCCTTTTCTCCTTAGTTCCTCTGTCCCTGTTCATTACTAGGCTGAGATTTATTAGAAAAAAAAAAATGCTGGAATCTCTCCTCAAAGCAGGGAAATAATTCTAAAATTTGACAGCAGCAACCAATATAGCAAACATGATGAATTAAATGACCTTTCGATATCTTTTATTTGCTCTTTCTCTGAATACACTAGAGCTAATTCCAAAGACACTATTCATTTGTCCTTATTGGATCAACTACCACCTGTCTTATGGACAAAATCTTCAACTGATATTGGCAGAACCCACCATGAACCTCCCATTAGGACTCAAATAGATTCCTCAAAACTTCTCCTCTGAATTAATCAATACCTTATAAATAAAAAGGCACTTCAAGGAATTAAGCTAATAATAGAAGACTATTATGCCCAGGGCCTTATTTTTCTCTGTACCAATCCTGCAACGTTTCTGTTTTACCTGTGAAGGAGTCAAATGCCTATGGATAGAGGCTTGTCCAGGACCTCTGAGCCATAAATAATATTGTCATCCTTTGTCATCCTGTTGTCCCCAACTCCCACATTTTATTAGCCTTCATCCCTAGTAAGAGCATTTTTTTTCCATGATTGATTTATGTAGTGGTTTCTTTAATACGCCAATATTTAAGGCTAGTCAAATCTCCTTGCCCTTACTTGGGAAGGACAGCAATACACCTAGAAAATAACGCCCTGGAGTTTCACTGAAAGCTTTTTTTATTTCTCACAAATTTTTAAGGCTGACCTTGCTGATATCATGTTTCTGTAGGCTCCCCTTTCATACAATATATGGATGACTTACCTCTCCATTCCTCTTCCCAACCCTCCTTCCAAGAAGATAGAATCAATTTGCCCAAACTCCTAGCCAAATAGGGACATAAAGTCTCTAAGGAAGAATTACAATTTATCCAACCTCAAGTTCAGTATTTAGGGCATCTAATCTCACAACAAGGACTACATCTAGATCTATACAGGTGCCAAAGCATCCTGAAGTTCCCAAAGTCCAAAACCAAACATCAACTGAGAGGTTTTCTCAGATGGGCCGATCATTGCCACAGCTGGAGTCCAGACTTTTTTCTTATGATCCAGCTTTTATATGCCCTGTTAAAAACTATCATCTGGAAAGATTTAGATGACCCTATCATCTGGAAAGATTTAGATGATGTGACTTTTCAAATATTAAAGGAAAGCTTAATCCACCCCCACCTTGGACACCCCAATTATCAACTCCTTTTCTTCCTTTTTAAATATGGAAAAAAAAAAAAAAAAAAGGAATGCCCTTAGGATATCCACCTGAAAGCATGAAGATCACCAATCCATAGGACGTTACAGCCAACAACTAGATTCTGTAGCCCAAGGATACCTTCCATGCTTCAGAGCTATCCCTGCTGCTTCTGTTCTTATAAAAGCCATTGAAGAAATAGTCATGGGATCCTGTTTGACCATCTTTGTGCTACATGCTGTCAAAGCTCTTAACTCTTATCATACTCAGTATCTTTCAGTAAGCTGTTTACTTCCTATGAAATTGTCCTGTTAACTGTCCCTATATCATTCTTGCTTATTGTAATAACCTTAACCCTGTTACTCTTCTCCATTCTTGTGCCTATAACTGCCTCCATAACTGTTTAATACTGACAGATCACCTTCTGACCCCCTGTGATAACTTACAGAAAACTGCTTTGGATAATGCTGACTCTTCGTGGTTCACTGATGGTTCTTATTTGAAAGATGAAAATGGTATGTATTGCCTGGAGTTGCAATATCAAGTCCCTTTAAAGTAATTGAAGTGGCACCTTTGCCTTTGGCTACCTCAGCCCAACAAGCTAAACTATTTGCACTCACATGGGAATGTATCCTAGCCAAGGACAAAACTGCCAACATTTACACTGATAGCATGTATGTATTTGGAGTGGCTCATGATTTTGGAATTTATGGAAACAAGATGGCTTCCTTAATTCCAGCAGAGATAAAATTAAAAATGGTCCTGACATTCAAGAATTATTGGATGCCATACTCTTACCTGCTGCTTTGACTATTATTAAAGGCCTGGGGCATTCTAAGCTTGACTCTTGAGAAGCTAAAGGAAATTACCTCACTGACATTTCTGCAAAAAAAAAAAAAAAAGATGCTCTTCTCAAAGGGTCCAAAAGTCAAACCTCTGTCATGGTCCAAAGGAACTCACCTTCAGATGGTAATTCAGAGAAACTGACTAGAGACACTCAACATTCAGTACCAGAAAAGGAAAGACACCATCAACACTCAAATGGGTGTTCATAAGATAAGAAGAGGCACCTCTGGTTTGGACCAAATGAAAAGCCTGTCCTACCAGAAATTCTAATATCCCCACTATTGACCACTATACATTGATGAAACCATTGGCTCATGGATAACATGACAACATTTATAAATCAGTATTGGTGGGGACATATTAACAAGGCCATGAAAAGTGCCTACTTTGCTTGTCCCACGTACCCAAAATCCAATTCATGGAAAACTGTTTGCACAGCTCCTGGGCATTTTAAGTTGCCTAATAGACCATTTGAGTTTTGGCAAATGGACTTTACTCAGGCTAGCCCCTTATGGTTACAAATATGTCTTGGTAATGATTGGCATATTTCCCACTGGGCCGAAGATCTTCCATGTAGACAAGCTATCCCTCTTGAGTAACTAAAATCCTATTTAAAAAATCATCCCTACCTGGGGAACCCCTCTTGAGCTCCATAGCAACCAAGGAACCTATTTTACTGGTCAAGTATTATGGCCAGTCTGTGCTGTTTGGGAGTATATAGCATTTTTAATGCGCTAACCCTCCTTAGTCTTAAGGACTAGTTAACAAACTAATGGCATAAAAACTCAATTGGCAAAATTTGTGGAAGACTTCCAAATAGTTTGGCTAAAAGTATTGCCATTGGTTCTTCTAAATCTCAGATTCACCTGCCTTGGAACTCACAAACTTATGTTTTGAGATAATTACTGGGCACCCCATGCATCTAGCTTCCACATCTTTTTTGTTCCACACCTAATGAAAGGAGATATACTTCAGGATTGCAAGAGTTTAATTCTATCCCTTGAAAATATCATGCTCTAGTAGGGCAGTCTTTTCACAGCATGCCCCAAGGAGACAAACACTTCGGGTACCCCACCTTGCAATCTAGAGAGTCCACTTATTGGAAAAGACGTCTCCAAAAAGACTCTCTTTGACCATGTTGAAAAAGCCCTATCAAGTGTTACTCGCCAATCCTTATGGCACCAAACTCTAAGGCATTGACTTCTGGACCCATGTGTCTTATCAAAAGAATGTCCCCGATTGGACCTGCACACCAACTGGTGATCTCAAATTCATATTTCCAATGACTTGATGCAGATGACACCTGAAGCAGACAGCTTTCCCAAGATGACAGGCTCAGGCCTGTATATTCTCTTCTTTCTGCCTTTTCTCACCTCATTTTCTCCTTCCCTATCCTGGAGAGGCAAAGCTCTTGTTCAAATTTCCCAAACCCTTGCAAAAGGAGGGAATCTTTCTGACTGTTAGATCTGTTCTCAACAGCTGTGACCTTTTAGCCTTCCCTATAGCAAAATTTTCCTTCATCTCCAAAGCAACTGCTAATTATTCCTGTACCTCTCTGTATATTTCTTACCAAGTCAAACTTCTACAATTAAGTTTTCCTTTACCTTGCTTTGGCCTATCCTCTATCATAATTCTTACAGCAACTAATCATACCTATTCCACCTATATGGTTCCTCAGTCTCACTACTACCTTAGGTCTGTTTAGGTCTAACACTTCCCCTCTGTACTGCCTTTGAGAATAAAGTCCACAAAATAGGCTGGCTTTTCCCTAATTGTTCCCCAAACGTCACTGCCCTTGGCTTGAAAAGGCTAATCAAATAATCTTAATTAATGGCACTATTAATAATCAAACCCTAATAAAAGTCTTATGTGCACCACTTGGTTTTATCTTTGTCTGTGGTGAATGAGCTTCTTAGTGAGTCTATGAGTGTTTAGACTCACTGGCAATAGGTTGGAGGCCAATGCTTACTAGGATTTCTAACTGTCCCTTTGGACATTCACAATAAATTTGAGGCCTTCCATTGGTCTTGTCATTGGTCTTCCTCATTACACCTTCATCATCACCTTAAATAGGAATTCCCAGGAGGTATATATGGCTCTGGATTTTCCCCCATCAGAAGGGTCCTTATCCCTTTTGTGGGAATTCATGTTAATGAAGAAATTATTGGAAATCTCTCTCTTGAATTGGGAAAATTGGGAAAACTTGCTGATTCCACCACTGAGCAGCTAGCCAATAGTCATGGGACTTGTTGGCTTAAGTAGCTTTGGGCAATCACATAGCCCTCTATTACCTACTTGCTGAACAAGGAAGCAGTTGTGTGATAGCAATTGCCATCCATTGCACACAGATAAATTCCTCCAGAGAAATAGAAACCTAATTACATGAAATTAGAGAGTAAGCACATTGGCTACAAATTCCACCTGATGAGCAATGGTCCTTTGATCTCTTTAGTTGGTTACCTTCAAGTTTGGGTTCCTGGTTTAGAACTATTTACAAACTAGGGTTGTAAGTCTGCTCCTTATCTTATTTTGTATATAATTTTTATTTTTTAAGATTTATTTTAGAGAGAGAGAGAGAATGCATGGGTAGGGGGAGGGCAGAGAGGGAAAGAAAGAACCCTCAAGTAGTCTCCCTGATGAGAGCTCAACGCAGGGCCTGATCCCAGGATCCTGAGATCGTGACCTGAGCTGAAATCAAGATCCTGTCACTTAACCAACTGAGCCACCCAAACATCCCTGTATAATCATTTTTAAGTTATGCACCTATTGCCTGTCAAACTTTTGTAGAAAGGAAATACTCAATAGGGTAATGCTGGCTCAAGATTTCAAGATGATCTCCAATGCTTACAATCTCTCTCTTTTATTTTTAAGATTTTATTTATTTATTTATTAGAGAGAGAGAGTGAGTGGGTAAGAGAAGGAGAGAGAATCTGAAGCAGACTCCATGCTGAGCACAGAGCTCCATGCAGGGCTTGATCCCACAATGGTTAGATCATGACCGGAGCCAAAATTAAGAGTCAGCTGCTTAACAGACTGAGCCACCCAGGTGCCCCTCCAATGCTTACACTCTTGATAAGGTATAAAGTTTAGATGGGAAATGCCTGAAATTTTCCCCTTCTGCCTTTCCTTATTACTGAAATGTGGCCTCAACAGTTTCCAGTCTGTGCACTTCCCTCAGATGTGGGACGTGACACCCAGGAAGGGTCCTTCCTGGCATTGAGGGACAAAAATGGTTCTAATAAGAAACAGATGACCCAACTTCTGATCACAGAAAGACCTTGATCAGAAGGCGGGAATGTGAAAATGAGTTAAGGAAACCTTAATGAGTGGGAAAAACATCAGGGAGGGCTCTCCTGCACATACCACTTGTTGCAGCTTGCATAGTCCAGCAGAAAGAAGAGAAGCTTCCTCTTAGCTCAGCTACAACAAGCTGGGGGCACCTGGCAACAGCAAGCTGCCCTGGCCTGCAGCCAATGAGAAGCTGCCAGCACTTCAAATGCTCACTTTCTTCCAATGAACTTTTGTTCAAAACAGGCCCTCCTGACTTCCTTCTTTCCTCTATACAAGGATGCTCTCCTCCTTTTTTCTCCAGACTTTCCTATGATTCACCATAGTTTGCTTGTCCCAGATTGCAATTTCTCTGTTATTCCCAAATAAACTACATTTTGCGGGCTAGATCGCTTACCTGTTTTGTTGCTTTAGATCCTGACACTTCTTAACATCCAAACTGGAAGCCAGAAATCCAAATGTGCTAAAGGATAAATTTATTCAGAAAGAAAGAGAGAGGGAGGGAGGGAGGGAGGAAGGAAGGAATGAGTGAAGGAGGGAAGGAGGAAGAAAGGGAGAGATAAAATCCTGAAATGAGAAGGATTGATGACCATATAAAGTGTTTCTAATATGCGTATTGTCTTATAAACCAAATACATATTAGACATAAGACAAAAATAATGATGTATATAACTTGTGGAGTTAAAAGATAAGATTAAAAATATTACTGGACAAAATAGAACTTGAGAGTGATCTAAGGTAAACTATTTAAAAATTTTTGACTTCTTTGTGAAAAAGTTAAATATATTGATGAATTTACACTTTGATGATTTAAATATACAAATATACATTATGCATGTAATTTTTTTTGGTCTGGTAGAGAAAGTGAAAAAATGCTGAATCGATACAAAAGAGGAGGGGCGCCTGGGTGGCTCAGTTGGTTAAGCGACTGCCTTTGGCTCAGGTCATGATCCTGGAGTCCCTGGATCAAGTCCCGCATTGGGCTCCCTGCTCGGCGGGGAGTCTGCTTCGTCCTCTGACCCTATCCCCTCTCATGTGTTCTCTCTCTCTCATTCTCTCTCTCTCAATTAAATAAATAAAATCTTTAAAAAAAATACAAAAGAGGACAAGAAATGAGAGAAAAAGGATACATAACAAGAGCAGGATAAGAAATAGACTCAAAATATAAAAGTACAAATAAATCCAAATGTATTAGCAATCAGAAAAATTGCAAATGTGTTTAAGGCTTTATTTAAAATGCAAAGACTGCCAAAATGTTTTCTAATCCAAACTCCATGCTGTTAATAAATGAAATATTTAAACATCAGAATATGGAAAGGATAGAAGTAAAATAATAAAAACGAAGCTGTTACATGTTATATATATAAAACATACATATATATATATATAGATATATATATATAAATACAAAACAGAATATCAGGCAAAAATCCTATAGGAATTAAAGAAGGATTTTAAAATTTAGATATTGATAAATCTGGACATTTCCCAAAAGAAATGATTTTATAACATATGTGCCATGTAACTAAGATGGACAGAACCATAGTCATCAATAGACAAATTCACCTTTCTATTAGGAGATTTGATGTCAGACTGATAAAAAAAAATTGCTAAGGATAAAGACAATTTGAACAGCACAACTAACAATCTTCATCCAGTGGGCTTGTATAAAAAATTATATCCAATAACTGTAGAATAAGCTATCTTTCCAAGGACACACTGAACATTTATGGAAATTGAATACATATTGAACCATAAAGGAAGTCTCAATGAATTGTAAAGGATTGCTATCAGAAAGACCATATTCTTTTTGTGGCAGACATTTAAACATATGAAATTATTATGAACAAGTTTGTACTGATAAATTTGAAAGCATATCTTCAGTTACTCCCCTACATACATATCCCAGACAGTCTTATATCTCTGTGATAAACTGAAAATAACACAAATGTCTATCAGAAAAAAGAATAAACAATTTATGTCGTAGTCATGCAATGGAATACTATACAACCATGAAAATAAATGAATTACAAATATATTCTTTTTTTTTAAGATTTTATTTATTTATTTGAGAGAGAGAGACAGAGAGAGAGAGCACATGAGAGGGGGGAGGGTCAGAGGGAGAAGCAGACTCCCCGCTGAGCAGGGAGCCTGATGAGGGACTCGATCCAGGGACTCCAGGATCATGACCTGAGCCGAAGGCAGTCACTTAACCAACTGAGCCACCCAGGCGTCCACAAATATATTATTTTTTTAATAAGATTTTATTTATTTATTTGAGAGAGAGAGAATGAGCGGGGGGAGGGGCAGAGGGAGAGGGAGAAGCAGACTCCCTGCTGAGTTCCAAGCCCGATGTGGGGACTCGATCCCAGGACCCCAGGATCATGATCTGAGCTGAAGGCAGATACTTAACCGACTGAGCCACCCAGGTACCCCACAAATATGTTCTATATAGGGAACAATATAAAATATCTAAAATTATAATAGTGAGCAAAAACCCCCAATAACAACAAATTGCATTGATAAGAAATTCAACAACACCCAAATGAACAGTATCTTGGTAAGTTCATATATATGTTATATCTAAATGGCAAGGGAGCAACAAAATTCAAAATTCAGAATAGCATTTACTTCTGAAGGGAGTGCAAAAGGGTGCAATTAAAGAGGCATTTAAGAGACTCCAAGGGTAATGATAATGTTCTAATGTTCAATTTCTTGCACTGAGTTGTGCTTATCATCATTTCTTATATCACATACCTATTTTTTTAAGTAGGTTCCATTGGGCTCAAACTCACAACCCTGAGATCAAGACCTGAGCTGGGACCAAGAGTTGGAGGCTCAACCGACTGAGCCACCCAGGCATCCCTATCTTGAACCTATTTTTCAAAAATCGTTCAATGTTTAGAAAAAATATTGTCTCAATCCTTAACACCGAAGTCTAGGCTAATAAATATATCAGATTAAATCAAAACGGACTTTGTATAACGAGTGTATGATGTAATTATTGCCAAATCACATGATTAGTTCCTTGCATAATTCAGAAGTAATGGAAACTTTTCCCCTAGGCGTTTTATTTTAGAAAATTTCAAGCATCGAGAAAAGTTGAAAGGATAATAGAGCAAGCATTTAACGGCCACATAAAAAACATTTGTTGATATCCCTCTCTCTCTTGTCTCATCTCACTTTGGGTTTTTATTATAGCATAATAAGTTTAATATTTTTTAATCCATTATAGTCTCAAATTTGGCCAGCTGCAGCTCCTCCAAAGCTGGCTTTTGGATTCTTTTAGCCCGTGACCATTAGCATTTGAGCATGTCCTTCTTTTACCGCATAATGTGACGTCCTGGGCTCACCACACTTTCTCTACCCAGTGGAACAAATTTTGACTATTAACTTTTCATTGAAAGCAAGCATACATCTTTGATGTTCTGATCAGTGTTTGCTCATTTATTGTTATCCTTCTGAAATCGCCTTCGGATTCCGTGGCTACAAATCAAGCCTCAATGTATCTATCACAAATGGTTTTTTCCCAGAGAAATGTGCTTACAAATAAAATCTGTGTGTGTTTGTTTTAATGAATTTGAACTCAGAATTGACCCTTTAATCTTTGTGAGTACGTGAACTATGTCTTCCTCTCTTCTTCCTCCTCCTGAGTCTGGCAAATATAGATGTTCAATTAATATTTGTCAAATGGCATTAAATACCAGGCAGCTGTGTGCGTGCGTGTGCGCGTGTGTGTATGTGTGTGTGTGTGTGTGTGTAAGCACACATGAACAGAATTGAAATAAGCTGGAACGAGGCCGGGCAGCAGTCTGTAAGTTAACAGAAACCACATTTCATCTTTATCTCTCCACTTAAAAGCTGATTGGCCTCTGTTTTTCAAGGTTATCACCCTTGTCTGAGAACTGAAGAGGTTTGAAATGCTCCTCACAAATGCGGTTGTTGACTTTCAAGCCAGAACCTTCTCCCTGGCCCCCACTCCCGTTATCCGCCCCTCCCAGAAACCAGGGGGCTTTTGAGTGACTTATGCTTCAGTGGCTGAAGTGATTGGAGCTGACTGGAACACTGCAGGCAGGCCTCAGAGCCACATGCTCGGCCTCACTTACGTAAACACTGTCCTGGTAACAGCATTCTCCTACCCCATCTGCAGCTGCAAGGGAATCCATTATTTTTCCAGTCCCTGGGGAAAGGAAAGGTCTCGGGCATCATTACTCCTAGGCAAATGTAACTGACTCTACCCCATACCCTAATTTGCTTGCCATAATTATAGGTCGGTCACCCGCTTTGTTATTTCCAACAACCCCCCTCCCCGTTTTTTGTTCTTATCAATAATAAATGGAGCCCGTGAATCATGCCGCTGTAATATCTGGATATTATGAAAATGCTAATAATAATAAGGTAGCGTCAGCAACACCCTGGTTTTATCAGCCGATCAGATGCTCTATTAGGCAGCCAGTGAGGAGTTGGAGCAAATTGGTTATGTTAATGTCCTGTAGTACTTGGAAAAGATGAGGCGTTGGCAATTAATTTTTTCCAAGAGGCAGGGCGACAGGCAAATTTATATTCCTCCCTCTCCATGGGATCAAGCTAAGAGAAGGTGAAGTAGAAAAGTGAGCTTTAAGTAGCTTTCTAGGATCTAATTGAACAGTGCTAAATAAAGCCTGGAGAGGAGAGGGGAGAGGGGAAAAAGTGCGCCCAACAATGGGCCAGCAATGTTCTTCTCTATTCATTCCGCTGACAGGGCTTTTGCAACTTAAACCTGTTTTATTAATTATGTTTGACATTTCCTTAATTAGTTTCATTTACATCCCATCAGCCCCTACCAGACGATTGCTCCATACATCATTTTACTAGAGGAGCGCGATGCCTACAGAATTATAACAACAACAGACAATTTTATGTAACTTATAGAAAATCAGTGGACAGTCCTTTCCGTTTTAAGTGGTTTTATAGTAAAGGGGGGAAATTCATTCCATCGTTTCTTTTTCTCTTCTGAATTTCTAAGATACCTAATCTAGTTACAAAGTTAAAGATAATCCAAATTATATATTGATATACTCCAGTTCATTGTCCAGTTGTGGGATTCACAACATCTTAAGAAAGTTACTCCTAAGAAAAAAAAAAAACATGAATAAAGGAAGTAGGGTTAGAAACATACCAGGGATGGCCTTAGGCCTTATAACCTAATGTCCCCTGCTTTCACCAGCCATGTTTACCCACGTGCTCCTTACCTAAGAACTCAGCCGTTACTCACACAGCAGCCCCAGCCTCACCAAGCCCTTAGGTACTAGGTTGAACACAATTAAATTGATTGAATCAATGAATTAATGAATGAATAAATTAGGAGCCCCAGGGTCTGATTTTATCTGCCCAAAATCACTTTGTGTCAGTGAGTTATCTAACCCTCCGGCTTTGATATGAGAGTCATCAAAGGATCTAACATAGATGTCAGTCATTTGTAAACATGAAACACTGTGCCTCATGTAAGATACTATTTTTGTTGGTACTGTTGTTGTTCAGGTCTGTGCTTGTTATAGAAGTGCTTTGCAGGGCTCCTGATGCCTATGACTGTGGGTTGGTGCTTTAGAAGTCTGACTTCTAGTCCACAGATCTTTTGCAGAGACCCGCAAGCCTTTTTCTCAGCTTGCCAACCTGAGGTTCTGATTTCAAGATGTCTTACAAAATGGCACCTACCTTCTGTTTGTTGACCGGACTGAGTTTCTTGGGTTTAACTCTGGCCTTATTGCACTTTCCTTATCCTCTCTCTGCTGTCATCTTGGCAGTTGACCACATGGAACCAACCAGCCTCCTTCGTTGCCCCATTTCCCTGATTATTTTGACCTGTTACTACCCAGGTTCTCGAGTGATGTTTGCATAAAATATATATTCAGAATCAATATGAGATGAATGACCTCTGGAAAATTATATTTTTCCAAACAACTAGAGACTATAAGACTTGGTTATTTTCACTACCATTTAACCAAAACCATGTTGAATAGTGTCTTCCTCATTATTACTACTACTGATCCAGCTCACATTGCTTTCATTCCCCAAAGTTACTGTTACTTCTCATTGAAATCATAGTCTAGGGTCATGACCATTATTGGCTTGACAGTGTTTTGCTGAGCAATGGTCAGTCAAGGTAAATGCATGGGGCTGCTCTTCTTGTTGCATGCTGCGTGTTTTAGGCTGAGCTTCAGAGACATGAGTTGGCATTGCTTCCAAATAATAGCCACAGCATGGACCTCAGTTAATTGGTAATTTCTACTTAGGTTAATCCATAACAAATTAATGAGCATCAAAGAACCATCATTATCACATAATTCATTATTAAATGTATTAGAGATTACATTTAATGAATCTCCCCTTTCTGTAACCACATCTCTCCAGATCTATCCTTTATTCCTTCTTTTCTGTCATACAGAAATCGGTGATTCTCTTCTTTTCTAAAACCATCTCTGGTGTGGAATTGCCCACTCACACTTTCTTTTTGAAGTATCCTTTTATTTTTTCAGATTTTTGTTGTTAATTACATCCACTTTTCCCTTTTTACTGAGGGAAAGGGAAAGGAGAAGAAAATTGCAATTTTCCCCTATGAGCTTTTCTCATTTCCACTTTGCTTTACTCTTGTTTTCACTGGTAGAATTCTTAAATAAGTCATCTGTACCTCTGTAGCCTTTTCCTCTCTCTGACTCTATTACAAACTCCCTCTGCAATATCTCTCAAACATTTCACCATTGACGTAGGACTGTTGAAAATCACTATTCCCATCCTAATCAGCATCTGATTATTAAGCCCATTTTTTTTGAGAAACTTCATGGGAAACTAACACTTCCTTGTTGAAACTCAACTGTTTCCTCTTTCTTTTCTCCCAATCTATTAAAAAAAAAAAAAAAAAAAAAAAAAAACAGTGACTACTCTGCACAAGAAATAATGCTTGTGGATTCACATGGGGGAAAAGTTCTGTCCCTCCAAGAGTTTGATTCAGGAAAGGAAAATAGATACATAAACATGGATATTAGCATGTGGAGAGTGAAAAAGTCCTCCAAGGAACATATGGTCCTTCCTTCTGAACCATCCAGGCTTCCAATGCTCTATTCCTATATTAAGGCTGGCATAGCTCTCCAACTTACCCAGTCACTTGTCTTGTTTTTCCTTTGCTTTTTCTTTCTCTCCAGCTACTCCTTTATCCACTAAATTCCTAATTACCAATTGTTTTAGTGTTGTTTACTAAAACTTCAAATCTCTCAATCCACGAATCCAGACTTCACACCTAGAGCTCAGCTCAGTGTCCTCCCAGTGAGTTCTTGTCCAGCTCATGCTGGCCACTCCTCACCCAAATTCTCACTCCTTCCTCTCCACTTTTGACTTCTGCTCCTGCCCTGACCTTGGACAGATCTTGTACTGTTGTTTTTGAGTGAATATTTTTTCTCTTCATGTATCATTCAACTTGTTAGCTATTTATGCCGTATTTTTCCAATAAGATTGTAAGTCCTTATGTTTCCATATATTTATTTTCCTCATAGCATGGACACGGTGCTCATTAAATACTGATGAAGTACAGAACAGCATGCTATTCTCGTCTGTGCCAAAACAAATTAACTGGAGTATCACCACATACTGATGCTCAGGAAATATGTGATGAGAGAGGATTAATACCTTCAGAAAAAACGTTTAAAAATCAGTAGACTCTAATAAGATCTATACTGTCATAAAGAATCATTTCTAAAACTATCAGGACACCATTTACCACATTTTGTTTAAGTAGGCACTTAAAAGGGAAGTATAATTCTGCTCATATAATTGCCATTTAGAGAATAATAAGTAACACCAATAGTGTGTTTTCCCAGGTATCAAAAATCGCGCTAGGTACTATACATGCATTATTTCAAATGTACACAGTACAAAATGACCATTATTATCAATGCTTTACAGATAGAAAACATTGAGACGTAGAAGACAAAACTTTCACAAGTTCAACAAGCTACCGTAAACACTCGAGCTAAGCTGAGACTTGAATTTGTATTGGCTTGACTGTAGAATGATATTCTTTCTGGTTTGCTATGGGTTATTAATCATACTAGAAATCTACACCAATCATATTAACATACAGTCATGTTGCTCAGGTTGGTGCAGATGGAGAACAAGATCAAGTACTGCTTATGATCTTGACTTATCTCAGCAAGTATAATAATAACAGCCAATATTTATTGAATATTTACTACATGCCAGGCCCTGTTCTGGGAGCTTTACTTGTGGTTTTATTAAATACTCCATGTCTACTTCATAAGATGGGCACTATGATTCTTGCTTCATAGAATAAGAAATCAAAGCACAGAGAGTTTTGATTCCTGGCCAATGTCCTACAACCGAGAAGTCACAGAGCCATGATCTCACTCATGCAGGATAACTCCAAGGAATTTAACAGTGTCCATTCAAAAAATATATTACTCCATTGGAAGCCCTGTAGGGGAGCCCTTATACAATTGGACGGCTCTGTACTTTTTTTTCAATTCTCATATCTGCTAACACCTCAAAGTGGTAAGAAGCATTTCATGCTAAAACAACCCTTATATCATTTTTCACCAGGCCAGCACTTCTCTTCTCACACATATGGAGGAAAGCACAAGAAAAGGAAGAGAAGAAATGATCTTCTCTACCACTGAAACAGGAGCTCTTGAATTGGTCCTTGTCTACCATGACCTGACACTTTGCAGTGTGCACATGGTTACCAATTTCTATCTTCTTTAGCCAAGTACCCTATGTGTTCCAAAAATTGGGCCATAAAGGTCATTTTCTGTTCTATTGCTTCTATTTCAATAATTCTATTTTACATTTTAATGGAGCTTTAGAGAGAGTACTTTTGAAAAAGCTTCTTGCATCCAGAGAGGTAGGACAAAGGCCAATTAAGAGACCACATGGGAAGTGAAAAATACAACCGAGGTCATGAGACCCAGGGCCATTAAGCCCTCTTCATAGGGTTCATGGCAATAGATTTAAGTAGTCTGTTTCTAAACTAGATAATTATATTCTGCCTTTTTTTCTTTCCTCCTGAATTCTTAGTGATGTAAATTCATCACACAAAGTCCAAAATTATCACTTATTGTCTATTTTATAGTACTTGGAACTGGCTTTATTTTAGTATGTGAATGAAATGAGGTCTGATATCTATCTTCTGATGCTTCAGAAATCTGGCTGAAAACAGCACCAAGTATGAATTTAGCAACAACCTACATGGTTATGTCCACCTAAAACTGCCAGTAAAACTGTTTACCCAAAAGCTGCATCTGTAGCTGGTAGTCATATCAGTCTGGGTCAGTACAAATCACATCCTCCTTTTTTGTCTCATTTATACAATACATTCTTGGGTCTTTCTTTGGTGGTGAATCTTTTGGGTTAACTCCAATGAACAGGAGTTACTGAACACTTACTATGCCTAGACAGTGCTGATAGAGGAGAGAAGAAGACAGACAGGTAAGGCCCTTGATGCCAAACAGTTGACATCCTACTGGGGAGAGCAGATAACATACAGAAAAATAGCATGAGATGGTGAAAAGGTATAATACAAGTGGCTGGTCCTGGGAGGAGCCAAGGACTTTTAGTCAGGGTGATCAAGGAGGACAGAGTAGATGCGAAGAGACAAGGTGTGCCAAGATACGAGTTGAGAGGGGTCATTCAAAGCAGAGGAGAAGGCACATGCAGAGCTCTTCAGCAAAAAGGAGTTTGACGTGTTCAAGGCAAAGAAGCCAGCATGGCTTGACCTGAGAAGAACAAGAAGACACCTGAGGTGGACTTAGGGGAATCATTCTAAGCTTGTTGGGAAGCCACAGAGGATACATCTGTTTTATTTCACAACAATTAAAAAATCAACATCAAAAGGACATGAATTTAAATTAGAAAATAATTTCCGTGATAATGAAAGTTTAATGCAATTTTAATTTGTTTTTTTTAGGTTTCAAATCTTGTGAATAGCTGATGGGAAGAGACTGGGTTGAGATGTGGAGGGGCTTATGGTGAGCTTATTAAAAAGAGTTTTCCAGTGGATTTTTTCTTCCTGCCCCCCAAATCATTGTTAGCTGTGTGCCCCCAGAATTTGTGAAGAAATGAAAATAAGAAGAATTTTTAAATGTATTTTAAGTTTTAAGTAAAAGATTAAGAAGTTGCACCCTCTATTTTTCTTTAATACCCAAGAAGCCACTTGTAATTCTTCAGAAAAATGAAGAGAAGATGTTTACATTTCCTTAGAGCCTCTGACCACTCTGGGTTTGGGGCTCTGAGTTCATACATATTTTTTTTTTCCTGTTCTAAGCAAAGTCCTTGAAGTCACTGATGGTCTACACGGCCTGTTACTCTCAAAATGTAAGACTCATTTACTAACAGGATTCAGCTAGAAACCAAAAGAGACAGAGCTCCCAAGACAATTAACTGCCTGTATCATTTTTCTATAAAACACCATGCTAGTTTCTGAAGGACTTCAAGAGATCTGAAATATCATCAAATGGTGAAAAATCAAAATATTTTGCTGTCATATGCTGTCACACACTGTCAGAAAGCCTTGTGCTGTGGCCACAGTTGAGTTGAATCCGATTAAAAGATCAGCAAACAAGGCAGGTTTAGGGGTATTTGACCTCATCAGGCCTGTGCCTGCGAGTACCTGTCAGTGTTTCAGTTGTCCTCTGTTGTAACACCATTGTTTATGCAGCTTGCCAGTGGACATGCCTGATGACATCCTGGAGAGGAAACAACAGATTCATGTGTTCAATTTTCTATTTTCAAATACTATTCAGTGCTGCTAAGATGGAGCTTAAATTTAATTCCAATTACCAGTTCCACAAACAATGAATTATTCAAGATAAACTGCCCAGTTTTACTGAAGCATGTGTGTAGTATGCATATATTTGCTTCTGTCTAACATATGTGGACAGAGATGGAGAAATTAAATTAGCCTATCTTCGGTTTATTAGAATTCCATAATGCTATGTATTTCAAAGAAGCTGATCAATATTTGCTGAGTTAGGGTTGCATAACTCATGAAAACTCCACAGCCCCAAATATTCTCATATCCACTTAAAAATTTAAAAATTATAAATAAATCAAATGAGAAAACATGAATTTTTATCTCCTAAGCAAGAAAAAGAAGCTCCATGTAATAAATGTGTGTGGGGGAGGGTGTGGGTGTGTGCGGGTGTGGGTGTGCGTGTACATATTTTCAGGAATGGGGTGGAGTGGATACAATCATAGAGACAGGTCTTTTTTTCTTGAAAGGATTCTTATATTGCATTGCGTGAGTGATGCTATCATAGTGTTGTGTCACTGAGTTAGTAAAAATAAAATTTTAGCCAGTTAGAGAAGAACTAAAGCCCCCCTTTCCATTGTGACTTATATGGTGAAACTATATACTCCACTTTCAGTGATTCTGCCCTAAGAATTTTCATATATTTGCCCCAGGCAAAACTAAATTTTTTTTTCCCTCACTTAAATTTTTTCACATTTCACAGGGAAAGAAAAAAATTCTTGCATAGCTAGAGCATAGCAGTTTCCCCATCTGTGAGAAGTTGCTCTGTAAACACGGAAATAAATCTAAAAATGGCTTCCATTTTTTAAAGCCCTTAATTTTTTACCAAATTATAAAAATAGAGAGAGAACGTGCACAGATCATTAGGGTAAAGTTGGATGAATTTTCATAGCCAACACACTTGTATAAATACCACACTGATGAAGAACCAGAAGGTTGCCCCATAACAGTCCCTATCATCCCCTCCTCCTGATCACTAGCCTCATATCTATGACGATAGGTAATGTTCCTACTTTGAAATATATATGGAATCCTACAGTCTGTCTTTTTTTGTGTGTGTGTTTGGTTTCTTTCATTCAACATTATATTTTTGAAATGTATCCATGCTGCTGTATTTAGCTTTGGTTCATTCTCATTGCTGTATAGTATTCCATTGATCAATCAGATCACCATTTTTTTATATGATCTTTGGTTGATGGAATGTTTTTAAACGTTTTCTTGTAAATAGTATTACTCTAATCATCCTTGCCCATGTTTTTTTAGTACACATTAGTATGTACCTGTTAGGAATATACATAGAATATACCTGTTATGAATATACCTAGGGTGAAATCCCCGTGACACAGGGCACAAATATGTTCAACTTTGATAGGTTGTGTTAAATAGGTTGCTGAAATCCTGTCATAAATTTGCACTCCCTGTTCATAAGCATGTCAGCTGTTCCACATCCTTGCCAGCATGTAGCATGATTAATCTTTTTAATTCAGCCACTTTGATGGATGTACATTGCTATTGCAATGTGGTTCTTTTTATACTTAACCATTTGACTGATGTGTTGTGACTCCTTTGTTTTACTTATTGACACTTGGATATCCTCCTTTCCACTGTTTGTTCCATTGTTTGTTGCAGTTTATTTTTTCAATATTGTTCTATTTGTTTCGTGCATCTTATATTTTGTTTAATAAATCTTTGCCTACTTCAAGGTTGTGAAGATATTGCACCATGTAATCTTCTAGAAGCTTCATTCTTTTAGTTTTTACCTTTAGATCTTCAATTCATCAAGAATTGATGTGAGATAGGGATTGGGTTCATTTTTTTTCTCTAAGAATATCCATTTACCTGGCACTATTTGCTAAATGGGCCATCTTGACTCCCACCATACTGCAGTATTAGCTTTGGTGTAAATCAAGTCAACATATATGTATTGATCTGCTTCTAGTTCTTTATTTTGCTCCGTTGGCTATTTGTCCATCCTTACAAAAATGCATTTTATTTATGAATTACTGGAAGTTGATAATATTGTAATGTCAAATACTGTTAATATCCCAACTTTATCCTTTTTTTTAAGATTGCCTTTGTTATTCTCCACCTTTTGAATTACCATATATATACTTGTGAAAAAAACTTGTCAATTTTCACAAAGACCCCTTCTTGATTTTATTTAACTGGATGGCCTTGAATCTATAGATCAGTTTGAGAAAAGTTGACATCTGTATAGTATAGAGGTTTACATCTATTAGCTTGGTATATAACTCCATTTTTTACAGCTTTTTAATTTCTTTCAATTTTGGTAAAACTTTTTAGAAATTTCACATATCTTTTGTTAAATTTGTTCCTGGGTATTAGATTTTTTGATGTTATTATTTTAAATAATATTCTTAAATTTCATTTTCAAATTATTTATGCTAACATAGAAATATAGTTAATTTTTGCATATTGACCCCATTTCTAATGATATGGCTGAATTGACTTAGTAGTTTTATTTTGTATAGGTATTACGGGTTTTCTATGTACACTATACATATGTTTTCTTATTATAAATCTTTATGCCTTTTATCCTTGCCTATTGCATTGATTCCCCTTCCAGTACTGATAGAACAGTGTTGAATACAAATATCCATAATAGACATAACTTTTGCAATCTCAGGATCTCAGGGAATACCTTTTAATGTTTCACTGTTAAGTATGAAATTTACTATAGATTTTTATGGACACTCTTTTTCAAATAGATCGTTTTCTTATAATCCTAGACCTTATGTGTAATTAACATTTTTAATTATGAATGGGAATTGAATTTTTCAAATGCAGAATTTAATCAAATATGAGACGTTCATACTACCATCTTACTTACATTAATGTGCAGAATTCCATTGATTGTTTTCTTAATTAAAATAACCTTGCATTTCTGCAATAAAACCAACATGCTATGATATATCATTTTTTTATACATGGATGGGTTCAATTTGATATTTTATTTCTGATTTGCCTCTCTGTTTAGGTAGGTAATTCATCTATCACTTTTCTTTCTTGTAATGCCTGTGTTATGTTTGGTTACCAAAGGTATGCTGGCTTAATAAAACAAATTGAGAAATGCTCTATTTTTTCTATTATCTTTAAGAATTTTTATAAGAATGATGTTATTTATACTTCTCTAGAGAATTTATTAGAAAAACCGTCTGGGCCTGAATTTTTGTTTTTGAAAGATTTTTAATTATAATTTTAATGTAGATAAAGATATAGGACCACTGAGATTTTCTATTTTGTTTTTGTGTTAGTTTAAGTGGGTTGTGTTTTCCAGCAATTTGTATATTTTATCTAAATTCCCAGATTAATTGACATGAAGTTGGATGTAATATCATTTTATAATCTTAATTATGTCTGTAGGATCTGTAGTGTTTTCCACTTTGTCTTTTCCAATATTGGTAACTGGTAATCTATCTCTTTTGTTTTTAATCAGCCTTTCTAGCAGTTTATTATTTTTTGAAATCTTTACAAAGAACTAGCATTTGACTTAGTGATATTGTTTTCCTTTATAAATTTTATTATCTTTTTAATTTTTGTTCTTTTACTTGTTTTAGTACAATTTACGGTTTGATTTCTAAATTTTTAAGATGGATACTTAGATCATTGATTTTTAGCCTTAGTTCTTTCTGAAAGACACACACATACACACACAAAGTGGCCATGGATGGTGTCCTTTTTACTAGAGAGACTTCAATAATTTTTTTTTTTCTAGTCAGAGAGGATGGGGACTTGATCACTTTAGTTAAAACATAAGCTGGGTTGGGTTGATAGTAGGTTAAAATTTTGTTAATGTTTGGTCTACCTTTGATTCATTTCTGTTCCTAGAGTGTGAACTTCCAGATATTGGCAATCTCTGTCCTTCTCGTATTTATGGCTTGATGCCCTTCATCATTTTGGAGGTATCCATGGCAATAATCTGTTCAGATATTGCTTCTTCCCCATTTTCTCTCTCTTTTTCTTATGGAAATTTTAAGTACAAGTAGGTTACAATTTTTGCTAGATTCAATATATCTCTTATACTTATTTCCTAATCCTTATCCCTTTCCATTCTGTTTTCTCTCCAGGCTTCAGTGTGGACATGCTCTACAAAAGTGAATACCAACCTTTTTTCGATGGTGTCCAATCTGCTCTTAAACCCATCTAAGTTCTTAAGTTCAAAAAACTGTATTTTTTAAGTCCAGAATTTGCATTTGTTTTTTTAAATAGATTTTGATTTTTTTCAATTTCTGAAGTTTATTATCCATCTTACTGAGCACATTATTTTCAGTTATTTTACAGCCTATAATTGATAACTCTGTTATTTGTATCATTTATGCCTATTCCTATTGTCAGTTTTTATTCTTGGTTCTATTTCTTGGTATACCTGGTAAATATTTATTACATTCTAGGCCTGTACACACAAAAACTAGAAACTATGGATTTTTTTTTCTCTTTTCTAGTGAGAATCCATTCTATTTCCCAGAAGGCAGCTACCAGAGGGGCATATCATATTCTAATAAGATGTGTTAAGTCAAATTTTAAGATTTTGTAGGACTTGATCCACCCCTGGTGCATTCCTACTGCATGGACATAGTTCTCAGATGATTTGAATAAAAGCCTGAAGTTATTTTTCAAGTCCTTGCTGGGTCCTGGACTTCAATTTTTATCTCCTTAGTACTGTGGAAGTTCTATTCAGATTTTTAGCTACTTTTTGCCTGGCTTCTTAGCATCTTGCCTTGCACAATTTTAGAATTTGAAATTTTTTCATGGGGAAAATTGGCACAAAATAGTAAACTTACTTCACTGTATCTCACTTTCTTCTGGAATAACAGGCTTTTAAGTCCTGGCTGCTGTGGCAAGCCCAAACTTGACATTTTGTCTTCAACTCTGTGAGATTGTTGCTGGCTCTGTTGGTTCATTTTAACGGTGGCCTACTATCTGACCTCTCAACTTCTTTTGCATGGTTTACAAGTCAAAAAATGCCCTGAGCAAAAATTATGATGTACAACATTGGGCTCATTATAATGCATTTCTCCAAAATCTTAGTTCCTCAAGTATTAGCTGGCTTGGAACTCTCTGATTCCTTCAAACACAATATTTTTAGTATTTACATAGATGTACTAGTTGTTCTTAATGTGAGTTCTGATCTGCCTGAAGGTACAGCACCATAGCTAGAAACAGAAACTGTCAAAGATTTCACTTTTAAGTTATGAAATATTTCATTTTTATTTTTCACCAACTTTCTCCCCACAAATACCACCTATGGACTATGATGTCTTTGTTTCTTAAATTATGCAAAAAACAGATATCTAATGGAACATCCAATAACATATCAGTGAGGATAAAAATGTCAATAATATGAATGGAATTTTGCACATATACAAAATAAAAAATGTCTTAGGCAAATACATATCAGTATTTTGTGTTCTGAGTTGACCACTTTTTCATAGATTTAATAAACTGCACACATTTTACACTTTTATCAAGATAATTCAATAAACAAAAAGTAAACTCATGAAAAATAAGTAGAATTTCCCTTTGGGTTTTGGAAGACCTCTCATTACATATAATGTCATGACATACTGACTGGCAGAATATCTGATGGATTGTCATTTATGACAGAATGACTTCAATTAAGTTGACAACAGGATGACATGTTCTATAGTTGGTATCCTACTCAGTCTTACCATTTTTTCTAATAGCAACTCTGACTTTAAAGGGTCATATTCTTAGTTATTTAATTAGAATTTATTTCTTTGATTTATTTTCAGAGTCAAAACAAATATTCATTAAAAATATTTCCAAATGTAACCTTGGGAAACCCTTTTTTTGAAGAGGATTTTTCTGCAACCTGAACCCATTATGCATCATATTTGCCTAACAGCTTCCATTTTCCAAACACACACACACACACACGCACACACACACACTCATGCACACATGTGCTTCTGCTGCTTCTCTCTTTTCCTCTCCCTTTCACTTCCCCTTTTCCAAATAGTTAAGGCGAAAGAATGACTGAATTTCTTTTTTAAAAATTATAGCTGAATAGTGTTTGTTGGTACTCAAAATCCTTCCTATTTAATTTTTAATCATAAAACTCACCCTTGATTAAGCTTACCTAGACTGATGGTGTCCTTATCTTGAAGTTCCTTTATCACCTTCTTGAATTCTGGTTTGGCTTTATATTGCAGAGGGCATCTTTGGAGCTATCTTTCTCTTGTGATTTGTTTTACCTACATGAGTTAACTTAGATCAGGCTCCCTAGACTCAGAGCCTGAGGTAGGGATTTGGATGCACATAATCGACTGAGGGAATACTCTTTAGATAAAAGAAAGAAAAAAAAAAAAAACTACAAAGTAGAGAATGAAGCAAGATGGAGAAAGGCAAAGAACCAAGCAAGAACATGGTCTTGAATAATATCTTACGTTGATTTAATTCACTGGGTTCTATGGAGTATAAATTCCAATGTAGAGTTGTACCCATAAGGCAAGAGGACTGGACTTTTGTGTCTGTCACTACTCAGTCATTGTCTTTGGAACACTCTGGAGAAGGTTGCATAACTTCCCAAGGAGGCAGCTCCAGTCAACTGAGGGAAATTCTGTGGAGAGGCAGATAACTATGGACCTTTGGTAGCTAACACTCATGGCAACTGACAGGACACCCAGAGTCTAACCTGTCAGCCCATAAAAATATAAATTAAAATGTGTCACTCTTCTACCTAAGTCCTTCCTATTTAGAACAAAACAGAAATTTCTTACAAAGATTCTTCCCTACAATGCCCTATGTAATCTGGCTCCCATCTACTTCCCAAATGCCATTTTGTACCATTCTTACCTTCATTTATTTTCTTAGCAAAAAATCTTCATTATGGATAAACTTTGTGCCATGTACTTTTCTAACATGGAGAGTGCAGCTGTGAACAAAGCAAAATTCCTACAGTTAGAAAGCTTCTTCTTGAGTCTTTTCATTCATCTCATTTGAGCCATGCATGCCTCTGTTTGTTTGTTTGTTTGTTTGTTCTTCTCAGAAAACATGACAAATTGGAAATTTGTGTCATGGTAGACTCATTCTTATTCTCCCTGGTTGTGTCATGGTAGACTCATTCCTATTCTCATCTCAGGCATTATTTCCTCAAAGAAGACTTGCCCCTGACCTTATCTGAGCCAGCAACCCCTCCTGTCTTAGTCCACTCTGGCTGCTATAGCAAAATATCATAGGCTGGGTGGCTTAAACAACAGATATTTATTTCTCAAAGTTCTGGAGGCTGGGAAGGTCCAAGATTGAGGTTTGAATTCTCTAATTCAGTTCTGGCAAGAACTCTCTTCCTGGCTTACAGACCACCATTTTCTTCCCGGGTGCTCACATGGTCTTTCTTGTCTTCCCTTTTTTTTTTTTTTTTTTTTTTTTTTTTTCTTTTTCCTGTTCTAAGGACACTAAATTCATCATGAAGGTTCCACCCTCATGATTTCATCTAAACCTAAGTAGCTCCCAAAGGCCTTGCTTCAAGTACCGTCACTTTGGAGATTAAGGCTTCAAATGAATTTTGGAGGGACTCAAATATTTAGTCCAAAACACCCCTTTATTTTTTCATTTTTCTTTTTTAGATATTTTCTATTAGCTGATTACCTTAGTCATAATAATCTCAACGTACAATTTTTATCTAATTAAAGTTTTACTTACCAATGGACTGTCTCCATGCTGTCTGTTAGCTCTGAAAGAACAGGCACCTTGACTCTCTTTTTCCCTAGAATAATCTGTAGTTACTGGGCAATTTCTAGATGCTTAGAAAATGATTAATATTTGAAAATAAGCATCTAAGTTAAAGAACATAACCTAATGTGTAGTTTGGATGTGGTTTTTTTTTTTCCTTTTTCTTTTGATTAGTCTAAATTTTGTATAAGTGTCAATATTAATGACACAGCCTGTATCTCTACTCTCTTTATATCCCTCAAGGCATTGCACACACATATGACCTTAATAAGTACCAATTTTGATTAATAGAATTCACCTACTTCAGTTGGGTAATCCACGTTGCAGCTACCAGTAACAGAAGTCCAGAAGTATTTTGATATACTATGATGCAGACCTCAAGTAGGAGGAGTGAGTCATAGAAACCCTTATTCACTACAGCTTCTGTTTGTCAAAATTAAAAATGAGAAGTTTCCTAACTTGGGTACGCAAAGGGTTACAAGAAAGATAATGCCTGGAATGAGTTGCTAATGCTACCCCAAGGGATGAATACACAATTAGGATATTTTATCCCCATTTATAAAGAAGTGTGTTTCTATTATGTTGGGGTGGGGGCAGGATCAGCTGCTTACAAGTTAGAGGGTCATGTGTTAGGGACGAGGACTTTGTATAAATAGATACGTTGATCGACACAGGTTGAGGAGGAGGAAGACTCATAAGGCAGGTAGATATTGGGAAGTAAGGCATGGTTTTATCACCCTGTATCTTTCTGGCACCTACACCTCCAAATCAGCTTCTTTTGGAAAAGAGCATTTCCTTGATATATGTGTGAACGTACCTTTAAGGATGAAATGCTACTGAGGGTACATCCTATGCTCAGTGTCCCAGGGGGTTTCCAGAAGAAGGAAGTTGGTTGTAGTGAGAAATCATGTGAAGAGAGAAAGAAGAGAAAACCCTGCTGAGTTTAATCTGAACAGTGTATCCATCACCCAAAATGATACAAATCAGCCATTACTGGATCATGCAAAAGCAACTCTCCTACCTGCGATCCCTTCTTTGCTTTCTAAACCTCTTTGCAGCTCAGCCTAATGAATTGTCAGAACTGTCAGACAGCTCTAAGGAATGACAAATGTCTATGATTTGCTGCTGCTGCTATTTTGCTAGAAACACCTGATGTATGGAGTCTTGCATTCTTCAGTTTCGAATTAGAGACTTGGAAAACAAAATCAACCTTGATAAATATAGCAATTTTTCCCCTGTTCTGTAAGCTGAACTGAATGGATATTTTTAAAGATAAAGAACTCTCTTTTGTTCTTATAATATGTACATGGCACAGGGTAAATCTCAAAGAGCTAATACCCTAGTGGGGGTGGTGTTGGGGGCGGTAATCGCCAATTCATGAATTAGAGTTCTGTTTACATTACTATTGTCAAGATTAATCATGTGTCCCTTTTAAGTAAGTTGTGCTGCCTTGATTAATGCTATTAGGGACTATAAGAAATTGAAAACCTTGGATTTCCATAGCAGGCATCCAGGTTCAGCCATCACTTCATAGACCACTGGTGATATTTACTGATAAAAGAAATAGGATCGATTTCCCAAGGTTATTTGATATCTTAAGAAATGAAAGAAAATTCCTTACCAATAAATAAGTTCCTCTAATGACTCAAAAATAATTCCAGATACTGTATGTTATATTTGTTTAACACAAAGCAGTTGAGGCTTCGGTAAAGTAAAAAATAAATAAGTATATATGTATATAAAGATCTTCAAATAACTGGAAATTTAGTGCAAATTTCAACACGTTGGAATAAATAAAATATTCTAATTGTGGGCATTCTTCTCTAGTCTCTCCATTACATGTTTATGCATATGTACATATTCTGATTATGTGGTTTTAAAGCTGAAACTTCTAAATAAGCTTTCTCTCTTCTAGTAGCTCAACTTTCCTTTTCCCCATGCAATGAGTTCACATTAGCTGTAACAGGCAGAAAGGTTTACAATGCTTTTAGAGATCACCATATCCCTAAATAAATATCTCTTTTAGCTTATCAGTCCCACCAGGGCCCTCAGCCAAACTCATCCCAATTATAAAAATGTTATGATTCTATCTAGTAAAATTCTATTTCGTTCTGTAACTATCGCAACAAGAGGAGTTACGTCAATTCCTCAATGAGCAAGCTTTCCATCTACAGTCCTTTCTTTTTGGTCATCTTCTAAAAGAGATTTCACAGAGCCAACAATTACTACTGCTGAGGGGTCCTTGAGGTCATACTTTGAATGGTTGCAAGTAAGAATATCTACTTTCAACGCTATGTGTCCTTATGCAAAGGATGGTTATCTGAGCAGAGGTCAACAAGTCAGTGAGCTGACACATGCCCCCACAGTGCAAAATTGAAATCTGAAGACTGTGTAGATGGTTGGGGTCATGCTACTTTGTCTGTATTACTCAGTAGTGAGTGGATAACAGAAAGAAGCGTGTGTGGAAAATAGAACACAGGCTTTGCATTCAGAAAGATTGGCGTTTTCTTCCCTTCACTCTGGAAATTTGGGCAGGTCCACTATCTATGAAATGAAAGCATAGTATCTTCAGTGTTGTTGCCAAGAATTCTAAAAAAGATGCATATTGCATGTGGCATATTATAGGTCCTCAACAACCAGTTGGTATGGATAAGCAAATATTTACACCTTGGCCTTATATGACAACAAGAACAGATTCTCCTTGCCAGCTGTTTTTGTTTCTAAGAAGTATACTTTTGGGGTCTTTTAAAAATCTAACTTCTTACTTCAATATCCTATATCTCTAGAAGCCATTCAGATTCACAAGTTGGTGACAATTCTCTAGTTGAAAACTTGTGCACTTGAACTGACAAGTAATCAAAGAGTTTCCTCTCCTGCCCTGAAGACTCTCTCAAACCCTTAGTCATGAAGGAAGGAGAAAAATTGTATTTCTCTACATAATAATGTAAAAGGAAAAGCTAGAAAAGGGATACAAAAAAAAAAAAAAAAGATAAATGCCCAGAGAAATACAAAGGCCAAAAAGATTATACTTGATAACTGTATAAAATTTTACGCTTTCACGAATTATTTAGACTATATAAAGCACTTCATATTTGTAAAATGCTTTATAATGGTGAACCAGATAGTTTTTCTCAATAACCCTTTGAAATATGCTAATATTATGACCTCCATCTCACAGGAGAGGATGCTGTGGTACAAGAAGATTAAGTGATCTATTCAGGGAAAAATGCTTTTGAGCTTCCATGGAGGTCATAGAGGAAATACTGAGGTTGGTTCTTTCCCCAGGGCCCTGTTCACTCCCCAAAAAGAAGTCAAGTGCTAGAATGCTGCAGAGATGTTGTGGTGGTGGATTAAACTTTTTGAGTTAACAGCATGACTTGTTAAAGCAAATGACTACAATAAGTACACGATTCTTCACCTCTATTTCCCAACTTGGTTCCTGGGTAGGTCTTTTGGTTAAGGGGAGGGGACCAATGAGGTCAAATGGTTACAGGTACTTCTTTATCTCAGACACACATTAGCACATGACCTCATTCACAAAGGGAAGCAGGGCTCTGGGATATACCCATAGCACCACGGTTGGAAAAATATGTCAAATACATTTCTTTTCTTTTTTTTCATATTATTTTCATAGATGAAAGGAAGCCTGATTCCTGAATTTGAGGTATTTTGGATCTCATATTTAGGCTAATAATAGTGTTCTTTTTATTTTCTATAAAATTTTCAACTATTCATTCAAACTATGGAGAACCGTAGGGGAATTAACCTTTTATTTCATATCCATTTTAACTCTAACCTCTCCCTAACCTTGCTACAGAGTCCCTTCCTCTCCTTAGGTGGATGATTAAAATAATGGGTAACTAAGCTGAAAAGGGGACAAAGATGTCGATGGGACTAGAAAACTCGGCTTTAAAAAATCAGCTTTGGTCTCTGCTGCAGCAAGAATAAAAGAGCAAAGCTTGGAATTTGGGCAATGGATTTGGAAGTATTGAACAAGAAAGAACCAAATGGATTTGTTCTTGCAGAGCACAGAATATGAGACAGGCCGTGTTTAAATGCTGGGCCAGGTCCAGGCCACTTCATAATATAGCTGCATTATACAGGAATGAGAAAGATGGAACTGAACGCAAACAGAATGATAGAGGGACTTGGGGAGCAGAGATTCTCAGGAGGGATGGGCAAATGGTGTGGATAAAATAAGAACCAAATTGAACTCTCACCCCAGCTGAAGAGAAATCAAACTCTTTTAAGAAAAAAAAAATTCAAACGTTATATCATTTCTTTTCTCATCGCATTATGTTTCATTTTTGCCCCCTTTGACATCTAGAAAATCCCAGCAATATGAGAAGATGAGAGGATGAAGGAATGACAAGACCTCTTCTGGCGTTATTTCCAGACAAGAACAAAGAAGCCCAGTGCTACAAGAAATATCATCAAAGCCCAAATATATATGCGAAGGCGATAGAGATACATGTATATATGTGATACCCGGATGGATAGAGAGACTGTAGACATAGCTATATTCATGCAAATTCCAGCAGCCAGGAGGTTAAATGCATTCAATCACATCCATGCTCAAACTCTCATCTTCCCATCTTCTGAGCTCTCAATCATCTCTACACACAAACTTTGGCAGATAATAACTCCGGCCCCTCACTCTCCTATCTGTGGTGCCAGAGCCCTTGGTTTATGAGACTATCCTAAAGTGATCTGTGTCAGATGGCTGGTGAATGGACACTGCTCCTGATCTATAGCCATTGAAAGGTCCAGACACCACACATCAGCTGACAGTGGACTTTGTCACGGACTGGCTGGCGTGGCACCACTCTGTGTGTGTGTGTGTGTGTGTGTGTGTGTGTGTGTGTGTGTGTGTGTGATGATTAGGCACTGACATTTCAGAAATGGTGACCTCTCTGCCCTGGCAGTTCCTATCCCTATTCCTAGTAACTCGCCAACACTATGAAACCTCAGAAACCCCAACGTCCCCCTTGAGACCAGCAGCCCCAGCTCAAGAACTTCAGGTGTGGAACATGCAGAGCTGTAGGGAGGTGTGTTTGACCCTCAAACTCCTCTCTCTGCATTCACCCCACGAACAAACATCGCTACGGATGCTGTCAAAGGCACAATTCCAAGGAGCCCCGGTCATCACACCATGTTATAGTCTATCTATGGCTGCTGCCACTGAGCTCTCCTTTGAATTAAAACCTGAAGTTTGAGATGAGACAAGAAGGATGGTTGAAGGGACATCGGTTCCTGTAAGTCCCTTGTCTCTTCCGCTCTGAATATGAAAATAATCCTAACACAATCATAACTCCAAGGACGGGGGTGTGTGAGAGACTTCCCATATTGTATCTTCATAAGAACCATCCAGATGAAGACACTTGTGTCAGAGGAAAGAGTGCCCAAGCTGTTGATTACCCCTGGGAAGGGACAGCTAGGGAACCCACACTTAGAGGACACGCCACTGCTCCTCAAGCCTTCATCTGACACCATTGCACAATGAAGGGAAAGGAAGACCTTCATGCAGCCATTTAACATTATTGCTAAAATTGGTAAATAGCAGCATGCTGGAGAAAAGCCGGTGCTCAGGAATTTAAATTCAAATAGCCCTATCATTAGGGAGTTTTCTGGGTTTTGAAAAGATGCATTTGAAGTCTATTTTAAAATCAGCACAACAAGAGCTCTGATTTTCTTCTACATGCTTCTTTTATTTGGTCACCATTATAATCATCCAAGTGATGATCATTTTCACTGGGGACTCCCACAGATGAACTGGACACAAACACTGGTGGAATGTACTGGATAGGCCGGCACCTGGAGGCATCAGCCTGTAATCCCCTCGCACACCTGGGTTTGGTTCATGTCAATTTGCAGCAAGAAAAGAAAAATCACAATAGTCTTGTCATATTGCCAGAGGAAGTGGGTGGCCTTAAGCAATGCGAAAAGTTTGAGCATCTTATCCGGATTGCTAAATGAGGCTGGGGACGTGGGGCATGGTGACTTGAGAATGAATTTTATGTTTGAAAGCACGCTATCGTCATTAACATCATTGTGATTGCATTCTTCTGTATTCATTGATTCTTATCTTTGTTCATCAAAACTTGTGTCCCTACTCAAATTCATATATTGAAATCCTAACCCCCCGTACCTCAGAATCTGACCTTATTTGAAGATTGGATCTTTACAGAGATAATCAGTTAAAATGAGTTCATTTGGATGGGTCCTAATTCAAAATGACTGGCACCCTTACAAAAAAGGAAATTTGGACAGAGAGATATACCTACAAGGAAGACAATGGGAAGAGACAAGGGGAGAAGCCAATTATCTCCAAGCCAAGGAGAAAGACCTAGAACAGATTCTCCCCCACAGCCTCAGAAGGAATCAACCCTACGGACCCGTCCATCTTGGACTTCTAGCCCCCGGGACTTGAGATAATACATTTCTGTTAAGTCGCCTAGTCTGTGTCACTTTATTATGGCAGCCCTAACAAACTGATACCCAATTATTAACATTCTATTGTGTACCAGGGACCTTACATTAAATGACATTTAATCTTACCAAATAACTCTATAAGCTTTTTATTTTCCACACAAGGGAACTGAGAATTACCCATTAAATAGCTTGTTGAAATCACCATCTGGTGAGCATTCTGGCTGGGGTACCACCTTGGACCTGCCCGCCTTCAGAGTTTATGTGCAGCTACAGGAGACAAGGAAAACAGTATTTTAAGCTATACATTCACATTCTTAGGGCTTGGGTTATGCCCATAAGACTATATATATATATAGTCATATATATATATATAAAAGCATGTACGCACATAGGCACAGGAACAAGCTTGCCAGGGGTCTTCCTAAATCCTTTGGGGTTATAACTCATAATCAGTGGATATCCATAGACCCAACAGATCTACAACACTGAGGACAACGTGGAGAGGACTGATCGGAAGATGTGCAAAAAGAAGGATGATTGTCATTCTGTTGGATCTGCTTTTCCAAAGGCGTTTGGGCCACTTGTAAAACCCTAGACAGCCCCTCAGGAGCAAGGAGAGGAATCAGAATTGCTTCCCAGTCATCACTGACTTCTTGTATTGCATTAGCAGGTAGATCATAGCCAAGTCCGCCAGGATTGAACCATAAGAAACCCCCTTAAGTGGCCTGAACCTCGCGCTATACCATCACTTGCTATTGTCACAGAAATAATCATGCAGATTCGGCCGCGGAGGAGCGTCTCTGGTAGAACAGAGTTCATGCATGACATATGATGTATCTGTTCAAAGGGACAGATACATCTTTCTTACTGCCGCCACGCAGCGGTTCTCATCCGCCGGCCCTCCCGTGCAAATCACCTCAAATAAATGTGAGTACTGCAGTGCTCACAGTAATTCCTTCATTTTTAAACACATAATGGAAATGTATAACTAGTCCTCATAAAAATTTATATCTCAATCCGTCCCTTTAATTTATAACAGGCCCTCTAGGCGGTTATTATTCAAACATTAATAAAATGCCTATGGATCACCACAAGCTAGCGTCTCCAAGTTCCCTTCTCTTCGTATTTGTCCGTATATAAAACTAGACTAGCATTAACGCCACTTCTGGTTCTAACAACAATTATGCCTTTAATAAGAGAGGCCAGTGTGATGTATTATCTTAATCATGTTAGGAATCCAGGCTCCTATCATGAAACCGAAGTTGAATTTTTCATGCCCTTTGGAACAATTGTTACTCTTAATGCCCTATATGTTTGGATTCTGCAGTTTATGCAAATGCTCCCTTTCTATAAATTTTAGATTTATCTCCATTTGTCATTGTATGTATTCTAATATAAGGTGATTGTTATTTTTTTTCCTAAAATATGATTAAAACCCATTTCAATTATTTATACTGGGCAGGGAAATAAAATAAAAGTAGATGGGATTTTCCTATATGGCAGGGTTAATTATGTGACTTTTAAAATGTTAATAAATTTAACACAGGTCCAAACCTCTCCTGAATTTTTAAAAGTAGTTGTCTCGAGAAAAGACTTCATTGAACTAAGAAAAGAGCAGTAATGAGCGTGCAGCTCCTATTTTCATTACACAGTGGAAATGTTTGATTCAGAATGTTCAGGAGGAGAGCATTTTTCACTCTCGTGATAATGCGGTTCAGTTCCTGTTCCTGTGTTTGCCCAGAAGCCTTACAACCTTGTAGCATGTGTTTTCCTGAATTAAAGAATAAATAAAT
The DNA here is from genome assembly GCF_011800145.1 of Mirounga leonina. Taxonomy (NCBI): domain Eukaryota; kingdom Metazoa; phylum Chordata; class Mammalia; order Carnivora; family Phocidae; genus Mirounga; species Mirounga leonina. The sequence goes on from NW_023270464.1 coordinate 15,464,049, forward strand.
AAATAGCTGACCTGTGTTTCTCCTGTAAACTTGAGTGATGTGTTTCCAACTGTGCTTGATGCTTTCTAGCGAAGTGGTTTCGCACAGGGCTGAGCTATCCCCCCTAGAACAACACAACCGTGGCTGGAAGTCTTGCTCTAACATCTTATTTTTATAACAAATCTTTTCGATATTAGCAGCGGGTCTTCGTCAATGCTCAACCACCCCTGGGTTGGAGAGATAACCTTTCATTCTGTGAGAAATCCAAGGCTTCGGTGTGATATGTGTTCATAAGAGAAGTTTATTTTGTAGTAAGTTACATCTCTTCCCATCCATCTCTCTCCGCAGCCATTTAAAAGTACCAGGGGGAAAAATAGATGAGAGGTTTCCAGTGAACCAGGAAAAATCTTTAATAAGGCCCGTGAGTTCAATATATTAGCCGATTTCCCACAGATTTTATCTTGACTCTTGATTTTTCACCTGTGATCCCCTTTCAATAGATTTACGGCCACTAAGCTAAAAATCACAGGTTGATTCTGGTTAAATGTTAGTCGTTACTGCTAATGAGATCCTGCACCTTTAAAAAGCTAACTCCGCTTCAGTCCCTTTATATCCTGCTACTCTAATGGTCTTTCCACTAATTGGTTCTGTGTAAATGAAACAAGCTGAAAAACACTGTGGCACCAATAAATATTAATAAGTTATTGTTTGTTTTCTTTACCTTGCTTATGAATTCATACAAAGACAGTGCTAAGACATTAACTCCAGTCTATTAATTGCCACCTGATAATTGCCACCTGATACTTTTCTCCTGGATAATTAGGTACCCATTAGTTCTAATCAAGTAGTTACTTAATTATTGCAGTAATTAGTCTAATGGACTAGCAAATTGAAGCTTTATCACTTTTGGATACTTAATGTTCCTGACAGAGTACTTCACAAGTGTCAGGGTTCCGGATTCAGCAACCTGTCATCCAAGAACCCCCTCCTCCACTCCCACCCTCATCCCATTATCACTGCATCCACTTTCCCTGACATTGTTGTGGAGCCTTCCAAGAGGCAACCTAAACCCACATTCCTCCAGCAGGGGCCCTTCCTGGTGAAGCCGCATAGCAACGCGAGGCTACACCTTCCTAAGGGCAAATGCACATTGATCGGCCCAGAGTTTGGGCCACGTGAGCTGCAGCCGATGTGCAGAGACCATTCCAGGGAGATGCAGAGAGACTGCAGGCAAAGTGTATAGATGAAAGGAAGACTTGTTTAGGAACACTAGGGATCTAATTAATAATGGTATGTCATATCTTCCCCCACAGAACCAAAAGATGATGCATAACAACCAGAGCAATGCAAAAGCTTAACAATTTGTTTACACAGGAACTGAAGTAAGCTGTAAATCCAAATAAAATTCATATGATGGACCGCAAGAGGCCCTGAAAAGTGATAAAATTGCTTTTCGGGACAATTTTATGTCCTCCTCTGTTCCAGAATTTTCAGACATTGAATTTACTGATTACCTTCTTCCCTATAAAGAGCAGTCTACATTGCTCAGATATTCTAGGAAATTCCTTCTTGGAGTGTGCCTCCTCATTTCCGATGCTGATCGTTGCTTATCTTTCCCAGTGTCCCCTTCAAGAAAGTCACTGGGCGGCTCTATTCAGGGTCCTCTTTCTTCATTGGTCAACATTTCCCCATTTTTTGTTTGTTTACATTACAAACAAATGTAATGTCTGCAAATGTCTTTATTTTGGGTGATCCCTAGGGCTGTGTCCTGGGATCCATTGACTGATCTATTGATTGCTGCAGTTAGGTAGGTAGGCCGCTATTTGTTTATTTATATCTATGTTCTCTCCTTAGGTGATCACATCTCTGTCAATAACCTACAGATCTGATCCTGCTATCTCTCTGATTCTCTGTGTATTGCACGTTTCCTCTCTTGGGTCATGCCAGCCACTTGGATTTTTCTAGTCTTGGATCACACCCAAGTGGTTTCTGCTTCAGGGCCTTTTCACATACTGCTTTCCCTATATTTGGAAAGCTATTCTCAGCTCTTCTCATGACTGGTCCTTTCCTGTTTTGGCCTCAGTTCCAGTGTCACCTCAAAGAAGTCTTCCTTGAATATCCTTTCTAAAAACACCTCCCCAAGTAATTCTCTATTTCAGAGCTCTGATTATTTCCTTTAGGGCTCGTAACACCAACTGCCATCTTCCCCATTAACATTTAACGACATGAAAACAGAGACCCTGACTGTCCTGTTGGCCATTGTTGTGCCCAGACACGTGAGCAGATCGGGCACAGAGCAGGTACCAAACACTTTTTTCTAAATTCATCAGTAAATGGAGGAATGAAAGATGAGAGCTATTCTTCAAGCCTAAGACATGTAGAGCTAAGATATTTCCTGGGAAGTTCTTCCTGCTCTGAGTGACCTTATATTCTTGTTAGATTCTGGTGACAGAGGAAACTCCAATTTCATGAATTGGTACCCAATCCGACCCTCTGAGTTTTACTCTGTAAAAGACTCCAGAGTGTATAGTGGTGGATTAAAAGAGAGGGTGCCATGGTTAAAAGTGTAGAGTCAGACTGCCCTACTTTCACAACACAGCTTTCCTGGTCATGTGACCTCAGGCTTTGCTTTCTTAATTGTTAAAATAGAAATAATAACACCTAAAGGAGAGAGTCTATTTGAGTGTTCTTTGGGATAATGAATACAAGGATTGTTAAGCCTATCACAGCAAAGGCTCCCTGACGATAGTTATCATCACTTTGAAAACATGGCCTTGGGTTGCAGAGGCTCCCACCATTCTAGAAAGCTCGTCTTTCATGACCTAAAATACCACCTACAAAGGTGATCTCAGGGATTGGAGGCTCACCAGAATTGCTTCTCTACATCTGCCTTTAGACTCGTTTTACTCATAAATGTGCTACGGATTTGTTTCTGTAGCTTACTCACTGCTAGGTCTCCACTGGCATCCAATATCCCTTTGTATGAAAAATTGCATCATAAGGCAAAAGTCACAGAAATTTAAAGAAAGCAGATTATGTAGGCTGTTTCCTCTTCCTTTTTCTCTGCCCTGCTGCCTAATTGAAAGCCTAATGAACATAGTGCTAGGAAGACAGACATGATCCAACCGCAGGCTTCATAAGAAATGACGAGGCCTGGGAATGTCAACCCCAGGGGACGGCGTGAGGCATTATCCCTTGAATGGTTCTGCTAACCATGTCACCGCGCTAAACCTGGACTTTATCTCATACATCGATTTGATTCGGATTTTTTCAGTCCTCAAGTCAGATTTGTATCTGAATTGATCACCGAGCCTTTGACAAGTGTCATCTGCCATATATATTGCAATTCATGACATTTAAAGGCCTATTGACCTAGAAATTCTGCTCCCATGTGGGGAACAAGATACCAAATTCATTTAAAAATGTGGTGCAATTGACAAATGCTCATATTAACTCAAATATATACCAAGAGGCAAAAGATTAAGTGTTATGAAATCTATTTGATGACTCTATATTTTACCACATCTTTATTCTTTCACTAAACAAGAATATGTTTATTTAATGTCAAATGAATATCAGAAACTACAACTAGGTTCCCTTGCTACTGTGCAAGTGTTTCAATTTTAGAAATCATAGGAGTTTTAAGAAGGAAGTACTAGATGTATCAGATTCTTTTAATAAAAAAGGTCAATATTTAATACATTGTGTAATTAGTTTAATGAAAAAACATATTTTATAATACTAGTATATTTGCCAAGGTATGTTAAGAATTGCATAAGGTATGGGCGCCTGGGTGGCTCAGATGGTTAAGCGTCTGCCTTTGGCTCAGGTCATGATCTCAGGGTCCTGGGATCGAGTCCCGCATCGGGCTTCCTGCTCCTTGGGAGCCTGCTTCTCCCTCTGCCTCTCTCTCTGTCTCTCATGAATAAATAAATAAAATCTTTAAAAAAAAAAAAAAAGAATTGCATAAGGTAGGGGCACCTGGGTGGTTCTGTCAGTTAAGTGTCTGACTCCTGATTTTGGTTCAGGTCATGATCTCAGGACCCTGAGATGGAGCACAGTGTGGGGCTCTGCACTCAGTGGGGAGTCTGCCTGAGGATTCTCTCTCCCTCTTCCTTTGACCCTCCCCCCTGCTCATGCTCATGCGTGAGCGCTCTCTCTGTCTCTAAAATATGTAAATAAATCTTTAAAAAATGGCATAAGGTAACAATAATAATAATATGCAGACCCAGTTTTCTGAAGGAAATATGCGAATCTAATCATGAAACACAAATGATGCTATAGAATCAACCTCAAGATATATTGTTAAACCCATACTTTGCCTAATCTCAGTTATATTATCTGTGAAATGGGAACATGAATCTCTATCTGCCATACTCACTTCACAAAGATGCCGTGAGGGTCAACTGGGTTAATATAGAGGAAGAAAACTATTTGGAAAATTAAAAATTTGCTTTATAGGAAAGCAAGAGATCGTAAAGAAGATAGCATACACTTCATTTTTTTCAAAAGAGAAGTTATCCAATCTCATGTGTCTTTGATTCAGAGCAACTCCCCATGCTATATCTTTCCTGCATATTTTTTAGATGTGCAAAGTTAGGAGACCTGAGTCATAGCTTCTTCAAACCCAGCCCTCAGTGCATGGTCCATTTGCTAACACAGGCATGCTGACTCCAGGACTGAAGATCTCGTCCAAGCAAAAGAATGGAATTTCAGTGGGGAAAGTGCCTGGACAAACTGATGGTTGTTTTTTTTTTATCCTTGCTTCCAGTTTGATGGAGTTCCATCAGTCTTTCCCCACCACCACCAATCCTGAATGACAATGACAACAAGATTACCATTCATTGAATTGCTGCCGTGTAGCAGACACACCCTACGTATCTCCAAAGTAGACATCACAATTGAGCGGCTGGAGCTCAAAGAACTTTGGGTGGTTTCTCCAGGATCAAAAGGGCTAGATGATGGCACTGAATGGATATCAGATGGTGATTCACAGGGCTAGAGTTCAGGGTCTACCAGAACAGTGAACTTTTCTACTGGTAGCTGTCCAGACCCTAAAGAGCCTAGGGCATTGCTGAGTTTTCTAGACCTTTTCTTTGAGGGAGAAGAATCAGAGCTCATACATCTTTGCCTCCCACATCGTTTCTAGCTGAGTGCTCAGCCCGTGGTGAATATCTAAAACATGCTGGCTGCCCTGACTTTATGGAACGCATCTACCCGCACCTACTTTCTGTCATGTGACCTGAGAACAATCTGCTCTTTTCCCTCATTTGTGATATGAAGTATCTCTGCTTGCACTCTAAGTTCCCTCAAACTTCATCCTGTTCAGTGGAGACAGCCAACAACACCAAATTAAACGCCTGTATGGAGATGTTAATTTCACAAAATGCCCCCTTTGAACTCCAAGCAGTATAACTGTCATCACTTCGCCAATAGGGGCATGAGGAGTTGATTGTTCACTGGCTTCCAGCCTTGTGCTAAGTTGCTTTAATGGCATCATGTTTTAATGACTGTGGGGTATTGCTTTTTTCCCTAAGGATGAGCACCACTTGCGTACGATGAGTGCAGGCTTCGGAATATGGAAATTATGGGAATGACTCATGCATCGAAGTCTCTGGCGGGTAGCACAGCTGGGCTCGTCCTGTAATGTTCACCGTCTTTTGCCCTCATCCACACAACCAAGGGCATACACTAGTTTTCAGGTGCATGCACTGACGGTGGGTGGTGAGTAACAGAAATTGGAAGAAGAGTGAAGCACTGGTCTCATTATTATGCTCCAATCATGTGAATTTAAATAGACATAAAATCCGCTCTTACAAAGTAGTAACCTATCTCTCTTTTTGAGCCAATGTAGTTTAGTAAAGAACTTTTTTTATTGAAGTAGAATTGACGTGAAATGTTATATTCATTTCAGGTGTGCAACATAGTGTTTTCACGATTCTATACATTACACAAGGCAATGCGTACCATGATGTTAAGTGTACCCTACGCTAAGTGTAGTTAGCATCTATCACCATACAGAGTTATTGCAATATTACTGACTGTATTCCCTATGCAGTACTTTACATCCCCACAACTTATAAGTGAATTATAACTGGAAGCGTGTACCTCCTAATCCCCTTCACCTATTTTGCCCATCCCCCCATCCGCCTCCCCTCTGGCAACCACCAATTTGTCCTCTGTGTTTATGAGTCTGTTTCTGTTTTATGTGTTTGATTGTTCATTTGCTTTTGTTTTTTTAGATGCCACATGCAGGTGAAATCATACAATATTTGTCTTTTTCTTTCTGACATGTTTCACTTAGTACAATACCCTTTGTGTCCACCCATGTTGTCACAAAGGACATGGTTTTTGGCTTGTGGTTCCACCACTTTCGAGCTGTGTACTATTGGATGAGGTATTCATTCTCAGTGTGGCTTAGTTATGCCATCTTCAAAATGTCTTCTTCATGGGGTTGTGAGGATCACAAAAGCTAAACGAACAGAGAAAAAGTATCTTGTTAATCATAACACACTCTGCAAATGTTAGATATTACTGTCCCTGTGAGAGTCAATTTTTTAGTTATCAGAGGAGTCTTTCGATGGTTTTACTTCCTACTGCACCCACTAGTGTACTGGAGGCTGGCTCAGATAGCTCAGGAGACTGTCTGCATCTCTTCCCTGCATTCAGTAATGTCAAAGTGGTCATTCCTATAGGCATTATCAGGAGTATTCATACACAGAAATTGCCAAGTACTATAAGTCAGAGCTTCTCCACCCTCCTCCAAGAGCCTGTTGTCAAACATTCACCAGCACATTTCTGACCGCATCCCTTCCCTAATCTCTAATCCCTCCCACCTTCCATCTTCATAGAAGCCAGAGATTCCCAGGATGTTGGATTTGTAAACCCTGGAGGGGAGAGACCTTTCTGATGTGACATTTTGTTCACTGTCTAGCACAGAGCCTGACACATACTAAGTGTTCAATAAAAATGTGTTGAATGAGGGGCACCTGGGTGGCTCAGTCGGTTAAGCATCTGACTCTTGATTTTGGCTCAGGTCATGATCTCAGGATCATGAACTCAAGCCCCACTTTAGGCTCCATGCTGAGTATGGAGCCTGCTTAAGTTTCTTTTTCTCTCCATCTCCCTCTGTCCCTCCCCTGCTCACGCTCTGTCTCTCTCTCTCTCTCTCAAAAAATAAAATAAATAAAATAAAAATAAATAAATATTTTTTTTAAAAAAAGAGTCAAGAACATCATTAAAAAAATGTGTTGAATGAATGGGTGAATTGATGAATGAATCACTTGAAGGATACAGGGGGAAGATATACTGGGGTGTGAATATTGACTCTAACCAATAAGAACTTGATCTTTCCAATTACTCTCTCTGAGGTTAGGTTTCTGCATCTGTAAAATGGGTAAATTGATATGTATGTCACATAGGATTGATGTGAAGATTAATTAGGGTGGCATGAACAACACACGTTTGGGCAGTTAATAAATGTGAGGTGTCTTTCTCTACTTCCCAAAGCTAATGGGTAATTCTGTTCCTCCTCCTATTCATCCTCCTGCTTGACTACACCCCCCGCCACCTCCCACTGTGTTTATATACATATTTATGTTTACACACAAACACATATGTTTAACAACTAGCTGCGTGACTATCATTTCACACCAGGATGCCGAGCTCAGCCAACACATTGAGATGCTTAACACCTGTGACGGAGGCAGAACGAATGACTTCCATAAACCAACATTTAATTTTTGAAATTGGAGTGGGTAATTCAGAAGGGTAATTCATGAATTCCTTGTTTTGTTTTGTTTTTTTTCTTTTCAAGCTCGAAGCTGGTGGGGATCCTGTATTCATTTTTGCTTACCTGTTAGAGTGCTCATAAGGTTCAAGGGGGACGATGTACATAAAACACTCTGTGCACCTTGATTATTGCAACTATTAGAAGAAGAAAATGACACCAGTGAGTCCTAGAACCACAGAGCTGTCAGGGACCTAAGATGATCATTTAGTCCAACCCTGTTCATTCTTAAATGAACAGCTTTCCACAAAAATAAAGTGACTCTTCTTAGGTCACTCAGTTTAATCAGTGGCAAAAATTAATCTAGCATCTATTGCCTCCAAACCCAGCACCTTTGTTTGCACGAGTACACACCCACATCGTCAAGCTGACAATGATTAAAATGGCAACTGCTGGGAGCGAAGTGTGATCTGAAACACACACATGATGATTAAAAGAACAAGAAGAAGAAGCTAACATATATTGAGAAAAGATGCATACATTCTGAGTCAAATTAGCTCATTTCTGTCAGATCATTTTAAATGCATTGTTTTATCACCATGAAAACACAATTGCAATTAGTTAGTGGAAAGGAAAACAAATGCTTCTTAGAAGAGCTTTATAAAATGTCTTTAATGGCCTAAAAGAAGGGGGAAAGTAAGTAATAACTGGGGCCTGCATTACTTTGAATGCAGTTAATGGTACTGGAACAAAAGGAACAAAGCAGGAATCACAACACAAAGTAGCAAACAGAACCCCTGCATGTACTGAACACAACATTCTCGAACCACGTTCAAGCGCCATATTCTCCCATCCTGAAATTCTCCATCTCAGATGTAATCAATTTGAGCTTGTAATGATCCAGCAGCTTAAGATCTCCATAATAGTTTAGCCCACTGCTGTTCAACTGCTTGTAACTTCTGGGAAGGAAGATGTCCTAGGAAAGCACACGGTGGGAGGGAGTGGGTGGCAGACTCTCAGCGATTGGAGAAGAGAAGTCGGCAGAACCATTTAGACCTCCTCAATGTTCCAGGTAACAGGTGACTTTATCAGTTTCTCCCCAGGGGTGACACTCAAAAGATTTCGCAGCTAGTAGGGTTCACCCTCCAAATAATCCGAACTGATGATGGCTACCATATTGGAGCAGGGCTCTGCTGTGTTAGGTGATGACCAGTTCCCAGGGGTCGGGCCGGAGCTGCCAGAGTGGGTGGAGGTGGGTAGGGATTCTCAGAGTTCAAGGCAGCAATTATTTGCCAGCTGGGGAAGAAGGAGGGCAATTTTGTGATCACCAGAAGCAATACCGCTGCCTACCCACTGAGTGATTAGTGGGCCCTTCATACTTTTCTCCATCTTCCTTAGGCCTAGCCTTCCATCCTTTCACGGTTGATGGTTGCTAGAACGACGTCCCAACAGGGCAGAGTTCAAAGCTCTAGGAAAAGCATTCTCCGAAAGCAGAGGGTGAGACAATGCATATGAGCAAGCCCTGTCTGAGGTTGATTCCCATTATTTCTGGGGTGACAACACCAGGCCATGGTTGTCCAGGGATGGAGCAGGTCAGATGGGAACGGTGGAGAGCTGAAAAGCACTTTCTGCCCAGAGACGCTAGCTTCACCTCAGCCCCAGGCTCATAGACCTGCAGGTTCAGGTTGCCTCACCTGGATCCTAAAAAGAAGTCCGAAACTCCAGAGTTTCTAGTTTTGAATGCTACGCAGGCCCACGCTGGAAGGACTTGTTGAGGACTTCCTGCCTGCCAAAAAGCTGCATGGGAGCACGAAGTCTGATGTCCTTCCTTCCAGGATGAGCCGAGGTAGGACTTTTTTCCAGGTTGAATTATTCTTTCTTTCTATGCCAGGACCAACAGTCCACGTGGATTGCCAAGTTCGCGGGTAATCCATCCTCCCCGGGGTCACCCCTCTGCTGTCAGTGACAAAGGTGAGTTGACGGGCCTTGACAGCAGGAGCTGAGCTTGGCTCTGCGGTGGCCCCTACAGCTGTGTCTGAGAAGGGCCTCTCGTCCTTTCTTCCCTGCTTGCGGCAGTGAGACGCTTCTCAGCTGCCTACGTGGTTGGGCCAGCATCTTGCGGATATAAAATGGAAAATGGGCTTCTCCTCAGAACTGCAGCAGCTGTTGAATACCATCAGAAAACAAAATCATCATACTTTAAAACCAGATTTAGCCATGCAGAATTGCCGCAGAGACAAAATAGACAAAATGAGGCAGAGGCACGAGTGTGGTTTTGCAACTGGCCTGGCCTCCATCAAACCCTCCACTTCAGGGAAGAACAACTTCCAAACATGCAAGGCCTGAAGTTTTGGTTGGTTTTTGTTTGTTTGTTTGTTTCTGTTTTGTTTTGTTTTGTTTCTGAGGGGAGGAGCATTCAGTCTCTCAACGTGTGCTTAAAAAAAAAAATGCATCGATTTATCCCGTCTTCCCCTTTTTAGTAGCCAGCAGCCGTGACGTAAATCCCAGGGATGATACATTTTTACCTTGACCCCCTAGCCACAAAGGAGGTTGGGCCATTCCTTTGGCAATTATTCTCTACTTTGTTGAAATTGGCGCCAGGCAAGGTGTTCAATTTTGTTCCCTTATGAGATGGACAGCCAGTACCCCCAGATACCTCCGGTTATTAATACGTTAAGGTCATCTTCCTCTTTTTGAGCCAGCAGCTGGTAATTGCAGAAGATCTACCAGACAAATGACTGGTACTGAAGATTGTTATTCCACGGACCAAATTGTCTTAGAGGCTCTCCTGTGACTTGTTTTGGTTTTTGCCATTTTTTTGTTTTGCTTTGTTTTAGATCTAAGATACACCTGGAAGGTACACTTGTGAGGGATTCTCCCCAGACTGCTATCATTAGAAAATCACCTGTCTCCCAGTGACATCTACTCTTAATGCTGAAAAAAAAAATGTCGACAGGTATATTACAAAATTTTTTTAAATTTTATTACGTTATGTTAATCACCGTACATTACATCATTAGTTTTTGATATAGTGTTCCATGATTCATTGTTTGCATATAACACCCAGTGCTCCATGCGATACATGCCCT
>NW_023270464.1:15474945-15616708 GCF_011800145.1 Mirounga leonina
TGTTTCAGAGGTATAGGTCTGTGATTCAACAGTCTTGCACAATTCACAGCGCTCACCATAGCACATACCCTCCCCAATGTCTATCACCCAGCCACCCCTTCCCTCCCACCCCCCACCACTCCAGCAACCTTCAGTTTGTTACGGAATTTTTTAAATATTGTAACTGGGCTGTTTTTTTTCCTCCTACTGCAAAAGTTTTTTGATTTTTTTGTTCTTTCTTTTTTTCTTCACTCTGCGCTTTTTTTCTGAACTAGGTAATGAGTTTCCCTGCAGAAGTCGCCTGGTTTTTAATCCAAAACACTCTATCATAGAGACCGTTTGGCCTATCAATCATAGTTAAGGTGAGGATCAGCATTTCTGCCAATTTTTATTTTGGTTAATTAAAAATAAGTGTATCGAGATCGAAATGTAGAAACGCTAGAGAGCTGGGAAGGGTGCATAGGAAGAAGAACACGTTGGAAATATGGGGTGGGAGGGAGGCTGGTGTTATTTAGGACGCCTGGAAATGAGAGGATTCGACGAGGATGTTTAGGGAGCAGGCTGAGAATGTTGCTGTTCTAGAAGCCTGTGTCTCAAAGGAATAATAAGAAGTGAATATGTAAGGGGAATTGGAAATGATCTCCTCTTCTTTGCATGATTCTGCCAAGAAAGGGGAGAGCACATGAGAGGAAAACTTGGGAAACCAAGTCAAGAGGTCAAGGCCTGACCCACGTGAGGTCAGTGGGCCTGGGACCCCAGTGGTTTCGGGAAGACTGTCTGCAAGAGGGGCCCTGGATGTCCTCTACAGGCATTTGGGACAAGCCCATCAGCCGAGGAGGTCAGAGCCTGCCTTGACCCCCACCAGTGGGTAGCCAGTCAATCATCCTGTCCAATATAAAGCCTCATTTTCTTTTAAAGAACGTTTGTGTACTTTGTTCCAGGCAAGGAACTCAAGTGACCCCAGACTAACTGCAAGCTGTCCCCTGACCCAAATCAAAGGAGCACTCCAGCACCTGCCATTCATCAGGTTCCTTTCAGCAGAGTAGCATGAAAGAGAAATAATTTTACTCATGCCTAAAGTGTAGTTCTTTGGGGAAGCAGATGTTGAACAGCAACCTGGTACAACAGTTTAGGACAGGAAGTCGAGAAAAAATAGATTCAACAGGAACTGCAGAGGGAATTGGAAAAGGCAGAGCATAATTACCTGCATTGGAATGGAGCCTGAGCACTGACGCTAACATCATTACTCTTACATTAAGAGGAGAGGATTTTTCCCTAAATACAATCAGAGCTTTGCCCTTCTATACTAGCAATACTATCAAGGACAGTGGAGCCAGGGAGCCTTTCGAGAAGGTGAGAAGACAGAAAGAGGAAATTAGACAGACAGACATAAGGGCATCTTTCTATATCAATACTCCCGGCCTCACTGTCTGCTTCTCTAATCCACTTACGTTTTGGCAGACACCCGTATCACATTAAAAATGCATCCCGTGGTTCTAATATATTATCTCTGCATTTGCGCTGGATGGCGGGTGGTGCTGATAGACACTCAAAGGACAGGCTTACAAATTTCTTACAGCGGCAGTCACTTTTCACTAATGATTCGGTATATAATCGCGACAATATTTTGGCTTGTACGGTATTGATGATTGCTTTTAATTGGGAGAGAAGATCTGCACTGGGTTGTGCTGAGGGTGGGTCAAGCGCCTGGGTCTAGTTCCTAACTGGTGATGCTGGGCAGGTCACTTAAACACTCTATTACTTCATCTGTAAAATGGGCAATGATAGAACTTAACTCGTGTGTGCGTTCAGCGAGCTAACAATTGTAAAGCAATATATGATAACTATTAGCTGGGATTATCATTATTCATTGCACTCTAAAATAAAAATCAAGATCAATCTAAACGACAAAGCCTATTTCAACTTCCAAAACGCCCCTAAAGCCAACAGGCATGGGATGAGAGCTCTCTAAAACCACGCTCCCAATAAGACCATAAACCTTCCCAAACCAAGACGAGTTATGTTGTCCATATCAACTGACAGCCGGGTCCATTTTTTAGATTTGCTATGTCGTGCATGCAGGACTGGTTAAAAGGCTTTTTAAACAAGAGCCCAATGAAACCACAGAAGAGAAAAGACAGAGGGGGAAAAAAATTCCTCCCGGGCAAGTGACAGATTTCAGGACCCAAGCATTCAGTGATGCCCTCAACTCAAAGTCTTTACAAGCTAAGTGGTCGATATGGCTGCCTAAGATCATCCCCCAGTATGGCCCTCAGAGAACTAATAAAGGACCTGGCGGTAAGGGGAGAGAGAGGAAAGCACTCGGCTGAAAGATTGACTGATCTTGCTACAGATCAGATGGACGGTTCTAAATGACCTGTAAAGACATTCCCGGAGCCCTGGGCCACAGCTTTAAGAGCCCAGACACCACTCGCACTTCTGAAGTAGTTATTAGTGACTGAAGTCACAGTTGTCAACTCTGACTTCAGTTTCAAGTAATGGTTTAACAGCGTCAACTTGAGGAAAGGTTATGTCTCGGTGTGTCTGCCACACTTCTGACACTTAAAGGAAATAATTGGTAGATTTAGAGCAGAGAGAGAAGCCAGTGGGTAGAACAGGAGGGGCGGTCAAAACTTCGGGTAGAACTTTCAGAGTGATTGCATGAAGCAGAGCTAGAAATCTTTGCCGAGCTGCTGTGCTGGAACCTCACACACCTGCCTGCCGACGCCCCCCACCATCTCCGGTACCTCATTCCGTGTCAACGACTGAGTCCCAACAACTCTCCACATGCCTCTGCTCGCCAGTTGGAATGCGCTGCGATTTTGGAAATACCACACTGAACAATGAAAGAAGTGTGCTTTCCTCCCACCTCTGGGGTGTGGGAGGTCTGCGAGCGGGGCGCTTAGACCTTTTTGTTCTGCCTGCTGCTTGGCAGCTTGACATAAACCATCAATAACACGCATGGCGCCCACCCCATCTGACTGTCATCACATTCAATCACCAGGATTCGATTTCGGGGAGGTGCTGAAGGTTCGCGTTGGCAGGAGGGATGCTGGAGACACGTGGCAGGCAAGGAGAGAAGAGTCTGTGTGTGTGCATATGTGTGCATGTTTATCCCCACATGCAGATCTACCTTTGCCTTCATGAAAGTAAGACAGGTAAGTGATAAGTTGGTTGTCAAACTCATCCAGATTTTGATCCCAAGCACCTTTGAATTTTTTTTTTTAAAGCTATGGGATTTTTTTTTTTTTTTTTTTTAGATTTTTTATTTATTTGACAGAGAGAGAATGAAAGCAGGAACATAAGCAGGGGGAGTGGGAGAGGGAGAAGCAGGCTTCAATGCCACAGAGATTTTTCTCCAGAAGACATTTCTGGTGTTTTAATTAAAAGATAACAACTCACGTAATTTTTTAAACAGTCACAAATCTCAGCAGTAACACTGCCACAATTTACATATTGTAGGATTTCTATTGTTATTTGGCTTTTCTGCCTTCCTTCTCATTGCCCTTCCTTCCTTTTCCCCTTGAATTATATTCCATCTGATCGTCTTGCTCCTATATGTGTTTATGAGATGCAGAATAATACACATTTCAATGACACTGTTTGTGACATAGGATCCTAAAGCACATTGATGGGTAGACCTGAACAGCACGAAAGTCCTGGAGAATTGCCCTAACTTCCCCCAGAATGGATCAACCTTTGGGATGGATGAGAGCAGCTGTATTTGAAATACAAGCAATATGGCAGATTGGAAGGATGCTCTCCTAAATCACTGCTAGTTGCCACTGATTGAAAATATTTAGATGGGGATCTGACAAGCCAAGTTGAGTGTATTCCCTGACTCCAGTGAAGAATGTCTGGGGAATCATTGTAATTCACCACTGAGACGGACAGACTCAGGCACTTATTTTTTCTGGGAAACCACCAAGATAAGGTTAAAAGCATAAAACAGAAAAAAAGAAAAGAAAAGAAAAGAAAGAAAGAAGAAAGAAAGAAAGAAAGAAAGAAAGAAAGAAAGAAAGAAAGAAAGAAAGAAAGAAAGATAGAAAGAAAGAAAGAAAGAAAGAGAGGAAGGAAGGAAGAAAGAATAAAACAAGTGACAAACGAAAAGAAAAATCAGCCAAAGTTTGGCCTGCCCTGCAATCTGGCCCCTCTCCAGTGAAAGATAAGCCCTGGCTGATCCCCTGAGCCCTGCCGACTTAACCAGGTGTACCTTGTGGGCTATTGTTATGTAGAGCAGGCTCCTGCGTCCTCACTCTAATGGCAGGGAATTCACCTGGGAGGTGTTAAATCTTCAGTCTATTCCTAGAGGGACTTCATGTTCCCCATAATTAATTCCTCCACTGGATGTCTATATAACTCCATACTCTGGTGGTCATTACAAACTGGGGTGATGGCTCCTGGAGACAGCTCCGGGGCTTCTGGTTGGTGTTTGGGGAGGCCCACGGAGACTAGCTCATCGTGTCTGTAAGAATGTGACGTGACTTCCACCAGCACACGTGTGCACCCACACACGCAGGGAGACTCGCTCAGAACTGCTGAGATGGCTTTTCTTTTGGCATAGGAAATGCTTGTCAGACACATCAGCTGATAGCATCCACGGAGCTGGAAGAAGGAAAATGAACTGCATTACAACGCACTCAGATTTCCCAAGTGAAAGCTGCACACTGACATTTATATTAGTTTAGTTTGACATGACCTAGCCGTTCGGATTGGATGAAGAGGAGCTGTCTTCCCCATCCGCCCACCCCATCCCATAAAGTGCATCTTCCTGGGTCTGCAGGGCTAGGAGATCATGCAGAATGGTGCAATTTCCTGCTGGCTGTTTCCTCGGAAAGCAGAACCCCTGGATAGTCAAAAGTGTTATGTTTTCTATAGAATTGCTAAATGTAGGAGGAAAATACCCAGGCATCAGGAGCATGGAGAAGCATTCTAACTAAAACAGTGGTTCTCAAACTTCACTAATGCAGAGGAACAGGTAGGGGGCTGGTTCAAAAAGCAGATTCCTGAACCTACACTCCACATAAGCAAAGTCATTTGGCCTGAAATAGGATTTGGATATCTGCACATCTGACAAGCAAATTCCCACTAAGGTACACCTATGATTGTGTGTATTGATAGGGTATTATAGACATTAAAATTTAATTTATTTATTATTTTATGTATTAATTTAATAATATTATCAGGTTAATAATTACATAGCTATACATATATTTTAGTCACAGACTATTTTTACCACATAGTGAACTTGTACTCTGAGTCAGGCTATGATGTGGTCCAGCCATTTAGGAAAAATTGACTAGGGAAGCAAAGCAGACTGGGCTTAGCATGGGTCAGGCCACTTTGCAGTTAGGTCACAGACTTGAGGATTTTCGCCAGCGGGTTGAACATCTCCAAGTTGCAGAGGACTCAGAGAAGGGAGGTCATAAAAGCCAGTTTAGGGCTCTTTCCACAGTTTGGCTATTGTGGACATTACTGCTATAAACATCAGGGTGCAAGTACCCCTTCCATCGACAGATGAATGGCTAAAGAAGATGTGGTATATATATACAGTGGAATAATATGCAGCAATCAAAAGCAATGAGATCTTGCCATTTGCAAAAAAGTGGATGGAACTGGAGGGTGTGATGCTGAGCAAAATAAGTCAATCAGAGAAAGACATGTATCATATGACCTCACTGATATGAGGAATTCTTAATCTCAGGAAACAAACTGAGGGTTGCTGGAGTGGGGGTGGGGTGGGAGGGATGGGGTGGCTGGGTGATAGACATTGGAGAGGGTATGTGCTATGGTGAGTGCTGTGAATTGTGCAAGACTGTTGAATCACAGATCTGTACCTCTGAAACAAATAATGCAACATATGTTAAGAAAAAAAAAGAAGAAGAAGAAGGTAGCAGGAGGAGAAGAATGAAGGGGGGGGAAATCGGAGGGGTAGACGAACCATGAGAGACGATGGACTCTGAGAAACAAACTGAGGGTTCTAGAGGGGAGGGGAGTGGGAGGATGGATTAGCCTGGTGATGGGTGTGAAAGAGGGCATGTTCTGCATGGAGCACTGGGTGTTATGCACAAACAATGAATCATGGAACACTACATCAAAAACTAATGATGTAATGTATGGTGATTAACAGAACAATAAAAAATTAAAAAAAAAAAGAATTGAGTAACTAGAAAAAAAAAAAGCCAGTTTAGGGCGAAGCTGTGATTAGACCTTTGTTCTTCTGACTTTCCTTCCTGATAATGAGTTTCAGGCTAATGAAATAATCATTCTACTCACTGTTATCAAAGATCTCTAGCAAGGATTATCTAACATATTCCTGGAGCTCAGTCTATGAAGCAGGCAGTGTATTTTTTTTTTTTTATCATTTTGGCAACAAAGAATTTGAAGTTGAGGGAATTGGTAATGACCTGTGGTCATCCTCCTTGTCAGTGGGGGAGCAGGATTCAAACTCAAGGTCTTCAGCTCTAGGACCTACAGTCTTAATCATCATGTGATATATTCATCTCTTCATTCATTTTACAAGGAGGCACTGAAGGTCCATGATCTGCCAGGTCTTGCTTTAGGAGATGGGGACACAGTGATGTTCATGACACAGTCCCTGTCTCTGAAGCTGAGAGGCTAGAGGGATAGAAAGATTCCTCCATCCTGAGCAATAGAACGTGGTCCACTTAGTGCCCTAATGGAGGAAGGACATAGACTTGCTTCTTCTGGTGCAGTTATGGAAGGCTTCCAGAGTAAAAGAACTTGGACTGAATAGTGACAAGATGGGGACAGGGGAATGCAAACCCAGCCATAGAAAAAGCATGTGCAAAGGCCCGGAAGTGAGATCACATTTGGAGAAGGGGTCAGACAAATACACTTTTAGACTCTGCACTTAGCTGTGCACCTGCCCAGTCAATGAAGTTGAAATCTACAACTCAATCACTGAAGGCTAAATCACAAGATTCACACCAGCTAAGCAACATGAACCTAGAGGATTTGCTTAGCTTCATGTTATGGTGAGGATGATGATGTCCTCCAGAGATATGGTATGATGTGGCTTAAGAATATTGGCTTTCAAGTCACAGAGATCTGTACTCAGTTCTTTCTGGCCCCTACTTACTAACTCATAAGGTAGTATTGAGAAAGTCTTTAACCATTTCTGGTCTGCAGTTTCCCCAACCATCCACGAGAATGATAAAACCTGCCCTGCAGGGTTCTTGAGGATTAGTAATAATGCGTATAAAAATCTGACGCATAACACAACAGCAAAAGCAAAGCCAAATTACCCACTGGGAAAAAGTATTTGAAACACATTTGACAAAGCAATCACTTCGTTAATATAGAAAATATTCCTACAAATCAATAAGAAAAAGACCACTAAGCCTATAGAAGAATGGAAACGAGTATAATCAGAGTTCACAGAAAAAGGAAACACAAAAGGGTCTTAAATACACAGTACTTAAAAAGAAAACATGCTTGATCTCACATTAAAATAAGTACAAATTAAAACTACAACGAGATATTATTTTCTACCTTTCAGATTATCAAAGTCAAAAAAAATTCCGTCAAAATCACCCCATGTTGGAGTTGGGGCGGTGGGGAGGGATAGTTTTAGCAATATCTGTTAAAAATTTAAACTTGCAGGCTCTGTTACCCAATGATTCCACTTTTGGCAATCCATCATGCAGATGTTGTGACATTTGTGTGCAAAGAAGTATGTACGAGAATGTTCACTGCAGCAGACTGTGATATTGGAAACAACTTAAATGCCTATCAGAATGGATCTAGTTCAATAAGTCATGGTAGAGGGAAACAGTGTAATATAAAGCAGCTGCTAAAATGAATGAGGCAGCTCATTCATGAATTGTTGCAGGATGATCTCCAAGTAGACAGTCATTGGGTATGAAACAATGTATTTATTCCTGTATGCCCGCATATACACTGGATATTTCTGGAAATAATACACCATGAACTAACTGATGGCACTGGTTCCCTCTGGAGAGTGTTGGAGAGTGATGGGAGTCTCCAAGTTTTGAATTCTGTCCCTACTAATGCATAAATATTTAAAGGATCAGAAAATGTAAAAATATAACCAGTGAAATATAAAGAACGCATACATGGTTGTCTGTGATGCATAGAACCTAATCTTGGATGTGTTATTCAGAAGGGCAGAATGAACTGGATACCCTGTGTCCCTGGTGATGGATGTCCGTTTTCATACTTTCAGCCTCTCATCGATAAAGAGGCGCCCTAAGCAATACTGGAACAGAATGGGCAGGTTAGTTCATCAGTTGCGCTGTTGACTGAGCTTAAGGTGGGGCTTGTCTGTGCCCTGTAGTAACAGAGTGGAACAAAGAAGAGTAAATATTTTGTTCTAACAGCAAAGTCCGGCTCCATCCACCAGCTCACCAGCTATGTGATCTTCAGCAACTTAACCTCTCTGAGATTTACTACTTGGAAAAATTAAAGGCAAATATTCCCTTTGCTGATGATGAGAACATTAAATGAGCTGATGAGTTACTGTACAGCCACAGACATACAATTGTTCGATTTTGTTTTTACACCCAGAAGAAAAGGTCTTTAATTTAATTTTATTTATTTATTTTAGAGTGACAGAGACAGCAGGAGCAGGGGGAGGGGTAGAGGGAGAGGGAGAGAGAGAATCTCAAGCAGACTCCCCACTGAGCGTGGAGCCTGACACAGGGCTCGGTCTCATGACCCTGAGGCCATGACCTGAGCTGAAACCAAGAGTCAG
Source organism: Mirounga leonina (assembly GCF_011800145.1). Taxonomy (NCBI): domain Eukaryota; kingdom Metazoa; phylum Chordata; class Mammalia; order Carnivora; family Phocidae; genus Mirounga; species Mirounga leonina. Next base: position 15,483,662 of record NW_023270464.1, read on the forward strand.
ACACTTAACTGACTGTGCCACCCAGGCACCCCTAATTTTATTATTTTTTAAAGTTATTTTTTTCTCCCAATTTTTATTTAAATTCCAGTTAGTAAACATTGTGTAATATTAGTTTCAGGTGTAGAATTTAGTGATTCGTCACTTACACACAACACCCAGTGCTCATCACAAGTGTCCTCTTTAATGTCCATCTCCCATCTAGCCCACCCCCACCCACCTCCCCTTCAGTAAATCTCAGTTTGTTCTCTATAGTTAAGATTCTGATTTCAGGTTTACCTCTCTTTTCTCCCCCATGTTCATTTTTTTTAAGTTTATTTATTTATTTTTTAACTAATCTCTATACCCAATATGGAGCTCAAACTCACAACCCTGAGATGAAGAGTCTGATGCTCCCCCAACTGAGCCAGCCAGATGCCCCAAAAAGGTCTTTTAATTATTTGCTTTTTGTATGCTTTCTATTTACCAAGGTTAATGTCTGGATATTGCCAAGCTGCTCTGGTATTCTATTTTATTTTATTTTATTTTATTTTATTTTATTTTATTTTATTTTTTAAAGATTTTATTTATTTATTCATAAGAGACACAGAGAGAGAGAGGCAGAGGGAGAAGCAGGGAGCCCAATGCAGGACTCAATTCCAGGACCCTGTGATTGTGACCTGATCCGAAGGCAGACGCTTAACCATCTGAGCCACCCAGGTGCCCTGCTCTGGTATTTTAGATTAGATTTGTGTTCTTGGGCTCCACCTCAGATTTAAGCACTAACTTTCAACACGTTTTTGGAAAAGTGGCTTATTTTGTCTGCTTTCAGCTGTTTTTTTAATCAGTAAAGCAGTAATAATAATTGCATCATCTCATAGAGTTGTAAATCTCAAGCTCATGTGAAAAGTGTATTCACACATAGCAACTGAAAGTCAAACACTTTTTAATAAATAAGCCAAAGTAATTGATGTACATCATGTGAAATGCTCATCCCCACGATGAGTAACAGGCTGGGGGAATTGTGTAGGGAAGGCCAAGCCAACCATGCTTCCTCATCTCCATCCCACCAACAAGCACACTTGCAGCGAACAAGTTACTCTTGCAAAGTTTTCTTTAGGAACTGATATAAGTTCATATTTTAATGGGTAATTGCAAGTAATTATGAGGGAGAGAAAGAGATGTGAGAATATGAACAAGAGGTAATGATTGGTACGGGAGCTAATCAGAAGCAGTGAAAAGATAGGGGAAAAAGGAACAAAATCACAATGATTGTGTAGGATTTATAGCTCGAACCTTCACAAAGAGCACTGGGGGCTGGGAGTCCAGGACCCTCCTGCTTCGAGGTAATCAGGCTAGTTTAGGAGAATTTGAACAAAGCTGACATTGGTCCCACTAGGCAGGACAAGCTCACATTCTTCACAACTACATAGGGGATGCTGAAGGCAAGAGTCTGGTTGGTCTCAGATGACTGAGCAGAGCATTATGGAACTAAAGAAAATCCTTTGTTAGCTTTAATTTCTTAGCTGACCAAACTGGACCCAGTACTTAGTCTATAGACATATAATTTTTCTGCCTAATGCAATTAATTATCTGCTAAATTTCCACATGTTGTTACTCTGCTCTCAAAACACTCAGCTGAGTGTTTTCTCATTAATACTTTGCCACTAAGAGTAACTATATTACATGGATTCTTTAGAATAATGTTAATTTCAAATGCAGTATTATTTTGGCCCCATGAACCATCAAGGTAACTTGGGGATTCCCAAACTTATGTACGTTTTGATTAGATTAGTCATTCTAGAATTACAATAAAAAGTAGGTACATGTTACAAAAGATTCTCATGAAAGAATTAATGTTTGAAAACGTATCTAGTTACTGAAAAGACCACCAACACTTGAACTTTAATTGTTATTGAATATGTCATGTCCTCTGGTACTATTCACCTTGGAGTGGAATTATTTGGACCATCTGCCAATACAGAAACCCACATGACTGGGGCTATGAGGCAAAACCAGTTGAGTACAATTTAAAGAGAAAGTAAAGTTTTCCAAGTTGCTTCTGTCAACAGTCATTGTGCCTGTCAATCAAATCATTTGAAGTGTTCCAGTCCATTTAATTATTATGTTTTATTTTAATGTCAAAGGGAGTATGAGGAGCAGGGAAAGAAATACATGTGACTGTTTGGGAAAATTATGCATTAGGAAAGAAAATGCTCATGGACCTAGATTCTTAGTTCAGAAAATAATATTCTCCAGACTTTAGCTCAGAGGAAAGTGCCCCAAGTTCACAAGTTATAGCAGCAGATGTGGCGGCCAGAGCAGCAGGCTGAGAATGTCAACATGGCCTGGAAGGACTGTGAAGCCCAGGATAAGCAGCAGGCCCTTTTGGATGACAGCTCAATGTGAAACAAGAAACTAGCTTCCATCCAACTCCCACTGCATGGGTGTCAACATCAGAAAATGCTCCATCACACAGCTAGTAGAAGCACAGCCTGATGGACACAGAGCCTGACCTTGCTTCCCCCAGAGACAGTCCCTCCAGGTCGTGGGTGAGGGATACTGGCAAGGGTCAGGGAGGGGGGCATGCAAGTACAGCTGCTTGCTCAAAATCCATCCCCTAATCAACAGGACTCAGCCTCAAGGGGTTGTCATGCCAGCCCTTTCTCCTGCACTCACTGAACAGGCAAAAAGCAAAGCCCAGGAAAATACTCTTTTTTTAAAGATCCAACGCTGCACAGAAAAGAGAGCACTAAGAATAACATTAAAGCAAGCATCCAACTTGGGTGGGTGGGCCACACTAGCTGGTTGTGTTCAGCCACACCTGAGTCCTTTATTGCAGAAACTAAAAAAAAGCTCAACGCTAAGGTGATGCAAAGAAAAGAGATGATAGATGATGGATGGGTGGATGGATGGATGGATGGATAAATGGAGGGGTGGGTGGATGGATGGAGGGAGGGAGACAAGGATGGATAGATGGATGGGTAAACGGAGGAATAGGTAGATGGATGGCGGGAGGGAAGGAGGGAGGGATGGATAGATGGATAAATGGAGGGAGGGAGGGATGTATAGATGGATGGATAAATGGGGGGGTGGGTGATTGGATGAAGGGAGGGAGGGATGGATGGATAGATGGATGGATGGATAAATGGATGGATGGATGCATGCATGCATGCATGTATGAACAGATAGATAGAAGATAGATTGAAGATAGATAAATATTTGGGTCTACAGTCACACTTGTATAATTACATCTGTGCCTATAACTTTCTCTCTTCTTACAGATGTAGCCATGCTTAAAGCACACCACCTCAGGCAGTGAGCACATAGACCCCACTTTTACATAATCAGAGATATTTAAGTTCCCTGGTTGATTCTTTCAGAATGAAATCCTGCCTTGTGGCTTTCTGTGATATGCAGAATTTTGCAGGGCCCTGAAGGTTCACATTGGACTCCCTGGTTTATTGTGTAGCTGGAAGCTAGATTCAGGGCAAGGAGAGTGACATGTACTGCCTCTGGAAAAGGGGTCGTCAGCTGCACTGCACTGTGCCTTTAGCAGGCACTTCAATGTCAAGGGTATTAAGGCTCATTATTTCCTTTTCTTCCTTCGGTCCTATCTCCTTCCTCATTGCCTGCACTGGCCTCTTTCCTCTGCACTCCACCTCTTCCTCTCATTAGGTTTATCGTCAGTGACTACTAGCTGGCCTGGAAGTGGAAATGTCAAGCTGAGCTTGCAAAGCTAGCAGCTCATGAGCCCTTCCAGCTGGAAAGAAGTAGGACCTGGTGGTGGTCCTTCCATGTGGAAAAAGAGATATGTTTCTCATACGTTTGTCCAAATCAATTACACCCATGTAGGTAAATTATTTCTGACACCTACTACATTTGTCCTGATTTGTAACCCATCATAGAAAAACAAAAGAGGAGAAAAAAAAAAAGAAAGAAAGAAAAAAGATGAATAGGTCACAGTCACAAGATATTCTACTTGTTTGCAAAGGATCCAAAATTAAAAGTTGAATTAATGAATCCATTTATTGAGTTAATTCACACTTAGGTTAGAGCAAAAAAAAAAATGTATCTGTACATCTGTTCTCTAACAACAACAACAGCATAAATATTTTAATGTTCAAGGGAGCTATGTACACATTTCTACATGTTTGGATTTTATAAACTTCTGGCAGAAAAAAATAGGAGGTGAAACTTATCAGTAAAAGTGGTCAAGATATTAGGTAATATCATTGAATGTTTTAAGTGTCCCTAATCGCTTCGCATGGATCATCTTTAAACCTTACAATCACTTTAGGAGATAGGAATTAGGACTTTAACTTCATTTTATAGAAGAGGAAACTGAGGCACAGAGAGGTGACCGGGCATGTGCAAAATCTCATGGGGGTGAAAGGTAAACCTAGGAAATCAGAATCCAGGTCTGTTCCACTTAAATCCCGCAGTATTCTGTGCCCCATCATATTTACTTATCACTGGTCTGGGTAGATGCTCATTTGAAGGCTCCATTGGTTTTGCAGACTACTTAAAGACAAGTCTAAATGAAAGCACACATTTTGTTCATTTATTTTCATTATTCATTTTATCCACGTAGTAGATAAGAGGCATGGCTGCCATTTTACAAGTGAGAACACTTTCTTGAGAAACTGGAGAGACTACCCTGTAGTCAAGACAGTGGCATTCTCGATTAGGGGTTCAGAATGTATAGTTCTGATTTCATGAAAAAGGATGAATTCCATCTTTTTGCACTGAATTGAGAAGGAAGGAAAAAGCCAGCTCCTTGTTCTCAAAGCAATAATTACACGGGAAGGGAATCAAAGTGGAAGCAATGAGAAGGCTCAAGCTGGCATAATGTAATGTGGCTTAAGTATTCTCTAAATGATAGACTTTTGGTAAACTCCATTCCCCTGGGCTTCTAAATTTGAAAACAGACTTGAGGAAGAATATTACTACTAAAACTTTAATGAGTAGGAAACCTCTTTGATCCCATAAAATCAAAAGAATTTATCACATTCTAACCAGGTTTCAATCATCGGGCCGTAAAGATGTCTCTGGGTATATAAGTGAACAGGAAAGAGAAATATTCCAGAATGACTCTAGGTAGATCAATACATCTGCGTTCACGCTGAGTCATGGTTCTCTCACTATCCTGCTTTTCCTTGTCACTGTAAACCTGCCTGTATTTCACAGAGAGACGATGAATCGAAGGGTTAAATGGCCTAGAGCCTGGTGACAGTAATGACAAAATTAGTTAGGAAGGTAAATAAAATCTTTGAAAAAGAAAAAAGTAAAATAAAACATAGTGCTATTTCATTGGCTGCATACAAAACAAGTTACCTAAATCAGGGTCACTGGTTACCAAAACCAATGTGAGCAAACTATATTCTGCTCCATTGAAATGTTCCAGAAAATTATGTGTGTTCTGTGTTGAAGGACATTTAGGAAATACCACATACTCTTCTTGGAATCCTTTGTGGACTACTTTTCAAAGTTCAAACAGCCTGTTTAACATCCACTTCATAATTATTAAACTAGCATTAAATAACTAGTAAAGGCTCTGAGAAGTCCTGCGGTAAAGAAACTTCCTAACTTTCCTTAGTGTTTCCTCAAATGATTTACCTTTTGTAGGTTATGTCCATAGACATCACATCCACTCTGGGAAAGTCTACGCTTGGATTTGGGCAAGACTGAGGTCAAAGAGTGTGTCTTTGCTACTTCCCCTTCCATAACTGTTTACTGTGAGAAACCCCTTAAGCTCATAAAAGGCTCCTGTCTTTATAGAAGAACCTATGTGAAAGCACAGTTTTTTATCTTTGCCCCTGTATCTTTGGATCAGCCTGGGCCACTTATTCATTATACATCCTACCATACCCCAACCTGAATATTTGGGCATCTCAGGGCTATCTCAAGTTCTGGAGCCTCTTGATTTAATCCTATGATACCCTCTGCCTCTCTTTCCAGAAATGCCTTTTCCCAGATTCTGGTCTTTTGGCTTGATTTGCCATCCTTGATCCAAGTTCTCCCCTTGAACTTAGCTTTATTCCTGACACCTTTCTTCTGGACCTAGAATTTGTGCTTACCCTCAGATCTGGCCATGTCAGGTCACACCTGGTAAATTGCCTGATAAAATCTCAGGGGTACCTGGGTGTCTCAGTCAGTTAGGCATCTGACTCTTGGTTTCAGCTCAGGTCATGATCCCAGGGTCGTGAGATTGAGCCCCATGTTGGGCTCCACACTCAGCTCAGAGACTGCTTGAGATTCTCTCTCTACCCCTCCCTCTGCTCCCTCTCTCTTTCAAATAAATAAATAAAATCTTAAAGAAAAAAAAAAAAAAAAAAACTTAGATCCCAAACCCAACCATAGCATGGCTTTCACAACACATTGCCCCCAACGATTACTCTTCTTGAAGGAGACTCAGGAATCACTGCACCGATCTGGAAACAAAATCCTGCCACTGATCATCTACAGATCTGGCACCTTCTCTGGATGCATAGATTGATGTCATTATCTATGACACTAAGCATGACACAGCGTCTCTAGTCCTCACTTTATTGGTCTATAAGATGGTGACTTTTCTACAGCACAAAAGGGACAACAAATTGCTACATAAAAGCATAGTCTTTCAATTTTTAATTTATCCTTGTCCTTTTCTTCTGTATCAAGTTGGTCAAAATATTTGTATGGCTCTCAATACTTTACAAAATGGAGTTAACACACTGTTTTCATTTAATTCTAATAACAAGGTGAGGTAGGGATTATGATGGTGATTCTAGATGAGATAACCGTGCTTCCAAGAAATTGAGTTGCTCAAAGTTGCCCAGCTCCTAAGAAAGATGCCGATTGGAGATGTCACTGAGTGAGGCCAGGGGCAGGAGAGCCACCCCTGGAGTCTCTTGACCTGCAAGTGTCTTCTTTGACATAAGGTCACTGGGAACCAGAGATGGTGAACTGGGGACCTGGTCTGCAATCAGGCCCTAGTTACAAGTTTCCCAAGAATTCATTCTCTCTAAAGAAAGGAAAATTGACCAATTGGCTGTTCCATCGAGTAAAAAGTAAAGCTTAAACAAATGCCTCCTCCAGACTTTCACACCTAAAGCTGCATTACCTCTAGATAACCAACCATATGTTTTAGGGGTTGTGGTTAGCTAAGTCAAGGTTAATGAATGCTTTGCACTGTGAGGTAGATATAAAAACCAAAATGTTCAAAAAAAAAAAAAAAAGCCAAAATGTTCATCCATTTATTCATTCATTTCTTCACTACAAATTGAAAACTACTCTGTGCCAGATGTTCTTCCAAGAACGGGTGATACAGAGATAATCAAAACAGAAGGTTTCCTCTTCCATAGAACTTACCTTCTAGTGGGGAACAAGATAATACATCAATAAACACAAATTAGATTATTTTTTATATTAAGAAGTCTAAGAAGAAAATTTGACAGTAATGGGCAAGAGTTTCTGTTGGAGGTCAAGGCGGACAACAAACATCATTGATGAGGATGGTTATGGCAGTCCTCTCTGGGGAGGACCATGCAAAAGATATAAGCCTAGGACCTTCGAAACAAGAGAGTGGGCCAGTAGCAAAGATAAGCTGGACCTGTTATTAGTTTGTGTGGGTTTAAGCTCATCAAGCTGGAGTCCTACAATTCTGGGTCATACATGATTCTTCAGGTTCTCTGGGAAAAAAACAATGCAAATCTGTCCAAAATCAACAATTTATCAGACGGATGTCAAGGGGCTGAGGAAAACGGGGTTTTGGAGGAGAGTGAAAAAATAGGGCTAAACTTGTGTTCTTCAGTTGGAAGTCTTCCACTTTGATTGTTAAAAGGGAATGAGCAAAAGGAAATGAAAAATTATCTTCATGAGAAGGGGTCAAGCATGGTCTGCTCACCAAGCAAAGCCAAGGTCAATGGTTGCTGTCTTTTGGCACCATTAGCCACACTCTTGTTTATGCAGTTTGAATTCTGACTGCTGAGGAGTTTTAAGCTATTCAGTGAACGTCTTCTGTCATGTTCGTTTTCTAAAGGATATAATTTCCTACCCAAACTGTAACATACCAACTTTCAAAGGAAGCTGCTGTGGGTAGGTGGTGATGGCACTGTGTTTCCTAACTGGTGATTAGCAAATTTATTGCATGATAAACCATTTTCAGTGCAGTTTTGAAAAATAAAAACATGCTTCTTCCTGAGTAATTAGTTGCTCTTTACCGCCAACAAACTGTAATTTTTATTCCTTTTATACAAGCCCATTTATTAGGAGAGAGAGCTAGCGCGCATTTATGCTTTTGTGTTTATACTGCAAAGAAGACATGGCTTCGAAAACCCTGCTATGAGAATTCTGAATGCTGTTATATTTTAAAATCCACATTAATTATAGATCCACTTATTCTTAGAAAAGACAGGAATTGCAGCAGGACGGTGGTCGGGGGGAGGGACTCGTGTATAAATTGCCTCCCAAGGACCCCACTGAAATTTCCATAACATTCACCACATGACACTGATGTGTGAAAATGACATGAAGATTTGAAAATTGGGACCGAGGGAGCCCAAGCATAAAATAACTTCAATTTTGCGCGCTCTCTGTCTCTCGGAGGAATAGCGCGTAGGACTGACCAACACAACACAAACAAGCGAAGGGGAAAAAAAATCCAGGGAGAAGGATAGGAGTTATTAAGGAGAAAACACACTTCTCACTCACAGAGAGAAAGGATGATCAATGGATTTAGTCACAGAGAAATTCAAGCAGAAAATTGCTGCTGTTTTTTATCTGAACAGCAGAAAGTTTAACCAAACCAGAATTCTCAAATCTGCAGAAGGCATGTACAACTACCTGTGGACTAAGTGTTGGGACTTGGGTCTCCAATCCAGATGAAAAGAGTTAAGTCCTCTTATTCTTTCCCTATATAATGAGTGGATTTTTGTTAGAGGAGACTTGCATCTGAAATGGCCTACGTCAAGGCTACCATTTGCTGTAGCCCCAAAGAGTTTCAATGTGTATGAAGTAACCTGCTTGGTTCCAATGCCTGCCCTTGAATGAAAATAATACCCCCCAATGGTATCCAAAGTAAATGTGAAAATGGTATGCAGTCCATGGACAGTCTACCTGCTAAGAGTGACAAATGTAAAACCATTACTGACAAAATGGAATGCACCAGCAATTCTTCACCTGGCAAAAATATTTAAAGAATGGCTCAAATCACACTATTTTGGCAAGTACACTTTTGAGGCTTGAGGAAAACAGAACAGGGAGAACAAAACAAAACAAAACCCTTCATCATCCACTCAAGCCTTTGGCTGTCCTGGGTTTCTTTGAATGAAAACAGAGAAAAAAAATGGAGAATGCAATTGCTTGAACTCTCTAGTTTTAAGTGAGAGAGTAGCTGCCCACACTTGGAGAATCACTTCACAGAATGTCATTTCCAACATCAAGATTTTAAGACCTGTTGGAATGAACAGAATGTTCTATGTGAACATCTATTCTTCTGAGACAGAGGTAGTAAACAGTTTGACTTTCATCTAGAAGAAGATTTTGAACACTTATTATAGTGTTTACACTCTATTATGAGTGTAAAAGCAGATTTGGAGAAATAAAAATAGAACTTTAATGAAAGTCCTCAGCCCTTGCAGTTTTATGATTTCAGACAAGTGAATGGATTTCTCTAAAGCTCAGTTTCTTCAACTGTAAAAATGAGAAAAAAAGAAAAAAATATGTACTTCAAAGTGGCGGGGTGGAATAAATTAGATAAGCTATAGATTTGCACCCTGTAGTAAGAATTTAATAGATATCTGCCAATGGTATGTTATTTAAATATAACTTAAGCCATTATTCCCAGTGCTTTATCCAACCAAGCCATTAGAAACCCTTAAATCCATGTAGTATTTTAGAATTTGCACGATTTTTCACATCCTTTTTCATCTGTTTGATGTTTATATTGATTAGTATAATACTAGCTGCTGTAACAAATAAACTGTGAAACTTTAGTGATGTAACATATAAAAAACTTTATTATTACTCTTGTAGAAGTCCAGCACAGGTGTTCTTCATTGGGACACAGTCTTCTTCCCAGTGACTCAGGGAATCCAACACCTCTTGTGTGATTCTCTCTTCCTCTTGGGTCTTGGAAAACTCTATGTTCAGCTGACATTTGGGAGATGGGTATGGACGGTCACTCATGGGAGCTTTTTCTCAACCACATCCTTCCAATGAAATTCCATTGGCTAGAAGCCATGCAGCCCCAGTGAACCAAAGAGAAGATTGGAAACTGTCCTGGGAGTCCACACGCAGGAGCAGGGAAACAGTCTCTGCCCAAATCTTCCCCCTGATAAGCCCAAGACCTACCCAGAGTAAACATGATTTTCCTATTTCATATGTTTAAGAGTAGAACTGAGAACAGTACCATGACTTCTGAAAACTCTTAAGAGACTCGGACCCCATCTCTTGAATCACAATGCACTGATTTTCCTTCTAGATCCCTCAGTGTCACAGTGAGTACCATGATGGCTTGAAAGAGAAATGGTGGCCCACTGTCTTTGGGTGTGTTTCCTTTTCACTGTTCTCTCCCACCCTCAAGCTACCTGGGTCACTTCAGCCTGGGAAGAAAAGGGTGTGACATTTTTAAGCGACTTAAGTCTTACACATCCCTCTAACACTTGTATTCTGCTAAAGTGTAGAGGAAATTTCATCATCTGGAGGGGAGAGAGTTCTAACCAGTGAAAATAACTGGGAATGTGGCTTGGGCAGTGGGACCTCCTTTATTAGTGTCCTTGTCAGGAAAAAAAAAAACTGCTTTTCATTTTTCTGAATATTAGAATCCACAAAGGAATGACACTTAGATGTTCAGACCCAGCTTGTTCTGCTCCCTTTTCCCCCCAGAACTATCCAGATAAAATGGACAGAGCCCTGTGAATTTTCGAGAGGCTTGGTGTCATTTTAAAATGCACTAGGAAAAAAAAAAATAAATAAATAAAATGCACTAGGAAATGGGAGCCTTTGGCCAGGAATGCCCCCATTTCTCATCTCACATGGCTTTAGGGCCAATAAAAAAAGTGGGCAGAGAAATCTCACAAGATGGTGAATGAGACCCCTTCCCTTTACTCACCTGAAACTGATCTGAATGAACATTCAGATGGTGCGAAACAAAAGGTAACAGAAGTTTACCACCCAAGAGTCTAAATTCTTCTGCCCAAAAGACAGTTATTTTCTTTCACCTCAAACAACTTCAGGATATTGCCCCAGGGTCGTGGGAGGATTTTGTTACGGTCTGTGTGAAATGTTATATTCCCTGGCAGACGTGGGGAGATCGGATTACTGTCCACTGATACTCTGAGTTGACACAGCGAGCAGGGTTCATGACCTCAACGTTCAGAGCTGCATGCAATGTGGAGCTTTTCTGATGAAGGAACAAGGAAAAGCCCAGAGCCTGGAAGGGGCCATGGAAAGCCAAGTCACTAGAGAGTCGGTGAGCTCTGCAGGGCAGGGATGGGCACATCACGTGGGCACTTGCTCGAGGGCTGTTTCCGCCTAAAACTCACGGGCTGATGGGCAGCTTGGCATAGGCAGCTGATAAAACCCTCATGATTCACGCCACTTACCAATCAGTGCTCATAGGCATTGAACCAGGTGAAATATGACTTGGTCTCAACGGAGTTCTTCTCTACTCTTACGTATAGATAAATCTCTCTCTGCTGGTGAAAATCAGCTGGCATGAGGACCGAGAAAGATCTAGCACTTATTTTTTTTTTTTCCAACCACCATTAGAGCCCTGATACATCTCGGAGGCACAAAAACTTCCAGAGAGGGATAGAAGGCTAGGAGAAGAGAGTGATGGTATCAAATTTCACCAGAATGACTCTCCTCTGGGTTTGTTTATTTATTTATTTATTTATTTATTTATTTATTTATTTATTTACTTTGTGCTGTGTTGGGTCTGTGATTTTTCCCTAAGATGATGATCTACAAGACTGGCTGTTTGCATGCTCTGGATCTCATGTCTTAGGAAGTGAAGTATGTAATGGTGAAAAATAGCTCAACGGGTTTCCTCTTTCTCCGGGGTATCTCCGGTGCCTCACGGCTGGCTGCACACACAGTCAGTGCCACGGAAATAAATGGAAGGGAGACAAGGCTCGGGATGCGCAGTGTGAGAGACCCTCCCCCGCACCTGCCGGAAAGCCCCCAACAGCCTCCTCCGCATCCTCCCATCTGCACACGGCTGTGGCTTGAGAAGGATCGGGGGGTCATTAGCATGGTGCCTTCAAAGACACATCTGAGCTTCATGCTCAGTCATTTATTTTCTTGAAGGAGTGTGTGTGTGTGTGTGTGTGAAGTCGCAGCTCACAGGGCTGATGGGGGGGGGGGCAAGACAGACTTCTCCGCCTCCAGTCACCTTGAGGACTTACCAGCACGAGTGGAAAATCCCTGAAAGCAGAAAAAGGCTTTAAAAACTTAGTGGGAAGAAGGACTTGGAGTTTGATCTTTTTAGAAATCTTTATAAAATGTGTTAATTATTTATACTTCTGCGTTTGTAGCTGTGTGAGAAACAGTGCTCTTCATTAACATTACTTCTCAAAACTCTTGTCATCCTATTTTAACATTGATGTTCTGGAATACTGAGATTGTTCAATGACCCCTCAAAGTCTTGCGGTAGGTCCGGAGCGGAATTCCTACATGACCGTGTCTAGATCCTGTTCTCTGCAAGGCAGAAATCGTGGCCTTTCCAGCCATATCATGGCTATTGATCAGCATTAATGTACTTTCACTGTCTGTTTACTTTTCTCTTAGGCACTAGGAAATAAATATTTTCCAGGAAGGACGAAATGTGTTGTGATACAGGTAACTAGTATGTTGAGATGCAATTCTGTAATGTTGGAAACACACCCACAGAGAAAAAGGATTTTGAGAGCATGAGTGATAGGGGGTCTAAGACTTACGTGCCCATCACTGAGGGAGGCATTCTATATACTTTGACTCAGCTTCACAATGCCTCCGAGAGGCAGTGGGGATGTGACAGTGTCCTTTTCACCAAGAAGGAAACAGAGGCTCAGGAAAAGTGACTACTTTGCTGAAAGTCCCACAGCTCACCAAAGAGAGAGCCAGAATTTCCACCCAGGCTGTGATGCCACAGTACCTGGCTGGCTCGCAGACGCACCTGTGTAAGAACAGGGATAGGGAGACTGACCTGCGCATAAAGGCATCAAAGATTCCTCCATCAACAACTGTTCTAAGTTCAGGGAGATTTCTCTGTGAGGGGCCTGGATTGCATGTCTAATTTCACCTGTTTTTCATTTTTAAAAGCCAATAGGAGCCCACTTGGGTCAGGTACTCCGCTCCCTTGTATTGTGGTTGAGTAAATTGAAGACCCAATAAATCAAGTGACTTTTTCGGGGTGATATAGATAGTAAAGAAGTTGAACCTAATATCTGGGTCTTCTAGATGCCTTGATGCTCTTACTTCTGAGACATTTTAGCAATGGATTCTGCCACCTCTTTGGTTGCCAAGATTGACTCCACTTTTCTAGAAGGTTGAGGAATCGTCGGCCTTTCTACCTCACTATTCACAAAAAGTCCTTGGTGAAGGGCATTGGTGAGTGAAGGCTATGGAACATGCTGAGATCCAGGGAGAGGCCCTCCAAAAGTTCAAGACTTATTGGGCTTGTTGGTTATATTATCCATCTGAGTCTAATGCAGTTCTGTTCTTGGTTAATTTATTAGGTGTTCTTTCCTGGATAACTTCTGCCCAGTTACATGCCTGTCATCAAGTTGCTGCCCAGGTAGGTAAATAATGATACCCCCAGGATCAAAAATGGTCAGGCTCTAGCCTGCTGTGGCATTCCCAGATAGGGAGTACTTGCATCATTTGGCTTCTGTCCCCTTTCTCCTTGGTCAGCGTGTACCACCAGGAGAAGTCACAGAGAGCTGCCTGTGTATCTCTTACGGGCAATTTTACCTCTGAACACCTTAGCCATCTGGTAGTGACACTTTATTCTGTAACTTTTTATTCTGACATCTTACCAACTCCCCATTTAAACTGTGTGGGACTTCTTCTGTCCTTGAGCTTCTAGTTCATAGGTTCTCAATCTTGGATGCGTATGAGAATCCCCTGGGAGGATTTTGAAATTTCCCATGTCCCGACAGTTTTCTGGTGTGGGGCCCAGACATCAGGAGGCTTTAAAGCACCCAAACAAAATCCCATTGTGAAGCCAATGTTGAGAACCATCATCCCTGTCATACCCCATCATCATTTGTGGAAGAAAAGGAAAGGCAAATGGGCATTATTTTTTGTATGTACCATATGAAGGATTTTATGTTGTTCAGAATGCACCACCTTCTGTGGTATAAGCTTTATCATTCCTTTTTTTAAAGATTTATTTATTTATTTATTTATTTGGGGGGGGGGAGGGGGGAGGGAGAGGGAGAGAGAGAATCTCAAGCAGACACCCCGCTGAGTGCAGAACCCTACACGGGGCACCATCCCAGGACCCAGAGATCATAACCTGAGCTGAAATCAAGCGCCCTAATCACTCCCTTTCAAGGGAGGAGCCTTATGCTCAGAGAAGTTAAGTCCTACATCCTAAGTCACACTAGATATGGCAGAAAGGGGATTTGAACATAGTATTACTCAGTTCTCCGGATCTCACACTTTGTTTTCCTTATATAAGACATCTAGTGTGGTGCCTGGCACACAGTGGAAAAACCATATTCCTAATTCCCTTCTCTTTCTAATCTCAAATCTATCCTGAATAATTCTGGCTGATTAACCTTCTGTTGGCCTAACTCAAATCATGATAACCTCTGAAGAAAAAATTTGAAGATTTTTCTTTTCCTACAGTATCAAATCTAAACTTCTCTACTTGATTTTTAAAAACCCACTTTATCTTTTCGCCTGACTTTAGGATTTAATCTATCACACCGAATTATGTCTTCCTCTGCAAGCCTATTTAATATCCCATGAAAATGCCCTAATTTTTTTTGCATCTCTTATTCTCTCTACTTTTTACATTCTAAAGATTATGTAATTTAACAATCAAAAATGATTTTAGAAGAATTATCAGTGAATCAGAAAAATGCTTAGATATAATATGAAGTGTAAAAGTAGCACCAAAAATGTACATAAACCTTGATCCTAATTATGTAATATAAACAGATATAAATGATGCTATGATCCTAATTATATTATAAAGCATATGTTTATACATATGTATACATACATTACATATGTTATTTTATTCGTGTATGTGAGTATACATTTTTAATTTGAAGTACTTATGCAAAATAATTGTAGTGATTACCTCTAGGTTATAGTTAAATTTTTGTTTGCTTCTGTTTTTTATATTTTCCAAGTTTCTTTCAAGTCCTCACAAAATAACATATCTTACTGTACTATGAAATTCAACAAATCCGGGCTACCTTCCAGACACAAAGAAAAAGAGACCCAAAGATCTTGACTACAAAGACCTCCAAAGGTACCCTAAGAGAAATGGAAGAAAAAAGTTGAAATTAGGCTAGCCCATTCTGGAACTGATTTATGGCAACAATAAATATTTTAAAATTTACTTTAACCTCAGAGATGTTACAGCAAAAATAACTCTAGGCTTGCAATCCAACCCAGTGATCATACCTCAAATTTGCTAATCTTGGCAACTGAAAACAAAATTATAGGGTAGGAACAACCGCAGAGAGTAACCCTTATTTGTAATTACTTTAAGTGTGGGACAAAGAAAAAACATCCATGCCAGCTTTCTAAGAACTCATTCTTAGGCAAGAGCACCTGGGGCTAAATTGTGGCTATTTCACAACATCCTGCTGAAGGAAAGGCAGGGACAGAGCAGAAAAATCCGCCCTAGGGAACATGCTGGACACGATTATGGGCCTGCCTCTTGGAAACATCCCCTCCTTCCCCAGCTATGTCCAAAAGCGACCTTCAGGCTTTCCAATAGACTCATGTTGGGGAAGGAATGGGGGCTTCACCATCAAGCAGATTCTGACTTTAGTCCCTACAAGACCATTTGCTAATCTTGTGACCTTAAGAATGCCCCTCAACCTCTCTCAGCCTCAGCTTCCCCTTTTGTACATTGTAGAAGACATAAACTATTTCACAGATTTTTTGGAAAATGAAATAAGTGAGGTTATTTTTCTTTGCTCCCATGAGGGAGGGAAATGGTGGATATCATTCTTCTGAAAGTTTTAAGTTCAAAAAATTGAGTGGGCCATTTTAATTTGGAGTTGAGTAGGAAAGGGGTCCAAAGGTTTAACCAATAACTCCAACCCAGACAGTATTACCTCTGGGGAATATTAGCTAAAATACACATGAAGGTGCCCACAACCTTTCTCTGCCTTGTCATTACAAAGACATTGAAGAAGCAGTGAGACAGAATTCATATAAATACCTTGCTGTATTAGGATAAGGAGGGGACCTAACATTTCCTACTAAATACCAACTTGTACCATGCTAGGTGTACTAAACACAATTTTGTTTGATTCTCTCCAGCAACCCTAGGGAACAGACATAATATTTGCATTTGTACAGATAAGGAAATCAAGGCTCTGACAAATTATGTAGCTTGCTCAAATTTACACATAAGTTTAAGAATGAGGATTTTTATCTGTATCTTTTTCAATTTAACTCAAAATTTATTCCAGTATCTTAAGGGTTTCTATAGGAGTCACACTGTAGGGTTTCTCTAGGGTTGTATTAGTCAGTTCAGGCTACTATAACAAAATACCATAGACTGAGTCATTTCAAAAACAGAAATCTATTTTGTTCACTGTTCTGGAAGCTGGGAAATCTAAGATCAAGGTACCAACCGATTGAATTTCTGGTGAGAGTTCTCTTCCTGATTACAGATGATTGCCTACTCACTGTGTCCTCACATGACTCAGAGAGAAAGAGACCTCTCTGGCATCTCTTCTCCTAAGGACACCAATCCTTTCATATCAGGGCCCCACCCTTTTGACTTCATTTAACCTTACTTCATTATAGGCCCTACTCCAGATACAGTTACATAGGAAGTTGGGACTTTATCATATGAATGGGTGGGGGGGAAACACAATGAGACTGTGGCAAGTATCTTGCATGAATTTGTATGTTATATATTTGTTTTTTGTTTTTTAAACATTTATTTGAGAGAGAGAGTGTGTGTGTGTGTGAGAGAGAGAGAGCTGTGGGAGGGGCAGAAGGAGAGGGAGAGAGAGAATCCTCCAGCAGACTCCCCACTGAGCTCAGAGCCAACAAGGGGTTCAATCCCAGGACCCTGAGATTGTGACCTGAGTTGAAACCGAGAGTCAGACACTTAACTGACTGAGCCACCCAGGCACCCCTGCTATATATTTGTTTTGAGACTCTCCTCTGTTCTACCTCAGATATTCCCCTTCTTTTTCCCAATGCAGTGAGTTTTTAAATTCTACAGATAATCTCTCCATATCATTTGTCACGTTATTATATATCCTTAGATCAGACCTTCATCAACTCTCCCTTTGAGTGTTATGAAACATGCTAACAGATCCGAGCTGCCAGGCTTCATCTTCTCAAATGAATCCATCAGACAACCACACTGCAGACTGCCCAGGTCAGGCTCTCGAAGTCCACAGCTGAAAATCTTTCATTTGCTGGACACATACACCCCAAACCCATCTGACTGGCACTCATTGCCTTCCACTGTCAGGTCCTGGGTTCCCTTTCCAACTTCCATCTCCTCCTTGTAAAGCTCTTTTTCTAGTCATTAATAGAACTTGCACCAGGTGTTTTGCTAACCATTTGTTTGCTTGCTCACTTACTCATTTACTGAATAAGTATTTATTGAGTGTTACTAATGCACTAAAGAGTGTGCTACACGTTGAACACACAGCAGTGAACAATGCAGACATTTCTCCCCACATGGAGCATATCTGACCAGGAGAGAGAGACATTAAGTGAGCTCACAGGAATTGCTTCAATGCATACCAAAGATCCGTTATTCTCCAATCCCCATATTTTTATTAAAGTTGCCCCATAAGAAAATATTTGGAAAATATATATCTGATAAAGATCTTATTTATAGAACATATAAAACTGAACCATAAAGAAACAACCCAGTTTAAAAATTGAAGAAAAGATCTAACAGACACTTCAACCGAGACTGTATACAGGTGGCAAATAAGCCCATGAAAAGACACCCAATATCATTTTAGGAAAATGCAAGTTAAAAACACAATAAATTACTATTACACATGCAATAAAATCGCTAAAATAAGAGACTGACACTATGAAGTGTTTTGGAGGATGTGCAATAGCTGGGACTCTCACACATTGCTGGGGGGAATGCAAAATGGTCTAGTCACTTTTTGTGAAACAGTATGTGAGTTCCTCAAAGAGTTAAATGAGCACTTACCACATGACCTAGTAATCTCAGTCCTAGACATTTACCAAAGTAATGAAAACATATGACCATATAAAGATATATACATGAACTTAATAGGAAGAGCAACTGGGGTTCCTGGGTAGCTCAGTCAGTTAAATGTCCAGCTCTTGATTTCAGCTCAGGTCAAGATGTCAGAGTCCTGGGATCGATCCCCATGTCAGGCCCCATGCTCTGTGGGGAGTCTGCTTGAGGATTCTCTCCATGACCTTCTGCCCCTCCCCCCCTTCTCTCTCAAAATAAAAATAAATAAATCTTTCAAAAAAATAAAATAAATATGTATATCAACTTACACACAGTAGTCTAAAAGTAGAAGGCACCTAAACGTCCATCATCTGCTAATTGGATCAACAAATTGTGTGCTCATACAGCCAGAAGTCATCAATAAAAATGTCCAAACTACTGATACTTACAAAATGAATGAATGTCAAAAGCATCATGCTAACTGAAAAACAAAAAAACAAACAAACCAGGAACAAAGTCTACCTGTGATTCCATTTATTTCAAATTCTAAAAAAGGCAAAACTGTAGTGATAGAAAGTATCAAGAGGCAGAGAGTGGGAGAGGTATTGACTTCCAATAGGCACATGGGAACATTTTGGGGTGAGAGAGCTGTTCCATATCATGTTTGTGATGGTGATTATGCAACTGTATATGTTTATCAAGTCTTATTACTTCTTTTTCATTTTATTAATTAAAATTTTAAGGAGTAGAGCCCATTTTAGAGAAAACACATGAAGACTTTAAGGATGGGGGCACTCCCTAATATTTACCTAAGTCAGAATATATACATTAATCTGTGTTAAACTTAACCTCTCTTTATTTTATTTTTTTAATTTTTTTTATTCTTATGTTAATCCCCATACATTACATCATTAGTTTTAGATGAAGTGTTCCATGATTCATTGTTTGTGCATAACACCCAGTGCTCCATGCAGAATGTGCCCTCCTCAATACCCACCACCAGGCTAACCCATCCTCCCACCCCCCTCCCCTCCAGAACCCTGTTTGTTTTTCAGAGTCCATCGTCTCTCATGGTTCGTCTACCCCTCCGATTTCCCCCACTTCATTCTTCCCCTCCCGCTACCTTCTTCTTCTTTTTTTTTTTCTTAACATATATTGCATTATTTGTTTCAGAGGTACAGATCTGAGATTCAACAGTCTTGCACAATTCACAGCGCTTACCAGAACACATACTCTCCCCAGTGTCTATCACCCAGTCACCCCATCCCTCCCACCCCACCCCCCACAAACTTAACCTCTCTTTAATCAGTACCGTGGTCATCCCTCTTCACTAGTACCTACCTGACTTCCTTAAAAATTGTGAGTGTATTTGCCCTTATGTTGGTGAGTTTATGAGCCCCCATGCTGGAAGGGTAGGCTCTAGCCACTTTTTTCCCCATACACATATCAATATAGCACTTTGCGCAGAATAGGATACAATCAATACATGCTACCTGGAGATGGCTGTGTTCCGTAACTGTTCACCTTTCACCCTCAAACCAAATATTTATTCTGAGAGAACCCTCTAGTCTTAAAGAATCACTACCTTTAAGTTACTGAGATGCTAGCTTTAGGGGGGTGTTCTTCTAAACAAGAGTTTGGGCTAAATGACCTCCTAGGAAAGATCAACTCTACGCAACAGATAGAGAAGAATCAAGCAAAAATGAGGGGAGGTGGAGAGTCACCTGGAGTCTGTGGGCTTTATGTCTTGTGATTCTATTCAGAGAATATGAGAAAGAAGTAATGTGTGTTGTCTATGTAATAAACAGCTAAAATACTGATTAATAGATTTTCACTTTGAAACATGTATTGAGAGGTTTTATCAGGGGAGGGGATCCCACTGTGAAGACATACTGTATCTTTTTTAGAATGATACTGATGCATCTCCATTCAGAAAATACAGAGTTTTGGGGCACCTGGGTGGCTCAGATGGTTAAGCGTCTGCCTTCGGCTCAGGTCATGATCTCAGGGTCCTGGGATCGAGTCCCGCATCGGGCTTCCTGCTCCTTGGGAGCCTGCTTCTCCCTCTGCCTCTCTCTCTCTGTCTCTGTCTCTCATGAATAAATAAATAAAATCTTTAAAAAAAAAAAAAAGAAAATACAGAGTTTTTATGTAAACTGATTCATTTAATAGGGGCTCCTTAAGGACTAAATCTTATTTGTCATCACATCCTCAGAGTCTGTCATGACATATAGAAGCCACTTAAAGATATTTGTCAAATGGATGAATAATTGAGTGAATGCGTATTTCAACTAACTCACCTGACCTACCCATGAGAAATAAAACCCAAAATTATGTGTACACACCCCTTGTCACTGAGACGTGATAAGCTTTGCCTTTTCTTTTTTTTCTTCTTAAATACTGTTATCTATTCATCTGTATATGTAATGTAGTGTGTATTGGAGAGAGATCGCAAAGGTAGAAAGAGTTAGCAAGAAAGCACAAGAAGAAGGAAAAGGAGGAGGTGCAATATTTATTTAGATGAGAATGGAAAAACATTTTGTTAAACTCAAAAAAAAACACCTGTATACCTATTTGATTTTCATACTAGAATCATATCCAATTCCTTCTCTTTAATATCTGTAATAAGCCAAGATCATGCTAATACCAGCTTCGCTAGCTAATACTTATAAGCATACATCATGAGTGGAGCTCTGTACCTAAGATCCAATCTTCACAACAGCCTTATGGGGAAGAGCCCATTGGCTTCTCTTTGCTTCTCTACCTTCTTTTCCTGAAATGACCAAATGTTTTCTATGAATGGAATCAAAACAGTGATTTGTCTTCAGGGCAAAAGCCATATTAAAAATTCAAAGCAACTTTCAGTTCTAGCCAAAGATCCATATTACTATTGTTTCCACAAATCCTTTAATTGTGCCTACAGCCATAGACTAGTTATCAGTGCTCTCTGTTCGTTCAAGGCATCCATATGTTTTTCTGTGTTCTTAATCAGAATGGATGGTAGCCTGCCATGATGCACAACTCCAGCGGGGCACCATTTAAATCTTAGTTTATATGGATGATGCAGCAGGAAGTAACAGGATGTTCAACCTGGACAGCATTCAACATGGCGGCCCTGGATAAAAGATAAGAATTCTCAAAGTTGTCTTCTTTTTAAATCTGCACGACTTTTTTGCTCCATTTCCTCATTTGATAGTATAATAACAATGATACATCAACTCTAATGAGTGAACATTGTGCACCAGTTTCTTTGCTTGCATTTGAATTCCAAGCCCCAATATACAGATTTCAAGTAATTGGGCATGAAAGTTAATATGGTTCCTATAATTCTTCCTGACATTCATTTTTCTTTATGCATTTTCTCGGATTGCTTGAGTTATTCCCTCAGGCTGCATTGGAGGAGTTGCTAGGAGCAGCCTCCTTTCTCTGTGTTGCACTCTGTTGAAAAAAAAAAAATTCTCATCCCAAATTGAGTGATGATGATGAGGCTTCCAGGACATTAGAGGCTGTTCTGTTAGAAGAGGTCATCAGGAGCCAAAACCAATAAAGCAAAGGAAAAAGTTGGTATCTATGAACCAAGCTCTCAGCAATGTGTGAAATCGTCAGGTCAAACAAGGACTTGGCTCAGCTGACAAAGATTCACCTCCAGACACCTGCAAAAGTTTCTCTCGCTGACTTCTCCTTGACAGGACTCCCAGTCTTTGGCATGCCCTGCCTCTCTTGTTTATTTTGCATATATTTCAACTCAAGTTACGAATATGACTAAGAAAAATCTTCTCCCTGCTCTCCTAGGCATTCATCTGAAGTCAGGTGTTCTTTTGTCCCCTTCATGCTAAATTTAGTTTATTAATCAATTCACGTAACATTTATAAGGAGTAGAACCACTGCTTCCAGGGTAGATTTTTTCTTTTGTTTCTGTACAACTCTAGAGTTCAAGGCTGTGGACATTGTCAAAATACTTGACCTAGAAAAATAGTCAAGGCAATGCACGATCCTGCTGCTTGGATTGGGGTGATAAATTGCACCAACCAGGCTTGTTTTGCTTCTAGGACTTGGTGTTTCAGGCAGAAACTGGCTTCCTTCCCTTGCCACTGGCATTTGAAATTAAAGAGGATGATACAGCTCAAGGCATATTAGTACTTCTTACATGTATCTTCTGAACTACTTTATATAATCAAAGCATGGAAATATTTTTCTCTGCCAAACAAATTAAAGTTTTTTTTTCCTACAAATTAAAGTTTAGCAGAGCTGTACAATAACTGGAATTACAACTTGGAAATGCGGCAACACTTAGAAATTCTGTTCTACCCAATCATGAGTTTTGTATGGATTTTCTCTTTTCTTTCTTTTCTTTTCCTTTTTTTTTTTTTTTTTTTGTATCTAGTTTTTCTCAAATGCTAAATTTACTTCTGGAACAAAGCTCAAATCAAGATTACTACCATTCTAAATGTCTACCATTTGCACACAGTTAATGCCTTTTTACTACAGGATTAGGGTCTTAAATTAGCTACCCAAGGGCCACATCCTCCTCACTGGCCAAACCCAGCCTGCAAACATATTACCGTTTGCCCACGGTTTTTTTTTTTTTTTTTTTTTTAATAGAGTGACATATAAATGTGGAAATTGCATATATATTTTGGATATCTGCCTTTTCTTTAAAAAAAAATAAAGAACCTAGTTAGAATTGGATGACATTCTTGCATTCTACATTTACTTATTCAACAAATTTTTCTTGAGTACATACTATTGGGCAGGTACACGGCTTAGGAGCTAGGCATAACTCAGTGGGGGAAACAACTGCAAACCAAAAATCTCTGTCTTCATGGAGCTTCTGTTCTAGTGGGTATTTACCTGGAAGAAAAACCAGCAGTTTCCCATGTAAGATGGGCCACTTTTTTTCTCATTTCTGTATAGCCTCTACTCCTGCTTTCTTGGAGTTTCCTTCACAAATTTACACTACCTTTGTACACTCCCATCTTCTGGCCTCTAAGTTTGTAAACTTCCATCTAAAGAGACATCGGCACTGTGAGTTTCTACACTGAAGGTCACAGCAATAGAGGGAAAGGCAGCCTGGCCTAGAGAGCCCAGGTTCAAACCTTGGCTCCGATTCTTGCATGCTTTGTAATCTTGGCACATCGTTTAATGCTCAGTTTCCCCATCTGTGAAATGGGGATGGTAATAGTCTTTAAGTCATGCAGAGGGTTAATGCTTAAATGTGCTTAGAAAATGTGCATGGAGAGTGTTATATGAAGATTTTCAAAATTATAATGAAGTCTTTCTTTTTTTCAAATATGGTCAAGAGAAACAGACACAAGATACAAAGCTGAAATCCTCACTGCAGAATTATTTACCCAGCAAGAAATCTTCCTCAGAATCCTGAGATATACCCTCTGATTCAAATATTTCATCACCATGAAATGCCCACAATGCTTTTAAATGTCTTTTAAACATGTAATGCATGGTGTTCTCACCAATAAATTCAGAATATTTCAGAACTATTCTTTATGATTAACTAGAGAATGCTGCCATTATTTATAAAATCACTAGCTGTTTGCATGACCCAATTTCCTCTCAGGAGGTAAGGGCAGCATTAACTTGAGAACACACTCTGATGCACTCCAGCTTGTATAGACCACACAGAATGAGGCCATTTGCTTTAATAAACAAACAAAATAAAATTTAAAAATGTTCCTTTTCTCTTAAACATATCCCTTCCTCTCCATTTCTTACAGAGTCCAAATCCTCATCATTTCAGACTCAACTCACCTGAGAAGCAATTACTATGTCAGACATTCTGCTAGGTGTCGTAAATACACCGTTTTAGTTAAACATCATGGAATCTTTGAATATAATTATTTTTTTTCTTCCTTTCCTGATGAAAACAGGGAAGTTTAGAGCAGTGAAATGACTGTCCCAAGTCCACATAGCCTCTTGTCACTATGTTAGACTCGGAAGCCTGGTCCCCTAACCCTGGATCCCATGCCCACTAGGGTTGCTTTGGGCAACGGCCCTCTGAATCAGACCAGCTGCATCAGCATCACCTGGGACCTTATTAGAAATGTAGACCCTCACACCTCACCCCAGATCTACTGACTCAGCAGCTCTGTGGACAGGGCAAAGATGCTGAGTTTTAACAAGCCCTTTGGATGGTTCAGATGCCCACTCAAGTTTGAGGACACCGGACTTTGACTCATCTCGGCTGACCTTCATGACTTCAGTCTTTCCCCTGTCCTCTACCTAGCTCAGCCCTGCCAGGCTTTCCTTTCGTGAATATAATTTCCATCACATCCCTTTCTTCTCGGAAACCTGGATCAGTCTCCCTTCCTGCTTTGTGAAAGCCAGATTCCTGTCCATTCAGGGTTCCTGTGGCTTCTACCCTAAGCTCTGGATGTCTAACATTTTTCTGCCCTTCAGGCCACTCAAATCAGGCTGCCCGCTTTGCCATGAAGTGGCCACATCTCACCATTTTTGGGCCTTTGATTATGTTGCTCTTCCTTATCCTCAATTTCCTTCCCAAACTAGCTCAGAGTCCACCTCTCCCATTCATGTCTCATTGGGTGCCACGGTCCAGAATTTAGTCCTACTAAAGAACTCGGGCCCAGTCTATCTCTCCAACCTCAATTCCTACCACTTCCCCTCCACTGTTCTGCTCAAGCCACACTGGCCTTCCTTCCATCACAACTTTTTGCTGTTGTGAGCTCTTAGCAATTATTCCCCCCTCCACTACTTGGAACAGCTTCCCCAAAATCTGTCATAGCTGGTTCCTTCTCATCATTCAGACCTCAACCCGTATGTCACCTCCTAGGAGAGGCTGGTGTATCTGACCTCCCACTCCATAAGTCCCATGTCACTCTCTTAATGCCCGATTTTATTTTCTTCATGGCACTTACCACCACCTGCACTCATCTTATGCATGTACTTACACAGTTGCTCTATGTCTTTCCATTGTTTCATTCTTTGCTTCCATCCCAGTGCCTAGAACAGTGCCTGGCACGGAACAGGTGCTAAGTAACTATGTGCAGATGACTACATAAATCCTTCATCATCTACATCACACTGTATGGCCATTACTTCAAGACTATCTTATAGGGGGGGCTGTTTGTATTTTCGGTGTTCATCTTAATTCCTTCCCCCTGGACCATGAGGTTTTTGAGTAGTGATACTTGCCTTCTAAATTTTCTTGTCTTACGGGACACAGCAGAAGGCTGAAACAAACAAACTGTGTCGGTGTTTGTTTCTCCCTTCTTCAAACGGTCCCACTAAACACCATTGCACATAATTGGTATTTGTCTGATAATTGTAAGTTAAATGATATTTGAAGTGCTATAGAAGAGTTACACATTGAAACCAGGCCAATTATGAATCCCCACAGAAAATGATAATACATTTTGTAAAGTGACAAATAAACTCAACATTTAACTTTTGAAGGATAATCCTGCTATCTAATGCTGAGTATATAAAAATTTCATTTGTCCATTGAATAATATCAATGTAAACTAATTTTGATGCCTGCTTCGTTTGTACCCACTATCAAACTAGGCAAATTGCATGCATTATCATGAATCTATTTAATCCTCATAGAACCCATTGAGGTTAGCTTTGCTATCACCTCTTTTAGAGGTTTAGAAACCGAGGATCATGTAGGTGGGAATTTACTTGAGGCTCTTCCAGATCTCACAGCTAATAATGCTGAAGCTGAGTTTGAGACCTCAGATTTATCTTATAATTCTGTCTATTTCATCACTTTGTAGTACATCTTCCATTTTATTTATCCCTGTGACAAATTAGAAATATTTTAATTAAATCAAAAGAACTGACGAAAGAACATTTGAGAAAAAAAAAACTAAAATCCAACCCTGTGGTTTGGATGTATGAAATACATGTTTAGTGGGTGGCTTAGTTGGTTAAGTATCTGACTTTTGGTTTTGGCTCAGGTCCTGATCTCAGGGTCCTGCGATCAAAGCCCACATCAGGCTCTATGCTCAGCACAAAGTCTGCCTGTCCCTCTCCCTCTGCTCCTCCCCCCCATAAATAATATAAAATCTTAAAATATATATTTTATATTTACATACATCTATGTATGGCTAGTTCTAAAATAGCAGTGGCCATAATACCAATATATATATATTTTTTTAAGTAGGCTCCACACTGGACTCATCTCAAACCCAAGCCAAAATCAAGAAGAGTTGGACGCTTAACCAATTGAGCCACCCAGGTGCCCCCATAATATCAATAATTAAACAAATAAATTATTTGGAATCTCTTCATAGTTGCAGTTCTACCAACTTCTACCCCTACATAAGTTCATATTTTCCATACCAGGAAGCCAATCCTATTTGAAAAAACTGCAAAACATTGGTCCCGCCACCCAATCTTTGCAAACCATAGTAAAAGCTTACATTTATTTACTGCTGTCAAAATGTTTTTACATATACTATCTTGCCATTTCCTCAGACTTCACCCTAAGGAAGATGAAAATGTCTCTTGACAGATAAGACCATGGAGAGGAAGTATGGTCAAGGGTCTTAGCTCAGGATCTGCCTAAGATTATGGCAATGCCAGATCACTGAGTCCAATTCTATTGCCTCTTATCAAATGCCCTTTGTAGATCAAAACAAAAAACCAAACCTACTGACAGGTGCGTGGTGGAACTTCTGAGACACCAACACTGATATGAGGTCATTTCGAGCAGTGGGGAACAGGCTGCGCCATCTGACTAAGGCAAGGCACCGAGTGCCTGCCTCCTGCACCCCTCTCTCCTCTCTCTGAACCTCAGCTCAGGTCCTGATGGTTGGCTTTTGTTTCTTGGCTTTATCTATAAACACTTGTACCTCTCATCTTGTGATGGGAATACCCAATATTTGGCAGTGACCTTACCCTACTCCCCCTTGTCTCAGGGCTTGAATCCTAAAGCTGCTTCTCTGACCCAGACCCACCAGCCTTCCCAGTTGGCTCCTCCCCTTTGCTTGGCAATGTTCACCACACTGGATATCTCCCCATCCAGAATGCCTCGTCCCAGCCTTTGCCTGCCATTGAATTTAAAGGTGACACTCTGTTGTGCGATTCACTCTAACAGTTACAGCAGAAGCCACCTTTTTTAGTTACTGTCTGAGCAATAACAGTCATAAAAGGACTGTGCAGTTATGGGTGCTGGAAACTTGATGACAAATTTAAAATACCAGTCATCAGAGAATCATAAGAAAGAAATCATATATAAACTTTTTAACTTAAAATGTATCTATAATTTGTCAACCTCTGGATATAAGGTCAAGGCCTTACTTCTGCACATGGGCCTGCCCATCAGAGTGCCGCATCGCCATTTTGCATAAATCACACTTATTAGGCAGCATCCATGATTTTTCAGTGTCTACAAAGAGGAGCCAGAACTTAAAAACTTGCAGAGCAATCTCAGAAGAGAATCCATCTAAATTTTAATGATCTTTCCCAATCTTATACATTTGTCTAACTCACACCTAATTTAACAGCAATTACTTTTTAGCAAATAGCCTTCATCAAATCTTTCCAAAGCATTCAACTTCGTTCTCATAGACACAACATCTTGCTGTCTTCTAACAGTAATATTTCACCAGTTTACATAATGTTTAATGAAACTAAGCAATTATAGTAACAGATGCAACTAGTTTAAATAGAAATGGGGACAAATACACCTGGTTTTTGGGAAGCATCCAGCTCAATAGCAAGAAGCATAAGTCCGTGGGTGTCCTACTGAGCAGCCTACTCCCCCTCCTAGTAGGGAGAACTCCGCCCACCATAGAAACCAGAGGGGATGGTCACTGGTGAGCGTGTTGAGTCCTAAATGTGGGGGCTGGTTATCAGAGGCAGGTGGATATGGGCAGATTTATCTTTCTGTCATAGAATCAGGAACTGTCAGAGAGAGTAAGAAGTCTTCCAACAGTGTATGTAATTCAGATTTCCATGAACAAGCTTCTTAACAAAATCCATGGCAAGTTTGTTTTCAGAGACAGGGGGCTCATGAGCTACAAATAAGCCCATTTCATACTTGGACAGTTGTCATAGTTACAACATTCTTTTAAATAGTGAGTCAAGATTCTCCCCATTGTCGTTTCTAAATTCAACCTCCTTAAATGGAGAAGTTGCCAAACCCCTCCTGCTTTCACTCTTTCTTTTCTAGACACACTGTAGTTTGGGGTTATTAATTTCTCCCTTAACAGACTTGCCCAGAAATGGAACCAATTTAGCTCAGGACTGATCCACCAGAGCAGGAGGCAGAAGACTCTCAGGACACTCTGCTTTATGTTAGTATAAAGCATTCACCTACCTTCTTTCAGCTTTCACTCATATTGAGCTCATGGCCAGCCCAAGTTTCCAGCTTGTCTTTACCCAAATTGTTGTCGAACCAATTCTTTTTTCTTTCCTGCCGTGCTTTGCCAGTTTTTTTTTTTCTCTTGCCACTGATTTTTAGCCCAAAGTTTGTGTTTATTTCACTTCATCAATGGTTGCTTAGTTGGGTATACAATGCTACTCCGATGATCATAACAGCTGATAACTAGGCACCAAGAACAGCTCTAAGCAGTGTCCATGCATCATTTAATCCTTCAAACAATTTTGTGAGGTAAGTACAATTTAACATACCCATTTCTCAGCGGAGAAAACTGAAGCAAAGAGTATTTAAGTCTATAATATAACAACTGGTAGATGTGGGATACAATCCCAGGCAAGATGGTTCCAAGGACAGGACTCTTAAGCCCTACACACTGTACCATCTCTTGATTCATCTCTCTTCTTCAATATACTGGAATAGAATCATACTGGCTGCCAAGTAGCTTGGGTTTCTTCAGCCAAGAAACTGATAAACATTTTCCAAACATACCTTTGTTATCCTATCTCACTCTTCTTCTATTGGCTTTTCTGGGGAAGGATCATGCATGCAGGTTCTAGTGTAAGGACAAAACACTCCTGTGTTGAACTGGGTGCTCCGTTGGGGAGGGGGTCTTGTAGAATGCCACAGTAATGGACTCTGGGGTGGGAGAGACTTGAGTTCTGGTCCTATCCCTGCCCTACAGGCTCGGCTCTTTACTATGCTGACTTCAGTCCCTTTTATTTGTACAGTACAGAAAATGATACCAATCTAATGGGCCTTTGGGGAGGATCACATGCAACCACATTGGTAAAACCCTTAGCTAAGAGTAGGCACTCCAGTTGAAGTTTATCACCTTCCTGTCTCCTCCCGAATAGCAAAAGAAAAGCCCTGAATAAAAATACTTTCACAAGGGGCTGAGAAACATGGAGGAATGCACAGTACTCTCTTGAAGACAGAGGGTGTGAGCAGTGACAAGGTGACACCTTGGGCAGTTCTCCAGTGGAAAAAGAAGGCCTCCCATACCTTGGTGGCTGCTCTGCGGGGCAGAATGGGGCCCCAGAACTGGCTGTGTCTGGGCAGCTGGACCCGCCAGTGTGGGCTAGCTCTTCTTCTGAAGTCAGCATGCTGGTGGAGAGGGGAGAAAGAACACTTGTGTACAACTCAAAGGAATAATTAATCATCTTGGCAATTACGCTAGTCTCAAATCAGCTTCCTGCTGAGCTCCCTGTCACTGCTTCTCTTAATTTCCTGGGACCAGCAGTTCCATGTCCCTTCTTCAGGCGACCACCAACCAGGGAAGCAAATTAAGGATATCTTCCTCTATAGCCCATTGGAGCATATTTTAGATTAAAAAAAAAATGACAATATTAATAGGTAACTGATTTTTCACTAATGACAAAAGACTCCTACCAAGAACCTGGTTTGTGTCCAATAATGTCATTGGATTTTATTTTTTTATAAGTATTTTTCTCCTAGAGATTTTGGGGGTGGATATCTGTCCTGTTGCCCTTTGTATAGGAAACATGAAAGGCAACGAACATCTTTAGTGTATATAGTTTATACTTCATTTAGATATCATGGAAATCTGCTAAAGTTTATGAGTTTCTGAGTTCTGAGCAAAATGAGTATTTGGGAATTTGCATACCACCTTATGATTTTTTTAATATGACCATCTTTGCCCCAGGCCACATGCCCTGCAGCCAGGAAGAGGGGGTCGTGGGCATCTTAGCGTTCCCAGAGGCAACAACTCTTTTCCCATCCTGATTTCATTTCTGCATGATGCCTGTGGTTCTGTCATGGTAATCCCTTAGATGTGAGGACAGAGCTGGCTTGTTCTGTTTATATTCACAGTCTTACCTACCAGACACTGCTTAATACTCACATTTTAACTCCTTCTGTGCCTTTCAGATGATTCTGGAAGGCCCCAACCTCCATATTCTGATTTTGCCATTTGTCTACAGCTGGAAAGTCCCATTGGCCTTCTTGGAATACCTAATGCTGGTGACTGCCTATTTTAATTTATTTTTGCTTTGTTTGTTTTTGAACAACACTCTTACTTGAAATACTCCTGCTGTTTCTCTTAAACTGATTAACTAACAGATATACTATATGAAAGGTTATTTATCAGTCTGTGCTTTTATGTTTATTTTGCCCAGCTTTGGCATCTTTCTTTTCTTTCATTTATATTGTAATAGTAAGAAGGAAAAGTGATCAGTCTTTAGGTTAGTATCAGCAAACTTCAACCCTCTGGTTTGCCTTCGGGCCAATAAAGAAATTTGTTAAGTTGTACTACGGAAATATGACAAGAACTTCACTATTCTGGTAGAATCCACACCCGAGAAGATTATCCTTTGTTGTGGTTCTCAGCACAGATTTGAGTCAGGGGTGGCATCTTTGAGTAGACCTATTGGTGTTGTTCACATATGAGGTATCAGTGCTTATATGTTTAACATTGAATATTTTCAAAAGTAACTTCACAACTATAATTCTGTCTCGTTTTTATGCCCAAAGTCAACATACGTCTCAGTAAGGAGGGCCTCGTATGACAAATGAAGCAGAAAGAATGAGTCCAAACTAGGGGCGCCTGGGTGGCTCAGTCATTGAGTGTCTGCCTTCATCTCGGGTCGTGGTCCCAGGGTCCTGGGATCGAGCCCTGCATCGGGCTCCCTGCTCAGCGGGAGGCCTGCTTCTCCCTCTCCCACTCCCCCTGCTTGTGTTCCTGCTCTCGCTATCTCTCTCTCTGTCAAATAAATAAGTAAAATATTAAAAAAAAAAAAAAAAAGAGTGAATCCAAACTAGAAGTCCTGAGTTCAAACCATGGTTGTGTGATAGTGGACAAGAAACTTGACCTACGTGGGCTTCTATCTCATATCAAGTTCTTAATGTTGCATTCAGAGTAGAGACTTTCTACTCTTCCTTGAGGTCATGTAACCAAGGATTGGCAGGACTCTGGTGTCCTTGTTCCTAGTACTCACCCTTGCCACACCAGACCATATTATTAAGATCAGGGTGGGGTATCTCAGCACCACATGTGGTGGTACCCACAGTTGTTGAAGGATTAAAGGCATTGGAGATGTCAGGGCAGAAGAGGGAGTGAAGAGGAAAGAGGAAGTCAGGGAAATAGGTTGTAGACCAGTAACTATGAGACAAGATTATAAATGCTATATACGGCTTAGAGGGACACAGAAAAGGGGAAGTAGTTCTTCCCTGGGAATGAGGGAGAGGAAAACCAAGAGAGCCAAGGAGGAGAGAAAATAATTGAGCAGTGTCACCCTATTAGGCAGAGGGGAAAGGGATAAATGAAATAAAATAATACAATGACTAAAGTGAGCATAACCAACAGTCAACTGTGAACTTTTCCTTTTATGCATTGATTCACATTAAGGAGAAAAGTGACCCCCAATGGAGAAAAAAATACTATAGACTTAAGCAGATAGAAAACAAGTCAGAAAAAAATCCCTCCCTCTTCTTAATCTCCTCCATAGTCTATGTTTGTGGCAATAAATACCAACAATTCATAGCCATAAAATGGACTCTTTAGAACTATAAGAATCTAAATCATCAAAGAAAGAACCAAGCAGGCTCAGTTTACTGTGACTGCTGAGGTGGGGAAGAAAACAATTTTGATAATCATGGCAATGGGAACAAAGGGTTTGAGGTTTTCTTGATCAACGAGTAATAGCAAAAAATGCCAGCTTACTTGGAGACCCCCCATTTTCTAAACATTCTGGTGAATTGATGTTTTCCACTATATATAAGATGCAAAATGATTTTTAGCAAGGACTGGTAAAAATTTTATCTATCCGCTTAATCACATGTGAATTTTATGAGGTGGGTTTGACTACTGTTTTCTGTCCCAGTGTGAAAACTCCCTTGTTCTAAATGTCTTTGATAGAAAGATGTTCCTCCGGGCTATGGAGATAGACTATTCAATTTAGAAAAATATAAAATGAGGGTGTTGGGGATGATCAGGCTGGATTGTTGGTGAGGTTGGGTGGCATTGGGTTGAGGTCTAACCCGAAGGAAGACAAAGGGGGATCATCAGGCGCACAGTTCAACCACTGAGTCCAGCAGCAATCATGAGGAAATAAATGGCAACAGAAATGAGTGGGAGTGAAAACCCAGCTCTGACGCTGGACCGCTGATCAGATCCCAGATCAGCTCACACCAGTGGAACCACTTTGTTCAAATCTCTTAATCTCATAGAGCTCAGTTTCCTCACCTGTGATATGAGAAAAATAACAAGGTTTTGGGGGAAGATTAAATGAGATGATACATATAAGGTGGTTTAGCACCAGGTCTAGCACACAATGATTGCACGATAAATAGTAATGATTACTATTCATAAATGGGACCGGGAATGTGGTGCCTGGGTGGCGCAGTCAGTTAAGCACCCAACTCTTGATTTTGGTTCAGGTCATGATCTCAGGGCTGTGAGATCGAGCCCAATGCTGGGCTCCACACTGAGCATGGAGGCCGCTTAAGATTCTCTCTCTACCTTCCCCTCTGCCCCCCACCCCTCAAAATCCCTCCACCGGCTTGCGTGCATGCACACTCTCTCTCTCATAAAAGAAAAATGAGGTAGGATAAAGCAAGGGAAACTAACAATTGCATCAAACCCAATGGAAATGTACAAGGAGGCCTAATTTACCCATCCAGCTGACTTGCAAGAGGAATAATGATAACAAGAGAACAGCTATTATTTTATTGCTTTCAGTATGTGCCAAGCACTGTTGTTAGCCCTCACATATATTAACACATTTACCACAACAACCGTAAGAGCAGGACTGCCATTCATGCGAACTCCCATGAAAGGACCATCATACAGGAGGAAGGCTTCTGTGAGAATAGCCTCCAACTTCACTTAGACAGATTATCTTCATGTAGACACACACTTTTAAACCAGTACCTTCAAGGAAATAATCTCCTTGGGGGACGGAGGCCCAAAGGGCTAACTTAAAGCTCTCATAAACCACGGGATATTAAAGAAACTACTAGAAAAGTTTCCACAGGCAAACCTACCCCCGATTAATGTTCTCAGATAGAGAGGCGATCAGGCTTCAGACAGTACATGAACTGGATGCAAGATAGGATCATAGCTGAATCTGGAGTTCAGATCAGGTTCTGTTCTCAGACCTTATAATATCTGGTCATTTTATTTCAGCTCACGTGGCTGCCAGAGCTGCCCAGGACTCAATGCCAAGGCAAAGAGAAAGCTTTTAAAAGAGATTTGTTGAAATTCTGTCACAAGGTCCCATAAACAATTCCTGTCTCCTTCCTGTATCCTGTTATAAATTGTAATCTATATTTTACCTACTGTACAAATATAATTATTCTTTTGTATAATATTCTCAACATCTTCATTTGATTGCTTTTAAATACTTTTCAGCTTATTATTATGTCTTATCTGGGTTTTTTTGGTTTTGTTTTTACTTGTTTGGTTTGTTGGCACCTATCCTTTCAGAAGTCACTTGACCTCTTGAGTCAGTCACCTCCCTCTTATTACCCAACAGCCTGACAAAGATCCTTTTCTAATAAGAGTAAAACATGAATTGGTTATAGGTTGTTTTTTATGGTTTTAGTGAAAATCAAGAAACCAATAATAATAACAAAAATGCCGATTTGATACCAGTGACACATTAGGGTTAGTGATTACATGGTCTTTCACCAATTCCTAAACCCATTGTGTAGGAGGGTAAATCATAGCTGGGTGACATGACACTCTTTGAGGGTAATGAGAATAATAATTCTGCTTTGCAAATATGGAAAGCACTAAACCTATGGCAGAAAAAAAAGAGAGAGATTCAGTTGTTTTTGTTTACTTAGCCTTTTAGATTTTATACTTGAACCTCTTTCCCAAGGGCTGCCACTTTCTCCGTCCATCATTGTGCTAATGCATTGACCTCAAATTAAATGACAATTAGGATATATCTTTCAGGATGTGAAGATATCTGGATGAAATGTGAATCATCCCAGTGTATTATCTAAGTGATGCCAAACACAAAAATGTTTGGAAACAACCCTGATGTTTGGTGTCATAGAAACAAAACAATCAGTTGACCATTGAATTGTTCACCTTTCAATAGGGTGTTTTGGCAACACAAGGATCCTTCTCAATTCACCTTTTTCTCTAGGGTGCCTGGAGCTGTGATTTCAACTCTCAATTATTTTTCAGATCAACTCAGGAAGTTTGCAAAGCCAGGGCTCATTTTGAATGGGTGAGCACACCTTAGAAGTCTGGTAAAGGCACACCTTTTCTGGGACACGCTCTTTTCCTCAGATAATGCAAATCTCACTAGCTCTCGGGTCTATTTCTCTCTCTCTCCCTCTCTCTCATAGACACACACACACACACACACACACAGAAGTCATCACATTCAGTTTCTGCCTAACTCTTACTTGGGGGAAGCTGCCATTATTAGCTAGTTTCAGGGCTCAGGGACCTATTGTAGGGGGGATTCCTTAGATAATTCAGATAGACATCTCAGGAGAGCATTATCTGCTGTTATAGGTTGGATAAGCCCAGCCCACTTAATACTTATGTTCTGCAGGATCCCAAAGGAGATCAATTTTTTTTTTTTTTTTAAGTCTTACAGGAGATGTTGATGGCAGTGGGGAAAGGAGAGTCACTCTGCCCTCACACTCCCTTGGACATTTATACAGGCCGTACCCTTGTCCAGGGAGGCCTTTTACCTTTATCCACCTGGCTAAGGCTTCACGTCCTCCCTAAAGACACAGCCTCAGTGTTTCTGTGAAACTGCAAAATCTGTCCCCGTGTGGGTGGGTCGCCTTTGCTTGTCCATCACTCTCTGCCACACCCGGGTTGTTTTGGATTCACTATTGCCCATCCCAGACTGTGAGCTCTTTGTGGCCAGAGGTTATGTCTTACCATCTTCGTAGTTCTGAAAACTTACCCAGGG
The DNA here is from genome assembly GCF_011800145.1 of Mirounga leonina. Classification (NCBI taxonomy): domain Eukaryota; kingdom Metazoa; phylum Chordata; class Mammalia; order Carnivora; family Phocidae; genus Mirounga; species Mirounga leonina. The sequence goes on from NW_023270464.1 coordinate 15,519,249, forward strand.
CTTGACAGCTAGTCAGTGTTGGTAAGTGCCACCTCGCAAAGCGTTTCCTTTTCCCTAAACCAGTGTACTTCCTTCACAAGTAAACTTTAGCAGCTGATGGCAAATTGTGTGCATATGTGTTTCTGTATATTATAAACAGTCCAGCGAGGCCTCTGTGTGTTCTGGCCCAGTCCTGAGCTCCATAAAGAGTGACTCACCTTTTTGAGGTAAGGGTTCACCTAAAATGGCTGGATGTGTGGGGAAGGGGGAGGCAATCAGTGGTGTAGCTGCTGATGGTGGTTAAGGAGAGTGCTCACAGAACTACAGATCTAACAACCCCTTTTCAGAATCCCTAAGGAAGAGTTGCCACAGTATCTTTTATTCATTCAATCAACACATGATTTGAGGGCCTACAGTGTGCTGAGACAACAGTAATGAGCAAAACAGAAAGAGTACAGTCTTGGGATGTAATATGTAATAAGTTACAGTAAATACTGCCTACAAACCCAGTGAGCCCTTTAGAAAAAAGACAAGGATGTGAGATGAGGGGTGAGTGTAGGAGAGTCTGAGTGGCCCTGAGTAAAGCATGTTTGAGGGAGAACCACAGACAGGAAGGAGTTCACAGGGGAAAAAAAGTGACTGCCCTATTTTGTCACAGAGAGAAAGGGAGGGTAGCCAGGAGAGGTCAGAGGTGAACCTGTGGGGAGGGAGGTTGGGAAAATGGAGAGAATATGTGAGAACTCCACTCTGAAAACGATAATTAACAACTCAACTCTCAACCTCTGCTCTTCAGCAGAAAGAGCTCTACAATCAGAGATAGTAGTTCTAAAATACCTCAGGACAAAACTGGCCACGTGGGAGGCAAGTATTTCTTGTAGGGAACCTGTTCTTAAAACTTTCCCAGCAATCATGTCAGCCTCAGCGTCCATGAAAGGTTGGACACGAGTTGAAGCTTCGGTGGGCAAGGCCCACAGAGGCCTTACACTGGAATGTAATAATCCCGTGTCTTTGACTTGAGTACTGTAATTTGCAAAAAAGGGGGGGAAAAAAGGAACTTTCAGAGTGCAGTTCAAAGCCCAGCTAGCTTAGAAGATGGCAAGAAGCAAGGACCATACCATGGAGGAGCATGCTCTGAAAACAGGACTCGGCTGGCTTCTGTCGGTGTGGCTCGTGTCCAGGTAGGGTTCCAAATGTTCCCATCCTGCGCAGGACTCTGCCTGCTTGGAAACAAAGCCAGGTCGGTGCTGACTTTAATGGCCTTTTCCGTTTCTCTCTCAACAAAGATTAAAGTTTATAGTGGTGCATTCCAATCTTATTAAACACTGAGCGGGCCCCCCATCAGAAATTTCAGGAAATGAGGGACATAGCATCCAACACAATACAAATTCTTTTGTGTTTCTTCTTCTGCGAAGGGGTGAGTTAGGCCTTCAAAAAGGGGATGAGGCAGCTTTAATAATGAGAAAAAAAAATGAAAGGAGAAGGGAAGAAAGGTGCCTTAGTTGTCTCGGCAGCTGATCAACAAAGAAGCAGTCGTGAGCTGTAACCTCTTGGAACTGCAGTCTGGAACATGACACATGTCAGCCTATGATAAATGGTGCAGAATGTGTGCAATTTCAAGCGCAATGCCCTTGAGATGCTCAGGACCCCGATCGCAAATGTTATTGTTAAATTAAACCTTAAAGGAAGGATTGGAAAGAAGGGTGGGGGTGGGGCAAGGTGCTTATATATATATATACACATACATATATATATATGTATGTATATAATAAGAAATGCACAAAAGGAGGAGAGGAGGAAATAACAGGCCAAGTGAAGACATAAAACTTTCTCTTTCTCTTTTTCACCTAACTGAATAAAAAAGCATCCCCTGAAAACTATCCAAGATAGAAGACTTCTGTTTGTTTTCCCCTCATTCAGTGTTCCAAATTACTTTGATTGGCATAGCTAAGTTATACCCTCCGGTTTGTACATTTGCTCTGATCTTTTATTCTCATCTTTGGGCATCCTGACATCCCTGGCTCTCTGTTTTGCTTTCGCATTCTGTGTGTAATGCACATGAGATGCATGTGAGTATGTGCGTGGTGTGTTTATCTAGTGCTAATAGCCAAAAAACTCTCTCTCCCACCCATCCCCTATTGACACACCTCCAACACCTAAGCTAATTGATTTAATGCAGGAAACACTGGATGAAATGATATAAGGCAAAGGGGAGGAGGAGAGGATGTTGGAGGAAGGGGATATGAGTCTGAGAACTGGTTAGCTACAAAGGCTCCAAGTAATCAGTGATGTGAGTGCCATGAAAAACTAGCCAGAGAGATGACAATGGAAAAACCCATGCAAGTAAGTGAAAATCGGGATAGCAAACTGTTAAGAGTGAAGTTTTATCGATTAATGAAAAGTAACAAAAAAATAGGTAGGAAAATTGAGCATCTTTATCATGTGACCATGCCTGCCAATCACAATCTGGAGTTTCCCTCATGGACTCAAAGTATCACTATTGGTCTAGAAGGGGCTGAAGCAAAGGGATTGGCTAGTACAGAGAGGCACATAATTGTGTTCTGGATGGAGTCCATGCTGAAGGGATTGATTTACTTTCCCCCTCCCCACAACACATTCAGATGAAAGGATGTTTAATAGAGGGGAAAAAATCCAGATTACAAAAGAAAGGGCACCCAAGGCTTGTTTTGTGCATTTTGGCCATGGTTGCCTAGCGTCTTTGAAAACTAGAATCCTTTTTTGGTCTTTTGGAAAAGTTCACCCAGGATTCTTGTTATTAAAGAAAATAAACATCAGACAAAACAGGACTTGATCAAAACTATAAATAATTCAATGCAGATGGATTTTAAAAGCAAGCAGATTTTCAGAGTGTGGAGCACGGCAGGGTTTGGGTAGAAACAGAGGGAATATAAACAGAAAAAAGAAATGAAATTATGAACTTGTTGAGGAAAATAAATAGACACATAAAACTAATTGAAAAGAAAATAAAGAGGGATCACTCAAAAAACAAGGCAGCCTTCCCAGAGTTCTGTGCAGTGGCATGCTGTCTGTGGCCATTGACTCAAGACACCCTAGCTGAAAGCCATCAACGAGTGTAGCCCGCTGGTCACCAGAGCAAATATGGATAGGTCCCTAGTTTTATGTACTTTACAGTGAACTCCAGTGAGATTGTCTCTGGCTCAAATCAGTGTCAAAACTGTGGTTAGAACCCAGTGAACGGGGGTCCTTGGTCCAGTGCCTTTTCTACCACATGACACCAGGAGTGGTATTAACTTCTACCTAGCGTCTCAACTAAACATAAAACCCAGCTCCCACTGCGCCCAGGACCAACTCATCAGGCAGTAACAGTTTCAATCTGGCAACTCCTTTACTCCTCAAATTCAATACTACAGGAGATGACAGAAGCCAAAGGAAATGGAATTATGTATTTAAGCAATACCTCTGGAAAACTTCAAAGGGGAACATGGGTGTCTGATGAACTTGGAAGATGTTGTAATTCTTTGGGTTGGGAGGAGAGGTTGCATTCCCTGAATTGTGCAGGAGAAAAATGCCTCATGGGCCACAGGGTGGGTTATTTCCTCCAACAAACCCCCTTCATTCTGCTTTGCAGGTCGGAAGAGAAGGAAGGAAGATAGCCTGCAGCTCCAGGTGAAGCAGGAAGCAGCCTTCAACTGCTGTCACGGTCCTTGGTACTGGTCCTTGCAGATATCATAAAGCTAACTGACAGTTCTTTGTTGAAGGTGGATTCATCAAGTCTCACTGTGAGTTATGTGTGCCAGGTAACAGCAAAGGAGCTTCTTGTTTGGTTTCGTTTGGTTTTTAATAACTCTTCCATGACAGTCATGAAGTGGATCACACTAGTTGGCAAGATATGTGGAACCAGTTTTAAAGGAGTCAACAAACACTTTGCACGCCTCTACTGCAAGAGGACTCCTTTAGCAGCTCCTGGAGATGGAAAATGACAAATTCCCATGACAGCCAGCTCCGGATCACACAGCTGGGGCCAGTCATTCCGTGGCAGGCACGTGAGCATGAGGGCCCTCCGCTGTGCCTCAGGGATGTTTTCAAAGAAGACGTGATCATTTTGAGTTGGCATCTGAGCCAAGAAACGTTGACTGCAACTATCACAGCACGTTCTTCTTTCCTTTGGAAAGTCACGGGCTCAGACATTACCTGTAAAAGACAGAGGTCTAACCAACAATGTTTGAGAGTTGCTTTGCATCCTTGTGGGGAGAGGACTATAAGCCTTCTCTCCATCAGCTGAACATGTCATTTTACCTTATTTCAAATGCAAGTCCTTTCTTTTCCAGTATCATGACAATTAGCTACCTAAATATTGTTGGTACAAAGACAGTAGAGTCCACATCAGAATTCCTATTCATATGGTGTATGTGTCCCATCCCCTCACTGAGAGCAACTCAGCATCCTCCATCTAGAATCTCAGATCCAACCTTTCAGGAAAGCAAATGCCTTGGGAGGGCATCCTTTCTGCAGTAAATGACTAGGGTAATTGCTACTAGAGTGTTTTTAAATGACATATTTGCAATCAAACTCCAATTTCAAATTACCCCCACTGGCAGCCCTACCTTACAACAATTTAGAGAGCCTGATATTACTGACATGTGTATGCATTGTTTGAAACAGGAGGAGTAAGGGGGATTCACCAAGAGCAGCGCTTACATGGTCATGACCCAAATGTCATCTACTCTGAGTGAAGAGCATTCATTAAAAAAAAAAAAAAAAAAGATTTCTTTTTGTATTTTATTTTTTCTTTTTAAATCTACTTCATAGCTCTGGTCCTGCCTCCTGCATTGCCAACATTACTACCTAAATCTAAGGCCAATCCAAATTCTACCCACTTAATCTCTGGCCTAGTAAAACTTCCCTCTCTCAGTTTAATGAGAACTTAGCCCAGGGGGCACCTGAGTGGCTCAGTTGGTTAGGCGTCCAACTCTTGGTTTTGGCTCAGGTCATGATGTCGGGGTGGTGGGTGTGAGCCCCGCACCGGGTTCTGCACTGAGCATGGAACCTGCTTAAAATTCTCTCTCTCTCTTTCCCTCTGCCACCATCCCACTCCACCCCACCCCTGCTCTCTCTGGCACGTAAGCATGCACTCATTCTCTCTCTAAAAAAAAAAAAAGAAGAAGAAGAAGAATTTAGCCCAACAAGCAAAAGAAACAGCTCTGGCAGACGAGAGAGTTGATTAGAATGGCCTTCTCCCTGGGAATCCAGACTTCAACCTCAATGCTAGGTTGCTATTCCTATTTCCTATGAGTTAATGTCCTAGAATCATTAGCATTGCTCTTAAGGACATCAATCACCAACTCTACCCTCTGGTCGTAGTGAATTCCTTCATTGACAATTGCTATGATCTGTATACTTTTTATTTCTTGGGACAGGGTTGTTCTGTTTGGAATGACACTTCCCTTCTGCTCCTCATGTACTAGGAGAAATCCAAGTTATCTGTAAAGAACCTTCAAGATGACATGAACTTTTGATTATGGTCCCCTGCCTCCTATCTTCATTTCCTCTCTCCCACAATATGTATTGAGCATCTATTATGATCCAGGCATAGTACTGGCTACTGACTATAGTAGTTAGCAGAAAGATGTGACTCTCGTTCCCATGGAAACTGCAGTCACCCATGCTACCCTCTTCCTTCCATCCTGTAGTATTTGGATCACACCACATCAGGGGCACCTGTGTAGCTCAGTTAGTTAAGCATCAGACTCTTGATTTCAGCTCAGGTCATGATCTCAGGGTCCTGAGAACAAGCCCCAAGTTGGGCTCCCCTCTGGGCGTGGAGCCTGCTTAAGTTTCTCTCTCTTCTCTGCCCCTACCCTGCTCGCTGTCTAAAAGAAAATAAATGGATCACACCACATCAAATTAAAGTTATTTATATTCGCTTCATATTCATAGGACACAGTGGGCACTGCATGACCCCAAATCATGCTTGATTCAGTGCCGTACTTCTGTACCTGGTGCAACGTTCAATAAAGGTTTGTTGAATTAATTTTTTTCTTTAAATCTATAATATCATGATAAAGAAGACAAGCCTAATCTTGAATTAATAAAAAGGAAGGTGATTCATTAGCAAGATGGTGAACAGTAAGGTTAAAAGAATTGGCTGGGGCACTGATTATCTCAGACTCTCCTCGGGATCCAGTGCTGAGTCTCTGATTGAGAGGACAGGTCTCACACACAGAGAAAGGTTCCAGATGCTTTGGTTCATTTTATAAACTCTGCTCACTCCTATCATTCTGCTCTGCTGCCGATGGCCTTACATTATTAGTGTTGACTTTCAATTAGTGTCAGTTTTCCAGAAATAATATTTTTAGGAAGCTTCTATTCAGACTCCAAACTGCCTTGTCATTGAGATGAAAATGTTCATAGAGATTCCAGCCATCCTCAAAGGAAAGGCTTTGATAAAAGTAAACAAGCAAACAATACACATCTTTCTCTCTTAGTTTAAAAAAAATTAATCATAGGGTTTTTTTTTTCCTTCTTATTGGCAATATGAGGCCAATGTTGGTATATTTGTTCAATTCTATATGCTGATTTCATAAAGTCTGGATATTATGGTGCAAAATGACAGTCCCACTTAGACAAAGGAAATTTCATCTAAATTGGATCAAGAAAGAAACATAAGCTTATTTTGATTAAAGGAACAAGTGAGAAATTCTTTTTCATTTAGAGTCAATAACCAGTGTTGAAAATTCAAGGGAAAAATATGGAAGATAAGAAAAGGAGAAAAGAGTGTGTGTGTAATATAAACATACATATAAGCATATATGTATACACAGTAAACATACACTCATATACTCACATATACACATTCATATATATGAATTAATATATACCTCCAAGCCACAGTAGAATTTGAATGCTTTTGTCAAATTGCATCTAAAAGCTTTTAAGAGGATACAGTGAATATAAAGCTCCCAATAAGTCATGAAGTAACTTATTTCATTTTCCTAACACTCCTGAATGTGTGCATTATTTTTAGCCATGATATTGTTTTATAAAGAAGTTGATTGTACATGAGTATGTATAATATATACACATTGAAATTCCAAATGGTCAAAAACTGGAATTTTACATACTCCACCCCTTAAATTTTCTATGATACATTTTATTCAAGTCCCCCCCCCAAAAAAACTTTATGCTATATATATTTTTTTATATATTAGATATACAATAGTATATAATATATAACAAAATATATTATGTAATAATATAAATAGGTTTATATATGCTTATTATATATTATGTACACAATAACATATTATATGTATTCTACTTAGAAGACTGTATTATAAATAACAGTTTATTTAAACAGTTTTTCTGGAGGGGCACGTGGGTGGCTCAGTCATTAAGTGTCTGCCTTCAGCTCAGGTCATGATCTCAGGGTCCTGGGATCAAGCCCCGCATGGCTTCTCCCTCTGCCTCTGCTCCGCCCCCCTACTTGTGCTGTCTCTCTCTCTCTCTCTGAAATAAACAAAATCTTTTTAATAAATAGTCTTCCTAGAGACAAATAGCAACAGTTACAGAAAACGCACTTGCACCAGTTTAAAAGCAGAACACCTGGATCTTAGTTCTGTCCTTGGCACTGACACAGTGACTCTGTGGTCTTTGCGACCTTCCCTATTCTCTGCTGGAGGATGAAGTCATCTTCCCACTCCAGCCCCTTCATGGAGCTGTGTGAAGACAAAAACACTAGTGAACATGTATGAACACTTACCATAAGCTGAAGACTGCGCCTTGTGCTTTTGTTTCATTTCTGTCTTCCTCTTGACATTTCTCCAGAAACAGATATTATGATCATGCCCATTTAACAGATGAACTTAGGGGATTGTGAGATAAAATAGCTTGCCATGAGTGACAAGGCTTGGAAATAGCAGATACGAACTTTGAAGTAAACTCTGATTGCAGAGCCTGGACTTGTCGTCAGTAGCTCAGCCTCATTTGAAAAGAAAACACATCCACTTCCTTGGGTCTCCCTGCAGTAGCTTCCTTGGGTCTCCCTGCAGGGTATGTTCCTCTAACTAGAAATAACTACTCTGGAGAGTATATGATAAAGAAGCCTCACAGGTTATGTAGGGGAAGAAGGGATAGGGTGTGATGGGTATAGGATCGTGGTTATCTTCCATCCCAAATGATAGCAGAATCTCTATGATAGGCACTTTTTCTAGAAAGAACTCAGAGCTTGAGTTTATTTTGGGAATGATAGAGAACCCTAATGTTTAACATTAAAGAAAGATATAGTTAGGTGGGGGAAAATGATGAACTGCCCACCATTAGTATGACTTGGAGCAGCATGAGAATGGACATTTAGCATGATCTTTCTGGTCTACCACCTGTTAGACATGGAGTATCATAGGTCAAAGAATTTAAGGACTAATCAATGCACAGTAAAATGTCAGCAACAACCCCGCACCCACCATGGTGTCAGGGCAGAGGAAGACAGCACTATTCTTAGGTTAAAAGGTTTTTCCTTCACAGAGAAAAAGATTCTCCACTATATAGACATACTTGGAGCCAACTGGCATCTGATCTCTGATGTCCAGAGGTCTATGATGAGATTTTAATCTTTGCCATAGAAAGCACAACTAAAATGTAAAAATTGATGGAGTCTGAATGTTAGAGACCCAGACTTCATGCATTTTAGCTATCTAGTAAATAAGCTGATTTTGATTCTGGGCTTTAATTCTGAAACTAAAGGCTCTCTCTTTGACAGGAATCACAGAGGAGGGATTTAGGAATTTTAAAGGGCACAAAGCCATGCCATCTGGTGCTAGATCTAAGGACAGTCTATGGGGAAAGTTTACAGTGCTTGCCCACCAGCTTCAATTGTCCAAAGAAGATACAGTTTTATGGATGCCAAGACTTATAAAGCATTTCCTCAGAGTTATATTATCTCCCCTGAGCAAGAAAGGCAGCGTTTCTGAGAAGTACATTTCCTCAAGTAGCTTCCTTGGGTGTCCCTGCAGAGTATGTTCCTCTAACTAGAAATAACTACTCTGGAGAGTATATGATAAAGAAGCCTCACAGGTTATGTAGGGGAAGAAGGGATAGGGTGTGATGGGTATAGGATCGTGGTTATCTTCCATCCCAAATGATAGCAGAATCTCTATGATAGGCACTTTTTCTAGAAAGAACTCAGAGCTTGAGTTTATTTTGGGAATGATAGAGAACCCTAATGTTTAACATTAAAGAAAGATATAGTTAGGTGGGGGAAAATGATGAACTGCCCACCATTAGTATGACTTAGAGCAGCATGAGAGTGGACATTTAGCATGATCTTTCTGGTCTACCACCTGTTAGACATGGAGTATCATAGGTCAGTTCTGTCTCTGCATTTTGGCATCCCAGGCTCCTTGTTTCAGAAACTCATGGGGTCACTGTTTGTTTTAGGACTAAACAGTACCTGAGACTGACATCAACTTTTGTCTTTGTTGAATTGTCAGGATATCTATGAACTTTTAGGATCATCAAATATCATGCTTGATCCACATGTGGTCAACAGGAAAGAATGTGTTTCCATTGAGAAGAAAATGTGGGCTCAGATGTTCATTCCCACTGTTGCAGAGAGGCTCAGTCCTAGTCATCCAGTATTGGGGAGCTTGAAAAGAAGCTAGTTGATTTTTCTTCTTCTTTCTTGGCTGGTCCTTTTGCCTATCTCAGGAATAAAATGACCTAATTAGTACTTTGGGTTTCAATATGTATCAAAGCCAACTACAAAGTCACTGCCACTGTGAGTCTTTCCCAGCTTGACCTGAGTGGTTAGATTCTTTCCCTCTGTGCATCGAAAACACTTTGTGCCCAGGACATTTCTAGACATTTCTGATATGATTTTGTGATTCTTTTGTTTTTTGTACATTTTTGTCTTCCACCAGAATGTGAGTAACCTCATGGGCAGAGGCAGAGCCCTACTCACCATTATGGGTACAATTCTCAACAGTGCTCATCACATAGTAGAAATTCAGTAAATCTTTGGTGAATAACTGAGCGCCTTTATTAATCAATCTGCATGTGAATAGTCTGATCTGGTGAGGACTTATGTCAAGGTTCATTCCCTCTTTTTTGTGGATTTATTATTTTTACTGTGTTCCTTTTTAAATTATTTATTTATTATTTATTATTGTTATTTTTTCAAGTCTCATTCCTTCTTTGGACATTGACCATATATAATGTAAAGTACCAGATGTCTGAAATTTATAATGATATAGCATTGACAAAAAAAAATTAAAATACTTTCTAATTTTACTTGTTTATTATTGACTATCCTACTGAAATATCTGGCCAGTGATGCCAGGACTATATCTAGTTGGGGTTACACTTCTGAACCTCTGATGCTGATGCTAATGCATAGCAGGTGCTCAATAAATGTTTATTGAATGAAATAATAAATCAGAAAGCAGGCAGACAACTTCAGTACCATTAATGCTACCCAATGGTCACCGATCTTGTAGGGGGCCACCTTAGGGAATAAGAGGTATCTAGGGGTTTCTTCCCACTGTCTGAAGATGTAAAGTCCTACAGATTAATTTGGTGGGAGCAGCTGTCAGAAATATTGATGACTTTTGAATTCCATATTTTCTTTTTTTTTAATTTTAAGATTTCACTTTTTTAGAGCAGTTTTAGGTTCGCAGCAAAATTGAGAGGAAGCCTTAGAGATTTTCCATACACTCCTGCCCTCACGCAAGCCTAGCCTGCCTCCCTCATTACCTACACCCTCACCAGAGTGGTATATCTGCTACAGTTAATGAACCTACACTGACACATCATGATCATCCAAAGCCATTTAGATCTACTGAAGGCTCCATAGAGACATGGGACAAAAAGTATTTCGTCTGGTCCAAAATAGGGCTTGGCACATAGTAGGTCTTCAATCAATATCCGCTTCATGAATGACCGAGTGCTCTGAAAGGACTGGGGTTTCAGTAGTATACGGTCTTCCATTTCTCCAGCCTGTGTGAAAGGTCATGTTCTTGTAGCCCAGCACCTCCTGTTCACAGTAACTTTTGCTATGCCACTGTCATTCAATGAATCCCCCCCCACACACACTTCTATTTTCCCTTCTATAAGTAGGTTTGAGTTGAAGAATGACATCGAATTCACTGCTTCCTTCTCACGAGTGTTATTAATAGACTATTAAGAAAGTTTTAAAAAATCATCCTTTCCCAGGGGGCAGACACTTATCTATCATAGGAAAGTGAGCATCAGATACAGCAGCCGAGTTGAGTCTCAGCTTATCAAATGAGTCTGTATGCTAATGTATTCCTTTAATCACAGCTCTATCTCAGGTACAAGCAATTGTTACTTGAAAAAATATAATCAAGAACCAGTATTTCCGTACTTTCATTCATAGTATAGAGGACATGTGGAAAAGCATGTAACTCCATCAAATCATTGCTCAAAGAAAATCTCTCTTTGTAAAGGAGAATAGTGGGGATTGTCTGTGTTTTTACACAAAAGGAAAATTACCTCCAGCGTAAGGTTTATTTACATTTTGTAGAAACTTTCTATTATTTGGAAAAGGAATCAGATTCACAAGCTGTGCTATAAAGGTATGGAATAATTGAGGGATGATAGGTTTGGGGGGGCATCAAGAGCTGTCTTAAATTCTTCGTTCTGCATCTTCTAAGAGGAAGAAATTTTACTGTACTGAGCGTCACTTTCTTCATCATTAGTTGAAGTAAATGCCCATTCAGGAGGTTATTGAGTGGGTCAAGAATGAATATATCTCTGTGAATGCCTGGCACGGGTTTAGTCAACCACCCCTCCCACTGGAAGAAAGGAGCCATTTTTTTTTTTTAGGTTTGGTTTTTTTTTTAAAGATTTTATTTATTTATTTGACAGAGAAAGACACAGCGAGAGAGGGAACACAAACGGGGAGTGGGAGAGGGAGAAGCAGACTCCCTGCCGAGCAGGGAGCCCGATGTGGGACTCGATCCAGGGACTCCAGGATCATGACCTGAGCCGAAGGCAGTCGCTTAACCAACTGAGCCACCCAGGCGCCCGAAAGGAGCCATTTTGATAGAAGTCTTCCTGAAAGGTTTTGATAGACGAGTAAAGTGACACAGCTGTATATTTTTAAAAGGACCAAGTAGAAGGAGAATTAGAGAATCAGACATAAATATAGAGATGATCAAGTCCAGGGGTTTTCAAACACGTTAACAAAGAAAACAGTTATATAAATAAAATGTTTGACATCGCGTATAACCTCACATCAGAAGTGGAGCTTCTAGGATGGCAGCCAGCCTCTGGGCTTGTCCAGGAAGCACTCAGCCTGCCCACCAGTCCAGGAAGCTCCTCCACAGAGCCTTCAAGCACTGAGAACCACTCTAAGTCTTCCACTCATGCAATGTGATCTGTTATCTCCCCTACCCTACCACCAATAAGTTTTGAGAGTAGGTAAATGATTCAAGTGGACTCAAATGACTTTGCCCAAGGCCACTTAGTTAATTGGTTGAAGAATAGGAAATAAACTCAATTCTCCTAACTACCAATCTGGCACTCATTCAATCATGGCATACCATATTAGTCAGGGTAGGCTAAGTTTTGCTCCAATAAGAACAACACAGTATAGTGGCTTAAATCTATGATTTATTGCTCATTCATATAACATATGTTTTAGATTAGTGAGGGGCTCTTCTCTGCAATATCCTACCTCAGAGACTCGGGCTGATGGAGACTCCGTCACTGGGAATCTCCCATTGTTGTGGCAAGGTAAGAAAATGTTGGAGAGCTGAACACTAGCAATTAGATGCTTTCACACAAAAATGACACACATCTCTTCCCCCACATGTCATTCGTCAAAGCAAGTCAATTGGCACATCTTAATACAAGTAGATGGGAAAGTATAATCCTGGAGAAATAAACAGAACTGTAGACACTTCTGCTATAGTCACTGATTATTTATGTCTTTTCTTTTAATTTTATATTCTAAAGCTGGTTTAGAATCAATTATATTAAAGTTTCATATAATAGTATTAGAATATAAAAAATATTTTAAGCACAGTTGTATCATGACAAGTATAGAGTTATATATGCATCTTATAATAGTAGCCACATCTGATGTCCAAATTAACTGGAAAGTCTCTGTAGACTCCAATTTGTTGGGTCCCAGAGGGACAGTATAATTTGGATGACTCATATGGGGAAAAGTATAATAGACAACTTTTTTTTCCCCAAATCTATGCACCACTGTGCAGTGCTAACAGTAAGATTGTTTTCACTGCAAGGAAGAGAAGTTGATTCTAACTAACCTAAGGGAAGGGAGTTTACTGAAAGGCTATCAGGGATTTGAAGGAAGGTGAAAAGGGCAAGCCGACCTCAGATGTGACTGCTAATACAAAATTATGCACACAATATTGTGACCCAGGCAATCTCAGAAGCCAGGAAGCATGAACCCCAATCAGTTGTGAAGTTTGAACAATATGATCAGAGCCAGAATGCAGTGAAACCCAACTATTTTCAGTCATTCTTCCTCTATTCAAGATTCATAATCTATGGTGAGAGCTTCCAGTTATTCTAATTACGCCCTTTGACTAAGAGAAGACTTTCCATAGAGGAAGAGGAGGAAATAAGGGTTCTTAAAAAGTGGACAATGATATTGGGAAGCCCCCAGAACAATAAATGTTGGCCACACATAGCTAGGAAAAAATGCACCAATGCATCCAGGGGCACACACCCACTGGCCTCCTTAAGATTGGGCTCATGTCCCTCCTACTCAGCAGAGAGATTGTGTTATTCCATGGCTGGGCTACATTTCATCTCAACTCCTGCTTCCACTCCTATGATTTCATTTCAAAAGCAGCTACTTCAACTTCGCCATCAACTTTTCTTCTCCTATTGCAAACCATTTGCAATACCTCCTATTGCAAAAAATACTTTCCTCTTGCAAACTTCCAAATTGCTATTTTCATACTGATAGCCATATGATCCTGGAATCTAGAGAAGGGGAAACATACAGACTCAAAGGTCTTTTGAAGGATTGACTCTGACTATAATTTATTATTAGAGAAGACTTGACTGTTACTATTTCTGTCCTTACTTTGCAAGATAAAACTCTACTATACAGATGCTTCCCTAAGACAGACCTTTTTATGAAATTAAGAAGAAAGAAACTCTTCACAAAAGCCAAGTTCCCTGGTATTACAGAGCATTTTCTTCTCATGTTTTTCTAATTCATGTTTTTCTAATTCATTATTCCACAGCAGAGGTGTCACAGATTTCGTGGGGTTTTGGCATGTCAATATGTCAAACCACTTAACTCTGTTGTAATGCATCTGCTTGTCTAAATAAGAAATTTGAGTACAAACTTTTCCCCTAGACATTTCCCATAAAGTAACTCAGCTAACTTGAGGGCAAAACCTCTCATGCTTTTAAAATTATCTCTATCATGATTGGAGCCTAGTAATGAGTAAAAAAAAAAAAAATTTAAATTACTACTTCATAATGAAAGAAAAATCAGAATAGAATTGATGACGCTTATGCAAGTACCTATTTTTTTTTAAATCTGGAGATGATGTTCTAGGTTCAAATTCCTCTCCTAAATCTCAGTCATCCTCACACACTTGTCAACTTATTTATTTGTGTGAAAAACTTAGAAAAAGTGCCCTAGGGTCAATATTCAAAATACTCTGGAAAAGTCTTAAAAATTAAAGTTAGATATTTATTGAAACCGCTTGAATTAATTGTTAAAGGAAATTAAATTTCATCTATCTACTATGTATATCTGTACCTATTCTATCTATCCATCTGTGTATTGTATGTGTATGCTTTTCCTTTTCGTTCCTTTTTCCTTTCTTTTCACCAACAATGAAAACTTTAGCTGCACTAAAAAATGTTCCAAAAAAACTTTCCTGCTGCCAACAGTTTCTTCTAAGTCAAAGAACCTCTATTGTCTTTCCTCTGGTAATAAATGATAATAATTAAAGGCAAATACACAATAATTAGTCACACTAGGTTTATCCATCTGGTGTACCTGCATCCTATCACTGTGTCTTTGAAACAGATGACAAGCAGCATATTGCAGCACATCCTGCTAATGGGTCTAAGTGGAAAATGGGGAGGTAAAGAGGTCATTGAATAAAAGGTCAGCAGCAAAGAACAAGAACATTATAACATTATACCTTTTTTTTAAAGTGCTCATTGACTATTTAGCCCCGTATCCTCCAAAAACATATGTGCTTCCACAAGATACTGGTAAACCACAGAAGATCACCAGGCCTAGGAAGGTGTATAAATACTATTAATTCCATTGTTGTTGAGATCACAGTCACCATGAGCAACCCCATAGCTGCTGTTTATTGTTTGCTCCTTTTAGACCTGGTCCTGTGTTTCCTTTAAAAATACTTTTTCTCTCTTTCTGAAAATTTTGCAAGGCAGATGTTAAAATCATCCCCCATTTATAGATGAGAAATCGAATTAAGGAGAGATTAAGTAACTTCCCCCAGATCGCTTTATTTGTCAGTACTGCACCAAAGTTTTAAAAAAAAAGATAAGACATTTTTGGAAGAATTAACAAAGTATATTGAGCTGCTTATCAATTATCTTAGTTGAAGACTGACTTTAAGAGAGCTTAAAATTTTTTGGCCAAGTTTTTATGAGCAATATAGACTTTCAGAGCATAAGTTAATATGGCCATCAAGTCCTTCTAAAAATAAATATACGAACTAAGCCTTATATATGAGACAGGCACATCTTGGTTAAGACTATTAAAAATGCGTTACAAATGAATTCTCCTTTCCCCACAAACCCAAGAGAAATGGTCATTCATGGGGGCTATTGTGTGCCATGTGTATTCTGCAAGGAAAAGGAAGAATATTATTCAATTAGATAGCTGCCCCTATAAGCCAAGAAAGACCTACAATGTCTCTTTAATCTGCCTAGCACCTTCTGTACTCGGTTCATGTGACTCTAACCTCTATTCATGTTTTTTAAGGCTTGAAATGCCCTCAATACACACATTCATATATACAAGATGGGCTGGCACTTGTCACTCCATCTGTTCACACTCTCTGAATTTGTCATTAATTTCCCACAAGTAAAACATGGAGATTTCTATCAGCTTTTTTTTTTTTTTCCAAAGGGGAAGATTGGACACTTCCAGACTATTAAACATGGCCATCCCAAGTTACCAGCTTTTCTTAGGAAAAATATCCTTTTTTTTGTTGCTGTTAGGAGATCCGCACATGTTCCAAGGCCCACGAGACAGGAAGGGAATAAAAAGGTGTGGTGGTGGAAGCTAGGATGTTCAGAGTAGAAAAAAAATCCCTAGGTGCATGTTTCAAATCAGTGGAACGGGAAATGGTACCTGCACTTGCTCAGTAGAAGAGGGAAATAGGAAGAAAACAAGATCAGGGTTTTGCAATCAGTGTAAATTGTTATTCACCAAACATTTTGGCGTCTCAGCTTGTCTTTTAAAACACCTGTTGCTGACTTTAGCAGTCACAGCCTCACCAAGCAATCAAGGCATTCCCATCTGTGGTGAAATGTCTCAATTTCTCTTGTATACATCAGACCCGTCATTGCTAATGAGCTCATGGGAAGCATGCGATGTCGTATTCGGATTCTATGGCTTGCAAGTATGAAGCGGCGGGAATTAAAAATTAGAATCAGCTGAGGTTTTCCCCAACGTCCAAAGTCTGATGTTCCCCCTCTTTCCAAACTTCCCTTCTTTGCACAGATTTTCAAGATTTTATTCAAATCAGGACGTCAGGCATTTTGGCTTGATTACACTTCTCTTTGATGTCTCTCTCGTCATTGGAGGATGGAAGCCACCCGTTGTTCTGACCTCTTCTTCCTCTGAATTCTGCATCCAATTCGATAGCCATGAACTGCAAAGTCTGTGCCTTTATATCAGATCTGTTCTCTCCTTAACTGTTTCATCACTACTCCACCAGTGTCTTAGGAGAGATACTTGCTATTTCTCACAGATTTTGTCAACAGCCTTTAAACAGTCTCTCCTTGTTCCCCATTCTGTGCTCCCCTTCGCCTTTTAATCCAGCATTCAAATTGCTTACCACAAAGGGTTTTCTAAAAGATAAGTCAGAAATAAGAAGTCTGAACTCCCACAGTGCCTTTTGAGATTCCTCGTGACCTGACTGTAGCCCCTGTGTGTCCATCTTTACCTCCAGCCCCCTCTCCACTGGGAATCCCTTGCTCCTTTTTCAGTGAAGCTCTGCTGTTCTATGAACATTGGGCCGGTCTCTGCCTTCTATCCCTCCCCTCGGGTCCTTATTGTATCCAATGCCTTGCTTCCTTTAAGAGGAGCGGAAATGGGTGACATTTCACATGGTGAATGTAGTGCTGTTGGGTCCTGTTGATTCCTGAACTTCTATGCTCAGCAGGATTCTGATGCTGTGTCTGGGATTGGCAAGAGTAGTAGAAGTAGATTAGCAATGCCTTACAATGATGAGGAAAGGAGGAGGGTTGAAATGTTACTCCCTCCATGCAACCTTCTCCAACTCCCCCAGAAGGATTAATTGGCTTGCTCCTTTGTGTTCCTACAGCATCTTGAGCTTTTCTATTCACACCCTTTATAGTCCCTGTAATTAGTTCCTTGCATATCTGTCTCCTACATTAGACCCTGAACTTCTCCAGGACATGGATTAGATAAAGGACACTTCCTAAATCTTTGTTGAATGACTTCTCACTCTGTTCTGATTCCACATTATCATGGTGGTTCTAGATCAGTGTTTGGCAAACGACTACAGCCTGCCTGCAGGCCAAATCCAACTCACTACCTGTTTGTGCAAAGTATTGCTGGAATAGGGACATGCCCCATCATTTATTACCTATGGCTACTTTCACATTACAACAGCAGATAGAGCTGAGTGGTTATGAGGGAAACCCCATGACCTGAAAACCTAAAATATTCACGTGGTCATTTACACATAAGGCCTGCTGACCCCAGTTCTAGAGCTTAAAAATAAAGGCTAAGATCCCATGTTCCTGAAACACAATCTAAGGAACTTCAGGGCCATGATATGGGAAGTGCTCAGCTCCAGTGAGAGACCCCTTCCTCCACTCCAAGGTCAAAGCTCCTGGTAGAAGCTCATAGGGTTCCGTGAGTTCCTAAATGATTTTTTTTTTTTTAAACTTTCAGAAATCTTGCCCAAAGGATACTTCACCAAAGCAGGGCATAACCCTTACCATTAGTATGGTCTCTGAAGCTCTTATGAAAATCTTCTGGGCTCTGTGGCTGGGCCCAGCACTGCTCTTTGAACTCAGCCCCAGCCCTTGGCCTTCTATCGATGTGTTAGTGTAACAATGCTGAATGAAGAGCAGGAACCGCCGTATCTACTGTCTTCTTGCTTCCATCCCTAAAATCTCATGTCCTGAGACAAGCTCAGCGGACTACAGCCCAAGTGACCTAATTGTCCCCTAAACTGTAGATGGTAATTTGTTCTTACAAATCTTGCCATTGTGTAGGCAGATTGCCTGTTCTAAGCCTGGCTCCTTCAATAAATGATTGGCTGTTCAACCTTGGGAAAATCACACCTCTTTCTAATCCTGAGTATGCTTCTCTGTAAAAAGGGGCCTTGTAGATTGTTGTGAAAAAGCAATACAATCATCCACGAAAAGCATATGGCAGAGCTGTTGTCCCCAGCAGAGCATTGGCTTCTTGTCTATTTTGCTTTCAGCATTCCAATCAGTTCATCCTGCCAGCTTCTCATATGGTATTAGGTCTTTCAATGTAAATGTGTCGGCCTCCAGGTATTAGGATCACACCCATGACTTCTTTGACTTGTGGTGTCCTGAAACCTCATTCGGAGGGCTCTGACCTGCATCAAAGGTCTGTCCCTGCCTGGGACAGTTCTGACAAGTCAAAACCAGCCTCACCTTGAGAAGTGGCATAATTCTCCAGATATCTGAACTGTCAAGTCCCCTCCAGATTTTTTTTCTAGATTTCAAATTGGAAGAAAAGCATCCCCTCTTTCTAAAAGCCAAGGGTGCCCTAGTTATAAGCTTTGGGGGTCATCTAGTCCAATGTCCATGGTTTTTTGCACAGCCCAAGATCTCTAGGATCAAAAGTGGCTGCACCACCTAGCCTTGAGAGTTTCTGGTTCTAAGTTGATTGGCCCAGAACCAGAAAAAAAAAAGAAAAAAAAAGAAGAGGCAGAAAAAAGAACAGATGTATTTCTTTCTTCCCCTTGAGCATTATTTTTCTGATTCCATCCTGGAAACCAAAGTAAAACATGTTTTGATTATATTTACAAATTTATCTCATCGTTCTGGAATGTTGGACTACATTTTATCTTTGGAAAGGGACATCAGTAAAGTGCCTTCTGGGCATGGAGCTTGCTAGCCTGCAGTGACTTCCTCTGCAGGACACCAGGCACAAAGGGGCAGCCAGGGAAAAGAAATATCTCCTTTGCCTAACGCATGGCCCCCAATATGCATGACTACTCCCTCAAGGGTCTGAATGCGCAATGGGGTCTTCTGATATTTGCCTCTTTAACAACAAACATTTTGGGGAAGGCTGGACAGCTGCCACCACCTTCCAACTGCTATCACTGCTGTGACTTTCTCTGCCCTCGTCCCATCCATCTTCCTCTGCTACCAGCAAAATCCATCTAAAACACAAATCTGATCATGTCACTTCCCCTCTAACAAACCATCAGTGCCTGCCCATTGCTCAAGGGATAATGTCTTAAACCCATTAGTAAGACTCACCTGCATTCACGATCTGGCCCACTAGCTCTCCCTGGCAAATCCATCCTTTTCTTTAAAAACTCCACTCTCCTAACTTCCCTCATTCTTTCTTCAGCATTCCATCACAATGGGTGCATGCATTTAGCACTAAAATACTTTATACAAGAACCATTAACATCTCTGCTACTCTATTTGGCACACCTTGAGGGCAGAGACTATGTCAAACGTTTTGCCCAGTAGCCATCTGACGCCATGATTGGCAACACAGAGGTAAAGTAGAAATGTTAAAGGAATGAACGCAACTTGATGTGGAATCCCGTCTGCATCTCATTCTCAGACCCTCCGTGTTGTATTTTCATGGCTCGTCTCTCCTAATAGACTTTGAGGGTAGGAATGCTATGTCTATTTATCTTCCACTGTCTTAAGCTTCTGTATATTTCTGGCATGTGAGAAAAGCTCAAAAATGATTGTTGAAGAAAAGATTAAGTTTTTTAAAATGTTAAAAAGTAAGTACACTTGGAATCTATTTTCAGGCAATTTTCTCTCCCCTTGGATACGTAAGACTGCCTGCTGATATCAGGTAGACAAAAGTCTTATATCAGTTAAAAAAAATGCTGAGATTTAAGCACGGGTAGAGAAGAGGAAGAGATTACTTCTGGTTGCAATGATATATTTATTCAACAAATAAGTACTGAGCACTTAGTGTAAGCCTGGCACATGCTAGGCTCTAGGAAGAGGAGGGAGATTGGAGTCCTAGGATTTCAAAAGCTCATGGCCTTAGCAGAAGCACAGACTATTGCAAGGAGGATGATAGACATAGTAGTTAGCAATGGGCACTATGGGAACAGAGACACAGCTCCAGAATCTGCCTGGGAGTTGGGAGAAGGGAGGGGGTTGGGAGTGTGTGGACATGCAGAGATGGGCCTACAATGTAACCATGCTGTGAATGGTGGGCCAGCACTACGTGGACACGGGGAAGAACATTGTAACGACTAGCCTGGGAGTCCTTCACCAGTCTTGATAAGAAATCCTAGGACAGTCACTCTTACCTTGACTCCTGCCTCCTGGCCGCAAGGCAGTCACTCCAACAATGGATACCAGGATATTGAGGGCTCTGAGAAAGAACCAGAAAGGCCAAACTCCCAAGAGAAGACTGGCCCCAAACCAAATGTCCCCAAAGTGCCCCAGCACAGAAGAGCAGGGAGGATCAGTTCAAACCCTAAAATCTACCTGAGAAGCCATTCCAAGCCTCCAACTATTGATAGGGGCTTGGTGGAGATAGAAGGTAGCATCTTCGCTTTTGAGCAGGTTTTCACTGGGTGTTGCCATATATTTGAAATAGGCAATTAATCCATTGACTTTGATTTTTATTTTTGAAAACTAAAACCTCGATTACATGGGAATTTCGGACGTTTTTAACTCTTTCTTATAAATGCTCTTTCTGGAAACATTTGGGTGTGACCTCAAACAGAGACGCATTTCCACTCTACTTGTGCAGAGCTGAGAAGAGAGTAGGCTCCTGATAAATGTTTTTAAAAACGAATTTAACTGAATGATTGTATGTTTCATTCCCATTTGTGTTGGACACTGCAGGCATAGAAAAATGAGTTCGACTGAGTATCCCTCTTCAAAGAACCAAAAATTCAGTGGGAAGGAAGCTTGGAAGAAAGTAAAATAAGAACAGAATAAGTACATCTACAAACAAATTGCTAAGGAAATTCAGAAAAGGGAGAAATTACATTTTTTTTAAGGATCATCAGGAAGAGCTTCAAAGAGAAGGTGGAATTTGAGGACCATTGGTTTTCCTGAGCTAGATCTAGGGTTAAACATTTCTTACTCATCACTTTACAAAATGCTTTAATGCGATGCAAAAATCGGTGCTCTCCCAACAACAATGTATGCCACCATTGAAATTGGAAATTAAAGTAAGAAAGAATAAGGAGAAGGACCAGAGGAAGTGAGAGGAGAAACAACGTATCCCCAGATTTATTCCTTCACAGCCCATCATTCCTTTATCACTGTTATAGGGATTTCTAATAATGGCCATTTTGTTTCTAGGGTGCCCGGGTGGCTCAGTCTTTTAAGTGTCCCACTCTTGGTTTCGTCTCAGGTCATGATCTTGTGGTTGTGAGATGGTCATGATCTCAGGGTCCTGAGATCAAGCCCCTGTTGGGCTCTGAGCTCAGCAGGGAGTCTGCCAGAGATTCTCACTTTCTGTCTCTGTCTGCCCCTGCCCCCCCCCAACCCTCAAATAAATAACTAAATCTTTAAAACTAAAAATCTGGCCATAGGTTTCTAAAGCTCTGAATGCATGCCACATTTACATCTGGGCATTTATTTAGGGTTTCCAAAGTCCTTCACTACATCCTGTTTCATTTAATTCTTCTCATAACTCTAACAAATAAATAATGCGGGTGGTAGCAGCCCCAAGCTTATTTCACAAACGCTGGAGCTCAGCAAGTCTCCTCTTCCAGGTTTTTTCAACAACTTAGAAGGAGGGAATGAGGTTTCTCACTCTTGTCTTCCAGCTCCCTCAACATCATGCTGCTGTTTCCCATAGAGTTTTTAAAAATTTCTACAGCTAGATTTACTTTAATAAAAATAATTGTGAAAGCTTCCCTAAAACTACTTCATCCTATAAAAAACACACATCAAATTCTATTTTCAGTCAGCCAAAATTGGCCTCCCTTGCTTGCTTCTTACCCTCATGCTAGGTCATTGGTGGAGCATTGTTTAGGGTTTTTTTGGTGGTCTTTTTTTTTTTTTTTTCTTTTCCATCTGGAAAAGAAGGGTTTTGTGTTAGAAGGAATGAAGTCCGTGAGAACAGAAATGCCAGAATAGGCTACGTTAGTTCTCGAAGGAAACAGGGCAGGTTACAACATTTTAATAGTGGGACTCCTTCATCCAAGATGGAACAAGACCAAAAAAGGGGTCGCCCATGACACGGGAGAGATAAGCTCCATCTTATGGGTCCATAATAATGGCTGCCTAAAGCCACATTAAGAAGGTGGCTGGGCCAGCATTGAGTGTGCTGGGTCAGAGATCATGATGGCTGCAATAGGCCTGGGGTGTCTGGGTTCCCTCTCCAGAGATCCTGATTGTGTCTCACTCAGGACTTCCCTATTGGGTGGCACATTCATAGAGGCTGATGAACTTATACTCCTGTTCTCTAGGGCATTAACCTGACTTCAGGGCTGCCACTTTGGTATTTTCCAGAGGTTTTTGGTTTTTTTTCCCTTTTATATATATGTGGCTCATTCATTACATACTTTCATGCCTCTACTCACTCTCTATTCCTTTACGTTATAGATTTCTTTTTTCTATACATTTCTTTGAAAAAGATCCAAAGCCAAGTTAAAATAAATAAGAGTCAGGATATGGAGGTGAAATTATCATATGTGATGACTTAAACTTTTTTTTTGGGGGGGGGCTATAAATGATTTTGCTTAATGTAAAAAAACCCAGAGAATATAGAAAGTACAATGAAGTATTTACTATAATCCTCATCCACAAAAATAAGCATTAGCAATATCCTCTAGTATGCTCTTTATTTTTTTTCTATTCATATACAAAATTATTGAAGGAATACTTTATATGTAATTTTGATTTCTACATTTTTACATCCTATTTTAACAAAAACATTTACCACGCGTCATATGATAAAATCTTTGTAAGTAAGCTTTTCAATATCCAGACTTAATATTCAGACAGAAGTCTCAAGGCTCTCCCCTAAAAACATAATGCTCAAGTCTGTCAATCTAACAAAGTAATACCAAAATCCACTCAATGACGCTTGCTCCCAACTGAGGTCTCACTGATTCTTTTCCTTCCTTATATCCCAAGTGAGAAACCTGTAATCTTCAGCCCTACACCTCTTCTTACATACCCCGTGTCTCTCCACCCTTGTCATGTCTGTCCTAGAGGACACCATGACCTCGGCTGGTCTTTCTGCCTCGTCTTCCACCTTGACCGCTCCAAAGCCCGTTCTTCACAGAGCAAGCCATAGATCTTTCTATAAATCAGACAATGTCCCTCTCCTGTTTGACACCCTCAAACCTCTGCCCTTTGCATTTGGACTAAAACCCATGTTCCTCACCACAGTCGATGACCCCCTCCAGTCTCTGCCTGACTGTCTTTCTGCCCATCCCCTACAACTCTCCCTCATTCCCTTACCTGAAATGATCTTACTGTTTGTCGATCTGTTGTCCATTGGCTTATTTGCATGTTTAGGGCCTGTTTCTCTCCACCAGATTATAAGCCCCGCCTCATGCCTGCACCTGTCTGCTCATGGACTATCTGCCCAGCCTTCAGTGGTGGCTGCCATCTGGCTGGCATTCAACCAGCATTCGCTAAACGGATGAATAATATTCCACGGCAAATTGTTTTACCCATCCTTCAGTTTTAAAACATTTATCTGCTCAATACATTCCTCTGGCTTCAAACAATATTGACATAATCTGATAGCATTATTCCTCTGGTACCCATCCCCACCCACTGTACTCTCTGCAGACCCCCATGGATGGATCGCCAGGATTTGAGCCCACGGGGCCTTCTCTGGGCATTGCTGGAGAGTCCCCATCATGTTGCCTCCCCTGCCAGGCAGACACCCCACTCTTCCCATCCCTGGATACTTTCATGGGCTGCTCTCTTTGCTTCGAACACCCATTTTCCCATTGGTCTAGTCCCAGGCTTCCCTCTCTTCCTGGGGAAATCTTGCAGTGGTATTACGGGATACAAGAGAGGAATAGCGCCTGGCCTCTGGGAACTTATACCCTAGTGAGACAGACAGTAAACAAATAATCAGAATAAAGACACAGCAACACAATGTAGATAACAACATACAAAGCCAGGGTGTGGTGACAGAAGAAAGAAGGCATGTTTGAAACGTGACTGTTGGAGCGGAGACCTGAAAATAAGCTATCATTATACTTAATTTTTACTTTTCCCGTGCGGTCATATGCCCTGTTTATCATATTTAGATGCCAGTTTTATCTTTCCTCTTAGTTTTTAAGCTGCCAAAGGGCTGATTTCCTGTCTGATTCACAGCACTTATGCACAGCACACATGTCCATATATGAAAGAGGGGGGGCAGAAAGAAGAGGTGGGGGTCAGGGGTGGGTAGAAGGAGGGCAGGAGAAGGAGAGGAGCAAGGGAGGCGAGGGGAGTAGAGAGGGATGCGAGAAAGGAAGGGAAGGGGAAAAGAGATAGCATCTTTCAGGTTGGGTGCTTGCCACTGAGAATTTGAACATTGTACCACTAAGGTGGTGCAGAGCTAACCAGTGGGCCTGAAACAGCAAGGATTTGATTGCCAGCGCAAGGCATCATTGTACTGAGGTCAGTCACCCTAGGCACAGCCTTAGCTTTGGCTCAGGCCAATGATTTTTTTGCATTCTTCTCTGTTCCCATAACTTTACACTCTGTATTACAGCAAAAGGATGGTCTAGGGATCCATCCTCCTTTTCCCTTCCGAAAATGGACCGGTTGCCATTTAGCACATACAACCTTGTAAAGTCCTTCGGGCCAGCTCTGATTTGGATTTAGAAAGCTCAGGGAAGTCAGAGCTACCTTTGAACCCTGCCTGCATGGGGGGGCATGGAAGATCTCCAAGCTGTGCCAGGCCCTCCAAGCCCACGCAGATGGTGAGCAGAGGGACCACCCTGGACTTGGAGCTGCTAGGGAGGGCCGATGATGGGAGGCAGAGAGAGCAAAGCGGGTGAGACAATCTACTCTTCTCAGATGGCCTCCCTATAGACTAGAAATAGTAAAGTTGCCTCCTTTCTTTGTTCTGGCCCCTGCCCCAATCTTGTGGGAAGGACTGGAGCATTCCCAAGACCCCCGGACCCCCAGGGAAGCCAGGTGCATCTTCGAAAGGAGCGCACCTGCCCCCAGGAGCAGAGAAGCTGCTAGCCTGGCCCCAGGTACAGAGCTAAATGCCGTGGCAGGGCGAGGCAGTGGACAAGGAGGCTATGGAGGACAGAAGTTGATATTTATTGAGCATCTACTTGCATGAACCTGGCATTCTGTCAGGCAGCTGACAACGTGCTCTCTTTGAATGCCCACCACAGCCCTTGAGATAAATATTAATACCCTCCTGTCACGGATGAGAAAGTGGAAGCTCAGTCCTGCTGAGCTTGAATGTCTCGTCAAGTTCACTCCACTGAGGTTCAAACCGTTCCTCCTGACCTCTAGGAGATCAGCGTCAGCAACTCACTATCGATGTTTCTCAAGCATCTAGAATTGCACCGAAAATGGAGCAGGCCACTGATAGTTTCACGGTGCTGAAAGGAATAGACTAGTGAGCGAAAACACAAACTCCTGACTTTGGACATGCAGTTGTTAGTATGCATCTGGATGAGATTAACAACTCTGGAGAGAGAATCCACTTGGGGCCTGGACCAAGCCGGCATCATTATTGGTGACCCTGGGCACATTGCTGAACCCTCCTGAGCTTTATTTTCTTAATCTATAAAACAGAGACCCAACTACTCACCTTCTCAGATCACGGGGAAGATCAGGGCAAGAAGATGAGACAGCACCCAACCCAGTGCCTGGCACCCATGGGCTTTCAAAGCATGTTTGTCATTTCCCCCACTTACCGGTGAACACATGGGGTAAAGGGCCGTGGGAAAAATGTGTCGGACATTTGAGTCCATGCGCTCTAAGGTCATGGAAATTCCTTCCTGCCCTGGCCCAGGCTACCCCTGCAGGGTTTAATCTGGCCTTTCTAGCAGATTTGTCATTTTGATTTCTCTTTTCCTCTTTTCTCTTTAATGTCCATGAACTGGAATGGGATCAGGAAGTTCTGTGCAGACAGGCTCCAATAAGGTGTCACGGGCTGAGGTTCTGTCTTCATGAAGGCTTCCAGCTATTAGAACACCCATGGTTGGACTCTGATGGAAGGACAGGGTCCCTCTGGGCCTGTCCACATGACCTTGCTGGTGTAATCCAAGACCCTGTGGACACTGATGAGGGTGGAGATGGTCTCAGTCCCAAACAAACAAAAACCCACACCGATCTGCAGATGGCTGAATCAGAAGGTGGGACAATTGTCTAAGGTGGGACAATTTAGGAGCAATGTTTTCAAATCGAATTTTTAAAAAAAAAGACATAATTGTTTTCGTACATCCAGACTCATCCCCTGAATGGGGAGGAAATGCCCAGGAAGGGGGAAAAACGTCCCGGGGCCATTATCAACCCCCTTCATCTGCTCCCGGCCAGCAATGTGTGGGTTGCCATGGTGACGCAGGGCTGACCTCTCACTTTTTACTCTTCCAGGAGCTAAAAAGGTAAAAATGAGCCATTTGGTCTCAAATGAAAATCAACCTCCCTCAGTTAAAAGATGTTAAATCGCTTTCCCTTCGTCAAACCTAATGTTCCGTAGCCAAGTTTTTAAAAAAAAGAAATGGGGTGGTGAGGAAGGAAGCAAGCGAGAGGTCTTAGAAGCAGAGATGCAGGGCTGGCGGGGCCCTGCAGCAGGGACAGACCTCAGGGGCCGCAGAGGCCGGCGGCCCACGCCCCGCAACTTTCCCCCGGCTCACAGTCGCTGCTCTCCTGCTTCCTCCGACCCGCGCTGGCCCCATGGCGCTGCCTCCAGCTCGTTCTGGCTGCCTGCCCCTTCTGCTTGCTTGGCGGTGGTACCTGGTGTGGCTGGACCGTGGGCTTTTATTTTTTCATGTGCAGGCAAGTTGGGTCAGAAAATCAAAATATTAAAAAAAAAGAAAAAAAAAAGAAAAGAAAATCAAAATATTGATTGAACCCGTTAGCAGTTGTGCAACCCATTATTAGCCACGCGCCCCATGCAAGAGCGGGCGGGGCACATTCATTTGCTGTGATTAATATGCTGAAGTGCGTTTCTGCAGCCTCCCAGGCTACTCCGCCAAGCGGCCAGGAACATGAGCACTCAGAGCCTGGAGAGCAGGACCACCCAGGCCAGGATGCCTCTTGTCTGATCAAAAGCACAGGTTGGGCAAGTGGGAGAGGTGTGCGGGATGGCTCTGGGAAGCAGGCATGGTCATGCCCAGGGGCTAGAAGCAGCTTGCCGCCCATTTCTGGCTTTCTGATGCATGGTAGGGCAGCTGGAGATTGGCCCTTCTTTCTCTTTTCTCTCTCTGCCTTGGCCGGTGGAGGAGCCGAAGGCCATCCATCCACCTGCAGAGCATGTGCAAAGGCAGGGAGACTCCACTTCGGCTTCAAATGAGTCATCAGTTTCATTTTGATGCAAGTTTCTAAGCACGTGGGCTAGAGCTGTCAGATCTTCCTCTATATGTGAATTACCTTTAATTATAAGCTAGGCAAGAGCTACAGATTTATCACTACCAGACTTGTTTTTAATCCTTTAACTTCTCGAGAGTGGTAACATAAAGAAAAATTGTAAAGAGTAAGAGTGGATGTCGGAAATGGGACTAATTCTTATCAAAGAGATTGCTTTGGAATCTCCTTGAGCAAAATCCTAGGTTTTTCCAAACCTTCTTTAGAAATCCCAGGGGTCAAACATACAGGGAAAACTAATCAGTGATCAATTTCCATAAGCCCGACATCGGAAATAGAGGAAACCAGGTTACAAAGTGATAAACCTGGAGGGGAAAAAATGGTGCCCAGGTTCATTCATTCATTCATTCGTTCCAAGGATGGACACCCCTTAGTCATGGTTCTTCAAACACTGATAGCATTTGGCACAGACCTGCTAGTTTAATAATCTTAAACTCTTTGGTATCATCAGCTTCCTGTGGCAATAGAACTCACAAAGTGCCTTCTCTGCTATGTTCATGACATCTCTTGGATCCTGCCTGACACAGGCTGTCCCTGAAATGTGGGGAAAAGGTCTCTTTTATGCTCCACACACACACATACACCCCCAGCCACACACACATACGCGTTCATGGTCCATATTTCTAGTGAGGTCTCAGTGGTCATCTTACTCTCAGGGGCCATTGCTAAGCCCATGCTCTGAAGACAGCTTAGTTGCATTAGACTCTTTAATTGGCTGGCATTTAAAAAGTTTAAGGGGTTAATGCTTATAAGGAGGAGGGAAAATACACTACAGTGCATGCGTTTTGATCTGCGGTTCAAAACATACATCCAGATGAAAACGGCAAGCCTCATCGCCAACACACAATTCCTTTCTCTGCCTCCCCGTCCCTCTCCTTCGCCCTCCACGATCTTACAGATCTCTGTGTGATTAGAGAGCTGCCGATAAGTGAATGGCCAATGGTATTCTATGATTTCAGTGTAGTCTGAAGATTAAATCCCTATGAAAATAATATATCTCTTCTCCACTCCCCCCACCCCCTCCCCACTAGAAGCAGCTGCTTTTCACATTTAAATGTACCAGGGGTAACAAGAGCCTCTTTTATCAGCTACTCCTATTCATAAGGCATTAAAATATATGCCATTTCTTAATCCCTAGTGCAGCTCTAACGGGCTTCAGCTTTGTGCTGAAATAGTACGTATCTTTTAAAAGTAGCTGATGGAAATCGTCTTCTAAACCAAATCAGTCTCTTAAAAGCAGTCTCCCCCAGGTTTACACAGAACATAAATGCAGTCCCTGACACAGTGTGTGTCCAGCCTCCCCCCCCCCCCCCCCCCCCCCGCACCATAAAGGGCTTGAGAAACAATGCCAGAGTTTGTTTATAAGTAGCCCCAGTGACTTGGCAAGCTGCGTCCCTCCCTTCTCTCCTCTTTCCACCCTGATCCTGTACCCATCATTACAACAGCACAACTTGGCATGGTACAGCACCTCTTCTGGGAAAGGATTTCTACATAAGCCAATCGGCATTTGCTGAGCAAGGTCACTTTCAGACCGAGCTCCTTCTGAAAGCAACCTCTCCAGGAATAGTGGGAGAGGGGGTCTGGATGTGGATCAGGGAGAAAATCACCTGGATTCCTAGTTAATCCACGGGCCTCAAGAGGAGCGGATGCAGGATTGGTGAATTTTGCAACCCCTGAGAAAGCTATTTGATAGGCAGGTAGCTGATAGAAACTAACATAGCAATACCATATATGTGTGTATAAGTATATACAGATAGATAGATAGATATGCACACATAAACTGCATTATCTGCATCAGCTAATACCATTGGTTACCTGTATAATCATCTAAAAATAGCATTAGAAGCACTATTGGTACAAAAAGAATATGTAAAATACAGACAAAAATAAATTGTCCTGAGACAAAAATAAATAACTCTTGCGGCTACATCTCTGCTAAAACTAGTTCCCTAATATCAACTCTTTTCCTATATGTTTAAATTAAAGCTGCCCCTTTTAAATAAGTTCTTTCTAAATAACAACAGCAACAACAAAACTAAGTAAATATTCAAACTTTCTTCACAAATATATCTAGTTTTCCATCACCCGTAAAATTAGTGGTTTTCTAGTCTCTGGCATTATTGCTAAGGAAGAACAGAAAAAGGTGGCAGAAATATTTGTGGTATTTTGTGTTCAGCTCTATGCTCATTTTCACTTAGAATCTTACAGAAGGTATTTCAGGGGCAAAAAGTGTCACATTCATCTAACGTTTCACTCAAAGTTCCAGTTTAGAAGTGTTTTTTTTTTTTTTTTTTCTCAAAGCAAGTGAGCGTTACTAGAAGCGTTTTGGATTATAAGTCCCTCTGGCAGATACCTGCTTTTCAAATTGCTGTGAATTTGCTTTTTCAGTCTGATTCTCTCTCTCTTTTCTTGATTTGAAGCTGAAGTGCTCAGGGTACTCTTTGCTTTGTAGAATATGTTTCTTTTTTACCTATAAAATGTCACAAAGTTATAAAGGAGGAGGACCGTCTAGTAAGATTTACCCCCTCCCCCATGAGCTAGTCAAATGGGGAAGAAGGGTCCATTGGGAACAAAAATAAGGCATGTGTGAAATATACACATGACTACACCATCCTTTCAACCCTTTTGTGAAAAGTATCCATGTCCCAGAGGTTGTAAGGTTTTTAGTAAGAAGGGAAAAATCTTCAGGTAATTTTAAATGCCCTTAAACACCATTAAAGGAAAAACTTCATTCAAATCACTGCAATTTATTGAAAAATCTTACTTTCTGGGGGCGGGGCGGGGGGGGGGTGATGATGATTGTTTCTGAATCATGTAACCCGACTGCCCTCTTCTGGATAGAAAGTGAAATGGTAACAGCCTGAAAGATTTCAGAGACCAATACAACATGCTGATTATCCTATCTCCGATTATAAGTTTACGGCTAGAAAATCTATAATGATGAAGACATTTCCATTTGCATGTTAGAAACTGAGAATTATAATCACAAACTAAGTAACCTGACTTTCCCCAAATCCGAAATGACGTGCTTCCTAGTGTTTTTTCGTCAACATTTCTGCCTTTTGTACTATTTTCTTTTATATTTGAGATCCTCATGTGAGACTCAGGAATTCATATAAAGCCAGGATGAGGAAAAAGAATGGCTTTGATATTTCCACAACTTTAGGAAAAACTGACGTAAAGTGAGCCAAGCATTTATAAAGCTTGCATTCAGTTTGCAGGAGGAACTCACATTTATTGAAACCTCTCAAAGTAGGTTGTCAGTAATTAACTACATCATATGTTAGAGATAAAAAGCGAAATGAAACTATTCTCAATTAAAATAAAAACATAAAAAATAACTATTATGTAATTCCATAATTCAGTGGGACCTTACTTGGTATTTGGTAGAATTATCAATGGGATAGTCTTAGATCCATCAATTTTTCCCCCTTTTTTCTGCCTTGGGCGATACAATCTTATATATCAGTATCATAATTAAAGAGCTTTGGGTTTCCTTCTTTTTTGCCATTTTACATCTGAAAAATGGTATAACAAATTCAAGATGATTGATAATTCTGGATAGAGAGTCATTAAATGCCAACAGAAAAAAAATTTACCCTCAATTATAATCGTGATACTACGTCAAACAGATAGAGGAAATCCTAATTCTGAGCTCTATTAAAATGCACTTATTTCAATTTCCAGTTGCTATGTGTGTCCTATTAACAGCCTGACATTTTGAGTAGTACATTAATTCATATGAATTGGGTTTTAAATGAAAGCTTTCAAGTCAACCTTTATGGAACACTGAATGTGCAATAAGCCCAGAATTAACAAGAGAATGAAGTGATACTTTTTCACCAAGCGAGCTTCTTGTATGAAGGAGCAAAACCTGAACACTCCAAATTATAAAATGCTTTCATTTCAAGGGCCTCGCCCATAAGTAAAGCACATGCTGATTTCATTGTATTTTTCTCTAGAGACCTATTAAGTAGTTAAGAGCAGATATAATTCTTGTCTGCAGTTAGAAAATTAAAGGTCAGAGGTTAAGTATGTGTCTTGCCAGGTAGGCCTCAGCTGGTTCTCCACCTGTCAGGCACCAGAGCTGGGGACAAATTCCAAAAGATCACATAAAGCGGGCTAAGTATACACGTAATTGGGCAAAGCTTACATAGGTCACTGTTAGCAGAAGAAGAGAAAACAGGGTCCCCTGATTGTCTAGTTTTCCAGTGGGGTTCTGTGCTCCAGTGGAGGGACCCTTCCCTCTTGTGGGTCCCTTTTGATAGGACAAGTGTAAGAAGTGCTTCTGGAAAGTGAAGTGGGTTGTTCATCCCTAGGCAGGCTGGCTCAAGGGGCCCCAAACTTGGCAGTGGTCGGGGAATGCTGGCTGTGCACACATGAACGTGGGCAGAAGGACATTGCTGCCCCCTGCTGGGAGTAAGAGCCCCATCCTGTTGGAAGAGGAGCCCCTGCCTTCAGCTAGCCTGTTTTCCACATACCCTGGAAGAGGATCCCAAGGTCACATTTGGCCAATCTGGCTCAGGCACCTCACTGTATTAATGAAAGAGCGCTGAATTAGAAGTCAACTTCTTCCCAAGCTCTGCCATCTTGTGAGCACTATTTCCGCCATGGAACTACTTCCTCTCTACCTCAGTTTACTCATCTGTAAAATGAGGGACACAGATCCAGTGCTTCCTAAAGCCCTTTCCTGGCTCGAAATCCAAATATTCTTAGTCACTTGTCATTTCCATGGCACTATATCACTAAATTGGGTACCTGACTATCTCCATGAACAAAGGACACTAATTAATTGTGTCAAAAATCTAAAGAGTTATGAAAATTTTTATATCAATTATTCCCCCTAGATACTAGAATGAACCAAATGATGGCAAACCATTAGATTTTATGACTTTCTCACTTATGTAATAAATCTGGAATGACCTGACTCTCTCTCTCTCTCTCCCTTTTTTTAAGTTAATAAGGTCAGTGGTTTCTGTTCCCACAGAAAACCACTTCTGTCCAGGAGCAGGAGAAAAGTCAAGTCATTGTGGTCCAAGGTGTTGGGAGAGAAATTGAGAAACCTGACAGCACTTTTAGGGGTGACGTTAAGATACAGCCGGGATATGTGGTCCTCTTGTCTGGAGGGATGCTGGGTCTTCTGGAAGGAGTCTGTCAGATATGGTTTCCCCGGTTTGGCTGGTCAAAGAATTGTGACCACAGAGGCTGTAGACTCAGGTACTAGCTGTCTTGTGCCAATGGAAACTCCCAGAGCAATGGCAGCTGCTGTCCAGATCTAGAGAATCCGAGAAAGTAGAGAATCAATAAAAATAAAAGATAACATAAACCAAACTGTCATGTCTACCTTGATTTCAAAGTAACACCCATGTCACCATTTAAAATACTTGCCCTAATCCACTTAAATCCATTGTGACTTCCCTACTGGAGTTACTGGAACATGTCCTAGAATCCCTTAGAATATAAGTTCCACAAGGACAGATATTTCTGTCTGCTTTGTTCATTGTACTCACAGTAACTAGAATGACGCTTGGCGCCTAGTTGGAATGCGGGACATAATTATGGCGGAAGTCTTGGTGGTGGAGGGAGTAGAAATCGAATTGGAGGGGTGGAGGTTGTGATGGTAGAGATGGAGAGGAGAGTAGTGGAGGTGGAGGTGAGGGAGTTGGACATAGTGGTAGAGGTAGAAGGAGGTGACAGCGTTGCTGTGGCCACTATGGACTATGGATTGTGAAGACTTCTTAAGATGGGTCTGGTTGTCACAGGAGCAAATGGTTTGAAGAAGTACCCTGGAATTGGAACTAGTATGACAGAATTCCCCATAAGGCAGCTTGAGTTCCTGCTTTCAGTGAGTCTACAGAGGAAGAATTCATCTTTAATGAATTAAAGATTCATTACGAGAGCCAACGAATCTCTGTTGTCTTCTTATGCAAGCTTGAATTCTTGAAAGGACCTCCTCCACCCTGGAAGCCTCAGGCCCCTCATCTTCCTATGGCTTTCCTATATGGCTTTCAAGCCAGCATTGGTCCTACTTGAACTCAACCATCACCCAGGACTGGTCACTGCCTGAGGACAGTCACTGCAAGGTTCTGATCTTGTGGGAGCTCTGTTAGAGAAGTCCAACAACCAAATCGAATGAATTCAAGTCTCTCTTTAAAACCTCCCAGGGGCTCCCCAGGTACGATGGGCTTAAACCTTGCCCAAGCCATGACAGCACCCCATCCCCACCGGTCTCTTCTCTGACCTAATCCTCTTGGGGGCATAATCCACTCAGCCTATCCTCCATGTGCCCTTCCATAAACCTATGACACTATTCCACATTTTTCACCCACCCTTTCTCTTTATCCCTCACTCCTTTCTCTTCTTGGAGAATCCTTCTTCATTCTTTGAAATCCCTTCAAGAACCACTTTAAGCCCATCCTCCAAATTCCATCCTTTGAAACCTGATTTTCCTTTCACTCCTTTTGAAGACTTCCACGCAGGCACCCTATTTTTTCTTCCCTTGTCCAGGCAGAGTGCCCCTCCATGGTGCCCCCTTGGCATCTGGGCATGTTCCTGCCTCAGCATGTCTGACTCTATGGAATCACGTTCACATGTCCATCCTCCACCACTGCCTATGTAATATTTGAGAACACAGCTGATATGTGTACCTAGCATGGAGATGCCACAGCATCAAGGATAATTCTCTTTCTTTTCCACCTAATAGTATGGGATGGCAAACTGTATCTATGCTAGCACATTACCTAAAATAATGGGAACTTATGAGAAAAATAAGTCAATATTGAAAGACCAAGTGACAACTGTTTCTCTGATCACAGAATACAACTATGTATCCTGGAAGGAAACATAAATCCACCTGGTGCTTAAGAGCCAAGAGACACCTATTGAGACTTGGGAATTTCAGCACAGGGTGGTAGAGGGCGGGTAGTTTCTGCACTCCGATGGTTGGCTCTGGAGGCTGCTAGATGACGTGCTGAAAGTTTCATTTGATCAGAAAGGATATTCTTGTTGTTTCGAGGCATTTTATTTGTGTGGTTGGTGGTAGTGATGCTTGTGGAGGGTCTGATGCACCCCGAAGCTGTATTCTTTGGTGCCACCTATAGAGGTACCATAGAAATTAGCAGAAAGGCTCCAGATGCGTGCTTCATTAAGAAGTAGGCATTTACCATGGAAGACAATCATGTGGTTTAACATTTTCTAGGTATATGGGTCTGAACGTATTATTTCGACACCAGAGGGACACCAGGAATATGTGAGATGGCTCCTTGTTTGCCTGCGTTCTCAAAGCTATCCAGTGAGGGCTCTGAACTCAAGAGTCACTAAAAAATGGTACTTTGGAGAGGCCAGAACTATCACAAAGGCATTCAAGGGCACCCAAGAAGCCCTCTGCTATAGATGTCAATAGACACAATAATAGAACTTTTCATTTTCCCAAAGCCTTGAAATCAACAAGATGGTGTGAGCTGGGAGGGTGAGGAAAGGAAGCGAGATAGTAGAGTCCTTGGTAAAGACAACTGGGGATGAAGGTTGGGGTGCAAAGAGAGGAAAGAAGATGGGGTGCTGAGAATCAATTATTCAGGTGGGCAGATGTGGGGTAGGGTGGGGATTTCACTGCTGGCCTTTTCTTTTGATTTTTTTTTTTTTTTTAATCTATGAACTTCATTGGGTTCTTGGCTCATTTGGTTCTTGTTATTTCTTGTCATCTTTACCATAGTATTCTTATTGTTATTATTATTGCTATTTTTACAAAAGGAGCAAATGGAATGAGTAATGAAGTTTAGACTCTAAAACTGTTAGAGAAGTGAACACAAAAGACCCCAACTCTCTTTATATGTATAGCGAGGAAGGACAAGAGCATTAGAAAGAATGAGAAGGATCAGGCAATGTCAGGGACCAGCAGCTGATCTACCAGGGAAGATTTTTAAAGCCAGGAGAGCTGTTACACATGGCCAAAGCACTGGCTAGTCATTAATCTTTCCATATTGCTGCAGAAATTTGGAAAAATGGGCACTGACAATGAGCTGTCATAAAAATCACATACAAAATCTTTGCTATTGGAGATTATAGTTATCAAGGGCTCATGGGATTAACAAAGAGGGGAGCCAGAGAAACTTCAATAAAAAGAAAAATTATGCTTACTTACATTATTCCTTTATAGCGTCACTTGAACATTTTTAATTTAATGTGAAATTTCAGAACAAGGGTTGAATAGAATGGAGTATATGCAAAATCCTGAGCTTTGTGCTAACCCAGAATACTTTTCCAAGTGAAAGCCTGAAGAACTGGAAACCACACATGAAAAGTTTCATTAAAAAGTCTCATGGGGGGCTCCTGGGTGGCTCAGTTGGTTGAGCGACTGCCTTCAGCTCAGGTCATGATCTCGGGGTCCTGGGATCGAGCCCTGCATCGGGCTCCCTGCTCAGCGGGGAGCCTGCTTCTCCCTCTCCCTCTGCTGCTCCCCCTACTTGTTCTTTCTTGCTCTCCCTCTGTCAGATAAATAAAAATAAAATCGTTAAAAAAAAGTCTCATGGAAGCCACAGTGCATGGACATGGGTCTCCTAGCACCTGCTCCTTCGTCTTCCATCGAATAGCTAGGTCCCGCTTTGTGCCAGATCACATAATTGGTGCTGTAGAGAGTGAGTTTTCACCACACACACTCCTTACTGGCTTAGAAACTCCAGGAGGAAACACATTCATTCCAAAACGAGAGCTCTGATTATTTGAGAATGATCATAATTTGTTAGTCAAATAAAACTTTTCGCTTGGGTTTTTCCAACAAGCCATGAAAGGTCAGCTCAGCTAACCTGTCCTTCAGAGCCCCTCTCGGGGAGGCAGGGTCTAGACCCTGCCACATACCATCTCCTGGTTTCCATGAAGCAAGCCTACTACTAATGCCAGAAGCTAGTTTCTCTTTGTTTCCATATGTTTTCCTAGGGGCTCTCTCATCACAACATCTTACACAACCCCTATCAACATCATGTCCCATTTGGTCAAAAGGCATTTCCAATCCAGTGCTTCCTAACCTCTTTTAGGGGAAGCATTACGTGCAAGTTAACATTACCATGCCCTGACAGATCAAATGAGGAGATCCAGCCAGAAAGCATTGAAAGTTCATGACAAACCAGGTCACTTTCTATTATATTTACATTACTGTAATAGGGTCCTTTAAGGACTCCTTTTAGAGACCGTTTACAATATCTCATGTGAGCTTTTCTCTTGAGTTTCACTCCACTCCTATTGGGATTATTGTGCACATGATTGAGTGGACCATGCAGAGTTATATACAGCGGGATGGCAGGCAGCTGGGGGTGGGGGTAGGGAAAACTGAGCCATAAAACCAGACTTGCCCAGGAGAACAGGGCAGGAGTTGAGAGGTTCAGACATGTGATGTGCCACCATGGAGGTCAGTGGAGCCATGGAGAGGTGATCCTCAGTGAAGATTAGGCAAATAGCCACATGATCTTAGGCAGGTCTATCAGGGGGATAATAGACTCTCAACTAGCAAGCCTGAGTTAGGGAACCAGGTCCAATATTAGAGAGAAAGACAAGAAAATCCAAAGAAAGCAACAAAAGTTTAAAGAGGGATATTTGGAAGTAGATACATCAGTGGATTCAGCCTTAGAGAAAGGCTTTTCCCATCATAGGAAGCAAGACTCACAATATGGAAGAGGAGGTGAGGGAGAACCGTGTGAGCCCAGGAACCAAAAAAGAAATGCCCATTGTCTAAGTGGACTGTCAAAGAGCTGGGAGAGGAAAGCTAACCTCAGGGCTGAAAAAGGGAGCCAGTGGTCAGGGTAGGGCACTGTGAGGACAGAACTGTGTGATGGCCCCGGCGGTGAGATCCAGCTGACAAGAAATGTATGGCTCACCACACCACGTGCCTATGTATTTAAGTGGTAGTGATGGTGAAGGCATGACCATGGAATCACTTCAACATTCCCTCCCACAGATGAAGATGGATCCAGGAGTGAGGGGGATGTGGAGCTGGTAGGTGGCAATTTCATTGTCACCTAGAGCATGCACAAGGTTGGAGGAGTCCGACAAACCTAACTTTCCTTGGGTTTATACTGGGCTTTGCACGAGTTATCAGAAACCTCTCTACAAGCTACCAAGTAAGCTCTCTCTCTTCTTTAAAGGTCAGAATCATCTTTAGCCCCCGGCTTTTTCTTGAGTAACATTGGGTGGAAACATCCTTCACTGTTTAAAAGAAAGGTATTTACTACAGCCTATCATTTTCATTATGGAGCAAATGTTCAACTCTCTTACAGGTTGTTTGTTCTCGGTGTTCTTTGGCTTTTGGTGAGCGCAGTTCCTTTATGGGCAGAAAGCATTGGCTGAATACTATTATGTGTCCTCCACTGTCCTAAATGCTGAGGAACCATGGGGGTACAAAGCATGTCTCCTGCCCTAATGGAGTTTCCAGGTTGGAAGAAGAGACCAGAAAATACAAATTAAAAAAGAAAAGAAAAGAAATAACAGGTGGTTTCACTACAGTATGACAGTATGTGGGAGAGTCCCCTGTTGAGTCTTGGGAAGAGACTCACTCGGGGGCAGCTTTCCAGAAAAATTAAGAACAAACTGAGAGCTCTGTGTGTGTTAGTGGCCTTATTGTGGGAGGGCCTGGTGCCTCCATGGAACAGTGAGCTATTTGAGAAATGGATTTTCTATCCTTTCAATGTGATAATATTTAATAGGATATTATCCTAGGCATAATATGATGTACAAGGCTCACGTTAACTGATCTATGTAAAATGAAAATATGATTAATGTTCTGATCTTTGTGACTACTATGAACAAGGCTCACAGAAGATGTATTTGAGTCTGATTACTTAGGCTGTCGAAGAAGGTGATCCCAAGGAGCCCCAGTCAGATATAAAATTTTACTGTACTCATAAAATCTATGTTGAACTTAATGCAGTCGAGTGGTAAGAGAACTGGATCAGAAGTTAGGATTTGCAATATGCCTTTTCCCATTCTGTCACTAAGCATCTCTGTACCCCTGACAAATCACGTCTGTGGTCTCTATGTCCTATTTTCTAAGAGGAAGGGATGGAATTGGGTTTCCCACTAGTCGCAAGGGGCTGTGATCCTGCCCTAAGATGATTCTGAGATTGGTGCTGTAATCATTTATGATGATCTATGAAAATGATGACTTAGAACATAACGTTCTTTTTGAGAAACCCAGTTCAAGACAATAGACAGGACATAATAAATTATCTGCCTTGGGGTAAAAATAAACTCCAGTCAAATTCATGTGCTTCATACTTGGGTAAAGTGCTTAAAGCTATTTGTCTGTTTCTACTAAATAAACTATGACCAGGTTTATAGGAGCAGGCATGTTAAAATCATATGTTGTTCAGTCCACCTGCCACATCATGGGGAAAGCAGATGCGTGTGTCAA
Source organism: Mirounga leonina (assembly GCF_011800145.1). NCBI lineage: Eukaryota > Metazoa > Chordata > Mammalia > Carnivora > Phocidae > Mirounga > Mirounga leonina. The sequence continues at coordinate 15,558,559 of NW_023270464.1, forward strand.
GGAGGTAGCTCTGTAGACTCAGGAAAAGGAATGAAAGATCCCTCTGGCCAAAAGAATCTCTCCCACTGTCTTACAAATCCCTGCCATGGTTTCTTGGGGATTAAAGGTAAATCCTAAACTCCTTATCTTTCTTCACTCTCTGAGCCTCACAGGATTGTGAGCATTAACTAAGAAAATTTATGGAAATGTCACTGGCAGACAACAGTCAACCAATATACATTAGTTTATCTTCCTTTTCTCCCTGTGGCATTGAACCTCCTCCCCAGATAGGTCTTGGCCCTTGCTCTCTCTCCACTGAGCCTGGTAGGTGCCCCACTGTCTTCAAGCCCTTGCTATGCTATTTCCACCACCTGGAAGATTCATCCTCCCGTCTATGTTCATCCAAATCCAGTTTGGGTTTAGTAAATGTTTTTAGTTGCAAGTAACAAAAGTCTACTCTGACTATCTTGAGCTAAATGAGAAAGGTTACAAGGGGCTCTCATAAGAATGAAGGCTTGGGAAGCTAATTGTGGACAATGAGATGGAACCTGGAGATCTCCAGAGGGCCCAGGGTCACAACACAGAAGCCATCTGGTGTGCACACCCCCACCACTGCTGCAACCTGTCTGACCACCAAGTGACCCTTTTGGGGGCATTAACTCCACAGTCAGAGCCCTCAGACCACACATGTATTTGGGGGAGACCTAAGTCATGTGCTGGCCCTTGGCTGTACCCAGTCCGGAGGAGGTAAGAAAAGATCCTTTGGCTCTAGCAGTGGAAGCAACAAAGAGAAGAGAGATCTGGATTTAGCTTTCCAACAGAAGGGAACACTCAGGGAGGGAGTCCGCCAAGGCAGTATCAGGGCACCAAGAACAAGAGGGATTGGATGCCAAAGAGCCCCCAAACTACCAATGTTCCTCACAGGAGCCTTTCCCCAGAACTTTTACCAATGCCTCTCTCCCAGGGAAAGGCTCCCCTAATAGGTTTTCCTTGGCCTGAGCTTCACTCCTCTGAACTCCTTCTAGGACCATCTCTGCCACACATTTCAGGAAAAGTACTACACTACCCTGAACACACTCTGTGACTCTCTGGTGTCTTCTCAAACACCTTCTCCCTGTGTTGTCTGACTCTGCCTGTGGCTCCTGCTTGCACAGAACACACCAGTTCTCTCAAGAGGCTCTTGTTGAATAGAGAAAGAGTAGACTCGTGATAACACCAGAAGTGGTGAAGGAAACCAGGAAAGTTCACAGTGTGGCCCTATGGAGGAGCATGGGCTGTGGTGGGGCATCACATTCGCCTTTGGGAGCCCCATGGTACCATGAAGCTGTAAACTCCTTGGGTAAACCTAGCTTATACGTGTTTTTCTCTCTGTGAGTCTATACACTGCTTCTACAGAAGGGCCTGAGCTTGACTGTCTGGTAGCTCTGTTAGAATTCTGGAAATGAAAACCAAATGAACTCTAAACAGAACTAAGCAGAAGCTATGCAACTGTGTTATTAAGAAGCACATCATCTAAAAAAATACAACTCCCTTGTTTAACAGAATTCCTTAATATAACCCACAGGAAAGGAGGTTTCTAGCAGTGGAGGCAACAAAGAGAAGAGAGATCTTCTGATCCAGTTTTCTTACCACTCGACTGCATTAAGTTCATTGGTTGACTATTGTCCACCAGTCACATTTCTTCATTTTGTCAGACAAAATGAAGATTTATTTCAAGCCAAAAGCCTACATCTCCATAAAATATTAAATCAAACCAGAGATGATTGCTAACTTCAGTATTACTCAGCATTAACTCCTCAGCATGAAGCAATGCTACAAGAAAATATATTAAGCTATTTTTAGGTGATACAACTGTACATTCACAAAGCTGAAATGATGGCCAGATCAAAAGAATCATAACGATCTACCTCCTACTTTCTTTTATAATTAAGTTCCTAAAAATATGTCTGTATGAAAGTTAAACAATTGATTTCCATGTTCTAAAGGTTATTCCATGCCAAGAGAGCTTACAATTGTAAAAATTAATTTAAATTAAGCTAATTTAAATTATATATGGTAATATATAGCCATGAATGTTCTAGAATGTATCCATTATTGCTTTAAATTCTACAACAGTTTGACATTTATCCAGGTAATAAAAAATATCAATTTTCAAGAATAATTTTTACCCAAAATTATGTTTGTTCATTTATTTGAAATAATATTCAGAATTCCAGGGGACTAATTTTATTGTTGAAAAAGAGGTCTGATTTCTTAATATATATTCCCCATCATTCTAATTGATTGTTACTGGCATTCAGACATTCTTCAAATTTTGTGCATGCATCTTTCTAAAACTATGCACTTTCATGCATAAATCAACAGCACTCTAAGCCACATTTGCTATGCCTGGTTAGACTTTCAAATATAACCTCATTAACATACATGTCTACTTGCTGGACCAACAACTAAATCTGAACAATATTGCCATCCATATAGGTGAAGTGGTGTCTGTACAATTAATTGAACACATTATTGCATTTTTTGCATGCTCTTTTGTAAAGGAAAGCAGAATGCAAAAACTAAAGTGAACAATACAGTGGTAATATGAAGGAGTTAACCTTCAATGTCAAGAATAAAAGAACTTCTGGTCAATCCAGATAGTGGAATACTATGCGGGCATTAAAACTGCCATATCTAAGAATATCTACTCACAGTTGGAAATAGTCATGACACACATTTCAGAGAAAAAGCCAGAATAAAACTGTACATACATTTGACCTTCACTGTATACACCTGCCTTCTTCATCTTCTCTTGAAGTTATCTTTCTTGCTATTCTTTCAATAACTAGACAGGTATGTGGGCTTCCCTTCATGTGTGTCTCAGCAGCAGACACAAGGTTATGACAAAAAGAGGTCAGAAAGGAACCCAGGCAAAGGCACGTTTTGGTTAATTTTGCCTAGAGTGGCCCTCTAAGGAAGGATACAATGATACTCATGGTGGTAGGAGTAGTACTAGGAGTACTAGTAAAAACAATCATATATGAGAATACAGGTACAATGGGTTGCTTTTCATTATAGGCACCACAGGGGGACAAAAAAAAGCAAACAAAAACATTTAGAAGACATAAGAAGATTAATAATCTGTTAACTATGGAGCTGCAGAGGTTATTTTGGGAACAAAGGACCCATAAAATTGGAATTAGAGGCATTCTTTGCCCTTGAAATCAGGTCAGAAGAAGGATGACTTTGGGGACACCAACCAAAAAACATTGCGATGGATCCCAGGAGTGGGGACACGTGAGGTAAGCGAGCTATTCAGAGCGGGAAAGAGGATTGGACCCGCTCAGGTCACTCACAGTAGGTTCCCAAACATCTGATTGTTTTATCTCAAATGTTGTATCTCATAGTTGCCTATGATTTTTGCCAGAGAATTAGAAACTTGTTTCTCTGTATCTATTCGATACCGGCCAACTCTTCACAGTTGCTATGTTGACCCCAGCACATTTTTCAGCAAACGTGTCAGCAGAATCTTTGCTTGTAACTTCCTAACAGTTCTTAGCATCTGTTTATAACATTTTAAATTTCCCTAGAAGCCCAAGGTTATTAATAAGAGATCACATTTATTTAAGCATGCTCAGTTTCTTGCTTGCATGACTGTTTAATCCTAGTGTTAGTATTGTCCTGATTGGTTATTTTTATCTGTGTTTCAGTCCCCTTCAGAGGGTCTTGGAGCCCCTAGAGGGGTGTCTCACCAGCCCACACATGTCTGTCACACAGAGTCCATGCTGTATTTTTTTTTTCCTGCATGGGCACCCAGGTGTCACAATCCATTACCCAAGTGGCTCTTTGAAAGAGGATCACCCCTGCTAATGGTGCCACCAAGAGTGTCAAGCCCAGTGCTTGTACTGAGAGCATAATACTCACAAAGGGGACATTCCTTGAGGTGGCAGATCCAAAGCAGTTTGGGGGCCCAGGCAGGGTGAGTGGCCCTCTCACCAAGCCTCCACCATATTTTGTTACAAGACCCAAAGTAGTTCCCCTAGAACATGGTGTCAAAGCATCAGTCAGGCTGACAGCTGGCAGCTCTCTCCCCATCCTTATACCAAGGGACTCCAAGAGCAGTCGAGGGGTACATGGAAGACAAAGCCTAACCTGCCCCTCCGTGGCCTCCCCACTGTTTTCCAGAAGCAGCTGTTTGGCCTCTGGATGACCCTGGCCCTTTCCCACTCTGAAGTTTTTGTTGTTGTTGTTGTTGTTGTTGTTGTTGTTATTTTCCTTCCTTTGAGCCATGTCTTTATCTCAGGAAAGGAGTTTGGGTTTATGTCCATATAACTAAATAGCTCACTTAGGCAGTTTTTAAAGGAAAGAGGGTTCCTCAGTGGTAAACTCAAGTATCCGCATCTAGAGGAACAGAAATTCTCACTGCTTTGGAGTGACAGTTGTTTTCTTCATCTTTTGCCTACCAGGTCTTTGAAACCCATGGAGCTGAGATTCAGTGTCAGCCCTCATCACTCTGAGTGACTTGACTATCTCCAGTTCTCGCCATAAAAGACAGTCTCCCTGTGTCTCCTGACTTCTGGGATGGTCCCCAAGTTGGCCTTTGGAGCTGCTGGCCCCACCTTTCTGGTCCTCTGATGTAAACCTTCGCTGAGAATTTCTTTTTCCCTCTTCCTGGTCTCTCTGGGGTCGCTGCTTGGGATCGCCTCAGCATCTTGAATCTACCTTTGTGAAGATAGTGACCAGCTCCCAGTGATGTCTGCCCAGCAGAGGCCCAGCCATACTCTTGGCCGCCTTCCTCCACATGTAACCTTCCAAGGACCCCAGTCCAGATCAGAGTTCTGAGGATTCAATTATCTAGGAGGGGAGGCTTGGTTTTAGGAAATATGGGCATCTGCAAATGCTTCCCTTTATATGCCAGACAGATGATATCCATTTCCTAGTGATGAGATGAGCCAGAGTCTGGGCCAGTCAATAAATTCCATGAAGAGCAGGGGAGCAGTCTCCATTACAGGAAAAGTGTCCATTACAGGAAAAGTACATGCCTTGTGGACAGTATGTCAAGAATATTATTCTAGTTTATGGAAGGGAGCCTGCATCCATTCACTCGGCCCATGAGCATCTCTGCTCTAATATATACCAGGCATTGGGCTAAGTGCAATAGAAATAAATATGAGTCAGGTGTGGCTCCTGTCCTCAAGGAGCTGAGCATTTAGATAGGAAGTACCACATCTCACAGGAGATCTGCACAACTGTGTAATCTGTGTAAATAGTAAAGCTTTTGATTAATGTTTTAAATCCCTAAGCATCTGACACACAGCGCCCAAATAAATACAAGGCAAAGTCCTTAACGGGAAGCCACTATGACTAAAGCCCAATTGGAGTATTTAAAACAGGTTTTAACCACTACTTTGTGGCCAAATTTTCAAACTTGAAAACATGAATGGGAACTCAGAGGATACCCACCCGATAGCGCATTGGGTACTACTTACCTTATCAAAGTCAAATTTGCTTTCATTAGGAATAATTCCCATTTAAATAGATGACCCAGACAAACTAGTTTAAGCTGCTACGAATGAAAATGCAAATAAAATATCTGCTTCTAACTGATTTCCACTCATCATTTTAACTTCAGAGGAGGAGGGGTTAGGAAGTTTCTAGAATCATTTGAAGGCCAAGTGCTTTGATCAGACATGCTGTTAGGACCCCATGAGCCCATGGACTGAGCTTTTAAGAGGTAAAATCCCTCAGAGCTTTAAGACAAGTAGAACACAAACAAGACGACAAGCTTAAGAGACTGGACACTCCAGGTAGAGATGTCTAAAAAACAAATGAGAATTTGGGAGACATAATATACTGCAGCAGAGGGAGAAATGAATGTGAGACATAACTCAATGTGGGAGAGAGGCCTGAGGAGGAAAAAAATCTCATTCGTGTCGAATATATCTTCTTTAGAGACTCAGCAGTCATGCTGAAATAAGGCAGTCAATGCAAGAAAGCCCCTTTGATTTGGAGGATCCTTGACAGGTACAAGAAGCCAAGGAAATATAGAGGGACAGTGAAACCTAATGATAAGTACACAGGGAAAGCACAACCCTGCTCAGACAAAGGTGGGTCACAGCGGACACTCACTGTGACTCCTTGGTCCTTTTGCTCCAGGTCTCCAAGTTTTTCAAGAGACATTTGAAAGGTTGGAACAGTATTTATGGCTGTCGTCCCTGGAACTGCTTGCTGCTGTGTCCAGCGGTCATCCCACCAAAATATGATGGGATGGAGCAGAGGATCACAGGTAGGTGGACTCAGCTCAGACTTGTGGCCTCCCCAGCTGTGTGACCTTGGCCAACTCGCTCAAAGTCTTTGAACCATATTTGTCCCATCCCTTAAAAAGCAGCAGCTCTCTGGGAGGGGAGATTTGTAAAGTGCATGAAACATAGTAGTTGATCACTAAACATAGCTGTTAGAGTTATCATTATTAAGTCTTCTACAAAGAGGTTTTTGGTTTTTTGTTGTTGTTGTTGTTGTTGTTGTTGTTTTCAAAGAAGAAACCAGGAAGTTGGCTTGAAGAAAAATATTTAAAATAGGTACATATGCATTCTTTAAGGCATGTTTCTGCTTGAAATTCCCCATGTGAAACCTGGTATCTGCTTCCTTTAATAAAGATTTTCAGATTTAGACTCTAACATGTAAGTTTACTTGCTTAATATTTTGCTTCTCCTACCGGGCACACATTTACTTTTTAAATATTGACATACTGGTCCACTATTCTTTTTCACCTTACTTAAAAAAATATTTTTTGTAACGTAGTTTTAGAGATTCCACAGGAGTCAAGGACAAGAATTCTAAGACAGTGAATCTTAAACTGTCTGGGGTCACACATTATTACTTTGGAATCTGATAAAAGCTATAATCCCGTGCCCCACAAAAAGCAGATATACACACATACGAACATACTTATAGGGGTTTATAGATCTTCTTGGGGCTACAGGAAAATACATAAAGTTAAGGACTATTTATCTAGGGCATACCTAGACATTTTTAGAATTATCCCCCACTCCCTAAAATAGTAAAGGAGAAATAACTCAAAACCAATTATTTACCCCTTTAGAAGAATCCTTTGTCTTAAAGCTTGGTTTGAGTCACATTTCCTGGGTACTCATGGAACGCATGAAGGATTTATAGCAGGCATATGACTATGGATAGATATAAGGAAATCAGTTTTGAAGTAATCATCTTCCATGTAGCCTCTTTAGAAAAAATAATTTGCCTGAGAGGCATCCACTCAACCACCCCCAAACTTAGTGTGGCTCAGTGTCCCGTGGAATGAAAATCTTTAAGTGTTAAGCAAAGGGAAACCTCTTATAATGATTATAATCAAGCTACCATAAACCCATAAACCTACAGCAAAGATTTGGATTCTTCTATTCCTTGGCATTTGTCAAAGGAGCTGCAAGAAAGTAAATTAAAGAGAGCATCAGCAGGAAAACTGGAATGCTAAGAATTGCTTTTTACTTTTCACATATCTACATGTAAGCAATTCCCCCCAGCTATGCTCAGTACTTATCCTTAGGGCAAGTCAAGAGCTAGAAAAACAAGCTCCTTCCAAACAGCATAAGCAGAGTAGGTAACTGATTGAAACTTTTAACAGTCACTGAAATATTTTATGGGACTACCAAATTTTCAAAAGACACTGGATAAAATCTCAGATAAAAATGTCATGTTATATATTTCACATCCTTTGTGTTATTCAGAGTTATTAAAACCTAATTTTTTTGAATTTTTATTTATTTTATTTATTTTTAATTTTTATTGTTATGTTAATCACCATACATTACATCATTAGTTTTTGATGTAGTGTTCCATGATTCATTGTTTGTGCATAACACCCAGTGCTCCATGCAGAACGTGCCTCTTTAATATCCATCACCAGGCTAACCCATCCTCCCACCCCCCTCCCCTCTAGAACCCTCAGTTTGTTTTTCAGAGTCCATCGTCTCTCAGGGTCCATTTTCCCCCTCCAATTTCCCCCCCTTCATTCTTCCCCTCCTTCTTTTTTTTTTTCTTAACATATATTGCATTATTTGTTTCAGAGGTACAGATCTGTGATTCAATAGTCTTGCACAATTCACAGTACTTACCAGAGCACATACCCTCCCCAATGTCTATCACCCAGCCACCCCATCCCTCCCACCCCACCCCCCACTCCAGCAACCCTCAGTTTGTTTCCTACAGTTAAGAATTCCTCATATCAGTGAGGTCATATGATACATGTCTTTCTCTGATTGACTTATTTCACTCAGCATAACACCCTCCAGTTCCATCCACATCGTTGCAAATGGCAAGATCTCATTCCTTTTGATGGCTACATAATATTCCATTGTATATATATATACCACTTCTTCTTTATCCATTCATCTGTTGATGGACATCTTGGCTCTTTCCACAGTTTGGCTATTGTGGACATTGCTGCTATAAACATCAGGGTGCACGTACCCCTTCGGATCCCTACTTTTGTATCTTTGGGGCAAATACCCAATAGTGCAATTGCTGGATCATATGGTAGCTCTATTTTCAACTTTTTGAGGAACCCCCATACTGTTTTCCAGAGTGGTTGCACAAGCTTGCATTCCCACCAACAGTGTAGGAGGTAAAACCTAATTTTTAACAATTACCATTAAATATTTATAAGAACTACAGTCAATTGTCAGTTCATTTCATCCTATAAAAGGTTTAATAATTTCTACTTAGTATTTTAAAAAAATAATATGCTAGCTCCAGATAGACTAGTTCTTGACAGTACACCCCTTTCTCTTTCATTAATGCCTACAAGGAGTCTGGGCATGATTTGCCTTATTAAGAAACAGAATTCCAATAACATTTCATTTATATTTAATAACTGTCAGAATTTATAATTGACTTAATGCCATTTACAGATTGAGTACTAACAATAATGTAATATCCCAATCCAGAAAAAAATGTTTTTTAATAGTTACATCCACAGGAAACAAAACATATTAAAATGTTTTTATATATGCATACATACCATATATGCATATTTTATTGTAGATATGTATGACGGAGTGACTAATAAAGAATTTTTAAATATATAATTATAATACATTAGGATAACACTATGGAGCAAGAATAAAACAAAACAGGAGCTCAAGACGGAAAAAGAAAGACATAAAAATCATTAAATGTAGGGGTGCCTGGATGGCTCAGTAGGTTAAGTATCTGACTCTTGATTTCCACTCAGGCCATGATCCCAAGATCTTGAGATCAATCCCTAAGGCAGGTTCCACACTGGGAGTGGAGCCTGCTTAAGATTTTCTCTCTCCCTCTCCCCTCCCCCCACCCCAAGCACCCACAGGCACTCTCTCTCTCTAAAAAAAATAAAAACTGTTAAATGTTTTTTTAAAGAAGTATATTTGCATATTTCCGTCCTAGTGAGTTATAGTATTTAGATTTTGTTTGATGTACTTTTTTTAAGATTTTATTTATTTACTTGAGAGAGAGAGAGAGAGCACGAGCAGGGAAGAGACAGAGGGAGAAAGAGAGAGAGAAGGAGATGCAGACTCCCTCCTCAGCAGTTTGATCCCAGGACCCCAAGATCATGACCTGAGCCAAAGGCAGAGGCTTGACCGACTGAGCCACCCAAGCACCCCTGTTTGATGTATTTAAAAGTATGACATAACCACTCTATTTGTAAAAATCCACAGAATTCGATCCTCTGAAACCATTTAAACTTATGATGATGGGACACCTGGGTGGATCAGTCAGTTAAGCATCTGCCTTCAGCTCAGGTCATGATCCCAGGGTCCTCGGATGGAGTTCCACATCAGACTTCCTGCTCAGCGGGGGAGTCTGCTTCTCCCTCTCCCTCTGCCACCTGCAACCCCCCCCACCGCTTGTGCTCTCTCTCTCTCTGACAAATAAATACAATCTTTGAAAAAATAAAATAAACTTAAGATGAAAAGTCTGAGATGCCCATATTTGTACTGAGTCAGAAATCTCATTGTTTTACCAAACTATTTCAGGGGCTATGCAAATAAAGATTTCTAAAGATCAGTGCTCTCAGTTATGATTCAATATGTGACAAACATAATGCTAATAATAGGAGGAGTAACTCAAGTTACATATATGTTACATATTATATTATATATTCCATTATACAATTATATATAATGACATATATGCATGTATGTAACTCAGCTATCTTGATTTTATTGTCGTGTCCTCTTTTTCTCTTTTTTTCTTTTCCCTTTTCGCATGGCCTCTCACGTGAAGAATGAATTTAAAGGCAATGTTTTGAGGGATCTTTCTAATTTGTCTTGGAATTTTGCCAATAAGAGCAACAGCCTTTAACTGATCTTACTCGTATTTAGTATCATGTGTGGCCCTAATTTGGAAAGTTAGTGCTGTTAGAGTTAAGAGTTTGTGATCAAACAAGTTTGAAACAGTCATATTGCCTTATCTTGTCCCACTGGAAGCGTGTATCATTAGTTTGCCAATCCTATTAATACTTTCTTTCGAGTGCCTTTCTTTTTTTTTTTTTTAAGATTTTTTAATTAATTTATTTATTTAGAGAGAAAGAGAGAGGGCGAGCAGGGGAAGGGGCAGAGGAAGAGAGAGAATTTCAAGGAGACTCCACACACAGCTCAGAGCCTGACTTGGGGCTGGATCTTATGACGCTGAGATCATGATCTGAGCCAAAATCAAGAGTTGGACACCTAACTGACTGAGCCACCCAGGTGCCCCTCACGTGCCTTTCTTAAGCACTGAATCTTGTAAAGGACCTGACTAGAAGCTATCAAAGGCACACAGAGGAACCCATCCTAGTTCTGCCCATGGACCTTTCAGGCTGTGGAGAGTGCAGTGTGGATGGAAGAGGTGGGAGAAAGTCATATGGATTTCCCATGAGGACACAATTTCTTCCTGATCACTTCCAATTCAACAAACGCTTGGAGTCTTATGGGAGAAATGGCATTCATGTCTGGAAATATGTGTATGAGATGAACATTCAGAAATGGGGGAAGGGTAGTCAAGGAAACATATTAATAACGTAAATAAAACCAAGGGGTTAAAAATGTCTTTAAAAGTTCAATTAATAGTAACCTAGGATCTACCAGGCATTACATATTTTAGCAAAGGTTTTACATTTATTTCCTTATAAAGCTCATGTTCTGTGGCTTCATCTGACTTTGTTTTCCAAACTGCAGGTTGCAACGCATTAACAGCTTGTGAAATCAATTTAGTGGAGCACAACCAGCTCTTGAAAGAGAAGTGAAATCGAATAGAGCAGAATAGAATGGTCAATTATTAATGCATACTACACAAAGTGGGGGTTATTATTATTTTGTGAAACTTTTATTTTAGATATGTGTATGGATGTAATGTTATGTGAAATAGAATTCTTACTGTACATTATTGAGCAAATAACCCCAAAAAACTCAAAGATAAATACAAACCTAACAAAAAATGGATAGAGGAATATGAGTATGGAGTGGAAATCTGCAACATATTTTCTACTTTGAGTGATCAGGTGGATGGTGCTGTATTGAAGTAAAGAAGAAAACAGGAGTAAGACATTTGGGGAAAAATTAGTTCATGAAGGATGTTTATATGTTGCACTGAGACACCTTATTGACACGAGGTGGGCATTTCAAGTAAACTGCTGACCCTCAGGAATGAGGTGTTCCCCGGAGACATATATTTGGAAGATATTAACAAAAAAAAAAAATAGTTAAAGCTAAATTGTTGATTAAGGCTACCCGATATATCCCTGAATGTTAAAGAAAATTGAAGAAAATGAAACTAGTTTCCCAGACAAGATATTAGCTCATGAAAAATGTCACATTTCATCAGTTCCTTTGAGTGACTACCCTCAGAGACCCACAAAGGAAATTGAAATGGTGCGACCCCAGATTCTCACCCCATGGTATCCGGGTGCACTTGTCTAGCATGCAGGCTAAACCAGAGAAGGGGACCTTTTCTTTGCATTCCTGCAGCATCCCGTCGTCTCCCAGGTTTTTATCATTGATTATATCATTGAATGCGTGAGTGTGGAGTGAGGCTGTCAAGTTCGGCTGAGCACGGAGCTTTAGAAATGTCATTGTCACAGAGTGCACTTTTCCTTGGAAGCTAAATGAACCTAGTAACTTTACCTAAGGAAAACTCTCTCCAGATCAGTGGAAGACAAGCTACATTGAGACTCCCTGGCATTCACAAACGTCCTCTTAATAGGGGATAAGGGGCACCATACAGATGTAGTTCCATTGCCTTTCTGCTCAGACACAGGCCCACTGTGCTACTGAGGATGAATTGTACACACATGAGTGTATCTGAGAGGGGAGACCAAGACGGCTGGGAAGTTGAGGATGCTAACTTTGATCTGTATTTTAAAGTTACAGTGTTACGAGCAACAGCATTTGCTCTCTCGTGTGGTTGATCCAAGCAGGCCAGAGGCCCTGGGTTTCCTTGTCTCAGCTGAAGTGTGAGATGAGGCAGAAAGCATTCCTGCATTTCCTTTCCAAAAATCTCAGCCACAGAGTACGGTTATATTAGGTATCTGAGAAAGAGAGGTGTGGGGGAAGATGTGGTATATACATACAATGGAATATTATGCAGCCATCAAAAGGAATGAGATCTTGCCATTTGCAATGACGTGGATGGAACTGGAGGGTATTATGTTGAGTGAAATAAGTCAAACAGAGAAAGACATGTATCATATGATCTCACTGATATGAGGAATTCTTAATCGCAGGAAACAAACTGAGTATTGTTGGAGTGGGGGGTGGGGTGGGAGGGATGGGGTGACTGGGTGATGGACACTGGGGAGGGTGTGTGCTCTGGTAAGCGCTGTGAATTGTGCAAGACTATTGAATCTCAGATCTGTACCTCTGAAACAAATAATGCAATATATGTTAAGAAAAAAAAAGAAGAAGAAGAAGGTAGCGGGAGGGGAAGAATGAAGCAGGGGAAATCGGAGGGGTAGACGGACCATGAGAGATGATGGACTCTGAAAAACAAACTGAGGGTTCTAGAGGGGAGGGGGGTGGGAGGATGGGTTAGCCTGGTGGTGGGTATTGAGGAGGGCACGTTCTGCATGGAACACTGGGTGTTATGCACAAACAATGAATCATGGAACACTTCATCTAAAACTAATGATGTAATGTATGGGGATTAACATAAGAATAAAAAAAAAAAGAGAGAGGTGTGGGGGCTGCAACTCCAGGCAAATATTTTAATTACTGAAAAGAGTCTCCCAAAGACTGAGAAATTAAAAAAAAAAAAAAAAAAAAAGGCCTATGGGCTCTGGAGAATGAAAATCTGTGCCCTAGGCATACCTCAGGGAGAATGGTGGTGCATTTCTTATCCTCACCACACATGAAAGCATCAGCAAACCTAAAGACATCATTTCTGCTGGGGCAAGGAAGTTGTTGGCAACAGCAGAGTGGCTAGGGCCCATCGCTGATAAATGAGCATCCCTGACATGTGACATTACAGAAGATTCTGTATGCTTGTCCCTATTACAGTACTATAGATTCAAGGGAGGAGACGAAATCCTCCAGGAATGACTGACATTAGATATCTCACAGCCCAGGGAGCTTATGGTTGAAATAAAGTTGATTTATGCAAAAAAAAAAAAAAATTAGATGTACTCTATCTGGCAAACTGTGATTTGTGGACTAAGATTGGTATCCATTCAACTAATTTGTAGTTAGGTGATTGGAATGTTCCTTGACTTAATGATCACTCTCTTCAGCAAAAACACATACACACATCCCTCAGAATCAAGGGCAAAACTTTCCTCTGAACAACCCAATGGCCACGCTAACCAGGATGTGTGTAAGAACGAAAATGTGAAATGGGGGGACAAAGGTAAGCAAAAGTCCTATGTATTGTAAATCACGGGGATATAAGAACCACCTTCTTTCCCAATTCTTCAGAGTCCATCAACAACCATTGTCCTATGTAAGATTTATTTCCTTCTAGAAATTTCTGTGCACACACACAGGTCTTGTCAAGTCGGGGGCATTCTCAGTTTGGCAGAGGGGGCTGCTCCCTGCCATTTCTGGCTCTGTGGGTTTGCCTGTCCCTTGATGGTGTCATTTCAATCAGTTGTGCAGGGCATTCCCATCCTGGTTTATTTCTTCCCATGCTAGTGAGACAAAGACCTAAGCAACTCCTTCTTTGGCTTAATTCCCACCAATTAGAGCTCAGACACCACTCTCTAAGTGCATATTCAGGACTGAGTTTCTGCCTGTTTGGCCAATGTATTCATTTCTGTATGAATTAATGTATGAATTACCACAAACTGGGTGGCTTCTCACAACAGAAATTTCTTCTCTCCTGCTTCTGAAGGCCTTGAGTCTGAAACCAAGATGTGTGCAGGCCCATGCATCTTCCAAAGGCTTTAGAGTAAATTCAACGCATGCACAGACACAAGGAGAACAAGATTTAATTAACCATAATGACACCAATTGTACATCATTACTGCTAAACTTTTAGAGCTGTCTATATTTTATTCAGCTGCTGCTGTCCATAAAATAAGTTTCAAAATAATAAATCATTAAATCCCTTAAATGTTTGAAATATTCCATTTTATAAATGAATCCCAACTCATAGCTTATCCCTTTCATTATTAAAGGGCAGACAAGTTGCTATTTGAAATCATGCTTTTTAACAAGTATCTCTGTGTGTGTGTCTGATCCCATATATGATGTTTCCTCTATCACAGATACCTGCATTCACAGGTTGTGTGCATCTTAAACTTCACTTGACCTTGCTGATTTGCTTCTTCACAGAGGTTATCATGCACATTTATATCTCCATGCACATGCTGGGAAAAGCCCATTCTTTGTTTGCCAATTTATCCCATCGCTGCTATATACCGAGTTAATATTTGTGAAATTCATCGTCAATATACGAACATATATTGGTTCTATGTTCTCTATTCTATTCTACTAATCTAATGGCCTGGCTTGTACAAATACCCCCAACAGTTTTATGAAGAGTCTTGATATTTGATTGTGGGAGTTTCCTTAACGTTATTCTTCTTCAAAATTTTCAAAATGTTTGTTATTCTTGCCTTTTCATTCTTCCATAAACATTTTTTTTTGCTAAGCACTTTCAATTTTATTCCAAGTGAAATGAAAAACCAATGAAAGGTTTTCAGAAGAGCAATTTACATAATTATATTTCTGTATTTGTATATATTTAAAATATTTCAGGCGCACATCCACTTGTAGCTATGATGAGGTTGCATGATGCTTCAGACCAATGCTTCTGCTGAAACAACTAAAAAAGCTGGATAAGGGACACCTGGGTGGCTCAGATGGTTAAGCGTCTGCCTTTGGCTCAGGTCACAATCCCAGGGTCCTGGGATCGAGTCCCGCATCGGGCTCCCTGCTAGGCAGGGAGCCTACTTCTCCCTCTGCCGCTGCCTCTCTCTATCTCTCTCTCTCTGACTCTCATGAATAAATAAATAAAACAAACAAAAAAAAATTTTTTTAATTAAAATTAAAATTAAAAAAGCTGGATAAAGCACAGAAACACATACACACACACACACACACACACACCTGCTTGTAGCCATCAGAGTTTCTGAGACAACCAGGAGCTGAGGGGACAAAATAATCAAACATTTTAGAATCAGCTTGTCCAATGTTATAAAACTCTGCTGGCATATTGAATGGAATTACTTCGTATGCATTTGTGGAGATTGCCATTGTTACCACAGAGGGTATGCCCATCCATACCCATCGTATATCTATTTGTTTAGGTATTCTATTCATATTCAATAAACTACATAATTTATTGAGACCTCATAAAGGTCTCAAGTATACATTTTGTTAGTTCTATGTGTTGACATTTATGGCTCTCAGTGGTGTCATAAATGCTACTTTTTAAACAATCTTATTTTTGAATAGTTGCTCATGCAAAACTCACACTATTGGCTTTTGTACATTGACAACATATTCAGTAAACTTGCTGAATTCTCTTTTGAGTGATCATATTTTATATATATATATTATCTTGGATCTTCTAAGTTGACAATCATCATATGTGAACATCTTACTTGCCAAGATTTATAATCTTTATTTCCTTTTCTAATTTTATTTTTATTTTTTTTTAATTTTTTATTTATTTATCTGAGAGAGAGAATGGGAGACAGAGAGCATGAGAGGGGGAGGATCAGAGGGAGAAGCAGACTCCATGCTGAGCAGGGAGTCCGATGCGGGACTCGATCCTGGGATTCCAGGATCATGGCCTGAGCCGAAGGCAGTTGCTTAACCAACTGAGCCACCCAGGCGCCCCCCTTTTCTAATTTTATTACAGTGTCTGAAACACCCAGTATAATATGTAAAAAAACAAAACAAAACAAA
The DNA here is from genome assembly GCF_011800145.1 of Mirounga leonina. NCBI lineage: Eukaryota > Metazoa > Chordata > Mammalia > Carnivora > Phocidae > Mirounga > Mirounga leonina. The sequence continues at coordinate 15,574,902 of NW_023270464.1, forward strand.
AAACAAGGCGGTAAGAACAACTATCTGACTTGTTCTTAACTTTAGAGTAAATGCTTCTAATGTTTCATCAGTTGTGATGTTTGCTATAGATCTTTGAGACATATCCTTTATGAGGCAAAAGAACTTGAGAAGAAAAACTTCTCAAAGTTTTATTTCCAATAAATCATGAACAGGTGTTGAACTTCAAATATGTTGTTTACACATCTAATGAAATGATAACAAAAATTTTCTCCTTTATCTATTAAGGAAGTAAATTCTATCAGTGAGTTCTTTAATATCATTTTATATTTGCATTCCTGGATAAAATTTTATTATGATGTATTTTTAATTATGATTTTGGAAATGAGATGCTAATACAGATGTGAGATTAACCTATCAATTTTCTGTCTCATATATTTCCTATCCAGTTTGGTATCAAGATTATACCAGCTTCATGAAAAGAGTTGGAGATCTTGCTCTTTTCTACTCTAAACAATTTGCATAAGATAAGGATTGGTTTAGGGTGCCTGGGTGGCTCAGTCAGTTAAACATCTACCTTTGGCTCAGGTCATGATCCCAGGGTCCTGGGATCAAGTCCCATGTCTGGCTCCCTGTTCAGTGGGGAGTCTGCTTCTCCCTTTGCCTCTGCCCCCCCCCCCCCTGCTCATGCTCTCTCTCTCTCTCAAATAAATAAATAAAATCTTTAAAAAAAAAAGATAAGGATTGGTTCAGTAGAAGTTACCACTGAAATATTTGGCTTTTAGTATTTTGCAGAGAGAGCATTTAAAACCGGTTGAATTTCTTGGGGCACCTGGCTAACTCAGTCAGTTGAGTGTCTGACTCTTGATTTTGGCCCCAGTCATGATCTCAGGGTCGTGGATCAAGCCCCTGGTCAGGCTCTGCACTCAGCAGGAGTCTGCTTGTCTGCTTAAGATTCTCTCTCCCTCTCCCTCTTCCTTCCCCCCTAAAATAAATAAACAAATTGTTAAAGAAGTAAATAAAACTGGTTGAATTTCTACAGTGCATACAGGTCCACACAGGTGTTCTCTTTCTGAAGTTCATTATGGTAATTCAAGCATGCCTCTGTGTGTGTGTGTGTGTGTGTGTGTGTGTGTGTGTGTGTGTGAGTTTTGACTTTGTTGTTACTATTATTTGGTTTCTTATACCATTATTTTCTGCCACTATCTTCATTTCCCTTTTTTGGACTTTATTTATGCTGACCCTAATTTTTAACTATAATTCTTAGGTGATTAATACTCTTTTTCTTCATTTCTGATTTATGAATGTTCTATTTGATTCTTTTTCAGACTTGCCCATACTTTTTTTTTTTTTAAGATTTATTTATTTATTTTAGAGAGAGAGAAAACAAGCAGGGGGAAGGGAAGAGGGAGAGGGAGAGAGAGAATCTCAAGAAGACTCCATGCTGAGCACAGAGTCCGACATGGGGCTCCATCTCACGACCCTGAGGTCATGACCTGAGCCAAAACCATGAGTTGGATGCTTAACTGACTGCGCCACCCAGGTGTCCCTATTTTGTCTTTTAAATTTAATTTTTTAACATTTTATCCTATAACACTTTTATTGACCTGTTATGTAATATAAATGTAAATCATACAATTTAAATGTTAAAAAAAAACAAAAAATATATAAATCATACCATTTAATGGTTTTTAACATATTCCCAGAATTGTGAGACCATCACTGGAAACAATCTCACATTTTTATTAGCCTAAAAAGAAACCTCATATCCTTTAGCTATTATCGCCCAACCACCCTCCCCTTTCACCCCGAACTCTGGTAATTATTATTATTACTTTTTGCCCCTATAAATTTACCTATTCTGGACATTTCACACAAATGGAATCATACAATATGTAGTCTTTTGTGTTTGGCTTTTTTTACTTACCATATTGTTTCTATAATTCATCTATTTTGTATCATACATCATAACTTCATCCTGTTTATGGCTGAATAATATTCCACTGTAGGATTATACCGTATTTTGTTTATACATTCATCACTTGTTGGGCACTCAGGTTGTTACCTTTCTGTTATTCAGGATAATGTGGTTATAGATATTCACCTACAAGATTCTGTGGGAACAGGTTTCCATTTCTCTTGGGTACATGCCTGCAACAACAATTCTTGGTTCAAATGGTGCCTTTATGTTTAACTGCCCTCTAATAACCTTAAATCTGAAGCCATGTATAATTTATTTGGAGGACATAATATGAATTAATTTCTAAAATAATTTAGAAATATTTTAAATGATTATATAAAGTAACTCTTAAAATAATTTTCACTCAGTTGTTGTGTTTATTCCTTGGTATATAAAATATTTATCTTTATGCATTTTTTTAATTTTGTATGCATTCTCTAGATGTCACAAGATAAAACGTTTTCCCCTAACTTTAATGGGAATATATAAAAGTTTTCTTCAACATTGGTCATATTCATGGTTGGTTTTAGGTTTGGTTTTTTTTTTTTTTTTTAGTCATATTTAGAAGGAACTGTTCTAGAATCAGCTTGAGAATTTTTTATGAGGAATGGATGTTGGATTTCAAATGGATTGCAAAATGCATTGTGATAATCATGTTTTTCTCCTTTGACCTATTCATGTAATAAATTAATAGCTTTCTTAATGTTGAAACATCGTTGTTTCAACTTAATCTTGTTAGAATTTGATTTAGAACACTTGCAACTTTATTGATGGTGAAATAGAAAAGTATGCAATGTTTTTTTGTTTTTGTTTTTGTTTTTTTTTAGCTACAAAGTTCTGTTAATGTAACAAAATGAATTTCAGGACTTATCCTCCATTTTTCTCACCCAAATATTTTATTCATTTATTTTTTAAAGATGTATGTATTTATTTAAGAGAGAGAGCACGAGGTGGTAGGGGCAGAGGGAGAGGGAGGGAAAATCTCAAGCAGACTCTGCACTGAGCACAGAGCCTGATGCAGCTCAATCTCACAACCCTGAGATCACAACCGCAGCCAAAATCAAGAGTCTGATGCTTACCCAGGTGCCTCTCACTGAAATATTTTATATAGAACAGGAATTCTTTTCTCCTTGAAGGTTTTCTGGATTCACTTAATAAACCATCTTGGCTGAATGCCTTATTCATTGCTAGTAAATAAATATTACCTGAACGAGTTTATACATTTTTTCCCAGAATCAATTTTGGTCATTTTTATTTTCCCTAATAATCACCCATTTTATGAGACTTCATAATTTTCTTAATCGCTTTCATAGTTATAATTGCACTCCCTTTCTTACTCCTGATATTGTAACTTATGGCTTTTACTCTAGATTAAATTGGGCAGAAGTGTGTCTCTTATTGTGGGTGCCTAATCAGCTTAGCAATGTGTCCAAAATAAGCTCTGGAATTTATCAAATATGCCACTAAATTCTTTTCTCTGTTTTTTCTTTTGTAATTATCATGGCTTTTAGCTTAGTCCTCAATTCTTTTGATAACTTTTTTTTTTTACTTTCAAAAATTTTATAAAATCCATTTAATTACAGTGATGCTTTTAGTGTCTCCTGAAACAGCAAATAATGATCGGCAACACTTAGCGCTCACTTCCTACACACCAGGGACTCTTCTAAATGCATTACATGTATTATCTTGTTTAATCCTCATAGTTATCATTAGGTAAGAACTGTTATTTTTTTTTTCCATTTCTACACGAGGAACTAAGGCTCAGAAAAGTCAACCTGCCCACAATTACCTAAGTAACACATGGTGTAACTGGATTTCAAAGCATTTAGTTCAAGAGTTCATAATTTTAACCAGCCTGCTACAAATTCAATCATATCTCTAGGTGTCTACTATGGCTTCTCCTTTACTCTTGCTTATTTTAGATGTTTTCCAACACAAAAATGCATTAAGATCTCATGGAATCCTCAAGCACTCTTGTACCTTTGTTTGATTTCACAATTCACGCATGTGACAAATGCTCCATCGCTATTTCATCTCACCCGTGAAGGATGCCAAAAAGGAAAAGGCTACTTCACATGTGGTATTGCAAGAAATAGAGTGGGCTTTGCACAGGCTCTTAAACCTCCTTAGACTTTGCATCTTGTGGTTAACCTCAAAGATAAACACCATGTTCACAAAGTGCTCTTGGATTGTTGGAATACACATGATAAAGAGGAGGGATCATGTTATTGGATACTGGGGAAGTTGTTTAATGAATTACAGCTATACTATATGTCCCACTGCTATGAAAAATGTTCATTTATATGCGGCAACATTTCTCTACCACTGTAAGTAGGGATCTAATAGAGCTAATGGTTTGGATTTAAATTAATGAAGCATACACGATGTGACTGGGATTTTATAAACTTAGTTCTTGAAATATTTGTCAATATTTGCTGGAAGTTTCTGCATACACTGCATCAGACTTTATGCCAATGGTGGGTGCCCAGACACATTTAGCAGAGGGATAATGAAGAAAGAGGGGTTTAATTTATTTGGGATTTTTAACAAATAAATAGCATCCCAATTTGCTGTTGCTGGCTTTAAAATAGCAACAGTTTTAACGATTGTTTAAATGTCTCTATTCACCCAGCACATGCTGAATAGAGGCAACAGAACATCTGATATTTATGAAATGCTGTTTTTCAATACATATTAAGATTTGTTGATTAACAGTAGGGATAATTATGAGTGTTGACTAACGGGGTATCTTTTTTCTGTTAGCATCTTGTTCAATGGTGGAATGAGATCTTGCAGAAAGCTTTGTGGATGGGGACTGAAGGAAAGTCATAGACGAAACCTCCTGTCGTGCAAACAGAAAGATACCATATTTAGGTTAGTTAGGAATTCTCAGGAGTTCACAACCAATTCCCCACATGCCAGGAAAATGCGCATTTGCTAGTTTTAATGCGAGTCTCAGCCTCGTAACTCAGTCCCATTCCCCATTATCTTTAGAGGGAAATCTAAAGTCATGGATTAGAGAGTTGAGAAAGTTTAAGTAGTCTGGAGCAATTCCTCCCTTTCAAATAAAGATACTGAAGCTCAGAGAGGGAAAGCGGCTTGTCCAAAGTAACACAGCAAATTTGTGACCGTTCTAGAACCGGCACCAAAGTTGTTTTGTACCTCTTACATTACTCTCCAGCATAACCAGCGTTCATGTTCTGCTTATACAATCTGTATAGGTACAAATACTGATCTGCATCTACGATGATTGGACTTTTCAGTCATGCCTACTGTTACATGTTTTAAGAATCACAGTGATAACACCCTATCTTAAAGAGAAGTGCCCAATATGATTTTAGGATTAAACATAAATCAATTCAGCCTGTACTTGAAGCTTCATAAAGCATCGCCCATGGCACTTCCAGGAACCTGCTACCACACGGGCACTCCCCCAAATCAAATTTCCAGCACCTGCAGAGCAGCTCCGGAACTGTTCTTGTGAATGAGGCAATGCGATCCAGTCTTAATGAACATATTGCTGTCTATCAAATGGGATGTAAAGTTTTAGGCACCTACATCTAGGTATTCTGCATCTATTCTGTGTAATCCAAAAATCACCATAACTGTCGTTAAGTCTTTTTATAGCAAACATGACCACTGAGACTGACAGAGGCTAGAAACAGTGCTACCATGATAGGCCGTCAGTATGGTGCACCCGAAGGAAATCCAGTTGGGTGTTAGGAGACACAGTGACAGCTCTCACCTTACAAGTAAATTGAGGGGGTTGAATCCAGCCAATGACTTTCAAAGTTTGAGTGAAACATACAAAACAAATCAGAATGATTCTCATTGGAAGCGGGGATAGATGTGCCAAGCCCTGCCCAGCTGGTCTCCTGTCTACCTTCAACATGGGGTACCCTTCAGGATTGCACACGTTGGAAATCCCTGGATTGGATGCTTTGCACTTTCTCTCACTAACAATTCATGATTCTGACACGTGCCATTGTCATGCAAAGTGGCTCAGAAAAGGAATAGAATCATGAAGGGCGTCTGCATGGCTCAGTCTATTAAGTGTCTGCCTTCGGCTTGGGTCATGTCTCCGGGTCCTGGGATGGAGTCCTGAGTAGGGCTCCCTGCTCAATGGGGAGACTGCTTCTCTCTCTCTCTCTCTCTTTCCCTCTGTCCCTCCCCACTGCTCCTTCTCTCTCACACTCTCAAATAAATAAATAAAATCTTTTTTTTTTAAAGGAATAGAATCATTAGCCTAAACCAAAAGTTCTTAAACTATGGTTCTAGGACAGTATTAGTATTGCCTGGGAACTTGTTAGAACTTGTTAGAAATGCAGATTTGCAACCCCACCCAGACCTACTGAATCAGAAATCCTGAACCCAGAGCTCTCTATTTTTCCCAGCTCTCCAGATGATTCTGATGCATGCTAATGTTTGAAAACCACTGGATTAAATAAGAGTATGAACATTTACTAAAAATGAGAGGAAAAATTAAAGGAAGAGGTGTATTTATCTCACATTTAAGAAGGTTGAGTATAGGCTTGATATGGTAACTCAATAACCTATAAGACTCACAAATTCTTCCCACCACTCTGCTCTGCTCCTTGTAAAGTTGTACTTTGTTATCATGCTTGACACTCCAGGTAGCAAGATGGCTTCTGCATTTCCCGGTCAAATGGCTTTATCTGAACAGACGTTCGTTGCCTTTACTATTTGGGAAGAGACATAGTCCTCTGGGACTTCCACTTACATCTCATTGGCTGTTACTGTGTCATGTGGTCATCCTGGGGCAACTCAGGCAAGAAGGGCGTAGGTAAGTGGGTATGGAGCCAACCCTAGGGCTCAGCCTATTAGGTGAGGGTAGACAAAGCCTGGGGCACATGCTCTCCCAAATATCTTAAAGCATTTTTTGTAGCTATGAAAAGAGCTCCTTCTATTCAAAGAACCAAAAAAAAAAAATAGAGAACATGAGAAATACATAGGGATCTAAAAGCAACTGCATGGTACTCTAGTGCTGAGTGTTGGCAAAAGGCAAGCAGGGGGTTCTCTGAGAGAAGCCATCCAAGTCACTCCCGCTGAGCCCTAAGGTGAAAATTATCCTGGGGGCTACTCCAGTTGCGTGGGACTTTCCTGAGGTTATATATATCCACTCCTTTGGGTGTAGCTGTGAGGTGGGACACTGATAAATAAAAACTTAAAGCACAGGTCCCGGTCTCCCTCCCTCCACCCAGAATGGTGCCCCTGCTTTCAACCTCACCCACGTTCTCTGCATCCTGAAGAATGCGTTTCACTTAGCACACGGAAATTTCCTCTAAGCTTCATCTTGGCCCTTCCCTTAATTTATGCTTCAGCCAGGATAGATTTGCTAATACTCTCTGCCCTCCTTAAGTGGTTCAAAGAGGTGAATTTCCATACTTGTTAGCTGAATAAAAAATAATGCCGTGCTTTGATATCTTCACATGGAATAATTCCTCCTCACAAACAGTGTTTACACAGGATCTCTGAACCAGGTGAAATCATTAGAAACATAGGTGAAGGCAGCAGGCCTCCAATAATACTTCATACTGTTGATCTGTTGCTTATTGTAGGCAACAGCTCATAGCCAATAACTCTGGCGACTCTGGGCAACTAACTCATTTCACTCTTCAGATCTTGGGAGTTGGAGTAAATTCAATTAATCTCAATAATCTTATCCATCCCTGCCAGATGAGATGAATGACCAAGATGTTCTATCATATGAGTATATTTTGTTTTCCTTTTATATCATACACGGTAAGCACCAAACCAGCCCATTATGCTCGAGCCAAATAAAAGATGGGAAATAACATTATATCAAACATCCTGCTACTAAGAACCACTTACATACCAAATCTCCAACCATGGGTCAGAAGATTGGCTCTAATACCAGCTCATCAGAAAAAAACCTTTTGAGCCTCTCAAGGAAAAGAAAAAGAAAAAGAAAAGCCCCCATTCTCCCTTTTACTCCCTGCGGACACCCCTAAAAACAACAGTAGTGGGTGCTACTTCTCCACTCAGCTTCTCCTTTGTGCACGCACGCCTTGGTACAACCTGAGTTCCCTGAGGTCATGGGCGGTCTATTTGTTTGCCTTCTGTGAAATCTCCACTTTCCAAGGACAATGTATTCATGGAATGAGGGTGCTACAGAGCTTGACCATTTCTACAGGTGCTTCTGACACGTCTGTATTTTACTCCAGCTGCAAATCCTCAAGAAAATAACTCCGGTGGATATTCGCATTAAACTACCAGGGGCTGAGTTATCAGGAATCAGCTCCTTTTTAATTCTGTGCAATCACTCCATGCTCCTCACAACTATTCCCAAGGATTGGCCCAGGACATTTTTCTCTCACCTGCACCGGGATAGGTGAGATTCTGGAACACATCGAGGGCTAATTATATAATGGAACCTAGTCTCTAAGCCCTCCCATTAGATCCCTGATGCTTGGTGGAAAAGGCATTACCTAGCAACGGTCACCCACAAACTGCAGGAAAAATAATAGAGATGACGTGCTGCATCTTTCCACAGAGTCAAAACTGACAGCAAATTGTATTTGCCCTTTCTTTCCATGTGGAAAATCTATTGTTTACAGGCAAAAGGTATATAAACTCACATTCGCGTGAATGGACACCTTGACCCTTGGTGAAAAATCATCTTTGAGAGAATGAGCTAAAAGTTAAGGACACTAATACCTGCTAGCTACCGAAATGCTACAAACCAAATGTACTTGTGCATTCAAGTGGGATTATGGGTGCTGGGAAGTGCTACCTTCAGACTTCGTCTATCTGCCCTCTGGGTGTTTGAGGCCCAGATGTTCAGTTTCCCTGCAGAATAAATCTTGCAAATGCACCGTCTTCACAGACTGAAGGTCCCAGAACCCTCTGTGCATTAAACACAGCTGCAAGCTTGTCAATCCCCTGCTGATGACACCACCACTGTTACCAACACCCAACGGGGAAAAACTCAGCTCGATCGTAACTAGATTTTTCCTGCGCTGGGCTGAGGGGAGGGGCCCATTGTAGTAGAGGCAGCTGATAAAATAGCTTGCCATGTGTCCACTAAACAATGGTTTTATAGAAATCTGATGGGGGAATTTAAAAGTGTTCTTTTTGATGATAGACCTACTCAGGCAACTTTCTTCTACTTGGGAAGAAAAATATCCCAAATGAACGTTACAATATAGATAGAATTTTTCTTTTTTTTTTTTAATGATTTTTATTTATTGATTTGAGAGAGAGAGAAAGAGAGAGAGCAAGCAGGTGGGGGGGCGGAGAGGGAGAAGCAGACTCACCACTGAGCAGGGAACCCAATGCAGGAGGGCTCGATCCCAGGACCCCGAGATCATGACCTTAGCTGAAGGCAGATGTTTAACTGTCTGAGCCACCCAGGCACCCCCTAAAGATATAATTTTCTAATGAGTGTAGTGTATTTATTGAGAAAAAAATGTGGCTGTCATTCTAAATAAAGTTAATGGAACAAATGAATATTATACATCCAATGTACCTCTTTGCCCAAAAAGGAGAACAAAGGCATAAAGCTTTCATGGAAAGACAAAGTAATCATACAAGCAAAGGGAGTGTTTTTACATTTTGAAGATATTCCATAAATATATGTAGTGATGGTTATTCAAGAGGCTGACTCCATGAGATGGTATTCTTCAGTGACTTTATTTCAAAGAAAATATAGTTGTTCCCTTTCTTGTTAGAAATAGACTTTCAGATAAAGGATGGAATGTTTTTCTTTTGTAGCAAAGGATGACAAATACACAGGTTTTTTAAAAGACTGCTAGTGATTCAAAATATCATTAATTTCTTAAACAAAATAGTTTAAATAGATGTCTATATATTTTGGTGTGCAAACATTTCTATTTTTATGTCTAAGTATTTTGAATGCATGCATGTAAGTATAGACACACACTTGGTCCTCCTACCACTTTGGAGCTTTTTTTTTTTTAATTTTTAAATAAAAAGGTTAATCTGATGTTCTTAAACTGATGGCATTCTAACCTTCAAAAGCATGTGTTTATCATGAGTTTCCACCACCCCAAATAGTTTTGACCTAAGGTTATAATGCAGGCTCAGACTACTTCAAAGGGGGCAAAAATGGATGATAAGCGAACACCTCATTCTGGAGTCTCGGTATGTGTTAGATTCTTCAAATCCCCAAGAAGGTTTTTCAGCATATCCAGAGAGTAGTGGAGGAGTTCAAACCCAGATGGTACAGTCAATCAGAGTCCTGCTGTCACATAACAAAGAGCTGAGCCCCTGGTCTCTTGCATCATCGTCTTCCTGCCACATTGGCTGGCCAGGCTCATTAGAATACTTGGGAATTCACTCAAGGTGATGCATCATCAGAGGTAAGATTTTAAGTCCTAATTGAAAACGCTCACCTCTCACAAAGTCCATGCTCTTTCCATCCTGGATGTCTCAGAAGAGAGAGGGAGAAAAGGGTGAGGGGAAGGATACTTCTTAAAACCAGACTCTTAGGACATTAAAGAAACCCGTGTCCCTCCAGCTCTGAGCCAAATTTAGTTCTTTATGTGCATGGAAATTGTGGTGCCACGGGGAGCAGGGAAAATAAGAATTGTGGGATTTTGCATCATCACTGCAGCTTACACACGGGTAAACTGAGGACAGCAGTAGGTAATGAAGAGGCTCCCGATGGGATAGAAGCTCACTGTTTCACTTGTACAAATTACTGCACCCCACAGCACTTGCCCACACCACTGTGGCCAGTCTTGCTTAGGACCAGCCACTTTTATATCAGGATTAAATGGAAGGGGGAATCCAGCCACTGTCAGGATTGACTAAATGAGGGTAATTTATCATGCATACCCATTTGTGCTGCACACTCAACCTGTTTTCCCATGCCTTTTAACTTCTCCTTCTTCTGAAGGCCAGCTTCCTGCCCCATTAAATTTTTAACCTTTGGATCCCTGGCATTTTCTGGACTGACAATCGAATGAACACATGCAGTATCTACCTCCTGGCTCCCCCCACCTCCTCTTCCACCCCAGCCCAACCTCCAGGAGATCCACGGAGAAAACTAATTATGTTTTACTAAGTAGGCAGAGTACTTCTATTTAGCAGAAGCTGGGACCCTATGTTGACCTAACACAGAGCGTTTCAAGTAAACTGCCAGAACCCCCATCAAATTGCCGAGAGTAATTTAGAGTATGAAATGTGCTAAATTATTCAAAGGGCTGAATAAGCATAAACAGGCAGTACCACAGGAGAGATACACACCCAACAATGCTGGGCTGACATTTAATACATCATATTAGCACTCCTGTTAGTGCAAATCGCCCACCTCACAGCACACTGCCCTGCGCGTTCACTAACAGACGCAGAGATGGTGTCGTTCTCCATCAAGATCTCTGCTAACTATTTCCGTTTTCAATAATTTGTCCCAACCTCCACAGCTGCCTTCTCTTCAGGAGATGCTATGTTTATAGTCAAAAACATGTTAATGGCTGAATAAGAGGGGATTTGATTTTCTCTCTCCTCTCAAAGCCAGTCCATTGTCTGGTGCTGTCTTGTTCAAAGAGAAAAGATTAAAACCTCTTTGCTTGAAATCCTAAGGAAGTACAAATCTCTAAGGTCCTAACTTTCACATTTCCTGAACAAGTCTCAAATGAAATAAATTCTGAAAAGGTGCCTACAGAAAAGAAATTGGTGACTCGGGTCAAAAAATGCAGACTAGTTGTTTCTGGTTACTCAAAAGTGAAATGAACAATCCACTCATCCACTCAATACATTTTTAAGGTCCATGATATGCCAATCCCTAGATTTGAGATAAGGGATAGAGTAAAAGGTGGTATAGAGACAGGTGAGTCTCAGAGATGAAATTACACTGCCCTCGTCATTGAAAATTAGTAATATAGTGGTGAAGGGGCCCCAAATAATTCCAAGGTGATGCAGTAATCCCATACTAGAAATGTGTGAAAAGTACTATCCGGGGTCAGAGAACATAACAATCAGTTCCATAGGGGAGATGAAACACGCCTCACTAAAGCCTGTCGACTGAGGTATTGGGTCCTTCCCCAAGATTCCTACCCCCCTACCTCTTGGACCTGTCCTCCATCCTATAGTTTACAGCTGGCTCCAATCTTGAAGGCCAGACAGAGCATGTACATGATGGTGGTCCCCTAACCAGCCTTCACCTCACCAAATGGGGTAGTCGTCCTTGCCCAGACAGTAGTACTCCCTCTCTTCTTACCACTTCTGCACCTGTTTTCAGGTTTTGCCATTCCTCCTTCATGGATTTGTTGAAGTAGCCATACACAACAGACCTCAGAGCTCTACACGGCCTGTTAGAAGGTCCTTGCACCAACCAGGCAGCAGGGCAAGATTTCCACAATGCTCTCCTCTGTTGGATTACAGCAGAAATCTCCAGTGCTATACCATAAAGCTGAAGTTTGTGAACCACCACCAGAAAATATAGGGCTCAGTGATAATCATGCCAAAGTGGCTAGATGGATAAAATACCAGACCCAGCTCTATGCTGCCTGTAAAGACTCTTGTCAGCTCTAAAGAAACACATAGGTTCAAAGTGAAGGAACAGAAAAAGATAATGTCATGCAAGTGAAAACCAAAATAAAGCACTGATAGCTATACCCATATCAAACAAAAGAGATTTTAAGACAAACAACAACAAATAATAATGAGGTATGGAAGATCATTATACAATGATAAAAGGATCAATTCATCAACAAGATACAACAATTACACATATACATGCATGGCAACATCATAGCATCTAAACATATTAAACAAATACTAAGATCTGAAATAGAAATAGACAACAATACAATAATAATAAAGAACATCAATACCTCATTTTCAACAGTAGATAGACCATCCAGACATAAAATCAATAAGGAAATGGACTTGAACTATACTTAAGACCAAATGGACCTCAAAGACATATACAGAACACCTATTCAACAGCACTAGAATACACGTTCTTCTCAAGCACACATGGAACATACCCCAGGGTAGATCATATGATGAGTTGCAAAATGAGTCTCAGAAAATTTTATTTTATTTATTTATTTTTATTATGTTATGTTAATCACCACACACTACATCATTAGTTTTTGATGTAGTGTTCCATGATTCATTGTTTGCGTATAACACCCAGCGCTCCATGCAGAAAATTTTAAAAAACAGAAATCATACCAAGTATCTTTTTTCACCACAATGGTGTGAAACAAGAAATCAGTAACAGGAGGAAATCTGGAAAATTCACAAATATATGGAAATGAAATAACACACTCTGAAACAACCAATGGATCAAAAGAGAAATAAAAAGGGAGAATCAAAAAATATCTTAATGCAAACAAAAATGGAAACTCAACATATCAAAACATATGGGATGTAGCAAAAGCAGTGCTCAGTGGGATGTTTATAGCAATAAATGTTTATATTAATGAAAAACAAACACACAAAAAGATCTCAAATAAGCAACCTAATCTACCCTAAACCTAACACTTTAGGGAATCAGAAAAGAAAAATGAACTAAGCCTAAAGTTAGAAGAAGGAAGGAAATAATGAAGGTCAGAGAGGAAATAAATGAAATAGAAAGAGGAAAGGGAAGAGAAAGGAAAAGAAGAGAAGGGAAGGGAAGGAAGAAGGAAAGAAAGAACGATCAACAAAACTAAGAACTGTATTTTTGGAAAAGATTAAAAAAAAAAAAAACCCTTTATCCAAACTATAAAAAAAGAGGAAGAGAAGACTCAAATAAATAAAATTATAAATGAAGAAGATGATATTACAACTGGTACCACAAAAATACAAAGGATCACAAGAGACTACTTGAATAAATTATATGCCAAGAAATTAGATAGTCTAGAAGAAATGGATAAATTTTTAGAAACATATAACCTACCAAGACTGAATCATGAAGAAATAGAATATCTGAATAGACCAATAGTGAGTAGGAAGATTGAATCCGTAAGCAAAATCCTCCCAACGAAGAAAGTCCCAGGACCAGATAGTTTCGCTGTTTCACCAAACATTTAAAGAAGAGTTAACACCAATTTTTCTCAACTCTTCCAAAAAATGGAAGAGCAGGAAATACTCTCAAACTCATGCTATAAGTCCAGCATTACCCTAATCCCAAAACCAGATAAGGACATTACCAGAAAAGAAAACTACAGGCTAATATCCTTGATGACTATAAATGCAAAAATTAGCAACAATGTATTAGGAAACTGAATTCAACAGCATACACTATTATCAAGTGAGATTTACCCCTGGAATGCAGGAATGGTTCAGCATACATCAATAAATGTGATAAACCATATTAATAGAATAAAAGATAAAAATTGTATGATTATCTCAATTGATGTAGAAAAAGCATTTAACAAACCATAACATCCTTCCATGATAAAAATGCTCAACAAATCGGGTATATAAGGAACACACCTCAATACAATAAAACGCATTTATAACAAGTCCATGGCTAACATGACTCAACAGTGAAAGGTTGAAAGCTTTTCCTCTAAGATGGGGAAAGACTAGGGTGCCCACCGTCACCACTCCTATTCAGTATAGTACTAAAAGTCCTAGCCAGAGCAATTGGGCAAGAAAAAGAAGTAAAAGGTAGCCAAATCCAAAAGGAAGAAGTGAAATTGTCTTTGTTTGCATATGTTATGAATGTGTGTGTGTGTGTGTATGTATACATAAAGACTCCACCAAAAAGCTATTAGAACTAATCAATAAACTCAGTAAAGTTGCAGGATGCAAAATTAATATACAGAATCAGCTGCATGTCTATATACATCTGAAAAGAAAAAGTATCCCATTCACTATGGCATCAAAACAACAAAATACTTAGGAATTATTTTAAGCAAAGAAGTGAAAGATCTATACATTAAAAAATATGACTTTGATGAAACACATTGAAGAAGACACAAATAAATGAAATAAATAAATCTCATGTGCACAGATCAGAAGAATTAATATTGTTAAAATATCCACATTACCCAAAACCATCTATAGATTCAGTATAATCCCTATTGAAATTCCAGTGGCATTTTTTTCCACAGAAAGAGAGAAAAATCATCCTAAAATTTGTATGAAATCACAAAACATCCCAAGTAGCCAAAGCATTCCTGAGAAAAAATAAAATCGAGGGCATCACACTCCCTGATTTCAAACTATACTACTAAGCTAGAGTCATCAAAACAATATAGTACTGGCATAAAAATAGACACACAGAGTTATGGAATAGAATCAAAAAGGTCTAGAAATAAACCTTCACATATATGGTCAACTAATGTTTTACAAGGTAACCAAGAATACTCAACAGGAAAAGAATTACATCTCTTCAATAAATGGTGTTGGGAAAACTGGATAATCACATGTGGGAGAATGAAATTGGATCCCCTATCTTGCACCACTCACAAAAATTAGCTGAAAATGAATTAAAGACTTAAGCATAAGACCTGAAACAGCAAAACTCCTAGAAGTAAACATTGGGAAAAAGTTCCTTGACATTGATCTTGGCAATGATTTTCTAGATGTTGCACCAAAAGCACAAGTAAAAAAGCAAAAATTCATAAGTGGGACTACACCAAGCTAAAAAGCTTCTGGACAGCAAAAGAAACAATAAACAAAATGAAGAGGCAACCTGTGGAATGTGAAAAACTATTTGCAAAACACATATCTGATAAGATGTTAATATCCAAACCATATAAAAACTCATAGAGAAAAAAATCCTACTTAAAAAAAATGGCCAGAGGACCTGAATACACATTTTTCCAAAGAAGGCATCCAGATGGCCAATAGGTACATGAAAGATTGTTCAACATCACTAATCATCAGGGAAATGTAAATCCAAACCACAATAAGATATCACTTCACACCTGTTAGAATGGCTACCACCAAGAAGACAAGAGTTAACAAATGTTGAGGAGGATGTGAAGAAAAGGGAAGAGTTGTTCACTGTTAGTGGGAATGTAAATTGATTCATCTACTATGGATAAAGTAGGGAGGTTCCTCAAAAAGTTAAAAATTAACTACCATATGATCCAGCAATCTCACTTCTGGACATTTATTCAAGGGAAGTGAAGACAGGCTATTAGAAACATATCTGCACTCCCACATTTACTGAAGTAGTATTCACAATAGCCAAGGTATGGAAACAACCTAAGTGTCTATCAATGGATGAATGTATAAAGAAGATATCATATGATGAAATATTATTCGGCCATGAGAAAGAAGAAAATCTTACTATTGGCAACAACATAGATAGAACTTGAGGGCTAAGTAAGATAAGCCAGATAAAGACAAATAATGTATTATATCACTAATAATGTGGAATCTAAAAAAGCAAAAATCTTAGAAACAGAGTAGAATTGTGGGCTAAGGAACAGGGGAAATGTGGAGATGTTGGTCAAAGAGTATAAACTTCCAATTATAAGATGAATAAATTTGAGGGCTCTAATGTACAGCATGGTGATTATAGTTAACAGTTCTGTGTCATATACTTGAAAGTTGCCAAGAGAGTAGATCTTAAACATTCTCACCACAAAACAGAATTAGAAATTACGTGAGGTGATAGAGGCATTAGCTAAAGCTACAGTGTTAAACATCTTGTGATATATAAGTGTATTAAATCAACACATTGTACACCTTAAACGTACACAATGCTGTATGTCAATTATAACTCAGTAGAAGTGTAAAAAATAAAATAATAAAATAAAATAAAAAACATTAAGATGAGAATCAACATTAAGAGGGAAACCATAATGCCTAAGTGGGGATGAGATGGTGGGATCACACACAATGCCATTTGACTTTATCTTCACAATGATGGAAAGGGATGGAAAGATGGGTTAACATGGTGTATAACTGTGGTTTCCCTTTCATAATGTGCTGTTGTTGCTGGCAGATGGCAGCCCAAGCCAGCAACAACAATTTGATGTCCCCTTGCATGAGGCCATGTGACTAGATCTAACTGAAAGGATGTGATCAGAATAGAGGTTTCCTTTCAAAGAAGGAAATTTTAAGAAGTGGGTGAGTGTTAGAACCTCCTGAAGCTCTATTTCCTCTGCTGCAGGCAGGAAGCATGGGACTCCCTGGCCCAAGGGCACAGTAGACCCATGTGGTAGGAACAGGTTTCCTAAATCAGCAGGTGGACAAAAGCAGTTTCCTAAGTGAAAATGTAGGAATAAGAAACTATTTTGTTAAGCCACTGAAATTTGAGGTTTGTTTTTTAAAGCTGTCAAAGTTACCTTAACTAACTGTTGAATCTCAGATCTGTACCTCTGAAACAAATAATGCAATATATGTTAAGAAAAAAAAAAAAAAAGAAGAAGAAGAAGAAGGTAGCGGGAGGGGAAGAATGAAGTGGGGGAAATCGGAGGGGTAGACGAACCATGAGAGACGATGGACTCTGAAAAACAAACAGGGTTCTAGAGGGGAGGGGGGTGGGAGGCTGGGTTAGCCTGGTGGTGGGTATTTAGGAGGGCACATTCTGCATGGAGCACTGGGTGTTGTGCACAAACAATGAATCATGGAACACTTCATCTAAAACTAATGTTGTAATGTAAGGGGATTAACATAAGAATAAAAAAATTCAAAAAAAAAAAAAGTTACCTTAACTAGAACAATGAACTTTAGGGGTTTTGTTTGTTGTTTGTTGTTGTCTTGTGTTTGTTTGTCTGTTTGTTTGTTTTACCAGCTGATTTAGCCCTCTCTTTTCTCCCAGGCTTCTCAGAGTACTTCCATATTCTCCCCAGTGACCTGTCCCCAAGAGCAACACTGGTCTAAGTAATAGCCAAAAGTAAGCTAAATCAATGTCATTTTAACAATGGTAAGTCCTTCTCTCTAAAGGGCAATATCTTGTATGGTGTATAATATTATCCTCCTTCTACTGATGAAGAAGAAGAGATCCAGGAAGTAAAGCAACTCACCCAAATTCTCACAGCCAGTAAAAAGACATGCCGGACCTGGTTGGCCAATAAACATATGACAACCTAATTGGCAACAAAGAAATGAAAATTAAATTCCCAAGATATACTTTAAACCAACAAAATAACAAAACTTAGAAATCACACACTGCAAGTGTTAGTAAGGATGTGGAATGGCAGTGTAAATTGGACCAACCACTTTTGACAACAATTTGGCATCAAATTAAGAAGTTGGACTTGTACATAGACTATGATCCAGCAGTTCCATTAGTGGGCATATAATCTAGAGAGTCCTTCATATTTGCATTATGAAACATGTAACAGATGCTTATAGCAGGATTGTTTCTTATAGCAAAATAGTAAAAGCAGCACAAATGTTCATCAACAGTAGACAAGGAAGAATAAAAGAGGACGCATCCATGGAATAGAAACTAAACAGCAACAAAAATCAATGAACTACAGGTCTACACATTAACATGAAAATGTCTCTAAAGCATAAAGTTGAGAGAAATAAGACATAACAGTAGAATGCACACAGTATTATTCCATTTGTATACAATTTAAAACCAGGCAGATCTAAACAATTAGATTTAGAAATTTATTAACAGTTGGTAAAACTACTTAAAATAAAGCAAGCAAGCAAAAACAAAACAAAACAAAACAAAAACAGTAATGATCATGCCTCATATTTTAGGCCAGTGATTGCCAGAACACTAACCCTTGATTAATCAGCCTCTTCTGCTTTGTTAAGCTCCTTCCCAAAGCCCTCCTCTGGACCCTCTGCCATAACCTTCTCTGGGAAAAGGAACTTCTCCACTGTCTCCTAGAACTATTCCTTCAAATGCAGGACCTGGGGTCTCTTCTTGAGCTCCACTACCATTTTCATACCATTATGCCTTAAAAAGCAGCTTGCAATACCCTACTCTCAAATACCATCTACCAGACTGGCTCATATTTGTCCAAGTTGACTCTGCCATCATTTTAATATGGACATAGATAAATCAGATAACATAAAGACCTCCCAGTTCTTAGACCTCATCCTCCCTAATGACATTCTCCCCTAATACCAATTTAATCTGCCACTCCCATGCCATACCTTGTCATCACTGGAAATGGCCCCATCTCAAAAACAAATAATTTATACATATCATTCTCCAAACATTACTTCTATCCTTTGAGTTCGTTTGCTCAAATACTCTCATGAAACCAATTTTTAAACCACAATGAGATGTGTAAATGTTGATCTCATCACTTTCTCACTATGGTATTTAGCACCCTCCATTTTTTTTTTCCTTTACCATGGGAAATTTTTTAATGAGGTATAATTGACATATATTCAATGTATATAACTTGATAAATTACAAATAAAGTTGCAATGAATATTCATGTACAAGTCCTAAAAGAGGGGCACCTGGGGGGCTCAGTAGTTAACTTTCCAACTCTTGATTTCAGCTTAGGTCGTGATCTCACAGTCATGATCTCACAGTCAAGAGATCCAGACCCACGTTGGATTCTGCACTCAGCACAGAGTCCGCTTGTCCCTGTCCCTCTGCTCCTCCTCCACCACCACCCCTCAAATAAGTAAATAAATAAAATCTTTAAAAAATAAGCCTTGAAGAGAAATGACTGGATCCTATAGTAGATGTATGATTAACATTTTTAAAAACTAGAAAATTTTTTCCAATGTAGTTGCACCATTTTACATTCCCATCTGTGATGTACAGGAGTTCTAGTTTCTCCCTATCTTCCCCAAGCCTTGAAGTAGTCACATTTTTGTTTTTGTTTTTAGCCATTCTACTAGATGAGTCGGATCCCTTTCTTCACTTGTCTTCATATCCAGCTTAGAGCCCATGTCTCGTTCTTGCAATCATTCCCTTTCACTGTTTCTCTTTACTGTGTTCTTGGATAATCCCATCCATTTCCAGGACTTAACGCCATATGCATGTTAGTAACTCCCCAATTCACGCATCCACTTCCGCTGCCTCTGCCTGTTACACTCAGTTGCCTATGAGCTTTGCATTTGTAGTCTCACAGCATCTATAATACTGCATATAATAAAACAACTCCTCATATCCCCTCTGAAACTCATCCCTTATCCCTATCCCAGTTTTCTTCATCTCAGATGTTTCTACCGCCTATTCAGATGAGCAAGGCAAATACCTAGAAGCCATTCTAGATGACCCGCTCTTCCATATTAGCTCTTCCCTCCATTGCTACCTAATGTATTACAAAACTGTATCAGTTCCACTGCAAACTATAGCTTTAGTCAATCCATTTCTATTTCCTTTCACCCTCATAGTTCCAGCCCCCATCATTCCTTGACTGGACTACAACAATCGCCTCCTCTAACTGATTGCTTCTGTTTCTTTATTGTATTCTTCCATATCAACCAGAATGATCTTTTAAAAATACAAATCAGGTCATGTCCCCAGCATGATTAAATGCATGCTTCCATTGTACTCAAAATCAAATCCAAATTTCTTACATTGGCGTATATACCAACATCTGGCCTTATCTACCTCTCTGACCATATTTTTGTGCTGTCCTGCACACTTCACTGCTCTGGGCCTTCTTCTAGTCCCTCACTTAGGCCAAGTTCTTTCCAATTTAGAAAAACAGAACACCTTGTTCCCCTTCAAAGGTTCTTCCTCTTGGGTTTTTGCATGCCTGACTCTTTATCATCCTTCAGTCAGTTTCCTTGAGATCACCTCCTAACCACCCAGGACAGCCAGCTCTCCCCATTACGCTCTATCTCAGCAACCTAGTTATTTCTTTTAACATACTTCTTAATTTGAAATTCCTTTTTTATTGGTTTGTTTATTAGATATTTATTTTTCTCCCTCACTATTTTGTAAATTCTCCAAGGAAAAGGACTTTGGTGTTTTTTTCTCAATATTATGCACTCACCTACTTTCCTCTGACCTTTGGATATCACACACAATGCAAAGGGTTTTGAACCTTTGTTTTATGATATAAGCATTAGCATGCTGAGGCAGTGGCTTAACAAACTCTCAACCTGCACTTGAGTAAATATTAAGCTACTAAACACCAATATGAAGTAGGGTTTTCTAGTCACATGCTCTAGAGATGTGGATTTTGTGCTTACTGTTTATAAACAATTAAATCAATTATTTTTCCATTTGCCTTTTTGGTTACTAAGCTGTAAGATGGGTTCTTTGTCCTTAAAAAAATTCTTACCATCAAATAATTCATCCCAAGTGCAATGTATCTGTCACGTTTTTCATAATTTTCCTTCTTTAATCATCTCTACTAATTATGATTATACCTTTTTATTTACATTCATTCTGACCAGATTTGATAGAATTTTTAAAACCTCTCAAACTTGTACCAGGTGTAATGAATATGTTGTTAAGGTCCTAGACTAAATGATGAATTATTTTTAGAATAATCTTCAGTGTGGTCAGAGTTTATTTATTTCTGCTCCAGAATATGGCTTTGCTTGTGTCTATAAAACTGCATATGGCAAAAACAGTTAAGTAGATTCTGAATTTGGGCTTACACAATTGACTAGAAAGGAGTTATTTCTGGGTTGATTATATATCACTAGCGAGGTCCAAAAGATGTCATGAATAGTCACAAAGTTTCAACTTAGAACTCCAGGAAAAGTTTATCTTTATACAAGTTAAAATTGGTGATTCTCTCCTCCTATTTCCCTTCTCTGTCTTGTCTTTGCAGTCTGCATTCTTGTATACCAATCTCGTCTCCCTTCTAATCTGTAAATGCTATGTAGATATACTCGTCCCCACTCCTCTCTTTGTTCCTCCTCCCTCTGTCTTGTCCCCCTCTGATCTCCATATTATCACTGTGCCCCCTGCATTCCAGTATCTTTGATGTTAGCTCATTACTACAATGCTTGGTTGCTCAAAAATTTCATTATCAAACTTCTTTGTTGAAATAATATCCCACGACTTAGAATACATTTTTCTACAAAATTCAATGTCCTAATAGTCTACAAAATATTTTATAATCTGTTTCCACATTAGCTAGCTATTTGGCACGTAAAGACCATAGGACTTCAATGCATCAACCTAATCCATTGTAGTTATTCTTTGCATTAAAATTAATTATAAATAATTACATAGTAGTATGGAGAGCAAATAATAATATAATAAAATTATATTTTATATATTATAATTATGTAATTTGTTGAAATTCTGTGAAACTATAACCTCAGAGAACTAAATATTTTTGCTCTTTTTATCCCTTTGGGTTTATCCTTTCATTTTTTGCATGCTAAGGGCTGGACCCTGTGTCGTTGCTTATTTTCCTCAAATCAACATCATAAAATGATACAGTATTTATGAAAATACTTGTTTATTCTCTTTTCTCTTTTACCATGCAAGCCTTTAAAGATAGAATATTCTTTATGCTTCTTTAATAGTCATTAAATATGGTAATATTATCTTTTAAAAAGGGTATACTGGTGTATATATAGCTCATAGGAAATAGTCATTAATAATTTGTTTACCAAATGTTTTGATAAAAGAATATAAAAGGTGAGATTTTGTCTTGGAATTGAAGGCCAAATAGTGGGGGAATGCAGGACAGGACAGGGGGAAAGCGGTGCAAAAGGCATGGTAGAATGAAAAAGCCAGTCATAGGTGGAGAGGGATAACCACTTCACTCTTGAAGTTTTCTACATGGTTAACCTGCTTAGTGGTGGTAGGGGGGTTGGAGGGAAGTGTAGGGCTACCAGATTCTGGGGGGCAATAGATGGCCATTGTGGCATTTCTAGCAAGGAAATTGCATGACATGATGATCTGTGTGTTAGAAAAATAGCTTTGGCAGCAGCACGAGGGATTGGGACCTGGGAAAGCTGGACGATGAGGATTTTATCTGAGGCAGAGGCCCAGGGGATGGAGGCAGGGCCCAGAGTTGAGCCATGTTGACTCAGTATATCAAAATCAATAGATTTTTATAAACTGCAATTCCTGCCTTTCAGTAAGAAAAAAAATACTCCATGATTCTTGGTCTTTAGGAAGAAAACACACTTAGGTTAGGGATTTTGAAATCTAGTGGAGATTTTGAAATCTAAAGGAGACCATACTATGTGGAGATTTGGGGTCCTCCCACCTTCACCCCCACTTTCTCAATCCCCTCTTCCAGCTGAAAATTTTTTCTCATTTCGGAAAGAATCTCAGATTCTACTGAGTCAGGGCTGTCAGACAATTCTCTGTTGCTTGACTGCTCAATTAAAATAACAACTTCCAAAACCCATCCAGTGAGTTCATAACACAGAAATAGGAAAATAAATAAACAAATAAATCCCAAGAGGATTGGTAGAAACTCCTATTACTGGACTTATTAAAAAGAGGGCCATACAAATCCTTCTCACTATCCTGCAGGGACCAGGCCAGCGCTGAAGGAGGAGCACACGAGAGGCTTTTTGATGTAGAATGATACCTGCCAGAGAGGCACGGAGACATTTCCTTTCGGAGGAAAGCTGATTATAACCATTCCGGTATCCACTTGAACCCTGCTGCCTTCTCAAAAATGTATACACGCACAGTCTGAGGGTCGGAATCCCGACTAGCTCATATCCATGCAAATGCAGGGCTGACTCCCCTCCCCAAGGCTCTTTCACACACATACCAACATAGATGCATGCACTTGAGGGGTGAACTTCCTCTGGTATTGGGGGCAGGGGTGGGATGGATATTCGGCTCACATCTTGCTGTGTGGGTCCACACTGCAATGTGCTCAGCTGCTGTAGCCTAGTTAATAATCAGCATCTTACCGCCTGTGCTTGCTGGCCCTAGGGACTCCCTCTTCCTTGCCCCGAGCACAGAAAGGCCCCTTTTCCCACTCTCCCCAAACAGCACCATTACTAGGGTATCTGTGTGACCTAATGAGGGCTATGGCATGAGGCAGGGGGGCATCAGCACCTATCACAATAGGAATCAATGTGAGAGTATTAAGTATTAGATCTGCCAAAACTGCCTGCCTCTGGAAGCTTCTCTAGCTTCGCTGTCTTTCAAAGTTCTACTTGCTGCTTTGTTGGAGAGGCTTACTCTCCCACCAGGAGTCTTTCCCTTTGTCACTCTCCTGTCTCTCTCTAGTCATTCTGAAATCCAAACTGTATTGCCAAGGGACATATTTCACATTGGTATAATTGTACTAAACAGACAAATTCAATTGTCCTCGTTAGATCCTCTTCTTCAACTCCTTAGCAGGAGAGAGAGGGGGAAGTTGGAACCGGCAAAAATATGTATTTTTATATTTAAAAAAAAGCAACTTCCCAGTCACCTGGGAGGAATGCTGTCTTCTCCTAGAATGCCATAGATACTTCCTTCTTTAAAAAAAATTAATTCTTGGGGTGTCTGGGTGGCTCAGTCGGTCAAGCATCTGCCTTGGCTCAGGTCATGATCTCAGAGTTCTGGGATCAAGCCCTGGGTCAGGATCCCTGCTCAGCGGGGAGTTGGCTTCTCCCCACCCCCATGCTCTCTCTGTCTCTCTCTCTCAAATAAATAAATAAAATCTCTAAAAAAATTACTTCTTGATTTTAATTCTTCATTTTTGATTCTTCCAACCAAGTCCTATTGGTCAACAGAAAACAGAAAACCATCTCTAACCACCCCAGCTGGAAAGGGTGGTGTTTTCTCTGGACCATGACCTTTGGCTGAAACTTTTTGTCTCTAAGACCCAGGACTTCTCTACCATTAGCTTGGGCTGTTAGTTCTTGATAAGCTAAAGCATCACTCATTCAAATGTTTAATCACCCATCGATTCTTAATGGGACAAGCTATGATCACTCATTCATTTACCAGGTGTTCTTTTCACTTCCTCTTGGCAGAGTGCTTTTGCACCCTTGAGAGTAAACTGCAGGCCCTTTTCCTCTGTGTGTTTTCCCAAGCACCTGCCAGGACCTGCAAGAAATGCTAACTCACTATGGGGCTGAACCTTCTAAATCCACCTCTAAATATATTAAAATAGGGGAAAGGGGCTTCAGATCTTCAAAAATTAAGTGCACAAATGATTAAGGTAAAGTTATTGTTTGAGAAGGCTGCATTTCAGCACAAAACTCAGTCTGTTTTGAGCAGATAACCTGATAACTTCACTATTCCCATTTTGTAAATTAGGCTTCTGTGACCTATAGGCTAAATGATATTTTTATGACTTGAAGAAAACTGATGGGAAACCAAGTTGAAGCTTAGTGACTGGGAGAATCTGACTCATTTTGAATCAGAGAGAGAAGGCATACATCAATGGTTCTAACCCTACCAGGTTAGAACAATTTGTCTATTGCTTAAATGCAGTGTCATACTTACATAGCAGTTTCTTTTAAGTCTCTCTTTAATTTTAACAATAACGGAAATTGGAGTTTTGATCCAGTATTTCCAGATATAAAAGTACAATGTTTTCAGAAGTCATTTGATCATTTATTTTGTAGTGCATTTTTCGGATTCTCTTTGATGTCTCAGGTTGATTCTTCAAACAGAAATTCAAATTAAATTTAAATGAGACAATCTGATTTTCCAGACCTGAGAGAGTATTCACAAATATGAAAGAGACAGGGAAGCAGCCGCCCAGTTGTTCGGCTGGAAGGAGGTGGGGGGAAGGGGCTTGAGGGAAGAGATAAAAAATAATAATATCAGCTACACTTAGTAGAAGACTCGGCGTAAAGAGCTGAGTACAAACCCCAGCACCCTCCATTGAGGGCTGGAGTCTAGGCACCCAGCAGAGACATTGTTGCCACGAATTCCTACTACCTCCTGCTATTCTATAACCAGCTATAATTTTCCATGCTTCAAAAAAATCAACTTGTTTAATTGACTCTTTAAAAGTATTAAGACATGATAGTTGGAGCCATGCAGCGTAAAGGAAAGTCTGTGTTCCAGGCATGGCCAATTGGTTCCCTAGCTGTTATCTTAAGAAGTCACTTTGTGGCAGGTTAAAGATGTCTGCAAACCTTTTGCTACCCCTCACGGTGAGGTGTGGAGTTTAGCTACCCATCCCGGAAATCTAGGTTGGCCTTAGTGCATCGTGGCATTAGTGTAACTTCCAAGCTAGTTGCAAGAAGCTTTCCACCTTGGTCTCTTGGAACATTCTTTCTGGAAGAAGCCAGTCACCATTAGAAGAAATCCAACTTCCTCAATGTGAGGAAGCCCAAGCTAGCCATGTGGAAAAACCCTGTGGAGAAAGACTGATGACCGGCCAGCCCCAGCTGCTCCAGCCACCCCAGCCAGGCAAGAAGGTGAATAACCACCTTGGACACAATATAAAAAAGAACCGAAGGACCCGACTGATACTGAGGCCTCAGACATTTGATCCCAGTCAATTCATCCCATCCATTTCTCCCTCTTCAAGCCACTCTAGATGAGGCCATAGTCACTGTGGTCCAGAGAGGAACCATCTCCATAAAATCCTACCCAAATTCCTGACACACAAAATCTTGAGCATCATAAAATGCTTGTTGTTTTAAGTCACTAAGTAATAGAGAGACCAGCAGGATACACGGGCAACAGATAGCCAATACATAATCAGAACACACAAACTCACAGAGCCTGAGTTCCTTCTCCACTGAAAAGTGAGGGACCTATTGCAGCAGGCACTTGCAGCTCCTCATGATGTCTTTTTTTCCCCCATCCATTTGAGCACATGTTGCCCAGCCAAAAAACTATAGTTGTCACACTCCCTTACAGCTAGAGGAGTCTATGAGACTAAGTTCTGGCAAAAGAAATAGAAGTGAAAGCCAGAGACCACACAGCTGGACAATACTCTTAACAGAGAGAGAATGCAGCCTTTATTTTTTTTTCTCTTACTTCTTTCTTAGAATATGGATGTGATAGCTGGAGCTCAAGCAGCTATTTTGAACCATGAGGAAGCATGCTAAGGACGATGGAACATCAAGATGGAAGGACAGCTATGGAGCCCTCCTATTTACTGCCCTTCTGAATTCTTTTACATGAAAAGGAAATCAATTTTCATCTTGTTTCAGCTATTGACATTTGGGTGAGGAGGAGTCTAGTATGTGTAAGCACACCTAATACTAATGGCTGCACCTACCTCACAGACTTGATGAGGTCAAACAGAAAATTTATGGAAGAATGCTCTGCCTCATATTCAACTAATGCCATTCCCTTCCCTGTCTTCCTCCCACATCCCTAATATGCTATTACCTACAATAATGGATTCTAAACTTTCTCAAACTATCTCAACTTCTGAAAACTTATTGGTATAAGTATTTGGGAAGGAAGATGGAGCATGGTTTCATATTTTTGGGGGGTGGTTCATATTTAAGATGGAGGACCACTTATATCAGAACAACCTCTATATGGATTAGGACCACTTCAAGTACAGGAAAAGTAAATGCATCTTTGAATAGCCCATATTCAAAATGCCAGTAATCCAAGAAAGGAATATGCCTGTGGAAAAGTTTAGCAGATGGAGAAAGTTGGGTTGTATTAGGATCCATAGAACACCCATTGGTGGGGCGCCTGGGTGGCTCAGTCATTAAGCGTCTGCCTTCGGCTCAGGTCATGATCCCAGTGTCCTGGGATCGAGTCCCACATCGGGGTTCCTGCTCGGCAGGAAGCCTGCTTCTCCCTCTTCCACTCCCCCTGCTTGTGTTCCTGCTCTCGCTATCTCTCTCTCTGTCAAATAAATAAATAAAATCTTAAAAAAAAAAAAAAAGAACACCAATTGGTGCATCCTGCTGGATAGTCTAGTTGGGGAGTTTCCTTCCCCTGTGAAAGGTAAGACAAGAATGAGGATATTATGCTATATCAGGGACTTGGTATTTTTTATGACATTCAACCCTCATGGCAACAAAGCAAATTAGGTTATGATTCCCACTTCTTTTTTTTTTTAAGATTTTATTTATTTATTCATAAGAGACAGAGCAAGAGAGAAAGGCAGAGGGAGAAGCAGGCTCCCAAGGAGCAGGGAGCCCGATGCGGGACTCGATCCCAAGACCCTGAGATCATGACCTGAGCTGAAGGCAGACGCTTAACCATCTGAGCCACCCAGGCGCCCTGATTCCCACTTCTTGATAAGGAAATGAGGCTCATACAAGTCAAGTAAGTTGCCTGAGATAACAGAGCTACCATATATCATTTTGCAAACCAGATCTGTAGGATTCCTAAATCGGAGTTATTTCCTACATCCCTGTTTTTAGCAATGCCTCTGTAAGGGCAAAACCAGAGCAGCCAAAACCGTGGCATCATTGTGAACCCACCCAACAGTCTCCAGTCAAATCTTCAGGTGCCCAAAATGCAGTCACAACCCAGAAACCCCTGAGCCTCCTTGTCATCCTTCTTTTCCATGACTGGAGTTGTAGCTGCATAGGGATTTTCTGGGATGGACTCTGCACTGTTGGTGCTTTGACCCTGCCTGAATGAGAAAGGGGGCCGGTTCAAGACTCTACCATTTGGGGCAGCAACTAGAAAGGAAGAAGGAAGAAGGGGGAGGGTAGTCTATCATTTCAGAGAAATGAGGTGGGGGACGGTTTATTCACAGATAATCCCGAACAGAAGACAATGTGCTGCTTCCTTGACCCTTTGATTTGTGGTGGGAACAGAGTCTATGGCATGTGTCAACCAGCCCAAAGAAAACAAAGGTTTCCCCATCTCTACTTCAGTTCACACTGCTCTCAGACCATGATGGGGATTCAGGGGAAGAGAAGATCTCAGCAGTTAACCGAACCTTTGAAATATTTTCCCACTCCTTCCTCTCTTCGCCATTCTCTCTCTGCCCTAGAGCAAATCTGTCTTTCTCTTCTGGACTCTTGCACACACCTGGGGGCTAATTTGTCCCTCCTTCAGTCTCACCCTCCAACTTTCTAGTCTTTTTGCACAATTGCTTTCATTGCGAACTTTCTAAAATACAAATCCAACCAGGTCTCTCTTCTGCTTAATAACCTTCCCGGTAATCAGGCTCCAAATGAAGGTCAGCATGACAGTTATGATCTATCTCTGCTTCTCACTGCAGGCTCTTCTCCTTGAACAGCGCTCTGTTCCCATTGCTCAGGACTGCTCCACTTTCTCCAAGAACGGGTGGGCCTTGCAATATCTTATCTCTTTACAAGGTTCTTCCCCTGTCCTACAGCACATTCCTACTCATCTCTTATCCTTCTGGGAATGCTGTCTTTCTGTGGAGTCTCCCTGACTTCTCCTAGCAGAGTTTCTGCCCTCTTCTCTCCTCCAGCCTGTCTATGGGTCCTTTAGTATAGAACATGTCCCTTCGTGGGGTCATACAGATTTGTTTGGGTTCTTCACTCCCCTCTCCAAGCTTATGGGTCTTTAAGGTCTTAATGTCTAGCACAATTTTGCTGCAATAAAATAGGTGTTTAGTAAACTTTTTTTTAATAAGTAAGTGAATTCAGAAGCTTTTGGGCTGCTAGATAAAAGATAAAACAGATATATCACTTACTTATGGGATTTCTTGCCCATCTGCACACTTGTAGTAATTGCTATATATTTACTATCTAATAGTTGGGAATAAATACACATTATATCATTTCTCTAAACAACACAGCTAAATCAGGTCAGTTTAATGCAATCTATAAATGACAAATTTGCAAAATGCCTCTCTCTATAAACCTAATTTGAGACAACCACTGGCATAAACTTAATGAAGGTTGAAAATAAAAAGAACTTCAAAGTGGCCTGGTTTTCCCCATAGGGGAAGTTATGGAATTGCATGCAATAATCTCTATATTCTTCTAAGTGATGAAGTTGAGCATCTTGAGAATTGTAGGGGGAAAAAAATGGAGAAAGGCAGAAACACAGTGAGGAAGAACAGGTAATCCTGAGTTTATGTACCATGTTTACACCAGCGTGGCAAGGCTGGTCCACTGCAGGCTTCAGAGCAATGTTATCTTAATGAGACCTTAAATAACATCCTTAACTGCACCTAAATCACATGGTGGCAACCCTAAGAAAAAAAATACGCAAGGATTTCCATTCACTTCTAATTGCACACATTAAAAGTTATGTCCCCTTTCTAGTACTACCAGTATGATACAATGAAATATTACCTATTTTTATAAAAAAAAATCCATACTACATAAGAAATATAAGACGTAGCAACTATGTCAATTTGGGTTTTTTTCCTCCCTATACTGTATAGACTACTAAAAATTCCAGATGAAACCTATAGAAAGAATATGAGAGTGTATTACTCTAACTTAACTCTCTAGGCGAAGTATACACCCTCCTATTTCTGTAGAGCTACTAGAAAACAAACAAACAAACAAACAAAAAACTCATTTAAAAAAAAATCCCATGATTAATGGCCTCATCTTTACTATATTGCTTTAACTACAGGTTTGTGGTTTAATTCTTTCAGTCTCTTTAAAATGGAACTACAAGTGTTGGAATATTATCAGGAACCGTCTTTTTGCGGTTCATGTTAAAACCCACCTCCCCCAAAACACCTGTGAGGCGCACTCTGCCATTGCAGACAGGAAATGGCAGCACTGAATAAGTACCCTGTGCGATGGAGAAGCCCAGATTCAAACCCAGGAAGGCTTGACTTTAAAACAAGCTCCACCCACCACTCCAGGTATGACACCTGCATAGCACGTGTGTCCCAGGTCATCCCACATTCAGCAAACTCGTAGGTTTCTGGCTGTGGGTGGGGCATTGTAGCAGAAGGGACACAGCTCTGAGTGGGACATGAGGATCCCGTCCTTTATGGAGACTTTCCTCGGCAGGCAGACAGCATTAGTTACTAGTGAGCCTCTTCTCCATGCCAGGAGGTGGCCTCACCACGCTCAGCCCAACATCACTCCCAACCAGCCAGGGTGGGCATGAGGTGCCATACCCAGGCCACTCTGTGCTGCCATCTGAGATGGGATGCTCAGAAAGACTGGAGAACAGGGTGATGAAAGCAAATGGAAATGGGATGTGATGGGGCTCCTGATCCACCCAGGATGCTGTCCTCAGCAGTGGCATGTTCATATGAAGGAAGGACAGAAGCCAAAAGAAGCATCCTTTGCTCAGGATTATTCTAGAAAATGTGGCACATCAATTCCACCTCTACTACCTGCCAACATTTTTGAGTTCCTTCAAGGCCATCCTACCCCAGTGTCACCTCTTCTTGTAAACCTTCCTAGATGCTCAAACCAGTTGATCATTTATCTTCTGTGATCCTGAAATACTTTGTCCCACTCACTGTTTCCCATGATTGCCCAGAGTCAAGTTACTTGGATATAGAGCACCTGTGTGTTTCTTGGATACACTCATATCCAAGCCTGTCCTAGAATATGACAGGTTCCTACTACAGCTCTTACCACCATGTTACCCCCTCCCAGAACTCCAGGCTGTCTCAGGTATGGAGAGGAGTATAGGGCCCTTGCAGCAATTCTGTCCAATTCTCACCAGTTCAGGGAGTGGTGGGTAAAGCTGGGGCTCCTTGTTTCTCCACTTTTGCCATATTTTCCAGCTTGGGCATGTCTGTCACCCCACCCTCCAGGGCCCAGGTGGTGGGAAATGGCCACCTCCCTACCTTCAGTGGTCACTGGGTTCATCTAGCCTGGCTAGAAACTCTGAAACCCTTACACTTCACATTCAATGTTCAGAGCCTCTGTGAAGGGAAAGAAGGACTAACTCGCTTTGCTTTCAGAGTGATCATTTTCTTCTTTTTGCCACTGACCATTTCCTCTCCCCTCTTTGTGGGATTCCAGCAGAGAATCTTTCCCAAGTGGGTCCACTGGCTCCCAGGAACTTTCTTATGACATCAACCCTTCTCTGGGAGGGACAACTCGCTGACTTATCAGACTGTGTACATTAGATCTCTTAGAGTAAAGTCAAAATTCCCCCAGGGGTCATCAAGTCTCCACGATGTCTGGGCATCCTCTGTCCTCTGACCTCACCTCCTGCTACACTTCCTGGATCACTCCACTCTCGCAGAACCAGACTTCATGTTGAACTTGAACACACCAGACACACCCTCGCCCCTGGGTACTTGCACTTGCTGTTCGCTTTTGACCGAAAGCTCCTCCTCCAGGGTCTTCTCCCAAATGTCATATTCACAAGGAGACCGTCCCTGACTGCATGATTTAAAATTGAGCCCCTCCTGCTCAGGGTCCAGTGATCTCCCTTTCTTGCTTTTGTTTCCTCCAGCTTAATTTCTTTGCATTTTTTCAGAGAACACATTGACTCTAGCTAAGTCAGTCTCCCACCAACTTACTATATCTTCTTCCCTAATAATAATGATGATGTGTATTATTATAATAAAACAAACATTTATTGAATTACACAGCTATCAGGTGAATCCCTTGATTAATGGTCAACCATAGCCCAAGGAGGAAGATGTAATTTATTTCCAGTTTATGGATGGTTGGAATCAGAGGCTTTTAGTGTTTAGAACAACTTGCCTGAGATCATATGGCTAATAAGTGGCAGAGCTAAGATTGGAACCCATCCTCTCTTCTGACTCAGAGGGGCTAGCCTCTCACCCTTCTCCTGCATGAGAATCATCCACACAGACTTCAGAGAGGCAAATGCTGGGTGCGAACGGGGTTGTGCAAGAGAGCGAAGGCACTGGTTCTGCTCGCAGCCTCTCTGGCTCCTGGGCCCACTGTGACCTGAAGCGAGGCTCATCCTTCTCTGGAATTCACTGTGCCCTGTGGTTAATGAGGCAACAGCCCATGAGTTCCAAAGTCTATCCTAAGCCAATGCTTGCGCCTCACCTTCTGGGTTTGTATTAACATCAGCTCCCATTGTCTCGACCTCCTTCCCAACTCTCTCAGACAGAGCACCTTCAGCCATGGGCGCTCCTTGACTCCAACTTCCCACCGTCCTTCCCCAACACACTGGCATTTAACACACTTCCTTACCCTGCATTCCGTCGACACATAAAGGCACAGGAGAAACATTCCATCATTTTGCAATGATTCAAATATGGCTTCATGATTTTCTCTATTTCTTTTTATCCATGTGTCTTTTCTTCCAAACTTATTAGTAAATTCTTCCATGAGTGGAACATAGCCTTTTCCTTATTACTATAACCCCAAAATTCTCAATGACGGTATCAATCAATAAAACTGCAAATTGATTAAGGAAGGATTCCTGTCTACTGTTCATTTTTTCCTCCTACATTGAACCGAGTTATACTCCAGTTTCCATCAAAGAGGAGCCAACACACTAATGTTTGTTAAAATGTACTGATTTCTAAAAGCAAGCTGGGAAAATGATGCCAACTATCAATTTCTGTCTCACAAAGGTTTCTGGACATGTTTCCAAACTCCATATCTGAGATTCCAAATATTTTCAAGGATTTGCTTTGCCATGTGGAAGGTCTGAATCTGAAATGCTTCTGTCACTTTGTTTCTAACTGCTCCCCCTGTGAAGGCCAAAGTTAATACAGGGCTGAGGGTGGGGGTGGAGGTAGGGGAGGAGGATGGGAAAAAAGAAGAACATGTCATATCAACATTCAGATTTGATGTACATTATGTGCAGCAGGATCCAGGAGGTAGAGACTCCCCGCCAGCTGGGATTTGGGATTCCAGAGGAAACAGCTGTTTGGAGATTATAGGAACAAAGGAAGTTTGAATCCGGAAGGAGTGCAGGAAGTCGCTTTAGTTCCTCCAGTGTCTGTTGTAAGTACTCTTCATACCAGGCCTGTGAGGCCTTCACTCGATGTTCCCAGAGACAAATTAATATGAAGAAAAAAGACAAAAAAATAAAACAACAAACAAATTTTTATTGGGTTCGTCCTTTGGCTGGGTTTAAACTAGTGGTTACTGATTTTGCAAGCTCAACTCACAACCCTCCTGCCTCATGGAATTATACCCCCACCCCGCCCTGGTAGCAGGCCATGAAATGTTTTCAAAAGAGCTCCCCACTGTGGGAATGAATTTTGTTCATGAAAGACATTAAACTCTCTGCCTCCCACATAAAGCTTGAGATTTCTCCTATACAAATGTCTCTCCCCTACTTGTGCTTGCCTTCTCGCTCTCTTTCTTAATATAATAAAGAGTTCTTTTAAAATATCAAGTAATTAAAGCTCTTCATGGGTGAGCTCACCCATTGAGAGGAATCCTCTATGTATGAAAAGGTGTCTCCGTCAAATTCTAAATCTGTTTAAAAAAAAATACACACAACATATTATTTTTCTGATTTTTGGCAGTAAGAGAACTAATTTTGTTCCAACACAATATGCATGCATTTTCTTTTCCCTTAGTGGCTTTATATACCCAAGCTACATTTGGGGGGAAATTTCCATTGACCAGAACAAGTCAGAGCAAGATTAAATAGCTACTTACGTTTACATTTATTTCTTGTATCCAGTTGTAATTTAGGTTCCCTGATAAATAGAGTGAGAAATCAGGACCAGAGGAAGTGAGAGGAAACAAAAATATGAAACAAATGAAGTTAGCTTTCTTTTTTTTTTTTTCTTTTCTTTTCTTTCTTTCTTTCCTTTTTTTTTTTTTTTAAATTGTCTCCCTGTTACTTGGAGGGAAAAAAAAAAACACCACCACCTAGACAACACACACAAGTCCATGTTTGCTAATCGGGCTGTGATGTGTTTGACTTTAATTTGTGCAACCAGCCCCCTCTCAGGACTTCTGCAGATGCCATGTCCTTTTAACATCAGCAGCCACTGGCCTCATTCTCATCCTCTGAAACATGCTCCCTGGAAGAATCTCATGACCAGCCAGGACAGGGGAAGCAGCTCTGAATTCAGGCAAAAGCAAACTGTGCTTGTGTTGAAATATCTGGGCAATTTTTACTTTCAGTGAGGTGCTTTCACCTTCCGGGGTAGGGACTTCCATGTAATCAGAGGTTCTGTTTAAGAAATGACTGAGGAGAAAATCAACAAACAGGATCGAATGTTCCCATTTCAGGAGTGAGTGAATACCCATCTCCTGGATGTGAGCAAGCTCAGTGTGCAACTTCCTTGCCCAGCAAGAGAATGGTGACAAGACCCATCCTTCCACCACCCTTGGTGCAAAGAAACCCAGGCAGCTATTCAAATTAGTTCCTCAACTACCGTCTTGAGAATAATGAACGTAGGCGGCTTGATTTGGAGTTGGAGTTGATTTGGAGTTGGAGCCCCAGAACAGAAGTTCCTATTGGTTTCCAAGCACTGATCAAAAGTCAAGAACACGCACCTTCAGAAAGCCATCTCATTTCTCAAGGCTGGATTTGACTCTACTCCTCTTTTTTTATTAAATGTCATTTCTTTTAGAGGCAAGGCTGACCATACTTAGCTAATTATTGATAACTCCGATGTTGCCTCAAGGTCAACAAGCCGATTTCTCTACTTTGCTTCCTGTAGGACACTGGGCACAAAGACCAAAATGATAATAATGATAATAATAAACGCAGAACTCTAGATGCCATGTGGTCCGACAGTGGCATCTAACAGAGAAAGAAACGGAGCCAGGACAATTGAGTGCCTGGGCAAGCTCCGAGCTCTGGGTGACAGCGCTGGGTGGGACCCATATGACCCATGAGGCTTTGCTATGGCACAGATGCCTTTCTCAATCGGTTTTATCCTCGTAGGTTCTCTTAGATGAGACCAAAAGCTAACCCTGTGGGCCAAGGAGACAGATGAAGGTGGGCAGGAGAGGGTAGAGGGAAAAGGGAGGAGAGTCAGAAGAGATGCAGCCAGAGTGGAAGGGTGAGAGAGAGAAATATTTGCATTTACGTTATCTACACTTTTTCCTACAAAACTACATTTTGAGGCTTTCTTTCTTTCTTTTTTTTTTCCCCTTTGCCTTGGATAGCAATAATTAGCTGTGTCAAGATGACTATTCAAATGACAATGTGATTTCAATGAGAAAAAGTTGAAGAATAAACTATTATTTGGACAGTCATTTGATCAGGTTGTCTTTTCCTTGTCACATTTTAAATGACTTATAAAGTTAGATGAGGGTGTTTATTGAAGAGGTTACTTAATATATTTTAAAGCCCTTTCTTTCTTATTCCTTTCCATCTCCAGTACATAACAGTTTGTGGGATTTTTTTTTTTTTCCACTTGCAGTTTGGTTTAGATAGAATCATAGGCCAGTTAAGCTAATTTAAGATCCCATGTTACTTTCTCTGGCCGTTAGCCATCTTAAAAGTTGTTTTTTTCTTTTCTTTCTTTTTTATTTTTAAATTTTGGGTCAAGTAGTCCAAGCCATGTATCATTGCACCTAGCTCTGCATTCCTTAAAATAAATTCCTTGGAGCATTAGACCGGTAAAAGTGGTCTCAGAAAAAGAGATACATGGTTTAAACAAAATGGGGAAACAAGATTTAGTCCATCCTCCACTGAGAAATCTCATGCTATTTTGCATATTAAAGGTTCTGGGAAGTTCTCATTTAGTACAACTCTTTGACTACATTTCATTCTGTTTCAATCCAACTTATTGTAGCCAGGATCTCCTTTTCCTCCTAAAATGTACTAATATTCTTTGGGATCCATGCGCCACAGGAAACATGTTGAGAAATGTTGGTTTAGCTGATATGTACACAAATTCAATTGTATGACTAGGATCCCCTGTCTTCCTCCAAATAGGAAAAGATAACTGGTGGGGTACCTGGGTGTCTCAGTAGGTTAAACATCTGCCTTCGGCTCAGTCATGATCCCGGGGCCCTAGGGTCGAGTCCTGTTTTGGGCTCCCTGCTCAGCGGGGAGCCTGCTTCTCCCTCTCCCACTCCCCCTGCTTGTGCTCACACACTCTCTCTCTCTCTGTCAAATAAATAAATAAAATCTTAAAAAAAATAACTTGAAAAATAAACACACTAAGGGCCAGTGCTCTGAACATCAGTATGCCTTTTTTGACCATATGAATAGGAGAAAATTCTAGCTTTAAAGCAGGGTTCTCAGAAAACTTTGCCTTAAAAATAATTTGGAGAGGAGTGAAACTGACATAATTTAGTGACAATTCTCAACACCAACCCATGTACCCTGCAGCATCTAACTCTTGCTTTGTAATCATAATCTTAGAACACTCCTGGACTCACACAAGTTCTGCTGCAGTGGATTTCAGCTAGCAGCTGGAAGAGTCATTTATAATCACTATACCTGGAGTTCGGTATTTGCGATTCTCGTACTGATTAGAAAGGTCAAGTAACAAGGTTGTGTCTATGAGCTAGGCTCAGTAAGGTCTTGGAACGGCAAGGGAATTGTTTCTCTTTTATCTTTTATTAAAGGGGATCAGGTGTTTGCCCATACGAATTACACTCCAAGCAACATGCTGTTCTATTCTGGAATATGCCCATAAACTAGAAATATGTCTGTTTAAATAAACATAAAATCATAAATATCCTACAGCCAAATAAGACAGTGGCATTTAGGAGTAAAGGCGGACAAAATCCATTTACTTTTTTCCCTTCCTGAATGAATGACTCAACTTTGAGAATATTGAGATTTCTCCAAGAACAAAGAACCAATAATCTCAAGATGCTGATGTTTATTTATCACTTGGTGCACTTTCTAATTTGCATCCTGCAAAAAAGCACGTGAAGGAGGGGTTTTGTTTTCTTTTTCAAAACACTCTAAATATTGTCCCTGAAGTGACACCATTTTATTAAAGAGCTCAGGCCAGCATCCTTGCTTGGAATAATGTGTATTCTTTACTTCTGAGTGTTCAGCTGTACTCCCATTTTCTTCAAGTAGGACTGCAAGGGAATTATTAGTTGCACCAGCCTCACTGTTCTTGTATCTACTTATTTTGAAACCTTTCATTTGTAGCGACAGCTGCAAGGTGTCCCTTCAAGGATTTTGCCTTTTTGATTTATACTTTTATACACTCAAATCTCAATTGAGATATCCGAGCTTCATTCCATTTTCTGACCTTATACTATCAAGCTGGAGTGACCCCCAATCTCTTAGGACTGGGCTACATTCCAAACCAGGTTACGGAAGGACAAGGGCAGAGAATCAAAGCCACACATCACCCCAGCCCCAAGGAGACACTTCATGTAAAGCCGAGTGAAGGCCAGCCAATCCGCAGACCTCATTTATTTGCCCACGTGAGAATTCTCTACTCTCCACCCTTTGAACTTTTGACATTATTTTTGAGTGTGTGTGAGTCCTGTTTATACCAAACACAAAAGCCAGACAGATGCTCAGTTTGGCATGAAAATTGGCTTCATGGAAATAAATGTTCTTTCTTTTCCTATTTTTTTTTCCTGGTGAGGATGCGCACTGCTGACATGCACCGTAGTTGCTGACATATTAGTGAATATTCCATGCATCTGTTTCTGGTTATTGTTCTCCTCATGACACACCTGTCACTGTGCCCACGCAGTGAGGCGTTTCAGATTATAAAAACCCCTCCGAGCCTGGTCAAATGGACGTGGTAGTCAATAAGGCTGTGTGCTAATGTACCTGGGAATCCACGAGCATGAGCACCTGAGCACTTGTGGGCCCTCCCTAGCCCCCATTTGGGGAGGATTGTTTTCACTTAGAAAGATGCTGTCTTGGGACAGAGAGGAAAATAGACTGGACCAGCCTTCTCACAGAAATCTTTTCCAAGTCTTCATTCCCTCGGAATACCCAGTCTGATGTTTAAGGGGAGAAAATATTAAGCTGTTTAAGTACAGATTTTAAACTAGGCTTCCCGTTTGCAGAAGAGTACAACATTTGACAATTTACAATATATCTTTCTTTGTTACTGAGTGTGGAAGTAGATGTTTAGCACTGAGTACCGTGCTTGGACATGGTAAGCATTCAGTATACCACATGGTTCTTTTTGTTGTCATCACCGTGAGTCTAACAATGCCCCCAGTGACATGAACATATTTTTATATCCTCAGTTCACACTTGCTCACGGGGACAAAGTGACTTGCCTCACCCCCATTACACGTCCAGTACTTGGAAGAGCCTGCCACCCCCCACCCCACCCCGCCCCGAGCAGTGGCATCTTTTGCTATACGGAGGGCCAAGGATGAGCACAAATCTCTTTGTAGTGTAGACCAGATTCATGGGAGGTTTATGGCAGGCTAATAAACCACTAAATGACACCTACCAGTTGTTTAAATAACAACTTAAGTTTTGGTCCAGGCTATTTCTAAACCCCAATTTATGTCCTATTGAACAGCTACCCTCCTCAGTGAATGAGACCAAGATTGAGAACAAAGGAAAATAGCAACCTCTCTCTTTTCAATAGTGCCTTGTAAATGTTGTAAGTGTCAGATGAATTGTTCTATTTATAAGGCCTTTGTTTTTCCTTACTGTAAACTCTTAAGGACACTCCATTGCCCGGCACAATTCAATATGACTGGAGCTCACAAGGGTCTTGATCTCTGTGCATGGTATACCACAGGAGTGATTTATAAACCACAATCCCAGAGCATCCCAGGACCGGGAGTGAATTGAGGCTTCTAAGTGAACACAAGTGCTATGAATTCCAATGTTAGATCAGCACAAGCAATGTCCCTAAACTCATTTCCTGCAAGTGAGAATGGGGATGTGGTTGGAGGGAATTCGGGGGAATGGCAAACCCCATAAGGAATGAGGTTGGTACCCAATTAGCTTCTTTTCATATTATGGGTTTAGGGAGGCCAAGTAATCCCAAGATGGCTCCAGTCATTTTCACGTTGGCAAAGAGAACAATATCTCTTTTTAATAGTGTGAGGTCGGAGGGAAAAAGGGCAGAGGGAAGAAAGGGGAGAGCAAACCTAAGGAGGATTGTGAATGCACATAGTAATTCCCTGGGCATGAACGTTTTTGCAACCAAAAAAAAAAGAAAGAAAGGAGATTAAAAAATTAATAACTTGAATGCGTGATCAATAAAAATAATTACCATCATGCAGCCCATTTTTCAAAAAGCACTCCATGGCCTGAAAGTAATTTATGACATAGATATAAGAGCAAAGCACTTGAAATGCACAATTACCAAAAATCCCCTCTTTTAAAAAAGTCTTCCCTGTTCAGATCTCAATGTGTGTGTGTGTGTGTGTGTGTGTGTTTTCTTCCTGTCTTCTATGCTCAACCGTTTGGTCTAAAGACAGTCAGGGAGCTAAATATATATTAATTAGAACTCTTGGGGCTGGTGTCAGTGAGATACAATTATACCAAACGATGCCATTCCGGGCTCTGATAGCTTCATTTAAATTCCTGAATAAAACATGAAATATCTTTAATGAGAAATGAATATAGTTGTCAGGAGGGAGTAGTTCTGATATTGTTACCAGTCGAGATTGAGAAGATGAAGATGTAATGTGAATACCTTCCATTTTATATAAAAATGATGGTTGTTAGAAAAGACGTATCCCTCTTCTGAGACATCATGTGTGCAACAGAATCGAAAAATTACAGAGCCTAACAGCACAACCTCCTCCCGAGGAAGCACAGCATTGGAGCTTCTGTGGATTCGCACACACACACCCGCTCTGTCTGCTATCAGGAGAAAGGATCACCTCCAAAGCATCGGCCAGAGCGAACACGTGCCGCTCCGTGGACCAAATCACCGCTTCCTTCTAAGAAAGAGTTGAGTATGATTTCACAGCCATAAACATATTTTGTGGAGAGCAAGAGAGATAGAGACATGGGGACTTATCTGCAATCTGTCCTCTTCAAGACAGCGCTGCTCGGCGCAGAGGGAAATGGATTCATAAAATCACTAAAATCACACTGTCAGGGAGATGAGCTGCGCGTGGCTTCGGTTCCACCGGGCCTCCTCTTTGATCACAGGCCCTGGGAAGCCTGAGCTTGAACCCCAGGCTCCAGAGAAAGCGTCTTCACCTGTTGGGCTATGGCTAGAATTTTATTCTCTTCTTTCCAAGGGCTTCCTTTATTCATCATGTCTTTCTTTTTTTTTTTTTTTTAAGATTTTATTTATTTATTTGACAGAGAGAGACACATCCAGAGAGGGAACACAAGCAGAGGGAGTGGGAGAGGGAGAAGCAGGCTTCCCGCTGAGCAGGGAGCCCAATGCGGGGCTCGATCCCAGGACCCTGGGACCATGACCTGAGCCGAAGGCAGACGCTTAACGACTGAGCCACCCAGGTGCCCCCATTATGTCTTTCATAATTAAACTAGTGGCAGCTACGTTCAGGCTGCTCCTGTCTTAATCTCAGGTGACCTTCAAGCACTTTAGAAATGATACCAACAATAACCAGCATTTGCCATGCCTGCCTTTGAAACAGAAGGGCCAGGTCCTCAGCCGGGGAGACTGGGAGGCAAAGGGAAGAAGAACTTGTGGGCAGGAGGATCTATTTTTTTCCCCATATCTTCCATCACAGTAGTGAGCTATTCTTAAAGTGGACAAACTACCACTCGGTTCCCTTTGTTCTAAGAGACGAGCTATGACTCCCACTTTATAAAGTAGTTGGAGAGGTCAGGTGCCCAACTGGGTTTGGCCAGTTAATAACAATCTTGTCTCCATGTTAGTCAACACAGGGTTCATTGGACAAACGAATGGGTGCCCATGTGCACTGGCTTGTAGGGAGGTAATGAGCTCCTGGCAGTAACTTTCAAACAATGTGGTTGTGCGTGAAGGCTCTCTGGGGACTCTGCTCCCAGCCCTGCAGTCCATCCTGCCTCATGGGACTGGAGTCTCAGAGGCTGCTTTTCTAACCAAGCTCCCAGATGAGTCTGGCTTTGCCAGTCTGAACCATACTTTGAAAGCAACGAG
This sequence comes from Mirounga leonina, assembly GCF_011800145.1. NCBI lineage: Eukaryota > Metazoa > Chordata > Mammalia > Carnivora > Phocidae > Mirounga > Mirounga leonina. The sequence continues at coordinate 15,616,287 of NW_023270464.1, forward strand.
CTCACCAGCAGAGCTCTCTAGACTCCTCCAGGCCTCCATGTCTTCTTTTGCGTTGTTCTCTCTGCCAACACTGACCTGTTCTCCATCTGTCAGGGCATTGCTGTGTTCTGTGCAATCTTTTCTGAACAATCCTTCTTCTCTTTTGGGCCCCCAGAGACCTTTCTTGCCAAGTACATACAACTTTTTTTGCTGTTGTACTTACTAATTTGTCCATTGCTGCCAGATCCACTAGATTGGAATCTACTAGATGAAAGAGATAATACATCTTATGTGTCTAACCCAGTGCCTGACACATAGTAAGAGTTCAAATAAACATTGGAAATAATATTTGACCAGATAGATAGATTTATAGATAGACAGACTGGATGGATGGATGATAGATAGATAGATAGATAGATAGATAGATAGATAGATAGATAGAT
>NW_023270464.1:15616718-15639063 GCF_011800145.1 Mirounga leonina
GATAGATAGATAGATAGATAGATAGATAGATAGATAGATAGATAGATAGATAATAGACAGATGATAGATAGATAGATAATAGATAGATAGATAGATAGATAGATAGATAGATAGATAGATAGATAGATGATAGACAGATTATAGATAGATGATAGATAGATAGGTAGACTGATAGATAGATAAATGATGGAGATAGGTAATATAACCTGTCAAGCTTTTCTAGGTTTATACTTTCCTGAGTAAAATAAATCTAGAGATTTGTTTTGCCCTTGATTGTATGAAGCCAAGAAATCCAGATAAGTAAGAAAAATGCATTAATTTTTTTTTTCCTTCCACAAGACCCAATCACAATTTGGCTAATATACTTTTACTTTTCACTAGTGACTTTTATTTTCCAAAATTGATTGCATCAACCATTTCTTTCAATTTTGTCTTTTTGTTTTGCAGATTATTCAATAATTGTCTTTTGGTTCAGGAATGGATCAATAATAGCAGTAACAGACTCAGCTAACTTTTACTGAGTTGTACAGGAACTGTTAGGAGGATTTCCTATGTGTTAATTTAATTCATCCTTACATCCACCCTATGCAAACAATGACCATACGCCATGTAGGAGATGGAACAGATGAACTGAGAAGTTAGTGTTCTTTGCCCAAAGCCCACTGATCATTGTACATGGATAATGGCCTATTCTTTATCTCTACAAAGACCAAAGCAAGGATATGAATGATGAAATGGCATAATGAGAGAGAGATTTTGCAGAGAAAAATTTCCCCTGTCCTGTCATGGTGAGGCAGGATCCCCAAATGGAAGAGGCTTGGCTTGAAATAGTTTAATATAAAATAACAAAGAAAATGTCTTCACTAATGATTCATGCCTAAATTTTAAACATTTGCCAACCTAGTCAAGGGATTTGGAAAGTTTGCTCCTCCCCTTGCTTTGGGACTCCATGTGCTCATCTCTCTTGTGTCTACTGGATGGACATGTAGTTTCGCTGTGTGGTTCCAGGGAAAAGTATCTTTGCTTTACCACCAGTTCACTTTGGCCTTGATGTCCGAGACTCACCTTGCTCCATCCCCCAGGCCTTCCTCTCTCATGGCTCTCTTCCCCACACAGCCTCCTTCATCAGGCAGATGCAGCTGTGGATCAGTGTGTGAGCTTAGACCGAGGGGTCCCTGTGCACTTGGGGGCCCCCATGAGTCACAGCCTCCCCTAATGGTAATCCTGTTTAATCCAACATGGTTGCAAGACCTCTGTTTCCCTGTTACCCACTTACCCACTGGGGCCGGAACCCTGAGTTCTGGCCTGGTATATCTAGGTCTTACTAATAGTCCCTAAGTGGGAGCAGGAAGGGTACAGAGAGACGCACTGTTTTCTGCTTCTAATCCTGCTGCAAATCTGCATGAGCCCCTTCTCCAGGGAAGTTGGACACACCTCTATGTTTATTCCTGGGGCTTGCTAAGAATAGTCTGAAATAGTACATCAGAGAATCTCAACTTGGGAACTGGTAGAGCCATAGGATGGTCTCACTAATCAATCGGGTCACTTAGCCTACTGAGCTGGACATGGCCTCAGGACCCTCTTCAAAATACCGTGCCTGGCAACTTCTCCAGGTGGGTTGGAGTTGACACATCTCTGCAAAGCCCGTCCTCCACCCCCGGCCCCCAGCTTTGCTCTCACAGCCTGCCCACCTGACGCTGAGGATCCTTCACTGCTGGTACACCTGTAATTGTGTCTGAATTTAACCCCCAGGCCGACCCAAACCACAGCTGTTTTCCCTTCCCCTGAGACCCACACTGGTCTTCTCAGGCCAGGATGGGGTCCTTTTACCCACCAAGCCTGAAGTCCTCCTTTTTACCCTTCTTCCACATTGCTGAGGACCCACCATGACTTTCAAGCCAATCTGCCCAATTCCGGCCAAGTGGCTAAAATAAAGAGTGAGACAGCCAAGGAAGAGACGCTTCTGCCATACATGCTCTTACCCAGCTTCAGCACTGGAATTACTGCCGATCATGGAGAAGTCTAATAATGACAATAACTGGTGTATGTTTGCATCCTCTGCGCACAGCTGAGCATTGTGCAGGGATTATCCTGCTGGACACTGAATAAAATGAAAGGTAGTTTACCACATGACCCCACTTACCTCTGTGGATTCAGCCCTCACCTTAGCCCCCTTAAACCATATTTTCCAGTTATTCTGAGCTAAATAGACTCTTACATGCTTACATGTGTCCTATGAGGTGCTATCTTATTTTATTTTTTTAAAGATTTTATTTATTTATTTGAGAGAGAAGACGAGGGGGAGGGGGGGCAAAGGGAGAGGGAGAAGCAGGCTCCCCGCTGAGCCCCGAGGTGCGACTAGATCCCAGGACCCTGAGATCCTGACCTGAGCCGAAAGCAGGCACTTAACCCACTAAGCCACCCAGGCGCCCCATGTCCTATGAGGTGCTGTTTGACAGATGGGCAAACACACAATAAGAATGTGGCAGAATTGGAGATCAAAGCCTAACGTCTACCTAACCCAGTGCTTTTAGCTTCTAAATTATACTAGGAAAAAAAAAGTCTTTCCACATTTCTCCATTTCCCAAATGCCAGGAAAGAGCATCTTCAAAGCAGAAAGGCTTTGAAGGACTGGAGTTGTACATAATGGCTATCTACGAAGACTTCCATTATCCAAGCACACTGGGCCCTGGGGACAGTTCTAGCTCTCTGTAAACAGTAGTCTAGACAGAAAATGGGAATTATAAATGCTCCCCAGTAACAAACACATAACCTCAAGGTTTTAGCAGCTTGGTCTGGGGCCCTGAGTGCAGACATCACCAATTTGGGGTATGAGACCCCCGGGGCACAGGGGGTTTTATGGGAAACTGTTCCTCATCCTGAGGGTTTTTTTCTATTTCCTCCTCCTCCCCTGCAGAACCAAAGTGGGTGGTGATGGTTTTGAACTCGGGGGTCATGAGGCGGAGACAGGGCTGGGACTAGAGGGAAGTAAGTAAGGCGCCTGCCTTGGGCACAACATTTGAGAGATGCCCAAACAAAACAAAACAAAACAAAACAAACAAAAACTCAGGAATCAAGATAAGTAATACTTTAATGATGTATTTAAAAAATCAAAATTAAGTCAAAAACCCATGATTCAAAGTTTTAAATAAGCATCAGTGTTCTGATCTTTCCTCTTGCCTTAGGCTACAGGATTTCCTTCCTTAGGGAAGGAAATTTAAATGGGGGGGGCCTTATAAAATCTTTACCAACCAGTCCTTTTCTGAGTCAGACCCAAGCAGAAACATTGTTTCAATTTCACTAAGAGAAGTCAGAAAATTAAAGTTACCCAGAATGTTTTTTTGTTTTTTTGTTTTTTTTTAAGATTTTATTTATTTATTTGACAGAGAGAGAGAGAGCATGAGCAGGGGGAGGCACAAAGGGAGAGGGAGAAGCAGGCTCCTGGCTGAGCAAGGAGCCTGATACAGGGCTTGATTCCAGGACCCTGGAATCATGACCTGAGCTGAAGGCAGACGCTTAATCCACTGAGCCACCCAGGCGTCCCTCCAGAGTGGTTTTTGTGTATTGTGTTTGTTGGTTGGGTTTTACGCTTTTTGGTTTTTGTTCTCTCAGAGGACTGGACTCAGTGATTATAAAAAAGAAGCAATTGATTTTTCTTCCACCAGCTCTGGCATAGCCAATCTGGGCCCCAAACCTCCCCCACCTGCCTCAAGTCCTGAGAAGAATCTAAAGTCTTTCTAATTATCACTCCTCAGTGAGTAAAACTGCCTGGTCACTTCTGAGTAATAAAATAATCTAGCCCAGGGCCACATCAAACTTCCAAGCTCTTAGTCAATTGAAAACCTCTCTCCTCTCTGGCTCAGGATTCAATCTGTGGACTAGGAAACTTGTATAGAAAAGGAAGCCAGAGGGGTGCCTATGTGGCTCAGTCGGTTAAGCATCCAACTCCAGATTTGGGCTCAGGTCATGACCTCAGGGTCGTGGGATCGAGCCCCATGTCAGGCTCCTTATGTAAGAGGGAGTCTGCTTGGGATTCTCTCTCTCCCTCTCCCTCCCCCACCTCTCTCTCTCTTTTCTCCCTGTCTCTCTCAAATAAATAAATCAATCTTTCCCTTAGCAACTCTCTCCACCACTTGTTCTTTGCTGCTTAGGACCCACTAAGGGTGGAGCATGGTGGGCAGAAAAGGTGAGGCCCAGGAAGAGGCTTCTATGGTGGGGACTTTTAAATCTGGCATGGATAGATTCTGGGTGCGGCAAAATCCATATGCTGAAGCTTTTCCTCATGGAAAAGCACCCCTTGGGGTGAGAGTCTTTAGATCTCTCTTATTGTTCAGGGTCTTTATCTGATGTCACCTCCATGTGGACAAAGCCTCCTTTGGATGGCCACGTAAGGCATCCACAATACTATTTCAAGTGGCTCTGCTCCTAAGGCCCTTCCTATGGTCCTCCTGGATGGATCTCTCTCAAAAGGACACAGTCCTGCTTCCCTACAAGAGCCCATTGCCAGGCCCTGAGGAACTCAGGGTCATGGGTCCAGCCAACATCAGAATGCAGGCACTTTCTAATATAGCCCTGTCTCTGAGCCCCAGTGCTCCTGGGGGGCCCCACCCCCTCTTGCATTCATTTGAAAGGCTAACATCAGTCCCCACCTCCAACACCCACCCACATGCACCCACAATTGGCACAGGCCCAACTTTCCAGGTGGTTCTACTGAAGTACCTACCACTTAGCACGAGAGAAAGGGAAGGGCATGCTCTCCTCTGTAGGAGTGAGGGTGGGAGTCACAGGGGGCAGACACCACTCTCTGAACAAATCCTTCAGCTTCTCAAAGACGTCTTAGCCTTTTCTGACATGGTCTAGAGTTGTTCCCATAATGTCACACCAAAGAGTAGTATATAGAAAAGATGCATTTTGGGGTGCCTGGGTGGCTCAGTCATTAAGCGTCTGCCTTCGGCTCAGGTCAGGATCCCAGGGTCCTGGGATCGAGCCCTGCATCGGGCTCCCTGCTCCACGGGGAAGCCTGCTTCTACCTCTCCCACTCCCCCTGCTGTGTTCCCTCTCTCACTGTGTCTCTCTGTCAAATAAATAAAATCTTAAAAAAAAAAAAAGAAAGAAAAGATGCATTTTTAATTCTCTCTGAGCAATGCAAGAAAATTCATATACGGTTGGATTGTTTGTTTTAAACATAAAGTATCAGATAAAAATAAACACAATTCAATATAGCATTATAGAAAGTACCTTTCCTAGATACAGTGTGACATCTTATTTAATGAAAGTGATACACACACACAGAGCTAGACTCAGATGGAAGAAATAAAAAGCAAAACACCAAGCAATGGTCTCAGATCAAGTGAAGGTAATTTCTCTCAGCCAGATTTATAGATTTTTCTCTCAAAGCTAACTTCCATTAATTAATTTCCTCTCCTACTGCCCTCAAGCAGAACTCTGTTGATTCATGCCTGATCTACTACTACTCACTGAGCCTCCCACCACCTAGTCTTCCAATATGCATGTTCTCTTCTCTCTTCTAGGCCACCCTGTATACATTTGCCTAATCAATCAAGTTGATCTCGTATATTCACTCTACAACCATCAATGATGGCTCCCTAGCATCTACTCAGTAAAGTTCGAATATTAAGCATGTTTTCCTTCTGTGACTTCAATTCTTGTCTCCTATATACAAATTATCTCTACTTGAACCAGATTCATTGTGATACAAAACAGCCACACTTTCCTACCTCCTCAACTCAGCAAATATTTAATAATTGTGGTAAAGAAGGTTTAAGTGTTCATGCTGTTAAAAGATAAAAGGGGTAGTATTTTAGGTATAAAAGATACTTCAACAAGGTCCATGAGGATAGCCCTATTATATTTCAATTAAACTGCCCTTTTTGTGTGTCTATTTTCCTAATTCATTGAGAATTTGTTGAGGAAAAAACCTGTGCCCTTTTATGAACGTAAAACTCGTACCTGGCAACCAATAAATATTTGCAAAGCAAATAAATAAGTGTTACCCAAAGTATAACAGAGATCAATTGTATTTAAAGGACTGAAAAATAATAACTGATCTAAAAAGTGTAGAGCAAATTAAATAGGCAAAACAAGTAGGTGATTTGGTCAGGACAGGCTAAGTTAGCTGCATAACAAAGAGCCCCAGCATCTCAAGGGCTTATTGCAACAAAGCTTCATTCTTGTCCCCACGAAATTCACTATGAATACTCCAAGTTGGCGGTTTCCTAGAAGACTCTCCTAAAAGGGGTAACCTATGACCAGATTCCTTCTATCAGCTCACTAGCCTTTAAATCTTCCTTAAAGTCCTCTCCTTCCTCTGCATCCATCCCGCTAACAAGCAAAGCATAAGAACATGAAGGAATCTCCTAAAATGGGGTGGGACTAGGACATAGGAACTTTCAGAACTAGGCTGGGTGCATCTGCCTGGTGTGCATCACTCCCCAAAATACTTTATCAGGCTCATCTTTCCATCAGGATTCAAAGTGGACTGGGAAACGTGGCTTGCCTTGTACACAGAAAAGGGAGGAAAACCAGATTTGGTGACTACGTACATTCTCTCCAGCACTAGATTCTCCTGTGTAGCTTTAGAGCTGTGGCAGAGAGCCCCTCCATTAATTTTACAAGCTAGCCTTAGAGAATCTCAACTGAAGGGAGATTATATTAGTTATCAATGACTGCATATCAAGTTGCCCCAAAACGTGGTGGCTTTATACAACAACATTCATTATTCCAGTGTCTGTGAGTCAGGCATCCCGGTGTGGTGTGACTTCACTGGGTCCTCTGGCTCTGGGTGTCTCCCAGGCCACAACCAACGTGTCAGCCAGGGCTGAAGGCCACCTCTAGTTTCAACAGAGGAGTCGATCGGCTTCCAAGCTCACACAAGGGCTGTTGGTAGGATTCAGCTCTTTGTGAGTCCTTACACTGAGGCCTCAGTTCCTTACTAGCTGTTGGCTGGAGGCTGTCCTCCGTCCCTTGAGACGTGGGCCTCTCCACAGGGCAGCTCATAACACGGCAGCTTAGCTCATCAGAGGAGTCTGAGGACCATACTTTGAGTAGCAAGGACTGAGCAGATTGCCTGGCATATGGAGACTCAATGGAAACCGTTCCCTTACTTCAGTCGTCCTCACACTTGAGCAGCCATCACAAACACTTCTCGGCTGCGTCACAGTGAAGGTTCCTGGTCCCCTCAGCCTGGACTTTGGGACTCAGCAGGTTTGAGACAGGGCTGGGACACTCTAAGGATAGTAAATGAGGAAGATATGCTATCATCCTGCCCTCAAGAAATTACAATTTATAACTTGTAAAAGAAGGTTTCCCCTGTCCTCTTGAGGAAAAGCTGTTTATAAATCCAGCTACTGTGAGCACAATGCACTTGGAGCTGTTAAAACACGGCGACAAATGCCTTAATTAGGGCAGGAACAGGGAGTGGTGTAAATCTCTCAGGGTCCCTCTGAAATAGTTTTCCTCGCTGATGCAACCAGGAGTTCCTTTGTACTTTATAAACATTCTTGGAACAAGAAAATTAAAGTCCTCCAAAAATAAGATTATAAACACTAAATGCTATTTATGACTCTCATGATAGAAGCTACAGTAGAATTCATTTTAATCTTGTGACTTAATAAATGTACTGCAGGGGTTTTTCCCCCTCTAAATTATTTCAAAGGGCTTCAGAATACCCCCTCAAAAATACGGTGAGGGGAGGCACAAAGTTCCAGAAGCTATAGACGCTCCCAACCCTGCCCCCAGGAGCCCAAGTTCAGAAGACAGAAAGGCAAACTGCGAATCACCCAACCAAGTTCACTTCCTTTTTATTATTGTTATTATTTTTTAAATTACGTTATGTTAGTCACCATACAGTACATCATTAGTTTTGATGTAGTGTTCCATGATACATTGATTGCGTATAACACCCAGTGCTCCATGCAGAACGTGCCCTCTTTAATACCCATCACCGGGCTAACCCCTCCCCCACGCCCCTCCCCTCTAAAACCCTCAGTTTGTTACTGGGGGTCCATAGTCTCTCACGGTTCTTCTCCCCCTCCGATTCCGCTCCCCTTCATTTTTCCCTTCCTTCTCCTAATGTCCTCCATGCTATTCCTTATGTTCCACAAATAAGTGAAACCATATGATAATTGACTTTCTCTGCTTGACTTACTTCACTTAGCATAATCTCCTCCAGTCCCAGAAAGGATGAATACCCAAGTTCACTTCCAACTCAGGCCTTTGCTTGTCATTTTCTCTGCTGGAACACTCTTCCTTCCGAAATCTGCCTGACCTCCCTCTTGTCTCCAGTCTAACATTCCACCTGAACTGGTTCTCTTCCTGGAAGAGGAAAGATATTCAAGTCAGACTGACAGATGTGGGAGGTTTTCCAAGGGGACCGGATGGCAAGTTGGGGTGGCACGTGAGGTATAAGAAAGCACCTTCCAGATGTTGAGGGAGACGGTGGGTGGTCCAGGCAGAGAGAAGGGCCCAAGTGAAGGCACTGGAGATGCACCAGGCATGGAAGTGCCCGTGTGAGCATGCGTGCTCGTGGGGAAGTAGAGCACAACCATGCGGCCTCTGGGCTGGTAGGGGCCAGACCGTGAGCATCTTGTGTGCCGAACTAAGGTGCTTGGGCTTCACGCTGAAATCTAAAGGACAAGACTGAACAGGAGGGAGGCATCATCCGTGCATTTTCGGAAGGTGACAGTGAAGCAGAGAACAGAATGTCGGGGCCCAGAGTGAAGGAAGGGCTTCTGGTGGAAGGCAGGAGGGGGTGGGACTGGGCAGAGACTCAGGCGGCAGGTCCATAGAGCGTCGCTCTGCCCCTTTAGGAAGCACAACTGAGTAAGTCCACTCACTGAAGATGAATTCATGACCTTTTTCACACGTCTTTCACTTGTGCCAGGATGAGACTGTTCCTGGATATTTTGACCCCAGGTTTGAAGCCTAATCCATAGGTCAAATCCTCCCCCTGTTCACGGGTTCCCTAAAGTCTTCAGATGCCTTCAACTGTCTGACAATCCGTCATTCGCCTGCTGTCCCTTCTCTTTGCATAATGACATGTCTCTGTCTCCCAAAAAAGCTAGGCTCATCTCCAAATCAGTTTATAATTTGCTGTTCCCTCTACTTGAAACACTGTTCCCTGTGATTCTGGCATCAGTGGCTCTTTCTCACCATTCAACTTACTTCTCCACTATGACCTCTTCAGGAAGCCTTCATTCCCAGAGCACCACATTACCAGCTTTTCTCTTCTCTGCACCATCATCATCTAACATGACCCAGAATCCTTCTTTGTCACGGTGTTTATTCTCCCCTTCCTCCTCAGTAAAATGCCTGATCATGAGAATAGAGTTTTTTCTCTGACCTCATGGCTTCAACCTCCGTACCTTCCACAATGCATGGCTCATAGTAGATGCTTGATAAATTCGTATTGAATGAGTGACCTGAGGACCCAGAAAAATGGAGAGAATTAACTTAGAAGACGTTCTTTGCCCAAGAGTCACCAGTTCAGTCCCTTCCCCCAAGAACATTCCATCCCTGTCTTATCACACTAATTCACCAGCAATGAGGGAACAGACTAGCATCATTATAAGAGCAAATTCCCCGGGGTGGGGAGAAATCTGTCCCGCAGCGGGTTACTCCCAGTGGATGCCAGTTCCGGCAGAGGGAACGCTCACCGCTCACTTTTTCTCTGGGCAAGGGACACATCTGTGTGATAGCCTCCGACTAGAACAGCTACCTCGGAGACCAGACAGGAGGCATTAAAAATTAAACAACAGAAGAGTCGATCGGCTTCCAATCTCGGGTTTATAGACAGGAAAATGCTTAATGACAGGTGGTCTCTATAACAGAGGTGGCCTCTGAGAGACATTTCTCTTGATTTTATTTTTTAATTAACTTTTATTTTCAGTATTTTGTCCCTTTTTTCTAACCCTGCTGGAATGATATATAAATGATAAAAGGCTCACCACTGTTTCTAGAGCAGCCCCGGCCACCTCGCCATCCAGCTGCAAGGGGAGGAAATCTTTAAAGATGGCTCTGTCTTGGAATTCTAATGTTGCCAAGTGGCATGCACGGATTCTCATAATGTGGGCCCACAACCTCAATTCGGAAAGCTAAAGAGTGCAATTCTTCATCGCTTCGAACCGACAGTCTCCTAATTACCCATTCCAAGCCCCGTGAAATGACATTCTTCCTACTTAAAGATCTCTACCATCCGCTGCAAGACACGCCAGTGAGTTGAGTATATTTTATTTAGCATCTATCGACTGTGCATGAAGAGTAAAACTGGGCTCCGTCCAAGTCTTACTGTACTGTGTGGCATTAAGATGGATATATTCTGACTTACAGTAGGGTCATGATTAATACACGTATACATGTATATGCAGGTGTGTATACACACATACACATAGATAATATAGTCCTTATTACCAGGAAACAAGTCATATATTGTGTTCTTATGGTGCTGCTTTCTTTCTAAAGGTCATGATCTCATTCGATGCTGGAAGATAGCTGTCACATTCTAGTCATTTTATAGACATCAAAGCTACAGCTCAGAGAGGTTGAGTAACTCACCTAATGTCACACAGCTAGTAAGTGCCAGGGCCGAGGTTTGCACCCAGGCGGTCTGACTCCAGAAACTGTACTCTTAACTTCCTCACAAGTCCAGAGTGTTTGCGTTTGTCCTGGTGAATGAGGGAAGGAGAAAGAAAAGTAATTTGGGAGATGTGACAAGAGCTAGGCTGTGCCGGTTGTTGCATACTGCTAGGTGTCATCTGGACTTTATTCTGCGGGTCATAAGGAGATATCAGGGTTTGAATGAGAGATCTTTGAATAAAGGTACCGATATCTTTAATCTTCTACTTCGTTGATTACTATCAAAAGTTATATGTATATGTATATGCTCTGTTATTTGCATATCATGCCTCTTCCTTTACTAGGATGAATTTGTCACTAGACTAGGACTCTGAAGACCCGTCCTCAATGCCTACAACAAGGTCCGGCACATATAAGGCACTTATTATATTGAATGAATGAACCAGGGACAGCAGGTGTAGAGTTCCTGTGCTACCCCAAGCCCAGATCACCTGGGTTCCTTGAACAAAATACACCCCAGGCTCCCAATCTAGCTCTGCCATAGGGACATGGATCAAAATGTCCTCCAGGACCCGGCTCCATCCACTTCTCCCCACCCCTCACCCCAGACTCGACATACACGTAGCTCGGCCTCAGGTTTTCTTAGTAGAAAAGATGGCCTTGTTCTGGCCTGCTGATTGCAGCATCCCTCCCTGGATCATCTGCCACGATAGGGTCTCCCGTCAGAGCAGGTGACCCTTGCCTATCTGCTCCAAAGTCTCTCATTAGGATTAATTATTGTATCACATAGCTTCACCTGAATGGTAGTAAAAGAGAAAAAAAAAAAAAAAAACCCTGCATCTGAACTCACCCCTCCCTGTTCACTCTGAGCCTCGCTTCATTGCCTCCTGTGTATCCTCCGCATCTAGTATGGAACACTTAACCTTCTGCGGGATATTTTTATGCTCCATTTTTCTGTGCCATTATGAAGGAGATGAAAGCAAATGGAGTTCACTTTGGATGGGCACTGCCATCACCCACTGATATGCTGTCCCCCCCACCCCACCACCCACTTCCCAAAAGGGAAACGCAGATGCCGAGAGAGTGAAAGTGTTTTCAAACGAAATGCATCTCAGAAAGTCAGGTAGGCAGGAACAGATAGATGCCTTTTGCAGGGAAGGCCAAACTGGCAAAGCCCTTACAATCAACAACTGACCCGTACAGACAAAAGCATTCACTTAGTAACAAACAGACCAGTACAAGACCAAGTGAGCTAGCTGTCTTGTTTACACTCCCCTGGGGCCTTGGGCTTCTCCTTTCTAACACTTCTCACAAATAACTACTTGTTTAATGTCTACTTTCTTGGAGATCGTTATGGTTACCTCTCCTCATGGAACTGGTAGCTTCAAACAGAAACAAGTTATTTATTTTGCTCACAGATATCCAGTTGGGGGTCAGGCTGATCAGCAACAGTACATGTCAGCTCCCCACAGGATCGGTTGGTTAGCTTCACTGGAGGTTCTGAATGGTCCACATGCAAGATGGCTCGTGCACAGCTGGTAAGTTGGTTCTGGGGAGTCAAGTCAGTGCTGTTGGCTAGGGGGCCCCACTTCTTCTCCAGATGGGACTCTCCACTAGGCCATTTGGGTTTCCCCATGACGTGACAGCTGGTTTCCAAAAGCAATGTTCCAATAGAGAGGAGGTAGAAGTTGTCAATCTCTTAAAATGTGGGTCCAAATACTGACTATAAAGAGTGGAATGTTATGGGTGTTCTCTTTAAAAAGGATGTATTAGCGTCCTAGCCACCAGGACCTCAGAATGTAACCTTGTTTGGAAGTAGACTCTGCAAATGTTGTCAAGTCAAGTTAGGGTGGGCTCTAATCCAATAGGACCGGCATCCTTATAAAAAGGGGAAATGGGACACGGACACAGACATGAATAATGAGAAGACAACGTGAAGACACACAGGGAAACTGTCCTGTGACGGGAAAGGCAGAGATGGGGATGATGCTCCTACAAACCAAAGGTTGGTGGCAAACCACCAGAGGCCAGGGGAGAGGCATGAAATAGATTCGCTCCCAGAGTTCTCTCAGAAAGAACCAAGCGTGCCGACAGCCACCTAGGACTTCTCATCTCCAGAAGTGTGATGGAACACGTGTCTGCTGTTGAGGTTAACCAGCTGGTGGCACTTTGGCACAGCAGCTCCAGGGAACGAATATACTGGCATAGCATCACCATCGGCCAAAGAAGCCAGTCCCGGAGGCAGCCCAGATTCAAAGGAAATCTCGGGAGGAGCGCCGAAGGAGTTCGGCCATCATGAAGCCACGCATTTTAAAGCAGAGACTATGGCTATCTCGTTGTCCACTGTTTTATCCGTGCCTGATACATGAGTGGCATCCAATAAATATTTTTGAAAGAAATAAAACGAATGAAACTTCACTGCTGTGTTTGTTATTCTGACTCAAGTTGATTTAAAGCTGCCCTTCTTAGCATCACAACCCTTTGTGAAGAAACTCCTAACTTTTAGTAAGCAGGCAAAATGGTACCATGGTGATCAGTGGTTTCTGCTTCACTTCTGCGTTCTAAAGAACGCAAATAAATTTCTGACCCTTCCTCCTCTGAGCCCTCAGTTACTGTATGTGTATAGGGAGGGGGACCGGGAGCCTGACTGAAGCTCTAGGGATTGAGAAACTAACTGTCAAAGAATCAGACTAGCACTGTATTTCTAGCTTCCCTTCCCATCAGTGACACACAAGAACCTCTGCGTGTTTGAGAAGCTCCGATTGCGAAGCCACCTCTCTGTGCATATGACAACACCAAACAGGAACACCTTTGGCTGAGATCTCTTCATGGTGGGACTCAGGAACGGACCCTTATGCTCCACATACCCTGGGAGAGGTTGGGGGGTGGGAAGATGATGATAATTCTAAAAAAGAGGATGAAGTAGGAGGAGGAGGAAGAGAAGGAGAAGGAGGAGGAGATCAGTTGCTATTAATTTAGACCCTACTATCGGGCGCCTGGGTGGCTCAGTTGGTTAATTTAGACCCTACCACCTAGCTGGTAGTTTACCTGTTTCCTTATTTAATCAGTAGGAAGTACCTGTGACATAAATACTATTCTCCCTGTCATACAACTAAGAAAGCCGAGGCTCAGAGGAGTTACGAGCCTTGTCCCCAAAACACACCCTAGAGAAGCGTGAGACTGAGATCCAAATTCAAGTTCATACAGCTCCGAAGCTGCGTTCTTCACCCCTGCACGAGGTGCCCGAGCAAAGTGGATGGACCGAACCGATGGACCCCACAGAGTGCTGTGCTCACGTGGCATGACCCGAAGAAAGCAACAGGGAAGGAGTTTTTTATTTTTTTTATTCTTATGTTAATCCCCATACATTACATCATTAGTTTTAGATGAAGTGTTCCATGATTCATTGTTTGTGCATAACACCCAGTGCTCCATGCAGAACGTGCCCTCCTCAATACCCACCGCCAGGCTAACCCATCCTCCCACCCCCCTCAACAGGGAAGGAGTTATTAAAAGTCACCCAGGGGCGTAGCAAACGTGATGGAAATGCTGGGACTATGGGATCCCCGTACTCTATTTGGGGACATTCTACCTTATCCCCCTAATTCAAAGAACAGGTTTCCCCCAAAGCGCACGAAATCCCACCGTACAATTTCATACCAATTCACACACACAGAGACACAGACGCACACATACACACATGTCCTTGCTCAGTGCTATTCCTCTGAAATATACCATCGGCACTTTCTTAATAACTGCGGTCTCCCGGGGCTGGCACGTGAACTGTATATCGGTTGCTATTTAGGACTGACAAAGGCAGGAGGAGAAAGCGGGACCCTGTCATTCCAGGGGCTTGCCTCCTTTTCCTGGCTGGCATTTCTTTCCGCAATGGTTCAGGTCCAAAAAACATTATTCATTGTGCTCCTCTTCGCCTTCTGGGCTTGGTACTTGAGGCCTCGCTGTCTGGAGGAAGAAGGAAGGCGGAGGGGGAGGGTCGGGAGACAGGAGGGCATCACTGATAAGAACAAAGGCCCAGCAAACTCCGGAAGCCCACGGAGCAGGCTGCCAAGAGGAGACGAATTCCAGCAACATGCAAAGACAGCAAGGAGGAGGATGACGGGAACTTCCTTTTCTTGTGGTGTGGTCCGGTCATAATGGTGTTGTGATTACACAGCAAAGGCTCATTAAAACAATAAATAAACCACAACCACTATAACTAGGAGTTCTCTTTCCCAGCCTGCTTTGCTGAAAGACAGGGAGACTGGGTCCCCGTCTCCTGCCATTTACTAGCAGTGCTCTTGGTGTATGGCAAGATTAATTTAAAACAGCAAAGAAGAGCAGAGATCACTTGCACTCTTACAGTGTGCAGGATGAGGGTGAAGAGAGAAGTGCTGTTATTTAAGGGCTCAGTAAAAAAAAGGACTGTAGTTGGATCTTTCTGGATAAAAATGAGGTCGCGACGTAAAGTTACATTTCATGTTCAGAGTGCAATTTTCTCTGGGCTCTGTAGAAATGTCCTAGCCCATGGGCTGTCACTAGAGAGTGCCTGGCTGCATTTTCAAAATGCTTCCCTGAGAGGTACCTGCATCTGAATTAATGAAAGAGGCAGAAATGAGGAGCCAAAGCAGGTAATTCAATACAACCAACCGGCACTTTAAAATTCCCCACTTGTCCAGCACCTTTTTTCTTCACTCATCTAAAATTCCAAACAGCCCTTTTCTAGGAGAGATACAAATAACCCTATAATTTCAACAATATAAG
Source organism: Mirounga leonina (assembly GCF_011800145.1). Taxonomy (NCBI): domain Eukaryota; kingdom Metazoa; phylum Chordata; class Mammalia; order Carnivora; family Phocidae; genus Mirounga; species Mirounga leonina. Next base: position 15,632,073 of record NW_023270464.1, read on the forward strand.
ATTATAGGAGGATTTAATCCTAAATTGGCTATTTCTCAAATGTAAGTCTGACCAAACTATAGGTCATTCAAGCTCTTTCTCAATTATCATATAGATGTATCTGGCAAACACACACCTTATTCCAAATCTCCAAATCACAATTGTCCCCCATTCAGGACCTAGTCATATCCAAGCTTTTCTAACCTGTCCTTGAAGACCCTTCAGGTTCAAGTTCTGGCCCCTCCTAGCTCTCAAGTCCTTTCCTAAACAGGCAGCTCACAGGAGCTAATGTGGATTTCTCATTGTGTTCTGAATAGGCTAAGAGTGTCTGCTCGTGATGGAGTCACACGCAACCCATTGCCCTGCCTGTGCCCCGCTCTCTCTCCCGTGGTCCTGCCCATGGGCTAAGGGCATGAATTTGGGGATCAGGCAGATCCTGAAGTGAATCTCCATCTTGCTACTTCTCAGCATATCAACGGAGAGAGCCTGACTCAGTTCAAAATGATAATAAGCGTATTGACCCCATAAAATTCTTGCAAGAGTTTAATGAGCAAATAAATACAAAGAATTTAGCAGAGCGCTTGGTAAAAAGTAAGGACTGAATAAAGCAACGTGGTTGTCGTTACTACAAATATTATTACCCATGGTTGTCAAAATCCTGCACTCTTATCAAGACCTAAATGCGTCCTCCAAGATTACCCAGTTGGAAGCAATCCCTCTCCCCTCTGAAATCCTAAAGACTTAAATTGCAATATTAGAGGAGATTTCTCACATAGAGCCTCTTGGTGTAATTATTTCAGGCTAGTAATAAAAAACATCTAGTACTTTATGTATGTGTTAATCACTACCCCAAGCACTTTCTAGGCATGATCTCACTTACTCCCCACAATACCTCTATGAGCCTTGTGCTATTATTATCCCCATCTTAGAGATGAGGAAACTGAGATACAGCAAGATCAAGTCATGTGTCCAAGGTTGCATGGCCGTTTCAAGGTGACATCTGGATTCAAAGCCAGCAAGGTGGACAACAGGGCCTCAGCTCTTACTTGACTTCCTCGTCTCTGCTTATATCTTAGCAGGGTGAGAGTAAGGGCACCAGGCATGTCCCTTGACTCACACTAGCCCTTATTGTAAAGGAAATAGAATTAAAGTCACAGACGTGGCCTTGAACTCCAACTTAGCCACTCCATAGCTGTGTGAACTTGGGCAAGTCATTTCATATTTCAAAGTCTCTGTTTGCACATGGCAAGTGAAAATTCATAAAAGATTAGGGACAATATATATCAAATTAGTACCCACCATATGGCAGGTACTCAACTAATATATTTTATGAATACGTTTGAAGCCTTTTAGGTAGCAGAAATTAGATGTTATACATTTTTTTTTGTTCCTCTTCACAGAACCTCAGAAAGATTCCTACCTAATCCCTTGCACAGAAGAACAACTCAATATATACTTATGACCTGAATAAGTGAATGTATGACTAAATGCCACTGGTATGACGAAAGCAAATAGTTCTAGAAGAACACAGAAAATGGTCGTATTAGGCTGTCTGTCCCTAAAAACCTTATTAATAAAACGGCACACATTCTTTTATGTTGGAGTAACATTTAAAGTTTCCCTTAACATATAACAAGGGATCTCTCCAACCCTGTGGCCACCCTAGTCCAAGGCCTGGGCCGGTCAGAGGTTGACTCAAAGGCAAACAGCCCCACCTACCGCACCATATGTTTCCACGTTCCAGAAGGAGGCCACGATGCGAGCTAGTTCAAGGCCACACCACAGCACTTAACTCCAGTTTAAACAGAGCTTAAGTGAAAGCTACGTGATTGTGAAGAAGACAATGTGTCCAGGAAGTGGAGCTTATTTTGCTTCCTCTGACTTCCAGCCTCTGCTGAGCCGCTGCTAGAATGTTTCAGTGGCTCGGGTGGCAGGCAGCCCCGGGGCGCTGATCCCAGCCATCTGTCTGTGGAGGGACCACACCGGAGTTCCCCGGAGCTCGTCTTCTGCTTAATTCGGCTGCACGTCTCTAAGGAGTGTAACTTTCGTACTGATGCTGAAGGGGGTCATGGAGTCCTTTCTGAGTTGTGTGGGCATTGCACCAAAACATTCAACGGCCGACTGACCTTGGATACGAGGACAAGGTCATCGTTGCTTGGACACCTGCCTCTCCTCAGTGAGTCACAGGCAAACATTTGGTTGCAACTGAGTTGATCTGTGCTTCTCTTGAGCATCAACACACCGTTCGTTGAGGGGAAGAGCGGAAGAACCTCAAATTTAAGATCCACTTATGTTGGACTTGCGTCCTCTGAATCACCTAACAAGCCATCTGACCCAGAGCCTGGTGTATATAGTAGGTGTTTAATAAATGCCCGCTACATGGATGACCGAAACACAGAGGCCTTCTGGCCTGGAAGTGGGAGGTTCGTTTCTCCCTTGCCTGATGCCCCACATTGCCAACACCTCGAGGATCCTTCTTCTTCCATTACATCAGTCCTGGTTCCACTTTCCTGTCCCTACAGTCTATGAATCGTGATCCCCGTGACTAGCATCCATGTCGACTGGGGATCCAAACAGCAAAATCCTTTATTAAGGAGAGGCCTGACTGGGTTCACTTCACTGATTATGCCCAGTGTTGAGAAAAAGGCTTAGAATGTGGCAGGTTCTCAATAAATGTTTATAGAATGCGTGGATGGATGGATGGATGGATGGATGGAAATATTAGCTTGGAGAGCCATCCCAGAAGGAAGAACAATGAAAAGAAAGGAGCAGAGGGATGGAGGAGAGGAGGAAAGGAGGAGAAGGAGGGGGGCAGGCCACCGAGGAGGAGAGTAGAACAGCTGATGGGAGAAAGAGCCAGAGCAAATGTCCGCCCCTCCAGCTCAGCCAGGAGGAAAGCTTGTCTCCACCACCTCTGCTTCCCTGCAAGCCTTGCCACCCGGTGGCGCCTCCCCCAAGCCTGGCGGAGGATTTCCATCCTTAGGGGACACCTCAGCACAGCAGGCTTCTGCTGTGTTCCCTCTGGCCACCCACCCTCGGTTAGGGCGCCACTTTCTAGATGGTCGTGTGTCCCCTGTACCTCATGGCCCTAATGGTCTTTCCAGTAACAAGCTCTGCGGTCTCTGTCTGTGTCTTTCCATCTCTTCTGTCTGTCTGGCAGTCCCCCTCTTGCCTGTCGTCTGCTTTCCTCTCCCTGTGGTCTCTCTGTGACTTTGCCTTCCTTCTGTGTCTCTGTCACTCTGCGTGTGTAAGTAACTGTTTCTGTTTGTGTCACTCTGTCTCTCTCTCTTGCTCTCTCACTCTTTCTCTGTCTTTGTCTGCATCTCTTCCTCTGTGTCCCACTCTGTTCCTACGTCTGTATCTCTTCTGCCTTCTTTCTTTCTGTCTGTCTGTCTGTATATGCGTCTCTCTCTGTATATCCCTCTGTCTTGCCCTCTCCTTTCCCCGCTCTCTCTCTCTGGGTCAGTTTCTCTATGTCTCTCTCTGTCTGCCTGTCTTTCTCCTTGTCTCTCCATCTCTCTCATTCCCTTTGTGCGAGTGTGTCTCTTTCTCTCTGTCTCCCCCTAGCTCTGTCCCTGTTACTCTCTGCCAAATTGCCTCCTCTTCATGCATATTTTCCAGCCTCGAGCACACAGAGCAATGCTCTCTCTCTGTGCCTGTCCTTTCCATCCCTCCTCTCACCCCTGACTAAGATCCCTGGTCAAGGCTTTCTCTGCCACCGATTTAGATCTTGCCATTAAGAGTGACTACAGAACTCTGGGAGAACGTGCACCCCCATCTTCTTAGCTTAGCTAACCACACAAAGGCCTGAGATGCAGTGTTCTGTAAACACGTCTCCTCATTTACTTGCCCTGGAATGTCGAGAGAAGTCATCGTTCCCTCAGTAATTTGGAAACTCCCTAAATCATGTGCACTGGCGGGGCTTTGGGGCCGCAGATGGAGGGGGCCCTGAAGGAGAGAGCCATTAGGAAGATTTCGTCTTCGTGGTTCCCGATGATGAAGTCCATGCGTTGGCAAGTTGACAGATAACTAGCAGCTCTCCCTGCCTGGAACTCCGCTTCCCAGACTGAACAGCCCAGACAGCCGTTTAACCTGAGGGTCAGAGGGCAGCCAGGCGTTATCCACCAACTGGCTGCCTTCCTTCCGTCTCACTGAGTTCCACCTTCCTGTATAGACTCTGACAGGAGGGGCCATGCCGCGGGGCTCCCCACTAGGATTTAGACACAAAGAACCATTCCAACACCCCCCCCCATTTTTAAATGAATGAAACTCAACACAGATTCTTTATTAATAATCTTTCCTAGAGGGTACATCCTGGGTCGCCAGAGATGAGAGTGACAGCACATCAATTGGGGTCTGCAACACACACACACACACACATACACACACACACACGCACAAACACACACCAGTGTGGGTATCTAAGCCATGGTGCGAATCTTCAGTTGATTAAAGATGAGGATTGAAAAGCATCTTAATAACCAGAAAATAACTTACAATCTAACATCTTGATTGTACTAGATTTCAAAGGGCAGCAAGATGTGTTGAAATGCACATATATAATCACCAGTGGAATTAACAGATTTGCAAAAGTTATGCTTGAGAACATTATGTGTAACTGTAACAGCATAATCAAATTCCCATTTAATTTTATTAATGCTAAAATTCAGGCTATTTACACGTTACCGTTTTTCCCCCTAATATTAATTTTGGGGTTATTGAAAAAGCGCATTTTAAAATGTTTTCTTTTCCATGGATATTTTTTAAAGCAAAATCACATGCTTTCATAGCGTGTTATTTACTTAAGAGCATTCCCCCTCTTTCTTTTAACCTTGGTCTTGCAAACCAAGTTAGATACATGGAAACCAAACTGGGAAGCTACAAAAGCCTCAGGCTTCTGGTGCAGGAACTTGTGGCATGCTTTCTTCTAGCTGTTTCTTCTTCTTTTCCTTATGTGCCCACCACTCCCATTCAGGGAGCCGATGCTTACACATCAGCCCTTTGTCCTCCGCCTGCTGGCAAGAGTCTGCTCTGCTGTTTCCATCTCCCTCCACAGCTGGCCTACCTCGCAGCTCAGAGGCACACATTCCAGAACACTTCTGCCACTCCCCTGAGCCCTCCCTGGGCCAGAAACCCATTCCCACCGAACTTCAAGTCTACACCGGGTGATGGGTGGCATCGGATATAAATCAGAGTGTGACTTTTAAACAGGGAACCACCCGGCGCCTGGGTGGCTCAGTCAGTTAAGTGTCTGCTTTCCGGCTCAGGTCATGATCTCAGGGTCCTGGGATCGAGCCCCGAGTCAGCAGGGAGTCTGCTTCTCCTTCGCCCTCTGCCCCTCCCCCCACTCATGCTCTCTCTCACTCGCTCTCAAATAAATAAATAAAATCTTAAAAAAAAAACACAAACTCAGGCATTAGGACTCTACAAGCAGAAGAGAAAAGGGGATATGAATTTGAGCAAGGATCATTCAACAGTGTGGCAGTGGTTTCATTTAATGTACACAAGTCAGAAACAGGCATCATCATCATCATATCAATGCATTTATTGTGACCAGGCTTAACCACTGGGGTTCAGAGGTCGAGGGGAGGAACGTGAAGGGAGAGGACTGTTTTTACCTAAATTACATAGCAGAATTTAAAATATCACACAGAAAAGAACTGACGGTGGTCACCGTATTAGAAATGCCATTTTTCCTGTTAATTGGAGAGCTGTGACTTGAAGTCAGAACATTTGGGCTCCCGTCTTATTTTTATCACTTTCTGGCTGTGAAACGTGAGGCAAGGAGCAGTGCCTCTCTGAGCCTTTAAAATGGCCTTGCACAGGGGCACCTTGGTGGCTCTGTTGGTTGAGCGTCTGCCTTCGGCTCAGGTCATGATCCTGGAGCCCCAGGATCGAGTCCCGCATAGGGCTCCCTGCTCGGCGGGGAGTCTGCTTCTCCCTCTGACCCTCCCCCCTCTCATGTACTCACTCTCTCTCTCTCTCTCTCTCTCATTCTCGCTCTCTCAAATAAATAAATAAATAATTCTTTAAAAAAATAATAAAAAATAAAATGGCCTCGCACAATCATGATGCTTAGAATGCCAGCTTCCCCAAATTACCAAGATGATTCATTGAGAAAACAGTGTATATCTTTTAGTGGTCTGTAGGATATAAAGAACCACACATAGAAGGCGCTATTAATATATAACTATGCTTATTAATGTAATTCTGGATACATTTACTTTTTATTCTCTTTTTAAAAATTAGTAGCATATCCAAATATTCTCATTTCTGCATATTGCCCACGTGTCTTCCTTTCCAAGTGTGCAACCAGCTGTCGTGGCCTAGGAGGCTAGCCATTGTCTTACTTACTAGAACATCAAAAAATTCAGTGGGGCACAGGGAATGAGCTCGTCCTACAGGCCTGAGCTCAAGTCCCAGCTCAGCCACTGACACGCTATGTGACCTTGGATATTTTACTTACACTCTAAGTGTGTCTGTTAACTCGAAAAGAAAGGAAGAGAATGCTAACCCCTGCTTAATTTGGGAGATTACATACGAGGTAAGCAAAAACCAGGGCAAAGAGACATTTAGTATTGGTCAAGAGCCATAGAGATAAAGTATCAGAGACCAAACTTAAACTGGTTCAAGGGCATTAGTTGCACCGAGTAACTTGGAGGTACAAGTTTGGACATCGCTCCATCCACATCATCAGGCCATCCTCGTCTCTTAGCTCTGATTCTCCTTGTGCTGTGGTCTCATTCTTTCCGACTGCAGATGGTTTCTTCCAGATTGAAAGGGAAGAGTCCTACATGAACACTTAGTAGCACACTTACCAGAAAGAGAATGTTGTTTTCAGGTATACATAAACACATACAGGCACTTTTATCTATATCTATCTATAGATATCGATAGATAGATATAGATCACAGATAATGGAAAGAAAGAAGGAAGGAAGGAAGGAAGGAAGGAGGGAAGGAAGGAGGAAGGAAGGAAGGAAGGAAGGAAGGAAGGAAGGAAGGAAGGAAGG
>NW_023270464.1:15639073-15659824 GCF_011800145.1 Mirounga leonina
AGGAAGGAAGGAAGGAAGGAAGGAAGGAAGGAAGGAAGGAAGGAAGGAAGGGAGGGAGGGAAGGAAGGAGGGAAGGAAATAAATCTTGGATCCCATGTCATGGCTTTGACCTGGAAGTGGGATGAAGGTTGTGACTGAAGTTCCATTAAATCCCAGATTAGGAGAAGAGTCCATTTTTTTTTAAAGAGGAAGGGATATTGAGCAGACAAAAATAATACGTATCTACCAATTTCACTTATGGCAATTCAGCATCCATGTTCCTAGCATTTTACTTTATATTTATTTAAAATAATTTTCTTGGGGCACCTGGGTGGCTCAGTTGGTTAAGCGTTCAACTCTTGGTTTCGGCTCAGGTTGTGATCTCAGGGTCATGAGATCAAGCTCTGCATTGGGTTCCTCACTGGTCATGGAGCCTGCTTTAAGATTCTCTCTCTCCCTCTGCCTCTGCCCCACCGTCCTGATCAATCAATCAGTCAATTAATTAAAATAATTGTCTTGCTTGACATAAAGAACTGCAAGCCACTCACCTCCTTTCCAAAGGGAGACTTCACAAAAGCACGTCTCAGTGCTTCAACTGGCTCAAAGTCCAGGCTCCATAGATGACACTCATTCTTCTTAGGGCCAAATGGGGAAGCCTCAAGTCCAATAACTGAGATAATGACAAATAATATCCCAATTTGGAGAAAAGGAAACAGTCTCCCATTATTATTGGTACGTAGGACAGCACTGTTGGAGAGAGTTTGCAAAGGCTTACTCCTGGGGCCTGTGGGTGATATCCTACATCAGGCAGTCCTTACACCTAGGTCACCAGGAGGATCCCATTTATCCATCTCCCTCCATGGCCACACCTGAGAAGGGCAAGAGGGACCCGTCTCCTTTTGGGGAGCAGCCACTTGGATGTAGGTTCCAAGGACAAGGACATGGCTTTAGAAGTGGAGCAATCCCAGGTCCCTGTCTGCCAGGCTTGGACTTGCTCTGCAAGCACACTGCCTTTGCTTGATTTCTGGAGTCTGTTCTGATAACTAACACCAAAAATCTTGCTGAATCCTGTTTCTTGAATAAGGAGCCAACCTTTGCACATTTGTCTCTTAGTAACTGATTGGGTGCTCTGCCCATTCTGCTATTCTTGGTCTTACTGACTTCCTTCATGGCCTGTGTCTCAAAACAATGTAAAACATCATGTTTAGGCCAATGAAGGAGACTAGCCAGTCCCCGACCCTTTGCTCTTTCTCCTTCTCTTTACTGTATCCAGCAGCCTGCACTTTATAGGCAGGGAGTGCCTACCTGCAGATAAAATTTGGGAAATACATGGAGATCAGGCTCCCCCCAAATTTGTTAACTCTTTTGTAATGGCTTTGTAATGTGTCAGTTTGCCTTGGCTGAACCATATTTCCCAAAATTTCATTACTTGTATGCTTCCTTCTCAAGCAGGCCCCAGGAGATTCTCCTATGTAAGATTTGGAAGGTGGAAGTGAAGCGGCTGCCATCTTGTAGCCCACACACATTGTTGCTGACGGCTGACTCTCCTCATTGAGTGCAAGGCAGTTCTGCAACATGGTCACCTTTCTCCTGGACCCTCTCAGAACTTCTCTGACTCCTACGCCAGATGCATGTTTTGCTCCAGGATGAAGGACCCATCTTCTGTAGGACACCCGCATCAATGCCCACAACAAGAGTAGGGAGAACAAGAACTGATCAGGGTTTAGTCCATCCTCCATGGGTTGCAGCTCATGGCTGTGGGTTTCTGCTTGGTTTTGCTTTTGCCCACCTTACAGACACCTGTCCATCTTCTCTTCCTGCCCACCGCATGGTCTCTAAGTTCCAGCCGCAGATATGAGGACTATAGTCTTACAGAGACTATAGCTGTGTAAGGTCAGATCTCTGTGATGTATCTACAGCTATGTATCTATATCTAGTTACCTATCTATCTTAGTGATTCTACTTCTCTGATTAAACCCTGATTGATATGCTTTCCCATTCTATAATCTAATTAACTGTCTTTGATCAGCTGTATTTTAACTCCAGGATGAAATGTTGGCTTCTGCAATCTAAAGGTCCTTGATTATCTGGGCCCCATTCACCTATTTGTTGTTCACAGAGAATTGAGCCTCAGTTATAAATCTGGATCCATTTCCTCTCTGCTCCCAGAGCACCGGCAAATAGGTTTCCTCCATGCATCAGCAGGAGGTGGCCATTGTTAGCCAACTTCTACTTCCTTCCAGACTACCTGGTCCTTTGGCTCCCACCATTTCTAGCCATAACGCCTTGTGTTAATACCAACAGCAATAATGTTTTAGTACACATGATGATTTCCAACAAGTAAGATAATGGGAAACTCCCAGTTAATGTTTTTCTAATTTCCCCTGGTGATAATAATATGGAAGTAATAAGAATCTCTAGCTACTTCAGCAAGTTTGTCCTTTTTCTCTCAGTGTTGTCTCTCCTGGAAACTATAAGGAGTTCCCATGCTCATGCCAACAAATTTCACAGCCATATTGAATAGATTTATTGCTAACCACTGAACAGACTGCTTTTGAATGAGTTGGTTTTCTCATCCCCTCAATCATCAGTTTCAACATAAATGGTCTCTTCAGGGATGTAGTCAACTCAATACGGTTTTAAAACAAGATGTTCAACTGGTTGTTTTGAATGTTGTTTATTTTCCACCATACAAGTCATGCTCTTGATTCCCTACTATGTCCACTGCTTGAAGTGTATACACTTTACTGAGCTCAAATAATCACTAATGCAGTGAGCCATAGAGGGAATCTGTAGGAATCAAAGAATATATGTTATTATCTATAAAAGGAGATTTAATCTCACCTTTTGGCCAGTAACCGACCTCAAGACCTATATATTCAACTGAACAACATGGAATTACTTTATTTTTTTATAATTCAGGAATCCTATATTGGCAATCTCATTTGTTCACCTAATAGAAAGGCCTTTAAACTAGTGTCCATAATTTGAATATTTATAAGGAAATAAAACAAGAAAAGAACCAAAACAAGCTCAACATTTAAGTGAAAAAAAAATTATGAGGAACAAAAGTAGCTCTACTACCAAACAGATGATTTAGAGAGAATAGAAGTAACAACATTAAAAAAAAAAAAACTGTTTTTATTCCCAGAGGTCAGGGCTAATCATGAAGAAATTAAGAAAATGTTTATTACAGATTTAACCTCAATATTACTCTATTTCTTAAGAAATTCAACTTCTTGGGCGCCTGGGTGGCTCAGATGGTTAAGCGTCTGCCTTCGGCTCAGGTCATGATCTCAGGGTCCTGGGATCGAGTCCCGCATCGGGCTCCTGCTCCTTGGGAGCCTGCTTCTCCCTCTGCCTCTCTCTCTCTGTCTCTAATGAATAAATAAATAAAATCTTTAAAAAAAAAAAAAGAAAGAAATTCAACTTCTTGACTATAAAGCATGTTCTCATCATACTTACTAATAATTTAGCTGTCAGAGTGACCAAAGAGACAGGAATATTGAAAGATTCAGACTACCCACACATTTGAAACTCAACTGGAACTCACAGTAATTATAGTCCTCCCCCTTTTTTTATCACTTTAAATACATATATTTTTAAATTTGAATTTAAAGTATGAGGGGTTTTTTTGTCTGTTTTTCTCCCATCTTAACTTTAGTTTCAACTCAACACAGCATATATTCTTTTTTTTTTTTAAAAGATTTTATTTATTTATTTGAGAGAGAGAGAGAGAGAGCACATGAAAGGGGGGGAGGGTCAGAGGGAGAAGCAGGCTCCCTGCTGAGCAGGGAGCCCGATGCGGGACTTGATCCCGGGACTCCAGGATCATGACCTGAGCCGAAGGCAGTCGCTTAACCAACTGAGCCACCCAGGCGCCCAACACACAGCATATATTCTGTCAATTAAACTATCACTTCTGGGGCACCTGGGTGGCTCAGTCATTAAGCGACTGCCTTCGGCTCAGGTCATGATCTCAGGGTCCTGGGATCGAGCCCCACTTTGGGCTCCCTGCTTAACGGGAGGCTTGCTTCTCCCTCTCCCACTCCCCCTGCTTGTGTTCCCTCTCTCGCTGTCTCTCTCTCTGTCAAATAAATAAATAAAATCTTTAAGAAAAATAAATAAATAAAAATAAACTATCACTTCTAAGATAGTCCCTCTAAGTGAAGTGGAATGGATATAATATAATGGACTTTAGTTATGAGATGAGAAATACATGATGCATTTTAAAGAGGTCTTGCCTGATGTAGAAAAAGAAGTTAGGGTTTGAAGCCGATGGCCAAGAAAGAATTCTTGAGATGTCTTTGGTGTAAAAAGGTGGTTTTATTAAAACACGGGGACAGAAAGACCTGCACTGCGGTCATGAGGAGTGGCCCATTACATACTTTCCAGTTGGGAAAGGGTTAGGGATAGCCTAAGTCTCTAAGGAATTTTGGAAGCAAGGTTTCTAGGACCTTGAGGGGGCTAGCTATTGTTGGGAAAAGGTCATTTACTACTGTCTAATAAAACCTGAGTCATGAGACCCTTCAGATGTATATTGGTGGGCCATATGCTTGGGGGATGACTGCCAACATGTTTCTTGGGGAGTAGAGATAAAGGAAGTTTCCAAAGGAATTTTTATACTTTAAAGTAGACTTACAGGATCCTGGGGGTTGGGCTAAGATTACCTGGGGCCCTTAGCAAAGTATTAACATTGAGACAGCTGAGTCCTTAGAGGAATGTCATGCTTCTTGTTTCAAGGACTTGTTAGTGGGCTTTAAGTAGTAAGGAAATTTAATAATTTTTCTTATGCCTATCATAATGGGCAAGACTTTTCTTTTTTTTTTCACATGCACATAGGCACACTGAGCAAGGTTTTTCAAGGGAGAGAGAGAGAGAAAGAGGGAGAAAAAAAGGGAAAAAAAATCCATAGCACAGGCTCTAAAAGAAATTCTCAAACCAGAATAGCCAAAAGTCATATTTTCAAGTGTCATTATGGAGAGGCTCAGACAGGACTGATGAAAATCTGGCAGTAACGTAGGGCTTAGGAGAAGGAGGAAGAGAGAGAGGAGGAGGGAAGCTTCATCTTCGCTGGACCTCAGCCAGGAGCTGGGCTATGTTGGGCATCACCTAATTTCCTAGGCAGGGAGCTCTAGGTGGCATCTCAGGGCCCCAGCCAAGTGAGGTGGGGTTTAGGGTTGTGCCCAAGGTCCCAGAGGGCTATGTATAGGAGTACATGTCTGTGCAGCAGAGTTAAGCAGAGAAACGAGGGAAAATGCCATTGTAATTTTGGGAAACTCAGCAAGATAGAGACGAGAAAAGTGATGTAGGGCCGAAGCTGATGAGCATAAAGGATGTGTCTGTGGGTGGCTGTGACTAGCACTAAGGATTGTACGGTGCAATAAAAAAAAATGTTATTTTCCCCACTCCACCAACCAACCGTCCATCAAGAAGGTGGTGTGTGGTCAGCTTCTTCTCTGTACCTGTTCCTCCTCCTCCCCTGTCTGCCTTGCTTGAAAAGGTTTCTGATTCCAACAGTTGTTCTGTTGCTGTTTGAGTTTGGGGGAATTTTTTTTTGGTTGATCTTGTTGTTTTGGGGGGCCCTGAGTGGTGAGCAAGGGGGGACAAGAAGCAAGGGACAGGAAAGTCTTTATCTGATTCCCACCAAGCTAGCTTTGTTTCTTCCATCCATTGAGGCAGCTGCTGATGACTCTTTCCTAGCACTTTCAGACATGTCTCTCCCCGGCATTAGTGGGGGGTCCCCTATCCTTACCAAGAGGTGCCCCAATGACCAGAGCTGCAAGGTGTTCTCCTTATCTTCTTGTCTATGAGGTTTTCTCCAAGCTGAGGATGGTCTCAACCTATCAGAAATGCTGCTTCAGGAAAATTTCAGAAGACTGCCTGTCTTCTGTGTGGATGTTAGGAGGTTCACCCCCAGCCCCTTACTGATGAGATTCCCATTCCCGCACCTGCCCCCAGGTAATGTCCCCACTCTCATGGTGTCCCCACTGCCTGCTGTCTGTTGGAGCGCATGCATCTCCCCAAGTTTCCCCACGTAGCTGCCCTAGCCACCATGGCCAGACTCACATCCTCAAGATGTTTCTTTCACTTGAATCAGACAGCAGAGGATCCAGGCCTGCATGTCAAATTCTCCAGAAAATCTTCATGTTTTCACCCTGCTGGAGACTCCCGGGACAGCCAGACCGAGCTTCTCCTGTCCAGGCAGGTCCAGTGTGTGGTCCCAAGCCAATGCCCACCTGCCTTCTTTAGAAATCTGACTTTACGTGATATAGGACCCAGCTTTGGACCAGGGAGTAATTGGCATTGGATCTTGAGACTGGGTATCATTCCATTGCCTTGAAACATGGACTTATTTATAAATACGAAGATGGATGTATTATCTAAACCTTACCTGTCTGTGCATAAAATGAAGTTTTACATCTACATTTTAATGTCTGAAAATATTTTTATTCCACAGCCCCTTTTGAGTAAGCATTTGGTTCAATATAAAATTCTATCCCATTTACTTTTAATGACCTCATTATAGCATTTGAGCCTCTGCAGGCCTGACTGATAAAAATTAATATACCTCCAAGTACCCTCCAGTTATTTCTGGGAGCTCCTTAAACCACTCTCTGCGCCACAGTCTCCATACCACACTGGGCTTGCTCCCCGCGCCTCTCCCACCTGTCCGCACCTGCTGTCCACGAGGCCTCAGCTTGATTATTACTGCTCATCATGGGAACTCGATACAGGATGCCAGATGCTCTGGAAGCTTCCAGCCCTTGGTTGCCAAACATCACTGCATTCTGCAGAGATGGGAGAATGGCTTCTCCCTGACTGGACACCAACTAGCGTCTCAAGAGTGGATCGATTTCTGCCCCCACCCCAATTTCTCCTAAACAATTCTACCACGTTCAAGACATCGCCATTGCCTGAAATCTTTTCAAATATGTCATTTAAAAAAATCTCTTCAATTATTCCGCTGTTTTCTTCTGAGAGAGCTCAAATCCAGCTCCAGAGACTGGACGAGTATCAGGACTCCAGATGGGGTGATCTAAAATGGACGGGGCAAAAAACTCTAATATTGGCTTAAAGACAGAGTGAAGGTCAGACAATGGATCCGGACAATGAACACTTCAGTCAAGCCATCAGTCAAGAGGTGTTTTCCCTGTGAAGCAGACATGGGTACACCAGCCCTCATCCCTGCATTTTTCTTGTTTCACCCTAGAAAGGGGAGACACTCCAAGGCTGGCATATATTCAGACATCTCACATCTCAGTGTATGGAAGCTTGGATTAAGATTAAATTTATCTTAGAAATATAAAATAAAATATCACCACCAGATCTTTTCTGCGGATGACCAAGCTGAGGCATGGAGAGCCAGCCACACAGCTAGCTGGTGGGTGGTCTGGGATTTGAACTTCTGTCGCCTGGTTCTTAACCATTTCTCTTAACAACCTCTTCAGTAAAATAGTCAAGCCTTCAGTTACTAGAAGGTTCTCACCTTTGACTTCGCTGTCTAGAGCACCCATATTTTTCATCTACTTGAGGAACGATTCATTGGAAGCACACAGAAATCTCCATCATGGATAAGGAACAAAAAATGTGAATTTGTCCAAGCTCTCCCATTGAAATCCTGCAGAAGAGGTGCCCCAATGACCAGAGCTGCGAGGTGTTCTCCTTATCTTCTTGTCTATGAGGTTTTCTCTAAGCTGAGGATGGTCTCAGCCTATCAGAAATGCTGCTCCAGGAAATTTTCTAATGGCCACAGGCATAAGAATCAGTTAGATGGGCCTCAACTTGATAACCAGTGGAAATAGTTTATCTTTGACCCTGATTTAAAGATTCATTGGCTCCCAGTCACAGACCCTTTCCCTGAACTCAGACATCCTGTAAAACTGATATTTAAAGTCATTTAATCCCTGGAAAAGTTAACATCTAATTAAGATTGCTTAATTCTGAATCCCAGTTAATGCCATTTCAAACATCTTAACTAATCTTATCCAAACAGGAGTTCCAAGAGTAAAAAAAATATTCAGCTCTATTTGACACCTTACAAAAAAGAGGAGGCACTGTTTCTCCTGCCACAAAAAACTCCCCTAACCCCCAAAGAGGAAGGTTGGGTAGACCTCCCTGTAGCTTGGGGACAGAGAACTCAGAAGATGTCTTTAGCGCTTTCTAAGCTCAGACCACAGAGCCTGTGGGAAGAATGACAGAACTCCCCACTGCCTTCTTCAGAAAAGGAATGTTTATAAGGGCTTCCATTGCCTCCCATTTTCTACTTAACCAACCAGGTTAGGGCTCTCATAGCTCTTCTGCAACCAGGAGCCCTCATACAATCCCTTCCCAGGGACCGTGCAGAGTACTTGGGTCCTAGGCAGAAGATCTGTGGGTTTGGGCAACAACATGCTGTGTAAATCACTAGGAGCCAGGGTCCTGACTCAAGATAAATGATGAAGAGAGTCAGCATGATTGTGCTCACCTAAGGACTCCAGCATTCATGTGCTCTTGAATTCTTGAGCCTCTGGACATCT
This sequence comes from Mirounga leonina, assembly GCF_011800145.1. Taxonomy (NCBI): domain Eukaryota; kingdom Metazoa; phylum Chordata; class Mammalia; order Carnivora; family Phocidae; genus Mirounga; species Mirounga leonina. The sequence continues at coordinate 15,647,572 of NW_023270464.1, forward strand.
TGCATGTCTGTGCTTTTGTTTATCTACCCCTGATCTCTCACTCTCTCTATATATATATCTTCCTCTCTCCCACTCATTTCCCCTCCATTCTAGGCTCACACAAGAGCATCACCAGATGTGTCATAGAGGATTATGGCACCCTCAAGAAACAATGGTAAAATCTTTGAGCAGCTGAAATGGGGAAGCATGGAGTAAAAGCATGATTGGGAATGGTAGATTGGGACTGGCTGGGGCACACATTTGGAGACAAGGAGCCACTGAGGAATGTGGAACACTCCTAGTCTAGAAAAATGCTTAACCCTGATACTCTCCCGTCAACACAATGTATTAAAATTATATAAGTTTGGGGGCGTCTGGGTGACTCAGTCGTTAAGTGTCTGCTTTCAGCTCAGGTCATGATCCCAGGGTCCTGGGATCGAGCCCCACATTGGGCTCTCTGCTCGGCGGGAAGCCTGCTTCTCCCTCTCCCACTCCCCCTGCTTGTGTTCCTGCTCTCACTATCTCTTTCTCTGTCAAATAAGTAAATAAAATCTCTAAAAAAATTGTAAAACTTTGGTTTGACTCTGTACAAGAGCAAAAGATTGGCTCGCACCTGAGAAGCATTTACTCATAATTTTTTAAGTATAACAGATATAATTATAGAAATCACTAAATACATGGCGATGGTCAGTTTTCTATGTCAACTTGACTAAGCTACAGTCCTAGTTACTCAATTAAATGTGAATCTAGATGTTGCTGTGAAGGCATTTTGTAGATGTGATTAATATATATTATATATACACTATCTAACAGAGGAGTTTATCATGGATAATGTGGGTGGTCCTGATCTAAAGATCAGGAAGAAGAAAGTCAGCCAGTGGCTTGCAGTCAGCCCCTGCTGGGTAGTTTCCAGCCTTCTCTACCTGTCTGCCCTTTGGATTTCAGACTAGTCTAGACAGCCCTGATAATAATATAAGCCAATTCTTTGCAATAAATATCTTTATATATGTATATATTATATTGGTTCTGTTTTTCTGATGCAACCCTCACTGATGCAATATTCATCAAATTAACTTTATTGTAACATTGTATTGCATTATTTCATTTTTTGCATAATTCAGTGTCATTTTTTTTCTCCCTTCCTCCCTTCCTTCCTTCCTCTGTCTTCTCCCACTTCTTCCCCATTCACCTCTTCCCCCCTTCTTTCCTCTCCTCCCCTCCCCCTCCCCCCTTTTCCTTCCTCTCCTCTTCCTCCTTCTCTCTATCTCTTCCATCTTTGACCTTGTAGAAGAGTAACTCCTGAATAGCAGGGTATGTTCCTTTCTGGTCCCAAAGGAAGCTCTTCATTAAACTACATGGAACAATCTAGAAGGTTCACTGTACTAATTCTTTGCCAGAGGTTTTCCCCAGCTCATCACAAGTTGAGGTCCTTCCACAGCTGCCTAGAGCTTTATGTTATCTCACAATGTAATTCACCCAAAAAGGTCAATGTCCATCCAGCCTTTTCTTTGTCCAAGTTCACAAGAAAATGGGACAGAAAGTTTCTCATCCTTCCCAAGATCACCTCACCCTTAAAGGACAAGATCCACCTCCTGAGACTCTACCTGGTCTCAAGGGTCATGCTGAATAAGGCAGATGTCCTGGGGTCCTTAGATCAGGACCACCCACATTATCCATGATAAACTCCTCTGTTAGATAGTGTATATATAATATATATTAATCACATCTGTGTCACCCTTGCTGGGCTTCCCCTAGTGAACCCTCTAGTGCTGCATCTACATGATTTGGATTAGTGCACACAAGTAGACATTGGCCTGTTCAGTGGGATCCTGAGAGCCAGTACTTACAAATGGGTCCATCCCTTCAGATCTCCCCACCCTGGCACAAGCCTAAAACCTCATCCCATAGCCCCCTTCCAAACAGCCAGCCTGAGGTTTCAGAGCCATATTGCCTCAGTCCAAAAATCATACTTCTATAAATCTCAAACAAATATATTTTTACAGTTTAATATTTCTGAAATCAGGATTTGTCTTATAAATGAGTACATTTCATGGTTTTTGTCTCTGTGTTTTTACTTTTTTTAAATTCACTTGTTTCTACACATCCACTCCTATTCCCCACAAAAAGCTATTATCAAGTTGGTTCATTTACAGTCAAAAGTATCTGAGGATTGACAATTCAAAAAAAGATGGAAGTTCACTGAGGATGGAGAGCCCCATCCCAAGAGTCCCAACAGCCCTGACACAAAAAGTCACCATCCTTGTGAGTCATTTTGATAAGCCCATCCTTGGTCTAGGTCCCCTCAGGTCCTCATTAACTACAGAAACTTTGACCTCAGACCAAGCCACAGCCTTGCAATTCCCCTCTCTCTCTACTTGGATTTGACAAGCCTCATTTTGTTGCTGTGTGTCAAACCACTGCCACACATGTACAAATTTTATCTCAGAAGTTAGATTTAGATATTATGGCAGACTCTTTCCTGACTGTTCTATCAAGGGCTCCTCACACTGCCTGCTTACCTGTGGAGTCTTTGTCGGTCTATGAGCCCTTGCTTACTGACATTCCTCTGGGTCCCTCCCTTCTCCCAATATTAACTCATCCCTGAAGTTATCTGCTGTAGTCAGTCACCATTCAGTAAAGATACAGGGACCACATCACTTATTGTCCAAATCAGAACACTCTAAAAACAAAAAGGTAAGCTACTAATAATTATGCAAAGACAACATGCATACATGGGGACTGTCCTGGATAAACTGGGGTCTATGTATTCTCCTCAAGGATAAGCGACAGTGGATAGACAAACACTTGGCTCCTGGCCACTTCATTGACTCTTTGCAGCCCATAGAGTGGACCTACTTGCTCTTAGATTAAAGGCTTTTCTTTGGTACAAAGTGGCTGGCCAAGATGTTGCAGCCAAATAGTAAATAACATGGTTATTTGGGTCTGAGGAACAACAGTAATAATTAACATTAAATGACCATTACCATGTGCCAGTGAGCTAAGGGCTTTAAGTGTAAGCTCTCATTTAAACTTCATACCAACTTTATGAAGTACATACTTATTCTTTTCTTTTAAAGAGAGGCTATATAATTTGTGCAAGAGCATTCAGATGGGAGGTGATGGAATACAGATAACACCCAGCCCCCAGAGACCAGCCCATCTACTCTATACCTTTCTCTTCCCTGTCTCAGGATATTTCTTTCTTCCTGAGGGTTATTTATCTCAGGAGAGCATGAGAGGAAACCAGCTGTAAGAGAGTTGCCCTCAGAAGGGGGCTAAGGATGTGGCTGGTATTCAGAAAAATAGGCGTTTCCAACTACACTGGAGCTACACAATTATAGACTCCAAATGATCTAGAGCAGAGGTCAACACGCTTCATCTGTGAAAGGCCAGTTAGTAAGTACCTCAGGCTTGGAAAGCCATCTGGCCTCTGTTGCAACCAGTTGGTGCGCCACTGTAGGGTGAGGGCAGCTACAGCCAATACATAAACGTGCTTGTTTCCAGCAAACTTGATTTACAAAAAGCTTATGTCACCTGCCTAACTTGAAGGACTAAATCAGAAATTTCACAATCCAGCAGCCAGTCTCCTCAGGTCAAGACTCCAAGGAAAGGGGTGCCTGGGTGGCTCAGTCGTTAAGTGTCTGCCTTCAGCTCAGGTCATGATCCTGGGGTCCTGGGATCGAGCCCCACATTGGGCTCCTTGCTCAGCCGGGAGCCTGCTTCTCCCTCTTCCATTCCCCCTGCTTGTGTTCCCTCTCTAGCTGTCTCTCTCTCTCTGTCAAATAAATAAAATCTTAAAAAAAAAAAAAAGACCCCAAGGACAAGTTGTCTCTGAAAATGCTTCTGAGAAAATATGTTCAAAACAGATATCTATGGGGGTACCTCAGTAGCTCAGTCAGTTAAGCATCCAACTCTTGATTTCAGTTCAGGTCATGATCTCTGGGTCCTGAGATCAAGCCCCGCATTGGGCTCTGCTTTGGGTTCTGTGTTGGGCTCTGTTCTGGGCATGGAGCCTGCTTAAGATTCTCTGTCTACCTGTACCTCTGCCCTTCTCCCCTACTTGTTCATTCTCTCCCTCTAAAAAAAAAAAAAAAAAAAAAAAAAAAAAGATATCTATGAAAGTGGTAGGGACAGGGATGCCAGACTGCTAAGGAGGCTAGCAGCACAGAGGAGGTCCTAGGTATAGAAATAGTCACGACCCACCCTTTGGCGCCCTCCACCCTGGGATAGGAATTTACAATACTAAAATAAGTCTGGCATGGGTGTGAACGAAGAACATCATTAATCTGCAAATGACCAAGTAACAGTTTACTGGGGGCCTCCTGAAAATTCCCTTGTTAATTCCAACTGTTCCATCAACACCTTCCATGAATCAGGCACCACTGTCAGGAAAGCACAACATTGCTAATGCGAGGCTTAATGATTAAACTGAACTTCTATAATCCAATGATGTTTTTTGTTTTGAGGGTTTTTCTCTTAATGACACAGGAAGGGGTTTTTGGAGTGTATCAGGGGACTAATAAATGCACTTCACAGTAAAAAAAAAAAAAAAAGATAATCAGTTTCTTCACTAAGAAATGTAGAGCAAACATATATGAACATTACATCCTTGGTTTCCCAGTCTTGAGGATGAGGAAGTTCCAAATGAAAAAGGAGGAAGGGCAGCCAAAGAAAAATGTGTTGCTCCATCTGGGAAATTAAGGAAATAGTAGGCTCTCATGGAGAGCCAAGAACTGGAATGCTGAACCCCACTCCCTGGTGCCCTCCAGCAAAGCCAGTTCCTTCTTGCACCAAGGAAAGAAATACTACCAGAATAAACATCCTCACGTGCCAGGGAAGCAATAGGATCCTAACTAAGTGTTGCCAAGCTATGTGAAAATCCAGTGAGTTTTGCCATGAGAGTAGGAGTTAAATGCTTTCACCTGAAATCACTAATAAAAGAGTTATGATCAAAACTTTTGTAGATGAGTTAGAAAAGAATCTAAATACACCTAGATGTGTTTCTTAAGTAATTATTTTAGAACAAGACAGAATCAATGTCTAGGATGTTCTCACACTCTTTCCTGGTTCCCTCATCCTTCACACCAGAGGCTATTACTGGTTTCTTTTTTAAATTTTGCAGATATCTCTGGATATACAGTCATATGCCGATGTTCCTTAAAAAGAAAAAGAAAAAGAAAAATGAAAGTACATGTTGTACATTTTCCAGCTCCTCTCTTTTCTCATTTAATGGTAACTCTGGGAGCTCCTTCCATACCACTTTATATAGAACTGCCTTTTTCTTTTATTTTCTAGAATTCAATTGGATGACTGTGTCATAATTTATTTATAGTGCCCTATTTATGGACATTTTGGATTTTTACAAACTTGTACTATTAAACCATAAATATCTTTGTATGTATATAATTTTTTGTATTTTTTGTCAGTAGTATAAATTCTTAGAAGTAAAATTTCCCAGGTCAAGAAGTATGCAAATTTAAAATTTAATATATTTTACTGTTTCTCTCTTGGAAGCATCCTAATTTTTATTACCAATAGCAAAATACAAAAGTGTGTATATTACTTGGCTGTCTTCAACTTCAATTTTTTTTTTTTTTTTTTTTTTACTGCCAGTATTATACATAGTTATAGTTTTGCTATAGTTTTAATTCACATTTACCTTATGGTAAGAATTATTGTTTGAGCCACTCTTCATAGATTTAATAGCCCTGCTCATTTTACTTTGTTAGTTGTCTAATGCTTGCCCTTTGACTCTTAGGTCCTTAGTCTTTCATTGTTTTACCAGGAGCTCTTAACATGCTAAGGAAAATAGTTTGAGGCCTAGTTCATGAGGTGAAAATATTTATTTTCCAATATTGTGGTTTGTATTTTTACTTTCTGGCTTTTTATTTTTGGTCATGTAGCAACTTTTGACTTTTATCTATTTAAATTTATCTTTTTCTGAGTTTTGAGATTTTAGCATTCTTAGAAAAGCCTTCCCTGCTATACCATCATAAATGTAAATTCTCCCATACTGTTTATAGTATTTTACGGTTTTAGCATTAACTTTTACAACTTATGAATCTAGAGTTTATTTTGGTATAAAGTGTGAAATAGAAACCCAGCTTTTTCCTTTTAATTCAGATCAGAATCTACCCACTATTCAGTAATTCAGATTTTGCTCACCAGTACATCTTTCATTATATATAGAAGTCTTATATAGCTTTCAGCTATACTTGGGCATTCTCTTATGCACACTGTTTTAATTATTTTGATTCTTTGTAATAAGTGTGACATCTAGTATGGCTAGTTCTCTTTCATTATTGTCTTTTGTAATTTTGCCTGGAAATTCTGTTTATTTTTTTCTACATAAAATTCTAGATTTTTTTTAATACAGTCTCATGATAACTCTATTTCCTAAATTCTTGCATGTTTGAAAGTGTGTGTTTCATTTATATGGTAATAGTAGTTTCGCTGGGTATAAAATTCTGAGGTTACCTTTTTTTTTTCTTTGATGATATTATGACCACTACTCCAATCTCTTGTAACATAAATATGTATAAATATTTAATATGAATATATGTGTGTATATCTATATATATACATTATATATATACATATATACACACATATATATAATTCATGGTACAGTCTCTAGTATATATACAGTATGAGGGACGGGAGGAGAGAGAGAAAGATGGAGAGAGAACAAGAACACTTAGGCCAATTTCTCTACTTTGTAGGATGGATTGGATATTTTTACTTGGATTTCCAAAATAAAAAATTTCTTTATCTTTAGAGTTCAATAACTTTATTTGTCTAAGTCTTATTGTTGGATTATTCTGTGTTAATTTTTTCCCCCTTGGGCACTATGACTCTACAGATTCGAGGGCTATTTTACTTGTGAATATTTTTTAAATGATTTACTTAGGGGCACCTGGCTGGCTTAGTCAGTAGAGCATGTGGACTCTTGATGTTGGGGTTGTAAGTTCAAGCCTAATGTTGGGTGTAGAGATTACTTAAAAGTAAAATCTTTTAAAAGCAAGTTAAAAAATAAAAATTATTTAGTCAGATGATCTTTTGTTCCATTAATTCAGCTTTCTTTTTTGGAAATTCCAATAATATGTGGGCTGGATCTTCTTTTTTTTTTTTTTAAGATTTTATTTATTTATTTATTTATTTATTTATTTATTTATTTATTTATCTACTTTAGAGAAAGAGAGAGAGAGAAAGCGCCAGTGAAGGAGAAGCAGGGGGAGAGGGAGAGAGAGAATCTCAAGCAGACTTGGCGCTGAGCACAAAGCCCGATGTGGGACTCCGTCTCACAACCCTGAAATCATGATCTGAGCCAAAATCAAGAGTCAGTTGCTTAACCAACTGAGCCACCCAGGCACTCTGGATCTTCTTTTATTCTTTGTTTATTATAGTCTTTATAACTCTGTTCATTTTTCTTTTATTCTGCCTGTGTATTTTAATCTGCCCCATCTTTTTTGCTGTATTTTCAACAAGGCCATTTTACTTCATGCTTTTGGCAGTATGGCCCTTGTTTCTGTGATAATTTTATTTTTCTTTCTTCATGCCACCCCAGGGTTTGCCAGCTCAATGATTTATCTCTTCTGTTGCTTTGCTCTATCTCCCTGAATATTTATAGCTTTTCTTAATATGCTTTTTAAAAAAAAATTAAAGACCACAAGTTCATTATTACTTATTATTAACCACAAGTTTGTATTACTATTATTGTTGTTGTTGCAATATATTTTGTCAAAATGTTCATCTGCTTTGTGGTGACATTCTTTTGGTAAATGTTCTGACATTTAGAAAGAAAAGAAGATAGCATCTCTACTTTGTCATTTTAAAACCATATCTGCCATTTGTATTTCTTTATCATATCTTTACCCATTCATTTATTTGTAAATATTTATTGACTATACTGTGTGCTAGGTATTATGTTAGGTTCTAGGGAAATAATAACAAACAAAACAGAGAAAGCTCTTGATTGATGGACACTCTATTCTATCTTACATTGTCAAAAATTTATATGAAAAATAAAAGTAGTCAGTTGTAAATATATGATTATATTTGAAATTTATGATAATCTGGTCCCTGTCCTTCCTATTCTTTGTTCTCAACAGGCAATGCATATATACCTGAAATAAGCATTAGCTAATTAGCATTATAAAACAATTGTACACAAGAAAAGGAAAGCAACCTTGTGAGTTCCAGTTTTTCAGATCAAGTAAAAAAAATAATATACATGACAAGGTCTTATTTTCAAGTCTAAATAAGTATGCTTCCCTACCAGCATTATGTTAAAATTCAACATTAATGATCATGCATTTCATTATTAATACAAAGCAAATTATCCAGAAATTATTTTTAAAGTCCCACTATTCTATAACTGGTGACTATAAGTTGGACTGCAAAGCTCTATCATTGTCTTGACCCTCTTCCAACAGAATCACACATTTACTTTGAGATTTATCTCCAGACTTTTGATAACAAAGACAGTGCCTTAGCATGTCTAACAGCACATAAACTATAGCACCATTACCACAAAGTATAGAGACAGACTTTAGAAGAACGGACTCTCCCTAGTAAATGTATGCAATTGGCTGGACATGCCAGCAATTTATCGAAAAATTAATAGGCCCTCTATGCGACATTAAATAGCCTTTTAACAACAGTGCACTTAGATCCCACACCAACTCACACAATATAAATAGAACTGAATTGCCTAACAATCAAATAAGGATTTGTCTTCCATTTCAATTTAAATTACTTTGAAAGATAAGCAAACCTAAAAAGCTAATGGAAAAATAAATCCCTATCTATTATGTTTTATTTGACACATATGTAACCCCAGTTGTCTTTGGGAAAATAGTCACATTATTTATTCGTATTTTCCATATACCACTCATTAAGGCATTCTCAGTAAATAGTGTTAAGTGGAATAAGATAAGGTTGTAATATTTTCACAAGTGTGCACAAGGAGAGAAGAACTGGATGTTTACAGAGAGAGAAACACTCCCTGTGCTGTGAAGGATGAAGGAGAGTAAAAGGGAGAATATGCAATAATATTGGGAGTTAGCAAGGAAGACAACTGATGGATCTCAAATCCCATGGCTCCAAATACCTTTGCATATCCAAAGATCTGTTTATGCACTGAAATGATGACATTCACAGCGGGAGAGACACAGAGACAGAGAAGGTGGAGGTTATCTTAATAGCCACTCTAACATATGCACTATGAGGCCAATAACAAATGGAAGAAAAACTATAGCAACGAAAGCCCCAATGTTACAGCCACATGGTGGACTCAATCAACAATTGTTTCTTCTCTTCTCTTTTATTTATCAATGCACAAGAACAATAGGGCCAAAAAAAAAAAAAAGAAAGAAAGAAAAAAGAAAAAGCATAGAGGAAATTAATCTGCAAGATAGAAATGGCAGACAGTCAAGTTGTAGGAATTGGCAAATTAATGTGAATGCCTTGACATGAGGCTCAGGAAAATACAGAGGGGCATAAGACTGACATTCATGATGGAATAAGAGAACAGGGAAGAATCATGGAGTTCAAATCATTGTGGCAGATTGTAGCACTCTCCCACATATTTGCCCACCTTTCCCTGTAAGAGAAATATACATTCTTGCCTGTTGCTGTACATGCTACACATGCATACACCTGTTGCCATATTACCTGCCCCTACCTTTGAGAAGGGTACGGTCCCACTCACTCCATTGATGTTGGGCCTGGTATTGCAAGTGACTTAATTTGGCCAACATGAAGTAAGCAGACTTAACCTTTGCCATATCCCAATAGAAGACATAAAAGCCTTTGCTCAGCTGACCCTTGCCTTCTTCCCTTGGTGATGAGAATGGTATGTCCCAGGGCATAATCCAGGGAGAAGCTGCCAACAACCTGGACCCTGGAATGAAACAGGAAACAGAGTCACAGAAACCCATGTCCTACATAAAATGAGGACCATTCCACTTTCCTATGATTGGATCCAAGGATGGGAAGAGACCTAAGGAATATAGTAAGAACAGTTTTGGTAGCAGGGGTAGAAGCAGACTTCAACAGATTACAAAGTGATTGGGAGATATTGATGTGAAGGGAGCTTGTCTAAAAAAACTCTTTGAAGATGAGTAAAATGAAATGGTGGTAGCTGGAATGATGTAGGGTTCAAGAAAAGGTTCTGGCTTTCACACCTGCTTTTGTTTTTTAAAGATGAGAGAGTCTCAAGCAAGCCTATATGCTGATGGGAAGATGCAGAAGTGGGAACGATGATTAAGATATTGGGTAAAAAGGAAATAACAAGGCAGTGCAATCTCTGGGAGCCAGCACACAGGCAGATGGATCTTCCTTTGATAGGAAATTGAGGTACAAGCTGATGAGAGAAATAGATTGTTTGCTAGACTTTAATGAGAGCCCAGCTGAGGCAAGTGATTAAAAGATTATGAATTCATAATGATTCTAATCTGCCTAATTGTGTGATTTTTCCCCCCAGTAGGGCTTAATTTTTAGGATGGATATGAGCTGGAGAACGAAAGTGATTGGGTCTGCTCTGGATTGGGATTTTGTTCATGCAGAATGGACAAAGAGGCAAGGGAGGTATGTATATTTGCAAAAGAATGCAAGCCTCAATGGAGCAGGCACTCTAAACTAGATGCACACAAATTGAATAAAAGAGAGGCTAATTGATGGAAAGAATGGAGAGGGATAAGATTGAAACTCAGGTTTGATGAAGCATTGCAGTAGAGGTACTTGAGCTAGGAGAATAAAGGGTCACCTTGGGAGAATTAGCTGTTTTGATTGGTGGTTTCAGAAATGGTGCAACCTCTGCTAATAAGTTTCAGAGTAGGAGAATAGAAGTGGGTCACTGAGGTGAAAAGGAGGAGACCATTGGAAAAGAGAAGTTCAAGGGCAAGAGGCCAGGGTTTTGAGTTGAGATGGAAAGGGAGCCTATACACGAGTTGCTGAAGTTTTTGATGATTAAAGAGGAGTGAAGAGGATAGTAAGTGTTTATGATGGGGAGGAAGAAAGGAAAGAGCAGATAAGCAGATGGAGACAAAGAATCAGAGATTCTGGGGGAAAGGAAAAACAATCACATAGAAGCAGCAATAGGGAGCTGGGATGAGTCATATTCACCTCACCCTGTGGAGTATGGAAGAACGCCTGGGAATTGCTGTGACCACAATTTTTCTCTGTTCCTTCTCACATACTCAAGGAAATGTGGGAGTCCCCTAACGTGCCATCCTCTACTAGGGCAAATGTGGTAGATGGCTGTGCTTCTTGCTCACTCACTACTGAAGAGATCATCCCAATCATGTCCTCGGGCGGTGAACTATAAAACCAGGAATGGGGAATAATGTCTGCAGGTCCCCAACTATGCTTCCCAGATTCAGTATGAAGTGGTTTGAATTCGGGGAGGTTTTCAATCTTCAGTGTACTTAAGAATCAACTTAGTGGTTGGGGTGGCTCAGTTAAGTGTACGACTCTGGATTTTGGCTCAGGTCATGATCTCAGGGTTGTGAGATCGAGCCCCACACGGGGCTCTGTGCTGGGCATGGCACCTGCTTAAGATTCTCTCTCTCCCTCCCTAAAAAAAGTAATTAATTAATTTTTTAAAAAAAGAATCAACATAGTTGCTGATTAAAATGTAAATTGCCAGGCTCCAATTCCAGAGGCTGAAATTCAGAAGGGCTAAGTACAGACATAACTTGGTATTTTTAACCAACACTCTCAATGATTCTAAACGGGGGTACATGGACCACACTTTGATAAAGGTGGAGTTTGGAAGGAAACATGGACTTTCATTCGAGATTCTGCCAAGCACTAAGGCCACATGGTCATGGGTGAACCACATCCCCTCCATCCCCTCCAAGGCTATACTTCTTAACACAGTAAGCTCCAACAACCATTAAGTTAGATAGAGCTTTATTTCTCTTTCATATCAAATAAGAATGGAAGGGTAAAACAAAGAAGAATCGAGGAAGGCAGTGCAGAATTGCTCCATAAGCAGCAGAGAACCCAGCGCTTTTCACCTTTCTGCCCTACCATTCCAGCACTGACTTTCATGGCTCCTGTAGCTCCAGCCCTCACACCTGAATTGGATCCCAGAATTAGAAAGCAGAGTAGACTACAAAACAAGAAAAAAGAAAGAAATTGTCAATTATACCTCAATATAACTGAAAATTTAAAAACAGAAGGAATGGAAGGACAAAAGGATGGAAGGGTGGAACAGAGAGAGGAAGGAAGGAAGGAAGGAAGGAAGGAAGGAAGGAAGGAAGGAAGG
>NW_023270464.1:15659834-15668628 GCF_011800145.1 Mirounga leonina
AGGAAGGAAGGAAGGAAGGAAGGAAGGAAGGAAGGAAGGAAGGAAGGAAGGAAGGAAGGAAGGGAGGAAGGAAAGAAGGGAGGGAGGGAGGGAGGGAGGGAGGAAAGGAAAAAGCCCTTACTGTTCCCTTTCTTTTAAGAAGCCTTCCTAAAATTCCCCATAGCTTGTCACAGTACCTTTTCCTGGTACAGCCACCTGCAAAGAAGAATGGGAAATACAGGTATTATTTCAGTTGGCAATGGAACCAGTAAAAAATCAAAACTCTTTTACCAAAAAAGAATGGCGTCTGGATATTGGGAGACTAGCTACATATGCTTAGCGGATGTGAATTCTACTATATCAGTTTCCTAGGGCTGCTGCAGCAAAGTACCACAAATTGGCTGCCTCAAACAACAGAAATTTATTGTCTCACAGTTCTGAGGGCTAGAAGTCAAAGATCAGGCATCCATATGCTTGGTTTCTTCTGAGGGTTCTGAAGGAGTATCTTTGTGATTCTCTCTCAGCTTTTGATGGTTTGCTGGCAATTATTGGCATCCCTTGGCTTGTAGATCCAGCACCCCAATCTATGCCTTTATCTTGACATGGTGTTTTCCCTGTGCCTGCCTCAATGTCCAAATTTCCCATTTTTATAAGGACACAGTTCTATTGGATTAGGGTCCATCCTATTGACATCACCTTAACCTGATTACCAGCAGAATCTATTTCCAAAACAGGTACTGAGTGTTAGGACTTCAACATCTTTTGCAGGGACACAATTCAACCCATCACACCTACTTAGTAAGGTTCACAAAGCCCTGCCACCCAGCCTCTCCAATCTATATTCTCTCCTTTTTGCTCCTTAGGCTACTTCTAATCTATTTCTATGACTTTCATCTCTGCTGGTTTATCATTCCTCTCCCTAGAAATTAGACTCTCAGCACTCACCTCTTGCTCCTCCGTGTTCATTTCACGGATTCAGACCCAGCTGGTCTTCATATCTCACTCCCCACCTGCTTCTTTCTGCTTCAACACACTTGGGTCTAAGACCCAGACAACCCACCTGCACATATTACGCTCCGTCTCCAACTAACCTGGCCATGAACTCTGATTACTCAGACCCTCAACACCCACAGATACCTCTGGCCTGTCAGCAGTATTGTCTGTAGTGGTGGCTCATAGCTGCCCTTGAAAACACCTACCCATCACAGCTCAGAGAAAGAGAACATAACACCATTGTTGTTAGGAGGATTTTCTTTCCATACCTGATTAAATAGCTCCCACTTGAAATAAAAATTTCTTTACCCATGCTCCCTGCATTGGCTGCTGGAGTGGATTATATTGTCTCAAACAGCAGAGGATGACATCAGGTAGGGGTTATGGAGCTGATACACTATTCAATTCACACAGTTTCTGGAAGTAAGGGATTGAGGAGAAAACAGGGCAGCCAAGAGAATCTGTCAAGAAAGAAGTGGCTCTGAATTGAATATTTTTCAAAGTTTTCTGGGAGACATCAATAGCTTGTTAAATATTAAGCAGAGGAATCTCCATTTGACCGTTAGTATCACAACGAAAGGAATGGCTGGTCTTATAATCACTGACATGGGGGATGGGGGATAAGGGGCCACAGAGCCGGGATCATTTATCAGAAAAAAAAAAAAAAAAGCGGCTTCCAGAAAAAGGTTCACAGATGCTGCCTTCTAATTAATTTTTTTTTTAATCTTCGAATACAGTTTTACAGACTCTATACCTGCAAATGAATGCCTCACACCACATGGTGTCTCCCAGTGTACTGTGAAGGGAAAAGCCAGGGCAGTTTTCAATGGCATATCCCTCACTCTGTGCCCTTGATCTGCCTTGTGTTGCCAGAAACCAAAGAAAGGGAAATTAAATTAAAATAAAACACTAGATGCCCTGTATGGGTTTCAAATTTGTGTGGGCCAGAAAATGAGAGTGTGTTCTTTAAAATGGCAGAAGGAAGTTTCACATGCTGTCTCTGTTGCCTCTAAGAAATAAGGAATCAGGAAAAAAAGAAAAAGAAAGAAGGAATCAGTAAATTCAGACAGACCCTGGGCCATGAGCCCAGGGAACTGTCAAACATGGTGTTGTCAACCTCATTCAGAGGGAGGTTGTTTGTAAGAAGAACAAGGAGAAGTGTGGGAAATTCACAATAGTTTCCATTCTCGACCAAAACATACTTTTCCCCTGAGCCCAGACATGACCTTAGTACTCTCAGAAATATCCTCCGGTTGCCACTAATAGTCAATCAGAATTTTCAGCTATGATGAAATACATTTGCCATTCTTTGTCTAGAGGGTTATTTTTACTGAGGAAGGAAGCTGGGACCCTGAGGATTTAAAATTGTGAAGAAGAGAATTAACTACCTTTCCTTAGGATATAAAATAAGAACAAGGTGAATCCTTTTGAGGTGAGGTCTTCTGTTCCCTAAAATCTACCCTTTTATCCATCTACCTATCATCTGCATATATATAATTTATTGCTTAGAGTTGTCATTTGGTTTTCAAAGACAGCCATTCTAAAAGGTCACCTAAAGTTTTAAGAGACAAGTCAACCTACCTTATTTTTATTGCTCAAAGACCCCAAGGCTATGAGCAGTGTGGGCCAATACTCTTGAGGAGAAGAGGGGGCCCAAAATAATCAGGTCATTTAAGTGCAAGATGCTCTAATCATCCCATGAAGGTGCCTACTGAATTCCAAGCCCACAAATCAGGCCTCTCTGGGGGTCCAATGTAGGCCAACAGGAGAAATCTATTTACCAGAAGTTCCACAATACAAGACAGAGGAGGTTGAAGAGGTTACCAATTATCGAAACAGCAAATCTCCTAAGTTGAGATAGCTATAGGCCACATCAATTAAATTTTTTTTAAATAGAACTCTTATAAACTCATTGTAAAAACTTTTCAAATGACAAGATAATGAGAAATAAGTAAATAAATCATCACCACAGAAACCCAGAGGTATATCAGAAATAATTAAATTTAAGTATTTTTGCATACATAGCTAACTATACAAACATGTGATCATACTTTATATACAGTTTTATGTTTTTGTATTAAAATATTATTGTATTTGTATTAAAATGTTTCGTGTCTCTGTGTTAAAATGTTTCCATGTTTTTACAAAAAGTCTTCAACTGTAAAGATGCATAGTTTTTCCTTATAAGGGTATAGCATAATTCAACCCTTCATTCCCAGTAAATACGTGTTGAGTATTACTACGTGCCAGGATGTGTGTTACTTCCTGGGAACATGGCAGTTTGCAAATCCGCCTACACTGATCTTTTTTTACAGTTTCATTGAGCTATCATTAACATACAACATTGTTTAATTCTCATTAAGTTTAAGCTGTAAGACAAAATGATTTGATACAATGTATAGGTTATGTGAGGATTACTAAAACAAATTTAGTTAACATCCATTATCTCATAGAGTTACCTTTTTTTTTTTTAAGATTTTATTTATTCATTTGACAGAGAGAGACACAGCGAGAGAGGGAACACAAGCAGGGGGAGTGGGAGAGGGAGAAGCAGGCTTCCCGCGGAGCAAGGAGCCCGATGCGGGACTTGATCCCAGGACGCTGGGATCATGACCTGAGCTGAAGTCATGACGATGACTGAGCCACCCAGATGCCCCTAGAGTTACCATTTTTTTCTTGCCATGACAACTTTGAAGATCTACTCTCCTGGCACCTCTCTAATATACGATGTAGTACCATTAATTACAGTCACGTGCTGTCTATTACATCTCCTAAAAGAAGGAAATCCTGCCCCGTGTAACAACATGGATGAATGTAAGGGCATTATGTTAAGACAGAGAAAGATGAATGCCATATGATCTCACTTATACGTGGAATCTCAAGAAATGAAAAGGGCGTCATGGAAATAGAGTACAGATCAGTGGTTGCCAGAGGCAGGGGTGGGGGCAGTGGGAGAAGCGAGTGCATATATGGATCTTTTTTTTTTTAAAGATTTTATTTATTTATTTGACAGAGAGAGAGCATGAGAGAGCACAACCAGGGGGATAGGCAGGCAGAGAGAGAAGCAGACTCCCCGCTGAGCAGGAAGCCCAACGTGGGGCTCAATCCCAGGACCCTGAGATCATGACCTGAGGCAAAGGCAGATGCCTAACTGACTGAGCCACCCAGGCGCCCCTCATATATGGATCTTATATCTAAAGATTCTCATTAAACAGTAGTAAAGGAGGTGTACATTCATCAATGACTCAGGCACATCAACATGCATTTATAACTAAGAGGTACCATAGAGTAAAGGTATATTGAAATAGAGAAGTTCATGATGTAGGAATTGACCCTACTAGAGAGGTTAGGGAATGAGAAAAAGACTATTGAACGGAGATCTGAAGGAACAGTTGAAGTGAAAAGGGCTGAAAAAAATATATATGGAATGGGCGCCTGGGTGGCTCAGTTGGTTAAGCCACTGCCTTCGGCTCAGGTCATGATCCTGGAGTCCCGGGATCGAGTCCCGCATCGGGCTCCCCGCTCAGCAGGGAGTCTGCTTCTCCCTCTGACCCTCCCCCTTCTCATGCTCTCTCTCTCTCTCTCGTTCTCTCTCTCAAATAAATAAATTAAAAAATCTTTAAAATATATATATATATGGAGCAAAGTGAGAAAGACTGTTCCATGCAAAGAAGAGCATATGCAAAGCCAATTGACAAGGGAGATCTTGGTATATCTGAGGAACTGAAAGGAGAAGGTAACTAAAAGCCAAAGGCTAGAAGTAAATAATAAGGCTAGAAAGGTAGGTAGGATTTATACCGACTAGGGATTGTAGGCCCTGAGAAGAATCTCTTGTCATTCTGTGGAGTGTTTTAAGTTGCTGAAGGCAGCCATGTGAGGAGGGGTGCAGATGAGAATTAGCAGGTTACAGAAAGATCATTCTGACTGTCCTGGAGAAAATGGGTGGGAACATAAGTGGAGGCAAGAGGGTCAGTTAGAAGCCCATTTCAGGGGTTCATTAAAGAGACTGGTATCTGTGATGGCTCATCAGAGTGACTTGGAACTAACTAGACAGTAGTGGACAGAACCATCTAGGATTGAAGATTTGTCAGACACGGGACTGATGAAAATCCAGAAGACAAGACAGTTTGGAGTAATGATAAAAACCCATTAAAATAGTGAGCCTTGCACTTTAATGGAAATGATAAGAGGACTGAAGACAGAGAAAGCGAATCCCTTATGGTCAGATACTTAGGTTGTTTCACTTGCTCATACTGCAGTGAACATCCTTATATAGAAATCTTAAATTTCTCATGTATTTCTTAAGGTGGATTTCGCAAATGGAATTAAATAATCAAATCACACAGATTGCAAACATGCTGCTGTGTTGCCCCTATAGAAGTAATATTAATTTCGCCTTATGTTTTGTTTTTTTGGGGGGGTGGTTTTTTAATTTTTTTTATTTATTTGAGAAAGAGAGCGAGAGAGAGCACAAGCAGTGGGGAGGGGCAGAAGGAGAGGGAGAAGCAGACTCCCCTCTGAGCAGGGAGCCCAACACGGGACTCGATCCCAGGACCCTGAGATCATGACATGAGCCAAAGGCAGATGGTTAATCAACTGAGCCACCCAGGCTCCTTGCCTTACACTTTGTTTGGGTGTGTTTAGCTCACTAGAGGTTCACCAGCATTGAGTGTTTTTAAGTTTTCACCATTTCAATGAACAAAAATGAAATTTAATTGTTCTACTTTGCAATTCTTTGATTACTAATGATGTTGATACATTTATAATACTTTTTTTAATATATGTATTTTTTTCTGTGTATGGTCTATGTCCCTTGCCCATAACTTTTCCTTAATATTTTAGTGTTTTCCTCACTAATTGAAAAATTGATTGACACATTATTACAGGTATCAACTCTATGTAATAACTTGCAAAATATTTTTTCTGTTTTATATTTGCCTTTTGTTTTTTCTTATATTTTTCAAAGAGAACATAGAAATTTACATGACCGACGTGATACTTTTCTCTTTTTATTCTTTTTAGATCACCTCTCTCCATCTAAAGATACGTATTTTTAAAAACTACCTTTTCTTCCTTGTTTAATCATTAACATATATTCTTTTACATTTTATGTTATTCAATCAGGAATTTATTTTGATAACGGCATGCTGTCAGGATCTGACATGTTTTCCAATCACTGTTCTGTAGTGGACATCTTCCGGGTTTTGCCCAGCACCTGCTACCCCTTCACTGGGGACCTTCCTGTCACTGGCCCTGCCCTTCCCCAGCTACAGTTAATCAGTCAAGAAGTGTCTCATTCAGAATGCTTCCGTGGATTTTTTTCTAACTGAAACTGAGAAACCTAATCATTCTCTATTTGTGGGTGCAAATTTTCACAATGGAGATGATGAAGCTATCAATGGCCACATGAAGAAAGAAAGCCTATGGTCAGCCTATGGTATAAATCGAACATGCCCAGTAGCAGAAATGTGGACGGAGGAAGATTCCTGGCACTGTGGTTTACTGTTAGAGGTATTCCTGAGTCTGCCTGCTACCGAAACTTTCCTTAAATCTATGAATTCTTTTTTTTTAAATTTTGCCTATTCTAATTCAAATATGGTTTCCATCCTCAGAAGCATCTATCCCACTTGTTGTTACTTCTAATATGTGTGTGTTGGTTTTATTGTTATGTTTCCTACTTTTCCTGTGTTTTTCCGGTTGACTTTCATGTTTAATTATGTATTAGTTTTGTTTTTTTCTTTTTCCTTGGAGAATTCTCCTCTGAAATAAAGTTTAAAGCCCTTTCGGCTCTTCATATGAATTTCCTTCTATTTTTATAGCATGTAGGTGGCTTGTCTGTTTACGACTCAACTCACTGGAGACTCTTTTATCTGAGCCCACTTAGAAGAGAATGCAGAGAAGCAAGAGATAGGTTTGGATGATCAGACAAACATTCAAACTGTGTTTGACATCTCAAAATACTGTCTTGCATAATCTGTGTCCTCTGCCGGGATAATATATCTCACTCCCCAACCCTTTTGGTTTGAATGAATCACCTGGTCATCTGTCTCTGGGCTCACAGATCATTAACAGCAACAGATATTCCTCATTAACAAATATTATTGGTGACTTACTGCCATCAGTTAATAGAGTGTCTGCCCTAGTGGATACTCACCAAATATTTGTTGAATACATAAATGGATAAGTAAATAAAGTTTTGCTCATGTAGAAGAGGAGTTGGGTCTCGAACACCTAGAATAAGTTGCCTTAAATATTAAGTCATATTACTTAAGAGCTCTAGAGTCCATATCTGCAAAATAAGGATAATAATGGCTTCCCTAACGAACCTATGGAATTATTGTTGGAGGTAATGACATACTCAGGTGAAAAATTGAGATACTCTGTATCCAGTGATATAGAGGAGTTGCTTGCACAATATTAACTTGATGTACACTTAATCATTGGCTCAATCATGTAGTTCATGGGAAATGTGGCCTGGGTGCAAATAGGGCAATAGTTTTCAGAGCGTAGCAGCTGGAAGTCTTGACGACTTAAACTCCATGAAGCTGGGCATCAGAAAGCCCATTCTCATGACTATCACAATTACTAAAAGTTTCTATACACACATTATTACTATGGGCCTGCAGAATTAGTCTTTTGGGATGGCTAAAAGTTTTAAGGGAGAGGTGAACATAATGAGACCACAGTTCAAACCCAAATCACTTTAACCCCAGAATTATATTGTTTCCATAAAAATAATTCTCTTCCACAAGTGCTTAAGCTTTGCTACAAGCCTTTGCATGGATACTTCTTATTCATAGTCATGTGTTTTTGCAATGACTGTGCCTTGAAAATGTATTATTGATATATCTTGCTTATAAGAACCCAAGAGTAGATCACAACAGACACAGTGGTAAGATTGTACAGTAGAATATTTAAGACTTGGCAGAACTAATTCCATTAGCTTTAGATACCACCAAAAACTAGATCCCTTCTTGTAAATCTCCTCCTTAATAGAAAAGGCTAAGTATTTAATATTTTAGCTACCCAAAAGGAAATGCTGGAGAAACTATGAAAAAAATATATGGGGTAAATTTTCTGAACTTAGTTCTAGGAAAATAAAATTAAGAGGGATCCCCACCTCCTTACCCTCAAATCACTGAAATAGCAGACCATTGGGAATTAACAGATGCTGACTCTCAGATTTGGTGCTGGTTCTGGCATCTCAAGATAGCAAAGCCCCTCTGATGGGAATTCTGTACCAGTTTTACCTGAATCCTCGTCATCCCTGATAAGCCTGAATAGAAGGACTAAAGTGATGCGAAGAGTACAGATAAATGGGACAGGGTTGACCTCCCAACCTTTTCCACTTTGTCAGAAAAATGGCAATTTAAAGTGCAACCAGAACATGGTAATTTCAACCATCCCCCGTAAAAAGGAAGAACAAATCAAAACAACAACAAAATGGTTCCAATATGGTAATGATATTCCACATTAAGCAGCTCAAACAAGGACTCATTTGTAACAAGTCAAATTTAAAAAAGACTAAACCTTTCATTTCTTTTTTCATTCTTGATGACAGCAGTTCCTTCTTCCTGAAGGCACTGACTAAAGTTCTCATTTTCTCTCTGTGCTTGCCACAGAAAGGTCCTATATAGGAGATTTCTCATTAAAAGTAAATATATAAATGAAAAATCTCTAGCCATGCAACTTAATTTCCCCTCAACAATCCCTCCACATTTGGAAACTGAAAAAAAGGAAGGAAAGAAGGAAGGAAGGAAGGAAGGAAGGAAGGGAGGAAGGAAGGAAGGAAGGAAGGAAGGAAGGAAGGAAGGAAGGAAGG
>NW_023270464.1:15668638-15678327 GCF_011800145.1 Mirounga leonina
AGGAAGGAAGGAAGGAAGGAAGGAAGGAAGGAAGGAAGGAAGGAAGGAAGGAAGGAAGGGGAAAGAGAAAGAAAAGAAAGAAGAAAGAAAAAGAAAGAAGAAAAGAAAGAAAGAAAGAAAGAAAGAAAGAAAGAAAGAAAGAAAGAAAGAAAGAAAGAAAGAAAAGAAAAGAAAAGAAAGAAAGCTGCCTTTTAAAAACTTCCCTGAGTATTTATACCACTTTGTTTTTCATTCACACGAGGGAAATAACAAGAGGTCCTCTGATGAATGTTGCAGATCGCCATGGTTACGCTTCAGAGATGCGGCAAAAAGCAATTATGGTGGAACAGAAGAAAGAAATGCACCTCTTTGTCAGAATTTCGTAACAGCTGTAATAACACTAGAGCACCCAAATGAATGTAAAATAACTGAAATATTGTGGCATGTTAAATGCCAGCACATTAAAAAATTGTATTTCAATGTCACATTATTTAAAACGACAGGAAGCATTAATCCCAGCTGCACCAAGGAGCTTGTTAAAAGATACAGGGTGGGGGATGTAATCCAGCATCCATGCAGGGAGGAGACTTTAACATGATGTATGAAATCCAATACTGTTTGGAGGAAGAAAAAAAAACAGGATGTACAAGAGCAAATTTAATCTGATATTCAGAATCTGTTCCCTTATATCTTATTGAGGTTAGCACCCTACCCCTGCCAAAGCTCCTACAATATTAAGCAATTGCCTGATCCTTTCCTTGCATCATGAGCTACAAACATTTCTATAATTAAAAGTTTTCCTGCTGAAGAATATTTATACCCATTTTACAGTAGAACCAAATGAGGCAATGATGGCCAGATTATTGATAAGAATTCATCCTAAAGTCTTCTGTGGTCAGAAGAGCTTAGGGATGTCTTTAGTATCCAATGACAGGGAATTCTCCCTCACAGCTTGGATAGCTCAAAGCTCCCAGTTTTAAAATGTTGGTGATAGAAGAAATAGGATCCAACAATTATGAAAACCATCTCTCCCTTTAGCACTCTTCAAATAGCATTTTCCTCTGAGTGAGAAAAATGCAGTAAGCGAGATGTGCTTTGGCCACAAATGCACATTTTACTGTCCTGACACTCAGCCTGCTATTTGTTCTAACTAAAACTTGGGCTCATTTCTCAGCCCATCGACAATCACAAGAACCAGTTTAAAAACTGACCATGAGCCATGCTTTATCTTTCAGTGGCCAATATGATGGCTCTTTGCAATGGTCTAGTCATTCTAGATATACTTGTAGTCTCTCACCTGCGCTAGAAGACAAGAAATTATCAATAGGATCAGTATGAAAGAATCTTTACCAAGGAGAAAACATAACTCTTAAGAATAGCAACTATTGCTTTGATGATTTACAGTTTAGAAAGAGTGATCCGAAGGGGTACATGCACCCCAATGTTTATAGCAGCAATGTCCACAATAGCCAAACTATGGAAAGAGCCAAGGAGTCCATCAAGAGATGAATGGATAAAGAGGATGTGGTATATATATACAATGGAATATTATGCAGCCATCAAAAAAAAAATCTTGCCATTTGCAAAGACATGGCTGGAACTAGAGGGCATTATGCTAAGCAAAATAAGTCAATCAGAGAAAGACAAGTATCATATGATTTCACCGATATGAGGAATTCTTAATCTCAGGAAACAAACTGAGGGCTGCTGGAGTGGTGGGGGGTGGGAGGGGTGGGGTGGCTGGGTGATGGACATTGGGGAGGGTACGTGCTAGGTGAGTGCTGTGAATTGTGTAAGACTGATGAATCACAGACCTGTACCTCTGAAACAAATAATACATTATATGTTAAAAACAAACAAACAAACAAAGAAGATAGTAGGAAGGGAAAAATGAAGGTGGGGGGAAATCGGAGAGAGAGATGAACCATGAGAGACTATGGACTCTGAGAAACAAACTGAGGGTTTTAGAGGGGTGGGGGTGGGGGGATGGGTTAGCCTGGTGATGGGTATTAAGGAAGGCACGTATTAAATGGAGCACTTGGTGTGATATGCAAACAATGAATCGCGGAACACTACATCAAAAACTAATGATTGTAATATATGGTGACTAACATAACATAATAAAATAAAATTCAAAAAAAATAAAAGAAAGATACTGCTTTCATATGTATTTCCATGATTCTTGGGACAACTCTGCAACAATGTTAAGGAAGGCATTGGAATTCCTCTCCTGATGAATGATACAACTATAGCTCAGTCAATAGCCATGTGTGGCATTGGGATCCACGTCCCTCTGATATTGCCCCACCAGACTTCTCCATTTGACATCTCAGGTGGCCTGACTCATCCTTGTACATACAGAGTCTAGTCTCTCTAGCAGAATGATATTGGCTAAACTTCACTCGACTTTTAGTGTTCCTTAGTTCAGTTGCTACATAACTAACCCCAAACTTGCGGGCTTGAAATAACCATTTTATTATGCTCAGGGATTCCATGGGCTAGGAATGCAGTGAGGTCACAGTGGGGATGACTTGTGCCTCCATGTCTGGGGCCTTAGCTGGGATAACTTAAAGGTTGGGGTGGAGGGAGGTGACTTTAATAGCTGAGGGCTGGAATCATCTGAAGGCTCCTTCACTTGTCATCTGGGACAAATGTTGGGCTGGGAAGATTCAAAGACTGAAGTGCCTCCCCGTGGCACCTCCATGTGGTTTGGCCTCCTTACAACATGGCAGTCTCAGGATAGTCAGTCTTTCTACAGGGCAACCCAGGGCTCTAAGTCCAAGCATCCCAACAAAGCAGAAGTTTTGTCTACATTTATGACTCAGCCTCAGAACTCCCACTCTGTTGGTCTGAGGGTCACACAACATTTGTTTTCAAGGAATGGCAGGAGACATTTTCTCAATGGGAGGAACTGTTGAGGTATTTTGCAACCATGTTTCAAAACCACCCCAGCTCCTAACCAAAATCAACCAAAATCTACTTCCTCATCTTTGGATATGTGGCTTTACAAAAATGCCAAAGAGAAATCCAAACTAAGAATCTTTGAATAATTAAACCAAAGATAGGGTGGTGTATGGTAGCGAAAGATACTACATTTGGTTCTGACCCAAGAAGAATGATTTTTGAAGGAAGAATTATACAGGAGAATTATAGAGCAGATGAGGTAGTGCTTCTATAACACATAGGGCCAAAGGTGATCGAGGGGTTCTGCTTGCTCCAAGCTGGACACACTTATTCACCACTATGCCATCACCCATTTTAATGGAAAGGACTTCAACAGCCCTCCCAAATGGCCCCTCATTTTCAAGGAGGTAAATGTCTTATAACCACCTTTTTACAGACAAAAACCAGCATGTGAGTTAAGTGGCATATGATAGAATCTGGAGAAAGCCCCCCACCCCCCAAATTCAAGCCATTAACCTGATTTTCCAAGGTTCTTGCAAGACCACTTCTTCCCATATTCCTACAGTTTAAAAAATACAAATTGGGTTTCAGCCTCATTACTTGTGAAATATGAAATTTAGGAAATCTTCTAAGGTTAAAAAAAACTGTAAACTTTTAATTATGGTATAAGAACAGGCACAAATCATAAGTGAACAGTTTGCTGGGGTTTTTGCATGGTGAACACAAACATGTAACTAGTACTCACATCAAGAAACAGACCTTGCATGATCTCAGGGTCATGAGATCGAGCCCTGCTCAGGCTCTGCGCTGAGTGTGGAGCCTGCTTAAGATTCTCTCTCTCCCTTTCCCTCTACCCCTCCTCCCCAACTTGCACTCACACTCTCTCTCTTTCCCTAAAAAAAAAAAGAAAAGAAAAGAAAAGAAAAGAAATAGACCTTGACCAGCACCCCTCACTCCTTTCCAATCACTCCTTTCTCCAAGTGGTTGCAGCATGCGCTCTTTGTGGTTTGGATTTTTTATAAGCTATTATTATTATGCTTGTGAGACTCATCTTACTGATTTTTTTCCCTAAAATTTCTCAACCATTTTACATTTGATGTTTATTCCATTTCATTGCTTGTCGAAATAGTGGGATTATTGAATGTGTGTCCAATGTTTTCTTAACAACTTGGTACTGTGTTTTTGTTTGTTTTGCTTCTTAAAATCAGTGCTTACGTAGAGAGTATTGCGTTGCAGGATTAAATGGAAGGTCTGAGTGTCTCAGCTCAATAAGACTTTAATTGTCCACGTGACCCTGATTAAGTCACTTCATCTTTCTGTCCCTTAATATTCTCTTATTAAAAGTTGGTGTAGACACTTAAAATCCCCGATTCTTTCCATCACCAAAACCCTATGCTTTTAGGCCATTTTGCCCTAATTCCATGTCATCACACTTTTATGTATTTCTTTAAAAAGGAAATTATATAAACACTCCATAAGCCCCCTCTCCTCAAAGAGACTGCTATTCTGGAAAAAGAAAGAAAAAAAAAAAAGCCGTGCCGTAAAGAGAATATTTGCAAACTGCAACTTTTCAAATGTGGTCGTTTGCCCATTTACTGTCCAATGAACAGGTGTCAATCAACTGCTGGATGACCGCAAAACAATGGAAATGCCATTCAGCTGAATAAATGTGGTTGCATCAATAGAATGGCTGAATCGGTCGCTCCTTGGAGTGGTTTCCCTCGTGCATTTAGTGGAATAGACTGGGGAGAAGAAGCAATCTGAGCTGCCCCGACAGTGGCGTGGAGCCAGGGATGGGGCTGCCATTGCTTCTTTTGTGCTCAAGGCAATCAGAGTTTAAACAGGGAGGAGGTAAAAGACTGGATCTCAAGACCAAGGTCTCATTCCATAGTGCTAAAGCGTGCATCCGCACTTATTGTTTGCTGTATGCTCCTGTCAGATAAGTAGGCTTGCAAAGCACCTTAATTAGAATTGAGGCTTATCGTGGACCTGAAGTCACTGGGCAGTGGGCCCTTTTGTGAGCACAGAAAGTACAACCTCGATTCATCGGAATACCGGGCGGACTTGAGGGTCTTACTGAGAAAATGAGTTTTAAGTAGCACAAACTTCTCCTGTGTCTTTCTCCTACTTCCAAAATTTACTAATAATTTCTCCCTGCTTTAATTCCTGGAGGGAAGAAAACAATCTTTTTTTTTTAAGAAGAAATTCAAAGACCTTGGAAAATGTACAACATTCAGTACCCTATGATTCTAGAGGCAGCCAGTTAAAGCAAGGAGAGGCAATATTTATTAGTTGGATGAAAAATATCAGGTTGCCAGTATCTCAGATTGTCATTTGGAATTTTCTACAAATCTTGGTGCTTTTTCCTAGTAGCATTGTAATTAGTTATTAATGAAGTTTGTCTTCCATGTCTATCTTTCTCATCAAAATATAGGCTCCATTAAAGAAGAACCAGGTCTCTCTCATTCTCTACCATATTCCCAGCATCTTTGATGACAAGTGTTCTCTTCATTTGGAGCTACTTCACACTTGAATAACTAATGATTTATATTGATTCTGCAGGGATAAAAGGAAATGCATGATCATTTCCTGAGCAACAAGTTTGTCACGTGGTTAAAACGGTCAAAACTGTTTTACAGAGACAATGAGAATGTTCTATTGAGGGACTTTCTTGGATGAACAAAATATGTGGTGACACTGCTTTTTAGGACTACCCATACAAGTATCTTTGAAAAGCCACAACTAGTTTCCACTTCCATGTCACCAATGTACTTTCCTACTCTTGCTCTTGGGTTGAACAATTAAAGTTTCCGAGGTCTTAATATATTGATTAGTTGTTACCTCTGAGTAATAATTATCAATGAGGAAAATGAGAGCTGGAAACAAGCAGTGAAGGTAAGGTTTCACGATAGTCATGATGGCTGGGGGAAACAGACAGCGTGGAGTTGAAACCTAGGGCAGGGCAGGGGTGGGGAGCCTTGGAACTAACTTCCTATAAGTTTGGGGAGAAAGGAGCTCAGAAGTGGATGTTCATGTCAGCAGACTTTTGAAACTTGATCTGCTCTGGCCTGCAGTAGGAACCCTGAACAGAGGTGAAGAGAATCATTAGAGAAACATCTGTAAGTGCTTTGAACCTAGTGGGTTTACATATCATTCTTTGATCCTCCCGCCCTCTCCCTCTCTTGCATCACACCCATATCATTTATGTTTTTACTTGTTTCCATATAAAAGTAGACAGGAAGCCTGTGAAGGAAAAAAACATTCTGTATGTAACACCAGACCCTGGCATTGAAAAGCACTCAGTAATATTTGATGGGTGGGTGGATTCCACAGAAAGCAAGGTGGCTGCTAAATTTGATGCAGGGGAAATTAAATCTCAGGGAGTGAGGGCCACCTAATCTTATGTTAAAAGCAAATAATCTCATTAATAATAGCCACCTCCCAATATATAAACTTACCTAAAACCTATAAAGTATTAGGGAGTTAGTCTGTTTTCTCTAGTCCTATACTTAATCATATGATTGCTCCTTAGACTGGACAGGCAACCAACATTAGTGACAGATATTGGTCCCAGGGGCGATAGGCTACTATGGCTTCTTCTTTCCTTGGAAAGGTGCAAAAAAGACAAATTATTACTCAGGCCACTATACAAATACATTGTTGAAGTACCATACTAAACAATTTCCCTCAAAAATGGGTAGAAAGAGGCTCTTCCTCCTCAAACTTTGTTAACTCCCTAGCCAAGAGTCAGTGTTGAAGCAAAGATAATTGTGTACTTACCATTGACCTTTGAGTTCCTTTCCAAAAAAATAGAGCAATTTAATAAAGGAAAACTGGATCTGCTTGCCCAAGTCTCTAATTCTTCCCTTCACCAAGAGCACACATTAAGAAATGAACTGGACTGTCTCTGATAACTCTGCCACTTGATGGGTTTTAGCAAATAGGGCACTTTAATGTCAATATCAAACTTTTTTTCAAACTTTCCTCTAACTCTTATACTAACATGGTCTTTGTTGTTTTGGGGTAGAAGGGCTCAATGAAATTAAACAGTGAAAATTGGTCAGTGCAGTTTGTATTTCTGGATAAAATATTGTCTCTGGAAAACATTTTCAAAACTTATGCTAACTAATATTTTGCTTATGCTACAATGCTAATAGTTTGAGGTTTATAACACATCAGAGAACATCCACATCTCATCATATCTAATTGTCTCACAGTTTTAAAAATAACATTCATAATTGTAATTTTCAACTATCTTCAATTTTCAGTTCTTATTGTATTTCTCACAAAGCAAATTTCAGTTCTGTGCCTGAAACCATGTGATGGAATCCATTTTCCATTTGAGTACCTAGTATTAAACAGCAATTACTTCTGTTCATCCTTGCCAGTAGTCTTAAAAGGGAAATGGGGCAGAGGATGTAAGACAAAATCAAACCTATTAAGAAAAATGGGGGGTCACCAAAATGGTGACATAGGTTGTTCCTGACTTCACTCCCCCTCACAAAAACAACTATCAACCATTCAAAACTGAGTCTACTACTGTGAGAATCCTAAAATTGCACGGGTGAAGCTGAAGACCTCTCAGTACCATAGAGACCCAAACAGGCTGCATTAGAAGGCTACTCATGGACCACACTCTCCCTCCCCCAGGCCCAGGCAGCACCAGGCAGAGAGGTCTCCCCTGAACCTCCAGCTCCTCCAATGGCAAAAGAGAACCCAGGGAGGACAACGAGCCACACCTAGCATTGTGGGTTGCTTTGTAAGAGCCCTGATCTCACACCACAGGGACTGCAGGGAAATCTGTGGGGCTCAACCACTGGGAATCTGACTGTGACCCAGAAGGTGGGGAGGGTTTGAGCAACCAGAACAGAGATCTTAGCACCAAGTTCATACCTTTAGTGCTTAAGTATTAATCCCAACCGGTGATTTTGCTCAGTGACAGAACCAAGTCAGCAGTGTTCTCTGACCAGGGAACCTCAAAGGGGTGCTAATCTGCCTAATTCAGATTCTCAAATAGGAATTTTGCAGCCCTAGAGCCTAGTTTGCCCACAACCAGGCAAGGAGCTGACTTAGGCCCCACTCACTAGGGAGTGTGTCTCCTAGCTCCATTTGACCAGAAGTGCTCATGAAAATTCCTGGAAACAGAGAGGTTCCATGGCACTTGAGCCAAAGGCAGGTGGGCAGAGCAGATCACCCCCAGAGCAAAGCCAGTACCTGACGTGGAGCATTCCTATGGTACACACAGCCAGGAGGATTAGTTCCTAGCCAAGGCTGAGGGTAGATTCCAGCATCTCCCAATCAGAAAGCCTGTTTGGGAAATTGAGAGGAGCCTTGCCCAGCCCCTCCTCCTCTCACCCAGGCAAGGAAGCTGGTATATAGCCCACCTGCTATGGAAAATGTCTTTCAACCCCATCTGACCAGAAATGCTGGCAACAACTCTTGGAAGCCATATAGCCCAGAAGCAGTAGAACTGAGAGGCAGAAGGACAGAGCTAATAGTTTGCAGAGAAAAGCCAGTGGTCTTCAGTTAGGGAATTTTGGTGTGGGTTGGCTTGAGTTAAGACAACAAAGAGCTTTACCAGCTTTAGAGCTGCTTCTGCTATATGTGGGCAAAAAATCTAATTTACAGCTCCACTCATCACTAAATATAGCCTTCAGCCTGTCCAACCAGGGAACCTGACCAGAGCACATAGGGAGCCACATAGCCCATTCAACAGCCCTATCTACAGAAGCACTTGATCAGAGAGCACAGCTTATAGTTTACCCATCTACAGAGAAGAAACAGTGACGTCACCTGGCCAGGGAATTCAGTGCACACTCTGGCCTGATTTGGATCCCCAGACAAGAACTGTAAAGGCCCTGGGTCCTGTCCTGCTGTCTTGCCAGGGCAGGGAAGCTAATTCATAGCCCCATCAAATACTGAAGATAGTACCCAGTGTCAACTATCTAGTAAGCCTGACCAACAATCCAGACAAATGCAAAGCCTATCCTACAGCCTTACTTGGGTATGGAACAAAGCCAGCAGTTCTAGTCAAGTGTTTACAGCCAGTGGCATACCCTGTTCATCCTCATCCTCAGAGCTCAAAGTGACTATTTCACCCAAAAGTAGACCATAATAGCAGGCCCCACCTGCCCAAGAACATTAGCAGCAGACACATCCAGAAACCCAAACTGAGCTGACTGGTTAAGAATTGTCTCTGCTAAAACAAGCCTGTAAAGTTTAGAAAAGGGGCCCAGTTCCTCAAATGCATTGAAAACAATGTAAGGAATCAAGAGTCATTAAAAAAAAAAAAAAATCAGGTAAAGACGACGTTACCACAGAAAACTAATAAATCTCCAAAAATTGACTCTAAATAAATGGAGATCTATGAACTGTCAGACAAAGAATTCAGAATAATCCTCTTAAAGTAGTGAACTACAAAAAAACAAAAACAAAAAAACCACACACACAGAAAGTCAACTAAACTTAATCAGGAAAGCAATGCATGAACAAAAGGAGAAGTTTGACAAAAAAAAAAAAAATAGCAACCATGAAAAATTCCTAGAGTTGAAAAGTATAATAGCTGAATTGAAGAATTTAATTGAGAATTTCAGGTAACTATGTAGAAGAAAGAACCAGAGACCTGAAGGATAGGATATTGGAAATTACCCAGTCAGAGGAGCAAAAATAAAAAAATAATGAGAAGAGTGAAGAAAACCTATGGGAATTATAGGACACAATGAGAAGAAATAATAGTCACATTACAGTAATTCCAGAAGGAGGAAGGAAGGAAGGAAGGAAGGAAGGAAGGAAGGAAGGAAGGAAGG
>NW_023270464.1:15678337-15997085 GCF_011800145.1 Mirounga leonina
AGGAAGGAAGGAAGGAAGGAAGGAAGGAAGGAAGGAAGGAAGGAAGGAAAGGAGGGAAAAAAGAAAGAAAGAAAGAAACAGAAAGTATATTTAAAGCAATAATGGCTGAAAACTTCCCAAACCTGTGGAGAGAAATAGACATTCAGATTCATGAGGCCCCAAAACCACCGAATTAAGTTGAACCTGAATAAGACCACATCAAGACACATAATAATTAAATAGGTAAAACTCAAAGACAAACAATTTTAAGAGCAGCAAGAAAAAAAGAGAAATTACATTCAGAAAAAAACCCAAAAGATTAATGACAGATTTCTCAACAAAAACTTTTTAGGCTAGGAATGAATATCGAATATCGAAAGAAAAAACTTCAAGAATTCTATAACTGCTGAAGCTGTCATTCAGAAATAAAGGAAGGATAAAGACTTTCCCAAGCAAACTAAAGTTGAGAGAGTTTATTACAAGAAACTAAAGGAATTTCCTTACAAGAACCATTAAAAGGAATTCTTTGAGTGGAATTAAAAGAATGCTAATTAACATCATAAAAAGGTAGTGTAAATTTCACTGGTAATGGTAAATATATAGTCATTGTTAGATTCTGCCTTATGATTATAGTGGTGCATAATTCACTTACAAATCCACTTTAAAAAATATTTTAAGTAGTTAAAATAGCCATAACTACTATAATCTGTTATTAGTTACACAATATTAAAAAAACGTAAATTTTAACAGCAATAACCAAAAGTGTGAGGGGGAGGAGAAGTGAAAGTGTAAATTTTACAAATTCTATTGAAGTTTTTATCAGTTTAAAATAAGATTATAAATTTAAGATATTTTACGTAAACTTCATCATAACCACAAGGAAAAATCCTGTAGTAATTACACAAAAGAACATGATAAAGAAGTCAAAGCATACTGATATAAAAATACATCAAAACACAAAGAAAGATAGTAGGATAAGAAATGGAACAATGAACTTACAAAACAATCAGAAAACAATTAATAAAACGGCAATAGTAAGTCTTTACCTATCAATAATTACTGTAAACATAAGTAGATTAGATTATCCAATTAAAAGATACAAAATGGCTGAATAACTTTTTTTGTTTTTTAAGATCCAAAAATATTCTGCCTATAAGAGACCCACTTTAACCTTAACAGGCACACATAAATTGAGAGTGAAAATATGGAGGGAAATAATTTAAGCAAATGGTAACCAAAAATATGCAGGGGTAGCTATGCTTATGTCAACAAAATAGATTTTAAACTGAAAATGGTAAAAAGAGTAATTATATTATGATAAAGGGATCAATACATCAAGAAGATATAACAATTATAAATATTTATGTGCCTAACATTAAAGCATCCAATATATAAGGCAAAAACTAAGCACTAAAAGGAGAAATAAACAGCGATACAATACTACTTGAGGACTTTAACACCCTACTGTCAAAAATGGATAGATCATCCAGACAGAGAATCAATAAGAAAACAGTACATTTGAATACACTGTAGATCAGATGAACCTAACACATATATGCAAAACTTTCTATGGAACAACAGAATACACATTCTTCTCAAGTACAGATGGAACATGCTCTAGGAAAGACCATATGTTAGGTCACAAAACAAATCTTAGCAAATTCAAGAAGATTAAATCATACTAAGTATCTTCTCTGGCCACAATGGCATGAAACTAGAAATCAGCAACAAGAGAACTGGAAAAATTATAAAAGCAAGGAAATTAAACAACACTCTCCTTTAAAAAAAAAGATTTTATTTATTTGAGAGAGAGAGAAAGAGAGTGATTGAGAGAGAGCATGAGAGGGAGGAGGGTCAGAGGGAGAAGCAGACTCCCGCTGAGCAGGGAGCCCATGGTGGGGCTTGATCCTGGAACTCCAGGATCATGACCTGAGCCGAAGGTAGACGCTTAACTGACTGAGCCACCCAGATGGGCCCCATAAACAACACTCTCCTAAACAAGCAATGGAGCAAAGAAAAAAATAAAGGGGGAATAAACAAATTTCTTGAGGCAAATGAAAATGGAAATACAACATATCAGAACTTGTGAGATGCAGAAAAAGCAGTTCTAAGAAGAAGTTCATAGCAATTATTCACAGCAATAAATGCCTACATTAAAAGCAGTCATCCCAAATAAGCAAGAATAGCCAAACTAAAATTAGATTTAGACTTTCTCAAACAAAAACTTTTTACCACTATCACTATATTGCAGAATCTAACCATGGCTATATATTTACCATTACCAGTAAAATTTACACTACCTTTTTGTGTTTATGATGTTAATTAACATTCTTTTACTTCCACTCAAAAAAATTCTTTTAGCATTTCTTGTGAGAAAATTCCTTCAGTATCTTGAAATAAACTCTCTCAGCTTCATTTTGCTTGGGAAAGTCTAATGATCCCAAAGAAACAGGATCAGCCAAACAACAGTAACCAACTAAAAGTTGGTTCTTTGAAAACAGAAACAAAATTGACAAAACCTTAGCTAGACTAACCAAGGGGAGAAAAAAAAAATCAATAAAATTATAAATTAAAAAAAAGAAACATTACAATGGATACCACAGAAAGTCAAAGGATCCTAAGAGATTACTACAAATAATTACATGCCAATAAATTGAACAACCTAGAAGAAATGGAAGGATTCTTAGAAATGTACAATTTATGAAGACTGAATCAGAAAGAAAGAGAAAAGCTGTAGAGAACAATTACTAGTAATGAGATTGAATCAGTAATCAAAAATCTCCCAAGAAAGAAAAGTCCAGGACCAGATGGCTTCCATGGTGAATTTTACCAAACATTTAAAGAAAAATTAACACCAATCTTTCTCAAACTCTTCCAAAAATTGAGAAGGAAACCTCCCACATTATCCTGATACCAAAACCAGAAAAGGACACTACTACAAAAGAAAACTAAAGGCCAGTATCCCTGATGAATGTAATTGTAAGAACTCATAATAAAACCGTAGCAAACCAAATTCAGCAGTCCATTAAAAGAATCATTCACCATGAGCTAGTGATTTTTATCCCTGGGATGAAAGGATGCTTCAACATATGCAAATCAATCAGTGTGATACATCAGATTAACAAAATGAAAGAAAAGAATCATATGATTATCCCAATAGATGCAGAAAAAGCATTTGACAAAATTTAACAACAATTCATGTTAAAAATTCTTAATGACGTATCTCAACATCATAAAGGCCATGTATGACAAACCCACAGCTAATATCATACTCAGTGATGAAAGTGTTGAAAGCTGTCCCTAAGATCAGGAATAAGACAAGGATGCCCACTGTCATCATCCCTATTCAACATAGTCCTAGAAGTTTTAGCTAGAGCAAGCAGACAAGAAAAAGAAATAAAAGGTATTAGAATTGGAAAGAAAGAATGAAAATTGTCTCTATTCACAGATGACATGATTTTATATGGAGAAAACACTAAAGACTCAACCCCCTCCAAAAAAAAACTATTAAATATAATCAATAAATTCAATAAAGATTCACGATGCAAAGTTCAGATACAAAACTCGGTAGTTTTTCTATATAGCAACAATACATTTTTTGAAAAATAAATTTAAAATGATCTCACTTATAATAGCATCAAAAACAATAAAATACTTAGGAATAAATTTACAAAGGAGGTCAAAGATCTCAAATCTGAAAACGCTGATGAAAGAAATCAAAGAAGACACAGATAAATGGAAAGGTTTTGCACACTCATGAACTGGAAGAATTAACATTGTTAAAATGTCAATATTCCCAAAGATCCAATGCAATCTCTACCAAGATTCTAATGGCATTTTTTACAGAAGTACAGAAAACACTCCTAAAATTTATATGAAACTACAAAAGACTCCAAATAGCCAAAGCAATCCTGAGAAAAAAAGAACAAAGCAGGAGACATCACACTTTTCAATTCCAAGGTATGGTCATTGAAAACAGTGCTGTATTGGTGTAAAAACAGGAAAATAGACCAGTGGAACAGAATTAGGAGCCCAGAAACAAACCCCTCACCCGCCCCACACACAGTCAACTAGTATTTGGCAAGGGAGCCAAGAATACTTAATGGAGAAAAGACAGTCTTTGCGACAAATGGTGCTGTGATAATTGATTATTCACATTTAAAAGAATGAAACTGGACCCATGTCCTATACCACTCACAAAAATTAACTCAAAATGTGTTATAGGCTCAAATGTAAGACCTGAATCCATGAAACTCCTAGAAGTAAACATAGGAATAAGACAACTTGACGTGGGTCTTGGTAATGATTTTTTGGATATGATGCCCAAAGCACAAGCAATAAAATTAAAAATAATAATAATAATCCTTTTGGGCTTCATCGAACTAAAAGCTGCTGCACACCCAAAGAGACTATCAACAAAATGAAAAGAAAGCCTATGAAATGGGAAAAAATATTTTCAAACCATATATCTGATAAGAAGTTAATATTCAAAATATATAAAGAACTCATACAAGTCAATAGCAAAGTAATAATAATTACTAATAATAACCCAAATAGAAAATGGACAGAGAATCTGAACGGACACTTTTCCAAAAAATGTATATGAAGGGCCAAAAGATACATGAAAAGATGCTCAACATCACAAATCATTAAGGAAGTGCAAATTAGAACCACAATGAGACTCCACATAGCTTTGAAGTGATGGTCGCAGATTGAGTTGACTTCTTCCACCATCAGCTCTCCTAGCCAGCTTTTAAGTCCATAGATGCAACACTCCAAACAGTTCTATAGTGATGGGAGAATCATAAAATTACATTTGCCTTCTTAACCTCCTCCTGTATTGTTTTGTTTTGTTTTGTTTTCCAGTGAAGGTTAGTTAAGGGCTAAGAAATACAGGGAAATCTTCATGGACACCAAAATATAGTAATTATATCACTTTTGTGTTAAAAGAAATTCTGGTAGGTATTCGTCCTTTCTGATAGCTTAGTAATATGGGGGGATGGGGTAACTGGGTGATGGGCATTAAGGAGGGCATGAGCACTGGGTGTTAATACACAACTAATGACTCATTGAACACTACATCAAAAACTAATGATGTTACTATATGTTGGCTAATTGAATTTAAATTAAAAATTAAAAAAAGAAAATGTGCTATAGATTAAATGTTTTGTACCCTCACCATACCCCACCCCTGCCAAATACATATGCTGAAATATTACCCCCCAAGTGATGGTATTAGGAGGTGGGGCCTTTGGGAGTAGATTAGGTCATGAAGATCGAGCCCTCATGAGTGGCATTATTACCCTTAAAAAGAGACTCTAGAGAGATCCTTCCCCCACTCTGTCATGTGAGGACACAGTAAAATACACTGTTTACAAACCAGAAAGTGGGTTCTCACCAGATACCAAGTTCCTCAGTGTCTTTATCTGGTCTTCCCAGTCTCCAGAACCATAAGAAACAGGTGTTTGTTGTTAAGTCACCCAGTTTATGTTATTTTGTTAGAGCAGTCTAATCAATTAAGACAAATGGCAGGCCTTATGAGAGATATATTTTTTAAAGTATAATGCATGATCTCTATCTTTAGTGAGCCAGGAATCTAAGAAGCAAGAAAAAAATGAATAGACAGCATACAAAGAATGTGCTAAGTGGCCCTTAGCTCTGTTCCCACAGAGGTCTTATTCCCCAAGACAGTAAAGAATACTAACTGCTAAACTCAATATTATCTTATTTTTACTAAATTACAGAAAAGATAATGCAATTGGATAGGATTTTCTTATTTTTAAGTTTTGTTCCTTTATTTTTTTCTAAAATCTTTGCCACTTATTACCACTTGTCCATCCTAGACTTAAGTATAACAACAATTCTTATTTAGCATTTTTTTCATTCATCCAACAATTAATTTACAGTGCTGGCTACACACAAGGCACTGTTTAAGACACTGGGCTATAGTGGTGAACAAAACAGATAAGGTCCCTACCCATAAAGTATTTATGATTCTGGTGTGATGCAAAATATTAAATATGAAAGCTAATAAATAGGCAAGATTGTGTTAAATAATAACTGCTGTGGAAAAAAAGGGAATTAGGGTAATATTACAGAGAAAGACTTAGGGGTGTTGGTAATTTTTTTTTAAAGATTTTATTTGTTTATTTGACAGAGAGAGAGGGAACACAAGCAGGGGCAGTGGGAAAGAGAGAAGCAGGCTCTCGGCTGAGCAGGGAGCCCGATGCGGGGCTTGATCCCAGGACCCTGGGATCATGACCTGAGCCAAAGGCAGACGCTTAATGACTGAGCCACCCAGGTGCCCCGATAATTTTTTAAAATATTTTATGAATTTGAGAGAGAGAGTGCATGAGCAGGGGGAGGGGCAGAAGGAGAGAGAGAGAAATCCTCAAGCAGACTCCCCACTGAGCATGGAGCCCAGTGCAGGGCTCGATCCCAAGATCCTGAAATCATGACTTGAGCCAAAACCAAGAGTCAGATACTTAACCAACTGAGGCACGCAGGCACGCTGGGGTGTTGGTAGTTTAAACTGAATCATCAGGAAAAGCCTAAGTAAAGAGATAGGTCTTGAACTAAGAACTGGATGGATAGAAGAAGTCAACCATTCAAAGCTCTCAGAACAGGCATTTTATAGGTGGAAGGTAGAGCAAGTAGAAAAGAACAAGAGCATCACTGAGCTTGACGTCTTCTAAGAGCATCAGGAAGAACTCTATATCTGAAGTATAATGAGCAATGGAGGAATATCAGTGAATGAGATCATGGAGGAAACCCTAGACCAGTGCTACTTAAAAGTGTGGTCCCTGGATTGCTGACGGTTCAAATGTTTGTTACTGACCCATGATAAATTAGCTACAGAAATTATGAGCAAGAATGTAGAAACTTTACATTTGACAGAAAATATTATGTTTATTGAATCTAAATTAATTCTTAATTAGCAAAATTATGTGCTAATGTACTCTGTGTGGGGGTGAGGAAGTGGGGGGAGTTGGCAAACTCACAAAATTTCAAGGAAAACAGCAATAGTCAACATCTAATTGGACACTATGTAAGCTACTAGTTAAGGTAGTTCAAACATTTCAAAATTGATCTGAGATATGTTCCTTTTGATGATGTCATCTCTGCAAAGTTGAGTTTTCAGCAGTTGTGATAAAAAGCAAGGACAGGGACACGTGGGTGGCCCAGTCAGTTAAGCATCCAGTTCTTGGTTTTGGCTCCGGTCATGATCTTAGGGTCCTGAGATAGAGTTCCGAATCAGGCTCTGCACTCATCATGGAGACTCTTTGTCTCTCTCCCTCCCCATCTTCTCCTCCCCCCTACTCACATGCTCTCTCTCTCTCTCTCTCTCAAATAAATAAATAAATAAATAAATAAATAAATAAATAAATAAATAAAATCTTTTTTAAAAAGTAAGTGCAGTGTATAATCAGTATGGAACAATAAATGAGGTGGTGGCATCCAACCTGATTTCAAGGATTGAGAAGCTGCACAGTGCACACATATCCCACTGATAAGTGATTAGGATTATTTAAAAAACAGTACAAATATTCCTTTTTCTTTGAAAATATGTGTATTACTATTTTTTATGGTTACATTTTCAGGACATAAATACTTATTAATATTCTGATTTAACTGGTCTATAATTAAGCATGGCGTCAGGGTTTTCATAGCTCCCTACGTGACTTGAATGTGCAACCAGAGATGAACACTCCGAATTTGTGGCTAGGCTAAGGACAGAAAACACCCTAGACCATAAATATAATTTGGAATCCCAGTCCAGGAAGAGTCCTGTTCTGACAGAAATCTGCTTCTGCAGCAGAGAATGAACTCAGGTGGTGAGGACCCAGGAACAGGACCATGATGAAAAAATTCTGCAGCCGTGTGCTACAAGGAGATACTGTAGGGCTATGACAGGCTATTCAAAGTGTCTGTGTACTGAAGCCCTGTTATCCACTGTGAGCTCCTCAGAAATTCAGGATCTCAAGCCCCATCCAGACCTGTTGAGTCAGAACCTGCATTTAAACCAGATTTTGAGGTGATTCATATGCACATTAAAGTTGGAAAAGAATCGGTCCATATGCCACAAGCTGACTTCATGAAATAAACCAAGATATACCAGTAAAGATAGATCCTCCAAAGGAGAGAGTGTGTCATTTCAATTTAGAACCTCTCCCACCCCACGCTGTCCTTTCTGATTAGTGGAAGACTCTCTCTTCCATTGTCCTCAAGATTCTACAGCCTCTTCCTATCATGGGAATCCTCAGCTTTGTCCTCCCTTCCAGTCCCATCCATGATATTTAAACACACTTAAGACTTACCCCATATCTTTAAAATATTCACTCTTGACCTCATCCTTCCTGCAGGTTCCCTCTATTTTTCAACTCTCCTTCTCAAAGCACTTGAAGAGTTGGCCACATTTTCTGACTCCATATTCTTATTCTCACTCACTCCTCAGCTCCCTGCTCACCTCACTACTATTGTCCTGCTCTGAGTTGTCAATGACCTCCAAGTTATAGAATTTTCTTCCTACTTGATTTTTTGCAGACTCCTTCATTCTTGACTCCTCCTCCTTCCCACTTTAAGAAACACTTTCAACTCTTGACTTAGATGGCATTCAATAATCTCACCTTTCTTCGTACTTCTCTGCAATAATACTTCAATTTCTCTGCAGAACCATTCCCGAGGATGGTATTCTCCAGGATTCCCCCTTAGGAAGACCCTCTTATTTCATTCTCTGTATCACCCATCAGAGACCTCACCTCTACATGAACAGATCCCTTGTATCTCCAGCCTAGAACTTTCGCTTGCCCTCTGGAGAGTTCTAGTTGGTTGTTGCCCTTAACACCCTTACTCAATAGATCCAAAATTAAACTCATTTTCTTTCTCATCCCATCCACCACAAACCTAACCTACATTTGATGTCCCCTAAGCCAATGAAAGTCATCACTATGCACCTATTGCACAAACCATCAGTCAGAGGCTAGCCTTGATCCTTCCCTTCTTTATTCCCCATATTCAGTCAACCACCAAAGCCTTGTGTTTCTATTTCTTAAAAATGATTCAGATACATCTTCTCTGAATCATTATACCTCAAGACACTATCATCTCTTGACTGGTTTGCTGTAACAACCATGTTAGTGGTATCCCTGCTTTTGCTTGTCCCTGCCAAGTAATGCTTACCATTTATCCCATCAGTCCAGAGTGCTTCAGAAATGGAAATATCATCATCCCATCCTGGCCTCTCTGAAGCCCATAAAACAAAGTCCAAACTACTTAATATGTTTTGCAAAGTCAATTGTGATTCAGCCTTTCAAACTTCATTCTGAGCCTTTCCCCATTCCAACTTGACAGGAGATTTTCTTTTCTTTTCCTTTTTTCTTTTCTTTTCTTCCTTTCTTTCCTTCTTCCTTTCTCTTTCTTCCTCCTTTCTTTTTTTCCTTTCTTCCCTCCCTTCATTCCTTCCTCCCTCCCTTCCTCCCTCCTTCTCTTCCTTCTTTCCCTCCTTCTTTCCTTCCTTCCTTCCTCCCTTCCTTCTCCCTCCCTCCTTCCCTCCTTCCTTTCCTTCCTCCCTCCTCCTTCCTTCCTTCCTTCCTCTTTCTCTTTCCATTCTCCATCCTTTCCACCCATATTCATATATTCTTTATCTCTAATATTCTTTCCTTCTTTGTCTTTGGATAATTCCTAGTCATCTGTCATGCCTCAGCTTCATATTGCAGTCTCCATACTAAACTTTCATAATACCTCTGTTGTTATCGTGTGTCTCTTCTCTATATGGGCACAGACTGTCAATTTTGCTCACTATTTCATCTGATCACCAAGCACAATTTCTAGTACACAATAATAACATAATATTTCATGTCAGAGCTGACATTTGTTTTGTGCTTGTTATGTGCTGGGCACTCTTCTAAATACATTGTATGAATTAACATATTTAATCTCACAAGGCCTTGACACAGTTACTGGTATCATTCTCATTTACAGGTAGGTAAATGGAGGCACAGAAAGGTTAGGTAACATGTACAGTTATTAAGTGATGGAGCCAGGATTCAAATTCAGACAGTGGTTCTAAAGACCAGGCTTTTATTTTATTTATTTTTTTTGACTAAATGAATGAGAATAAGTGAAAGAGTGGGGCATTGGATAAAACTTATAGAGGCCAAATTCATTTCCCCATGCCACATAGCTGGGAGATGCTGGGGCTAGGGATT
This sequence comes from Mirounga leonina, assembly GCF_011800145.1. Classification (NCBI taxonomy): domain Eukaryota; kingdom Metazoa; phylum Chordata; class Mammalia; order Carnivora; family Phocidae; genus Mirounga; species Mirounga leonina. The sequence continues at coordinate 15,688,525 of NW_023270464.1, forward strand.
CACTCTGTCTTCTAACTCCAAATTCCATGAGTTAGGGACTGTTCTGCACTGCCTTTTATATTTTTAATTGTTTAAAAGCAAATGCACTTTTGCTCTCTGTGGACACGGTTTTAATAAGCCTATTTAAATATTCATAATTCAAATGCAAAATCCCCTGCTGCAGCCTTCTGTGGTTCACAGACTTCAGTAAGTGGCCTCTGCTCTTTGTGGTGAGGGCCTGATGAACTGACTGGCCCCTCGTTTATCCCACTTCCTGTATGATCAGACTCTCTGAACAGACTGCTGAGCCAGGAGGTTAGAAGAGTCTGTCACTGCTTCCAAAATATTAATTGGATGGTAATATTTTTGCTCAATAGGCAGCTGGTTCATAACCTCACTGGGAAAGTGCAAAATGGTGATAAAAAGTGTCTCAATTCTAAGAGAAATGAAATGTTTCAGAATATCTCAGGAGTTAACCATGCTGGTCATTTTTCCCTCTTAATTCTCCCAAATTCATAGTCACTGAGCTTTGTCAAACCTTGTGATAGATGTTTAAATCCAAATCTATGATTTCTCCCACATTTCTCAGTCTTCTCCTGTATCCCCATCAAAATCAAATTCTGAGCCCGGTCCAAATTTTCACCAAAATCTTTCTTAATTACCTGAGGTTAGGAAGCAAATTTTACTAAATTGTGTATTTGTCATGCCTAAATTAATGTTACCTACATATTTTCCGGAAAAAACTCTTATTGAATGAATGAATGAGTTATCCCAAGATTTCATTATTCTCTCTATCTTTGAAGCAGAGATCAGTAAATATTTGGTCTGTAACACAAAATTTTCAAACATGAGTCTCATGTTTGTTTGCGTGGCTGACCAGCAGAAGGTATGAGTCTCTTTGTGAAAGACTACAGAATTCAAAATATTTAAAGTCATTCTGTTTTCAGACAGATATATTTTTTTACCCTCTCACATCAGTGGTAACTCCCTCTTATGTTTTCTGGCTCTTTGTTTGCTCTCTGTTATATCTCCCTTCAGTGGGGACTGTGGACTGTGTCTATTATCTTTCCTCTCTCTTCTTTTATCCAGTCCCATGATTCAAACACTATCTATATATTGATGATTTGGACATCTTCATCTTCAACCCTGACCTGTCCGTGCAACTTATTTATCCAACAATTGACTGCAAATTGTTCCTCTCTTAGTCTTTGCTGTCTCAGTAAGTGACCATTCCTTGGGTTTTAGTCCCAGGAGTAAAGTTGCTTAAGTAAAACAAAGGACAATATGTATTCCAAGTCCACAGATGGTGGTTTGGCAAGAGCGCTGCACGCAGGGAAGGCTGATCCATATCTAAAGTTAATTGTCTATTTCCAGTAAGAATAGAATGCTGTTCCATCCATGATATAAGCAGTCCAGTATAATCAATCTGTCACCCAGCCACTTTGGGCAATTCAGGCCTCTGAATCAATAGACAAATAACGAGGTCACTGTACTGGCTAGGAGGATTGATTCTGATTGATGCTGACTAAAGTGAGCTGGTACTACACAAAGGATGTAAGAGTGTGTCTGGAATATAGGACATCCCTTAGGATTATCTCTTATTACTACCATATTCTATGATTAAAGTCAATGGACAACTACAACAACCAAATGAGGCAGGATTGCTAATAGCACAAATCCTTCAGGAATGAATGTTTGGGTTTATTTATTTCTTTATTTAAGAGAGAGCAAGCAAGTGCATGCAAGTTGGGGGAGAAGAGAGAGAGAATCTCAAGCAGACTCCCCACTGAGTGTGGAACCCCACAGTGCTGGGCTTGATCTCATGACCCTGAGATCATGACCTGAGGCAAAACCAAGAGTCAGACACTGTGCCACCCAGGCACCGAACATTTGGGTTTTTAGTATGGTTTAAAGAGATTGATAAGGGGTGGACTGTGATGGTCTTTTTGATGTGTCAATTAATTTGATTAGGCAACAGCCTTCAATTATTCATTTAAACACTAATCTGTGTCACCATGAAGGTATTTTGTAGATGTGATTAAAGTCCATAATCAGTTCACTTGAAGCAAAGGAGATGATCCTAGATAATCTGTTTTCTAGATGTAATAGATAATCAGTGGGCCTGATTCAATTATTTGAAAGGCCTTAAAAGCTGAGCTGAGGCTTTCCTGAGGGATGATATTCTGTCAGCTCAGTACAGAGGGTGCCAGCCCGCCCTGCCTAACAGCCTCTCCTGTGGATTTTGGACTTTTCTAGCCAGTCCCCACAACTGTGTAAACACAGTCCTTGCAATAAATTGCTTAATATAAATTTCCTACCAAGTCTCATTCTCTGGTTGAACCCCAAGTGATAAACTAAATCTGACAACTCTACCTTGGAGTCACTCTGAGTCCTCTCTTTCCATCCCTTACCTCCCCACCTAATCAATCTGCAAGCACTGTTAATTCCAAAGCATACACTGAACTGTACCATTTCTCAACATCTTTGCCAGTAATCATGTGATAAAACCAGGCCAACCTTCTATCTAAAATTTTTAAATGGCTTCTCACTGCACTTTGAGTAAAATCCAAACACTTTATCATTGTCTAAAGCAGTGGTTCTAGACCAAATTTTTAGCCTCAAGATTAGAATTTACAACTCTTAAGTTTTTTTAACTCCAAAGAGCGTCTGTTTATATGGATTCTATCAGTGTTCACTGTATTAGAAATTAAAATTGAGAATTTTTTAAAAGTAGTTATGTATTAATTCATCTAAAATAATAGCAAATCTACCACATGTTAAAATATGTAGTTATTTGTTGAAGATAACTGTATTTTCAAATAATTAGTGAGAAGAGTAGCATTGTTTTACGTTTTTGGCCTAACTCTTTCTTTTTTTTTAAGATTTTATTTATTTATTTGCCAGAGAGAGTGAGAGGGGACAAGCAGGGGGAACAGCAGGCAGAGGGAGAAGCAGGCTCCCCACTGAGCAGGGAGCCCAACATGGGTGGGACTCAATCCCGGGACACTGGGATCATGACCTGAGCCAAAGGCAGATGCTTAACCAACTGAGCTACCCAGGCATCCCATTGCCTAACTCTTTAATGTCTGGTTTAATAGAAGACAGCTGGAGTCTTCTACCTGCATCTATATTCAGCATATTATAATATACTGTTTTGGTTCAAGAGTATGAAGAATGTTTGGTCTTACCATCTGTCTGGTTAGATAAGGGAAGAGTATTTTAATAGCCTGTTTGATAATTATTCTGTTATCATATTACACCAAAACTTGACAAGTAATAATTTTCACAGGTGATTTGCAATGTGGAACCTGAAATTATATGAATGAACATTAAAATCCATTAGTTTGTCTTTTTGTTTGAATGGATCTATTACATGCAATTTTGTAACATCTTGCTTTTGTAATTTGGAAAACAATAGTTCACTGAGACAAACATTCTAAATCTTGGTATGTGTCACATACAATAATAGTCATGTTCATCAACATCACCATGAATCTCATCAGAGAGCCATTAAGCTCATAATGGCAGATGCAAGTTCTCTAAAATTCTAATTTTCTTTTGAAAGTCTGCCTTCATCATTTGCAACAAATACTATCATTTACCTTTAAGTGACAGTCTCACTTCATTCACTTTCAAGAAAATGTTTACCAAGTGTCCAGGTCTGCGTAATTACACTTTGTTAGTTGTTCTTTCAAGGAAAAATACTGTTCTATGAAAAACTGGCTAATTCAGCTAGCAACTCAATCACACAAGTGTTTTTCCTCCAGGTAACCATCATACTTGATATGGAACAGAACGGCTTCAGGTGAACTTCCCATTTTGCCACAACAAAAATGTCAGAATTAGTGCAATTAATATTTTTTTCTTGTTTTCTCAATGACATTTTTAAGTAAAACTGGCTTTTATTGCTCTGGACATTCACTTTGGTAAATAATGATTGGTGGGTTGCAATGATTCATGGTCAGTCATATTAGTTTTACCCAACATCACTTTGGTTTCATCAGTTTAAACGTCAACCCAACTGATGGAGCGCCTGGGTGGCACAGTAGGTTAAGCAGCCCACTTGATTTCAGCCTAGGTCATGATCTCAGGGTCCCGGGATTGAGCCCTGTATCGGGCTCCGCTCTCAGCAGGGAGTCTGCTTGAAGATTCTCTCCCTCTCCTTCTGCCCCCCCCCTCCACTTGCATGTTCTTGCTCTAAAATAAATAAATCTTAAAAAAGAAAAGGTCAATGCAATTGAAATAAGCAAAAAAAAATCTTAGTATCATTATGACAATAATTTTGATTTTGTGGGTCTTCTGCAAGAGTCTCAGATATCTCCAAGGACCATACTTTGAGAATTTCTACTATAAGCCATACCTAGTCACAGTGTCCTCCCCTCCTTATAATTTGAATTCCACTGAAAACCCAGCCATTCGGAATTCATGACAAGCAGGAAGATGTCATGATGGTTCCATAACTCCAACTTACAGAAATCTGAGTGCCTAAATTCTGTCTCTTCATTATTGGGCATAACTAAATAATGTTTGTTCTTCCATGGAACACCTTCTATATATTTCATTTACATGGCTGTACTTGGTTAGATAGTGTATTAGTCAGGGTTCTTCAGAGAAACAGATACTGTGTGTGTGTGTGTGTGTGTGTGTGTACGTACACAGAGAAAAAGATTTAGGGAATTGGCTCATGCAGTTATGGAGATTGTCAAGTCCCAAATCTGCAGGGTGGTTGGCAGGCTGAAGACTCAGAAAGAGCCAATGATGAAGTTTAAGTCTAAAGTCAGTCATCTGACAGAATTCCCTCTTGCTTGGGGAAGGTCAGTCTTTTGTTCCATTTGGGCCTTCAACTGATTAGATGTGTCCCTCCCACGTATGGATGGCAATCTCTTTTACTCAAAGTCCACTGATTTAACTGTTAATTCCATCAAAAACACTCTCACAGAAGCACTCAGAATAATATTTGACCACATAGGTAGACACCACAGCTCAGTCAGGTTGATACATAAAATTAACCATCATACATAGTATTCCCCACGTTCATATCCTTCCCAGAGGCTCAGATTGTGACCACGTTTTGGTATGTGAGGTTTCCATGAACCAAGGAAAGCCAAGGATTTCTGGTAACACCAAAAGTTAATTGATAGGTCCCCTAGAGCCTTCAGAGAGATCATGGCCCTGCCAACTCTTGATTTCAGACTTCTGGCCTCCAGATCTGTGAGGGAACACATTTCTGTCATTTTAAGCCATCAGCCCTGAGAAACTAATACAATGACTACACTACCACATGGCTTAAGTGTGTCAAGGTAGAAGCAAAGATCTCTCCATGGGTAAGAATAAATAATCAGGGTTGGTTTCATAAGGGTGGGGAAGCAAGAGCAAGACCCCTGACCACATGCTTGCTGACCTGTAGGGTGGAGAGAGAGAGACAAGGCTGGGGGCTGAGCAGAAAACCCAGGCAGGAGAGGGAGGGCAGTAACACTCAGAGCCTGAGTCACCTGCAAAACAAAGGAGGTCAATTGAGGACATGGGGAGGAAGTGTCAGAAATGTCTTAGTCCCCTTCTTAGATACAGGTAACTATCCTGGAGGGCTTCTCAGAGAGGCATCTAAGAGTCTCCAAGGGTCCCAACTTTGCCTCCTGCAAAATTCAGAGTATGAAAGAGAACTGGAAGAAGAGCCAGAGGGCTTGAGAGGAAGAGCCATAGCTACCATCAGTCCGGACGGGAAAAGAAAATGTCAGATCATAGCTGGTAAATAAGATGTTACAGCGAAGCTTGAAAAGCCAGGTTCTTTCTCCCTCGTAAAGGCTCTACCTGCATAACATGAAGGGGCTCAGTGACAGACGCATTAAAACACCATTAAACTGTGAAATAGAACACAGTGTGAAAATAGATTTCACCTTCACAGTGTATCGATCTCCACCCTGTGCCGAGCCCATGTTCTTGGACAACTGTTTTATAATAGGTTTTACTTATTTTCCTGTTGCTGTTCTGACTTCCTCAGAGGAGGGTGTTATTTCTAAAAGCTCTCTGACAGTGGAAGGAGACAGACTTGCTTCTCAGGTAGCGCCTTGCCTTGGAAGGCTCCTGCTAGCACCTGCACAAACAGAAATCAGTTGGTGAAAGTGAGGAATGACTTTGTCATGGCCACTGGGACAACAGACACCCAAGGAGGAGGAAGAGAAATGCCAGCTCCTGGGGGAGGGGAGAGGGATTGATATATTTAAATCAATTATTTATATATATATATAATCATATACTTAAATCAATTATTACTAATTTTTTTTAGAGGGGGTAGGGGGAAGGAGAGGGAGAGAGAATCTTAAGTAGGCTCCATGGCCAGAGCAGAGCCCAATGCGGGGCTCGATCTCATGACCCTGAGATCATGACCTGACCCAAAATAAAGAGTTGGACACTTAACCAACTGAGCAACCCAGGTGCCCTTAAATCAATTATTTGTTTTAATGACTTTAATAGATCTTACTGCATTTTCTAGGGAGGCAGTCCTCCCTAGAAACGGTGGACCAACCGTGGCAGGAGGTACGTGCCCATACCTCTTGCGATTAAGTTTAGGCACCCAAGGAAAAGGGGATCTTGCTGCCTTTGTAAGATGGCTCTTATGTTTTATTTTTTTACTTCAGAATACATCTACACACACACACACACACACACACAATCAAAATTCTTTTCATAATGATGGAGGGAAGAGAATCCATCCCCTGTAACAAAAATGATCAAAGAGCTAGAGAACTCTAAATAATTTTCTGGCTAATTTTTGGCCCACATGAGCAGATTAACAAAGAGTAACACAAAGACAGCAAAAAATCACTCGCTTTTCATGGAAACCTTCCTGTTTAATTTTGCAAGGGCTGAGCAAATCAGAGATACCTTTCTAGCTCAGCGTTAATGCTAATAAGCCCAAGTAGCCCTTAGATGTGAGACTTCCAACATCATTTCTTTCTTCAACCACCATACCTGGGAAATTAATGTCTGAGGAATAGCCCTTTCCTAAATTTTAGCCAAATCAGAGAAAAACATAATGAAGGGATAAGCATGTGGCAAAACATCCAAGGAACCAGTGAAGCTGCATTGTAGACCACGAAAAGTCAGTGAAGCTAACAGTGGTGTTTTGTGTGGACCCAACATCATTGTTCCTCAGAGAAAAACGTGCCCTTGAGGGTGCTCAAACTGGAGTTCTCACTCCTGTGGTTCCCAAATCACATTCCTTATAATTCTTATAGTGAGAATTCAAATGCATTGAATAAACTTGAATATCATTTTTCATACAAAAATTCTTTGTAAAAGAGGATAAAATTTGCTTCTTAACACAAAAACAAACCTATGCCAGGTGGGGTAACTGCATCACGCTTAACGGTGAACAAATAAATTCTCTTTGGGATTAGAAACATAATGAAGTGATTACCTCATTTTATTATTGTTATTTAAAATTATTCTGTAAATAATAACTGATGGGATAAAATAAAAAATGGCATAATAGCTCTAATAATGAAGGGGATAAAGAAAAAGTTGCCTGAAGGTTGCATGACTGCCTTCCTAGAAAGTGCAGTAAGATCTATTAAAGTCATAAAAACAAATAATTGATTTAAGGGCACCTGGGTTGCTCAGTCGGTTAAGTGTCCAACTCTTTATTTTGGCTCAGGTCGTGATCTCAGGGTCATGAGATCGAGCCCCGCATTGAGCTCTGCTCTGGCCATGGAGCCTGCTTAAGATTCTCTCTCCCTCTCCCTCCCCCTACCCCCTCTAAAAAAAAGTAGTAATAATTGATTTAAATATATTTGCCAATTAAAAACTGTATATAAAATACCAGTAGTTTCCTATATTAAAAATATATCTCCTTTGAAAATAGAATAAGAAAAGGATCCCTCCTCTCCAAAAAGATTGCACCCATTTGCAACCACAAATATAAAACAAAGTGGAAATAACCCTTATAAGAAATGAGTAGACACTGAGGAGGGGGGCCCCGAGTTCTCGGCTCCTCCGGAGCGGAGATTGGGAGGCCGCCATTTTCACTCTCCGCCTCCAAAGCTGTACGGAAAGCTCACAGGGAACAAAAGCCCCGGAGAGCAAACCCGAGCAGATTACTTAGCCCAGACCCGGCAAGGGCGGGGCAATTCTGCCTCCGGCAAAGACATTTAGGAACCAGGGGAACAGGCCCCTCCCCCAGAAGATCAGCGAGAACAGCCAGCCAAGACCAAGTTTACCGATCAATGAGAACAGCAGAACTCCAGCGCTAGGGGACTACTGCACATACAATTCATGGCTTTTTTACCATGATTCTTTAGTCTTTCAAAGTTAATTTTCTTTTAACTGTCTTTTTTTCTTTTTTTTTTTGAATTTTTCTTTTTCCCTTTTCAACCAACATCTTATCAATACCTTTTTTTAAAAAACATTTTTATTTTTCATTTTTAGAGTCATATTCTATCCCTTCATAATAGTTACCCATATTTTTGGCTTATATATATAAGTTGTTCTCTCTTTAAAATTTTGAGATAGTTTCTTCTAACAGATTAAAATACACCCTAAATCTCTAGTATATGGTGTTTTCTATCCCCCTGCCTGATCACATCCTCTCCCTTTTTTTTTTCTTTTTCTTTTTTCTTTTTTTAAATCCTCCTCTTTCTTTTTTCAAACAACTTTTTATCAATTCCTTTTATAAAATTTTTTATAATTCCCATTTTTACAGTCATATTCCATCCCTTCATCATATCAACCCTTATTTTTGTACATATATAAGTTTTTCTTTCTTTAAAATTTTGGGAGGCACTTTCCTCTAAAAGACCAAAATACACCCCAAATCTAGTGTGTGGCACTGATCTATATACCATATAGATCATATTTGATCACATTCTGGTTTTTCTTTTGTTGTTGTTGTTTTGTTTTGTTTGTTTTTGTTTTTATCTTTATCTTTTTCTTTTTCTTTTTTTTCTTTTTCTTTTTTCTCTCTTTCCCTTTCTTATCCCACTGCTTCAGGTCTTTTCTGATTTGTTTAAAGTATATTTTCTGGGGACATGGTTACTCTGCTAGCATTTTGTTCTCTCATTAATCTATTCTCCTCTGCACAAAATGACGAGATGGAAAAAATCACCTCAACAAAAAGAACAAGAGGTAGTACCGACTGCCAGGGACCTACTCAATACGGACATTAGTACGATGTCAGATCTAGAGTTCAGAATCATCACTTTAAAGATATTAGCTGGGCTTGAAAAAAATATGGAAGTTATTAGAGAAACCCTTTCTGGAGAAGTAAAAGAGCTAAAATCCAACCAAGTAGAAATCAAAAAGGCTATTAATGAGGTGCAATCAAAAATGGGGGCGCTAACTGCTAGAATAAATGAGGCAGAAGAGAGAATCAGTAATATAGAAGATGAAATGATGGAAAATAAAGAAGCTGAGAAAAAGAGAGATAAACAACTACTGGATCACGAGGGCAGAATTCGAGAGATAAGCGATACCATAAGACGAAACAACATTAGAATAATTGGGATCCCAGAAGAAGAAGAAAGAGAGAGAGGGCCAGAAGGTATAATGGAGCAAATTATAGCGGAGAACTTCCCTAATTTGGGGAAAGAAACAGGCATGAAAATCCAGGAAGCACAGAGAACCCCTCTCAAAATCAATAAAAATAGGTCAACACCCCGACATCTAATAGTAAAACTTCCGAGTCTCATAGACAAAGAGAAAATCCTGAAAGCAGCTCGGGAGAAGAGATTTGTAACCTACAAGGGTAGAAACATTAGATTGGCAACAGACCTATCCACAGGGACCTGGCAGGCCAGAAAGGACTGGCAGGATATATTCAGAGCACTAAATGAGAAAAATATGCAGCCAAGAATACGACATCCAGCTAGGCTGTCATTGAAAATTGAAGGAGAGATAAAAAGCTTCCAGGACAAACAAAAACTAAAGGAATTTGCAAACACAAAACCAGCCCTACAGGAAATCTTGAAAGGGGTCCTCTAAGCAAAGAGAGAGCCTAAAAGCAACATAGACCAGAAAGGAACACAGACAATATACAGTAACAGTCACCTTACAGGCAATACAATGGCACTAAATTCCTATCTTTCAATAGTTACCCTGAATGTAAATGGGCTAAATGCCCCAATCAAAAGACACAGGCTAACAGACTGGATTAAAAAACAAGACACATCGATATGCTGTCTGCAAGAGACTCATTTTAGAACCAAAGACACACCCAGATTGAAAGTGAGGGGGTGGAAAACCATTTACCATGCGAATGGACACCAAAAGAAAGCTGGGGTGGCAATCCTTATATCAGACAAATTAGATTTTAAACCAAAGACTGTAATAAGAGATGAGGAAGGACATTATATCCTACTTAAAGGGTCTATCCAACAAGAAGATCTAACAATTGTAAATATCTATGCCCCTAACATGGGAGCAGCCAATTATATAAGGCAATTAATAACAAAAGCAAAGAAACACATCGACAACAATACAATAATAGTGGGGGACTTTAACATCCCCCTCACTGAAATGGACAGATCGTCTAAGCAAAAGATCAACAAGGAAATAAAGACTTTAAATGACACACTGAACCAAATGGACTTCACAGACATATTCAGAACATTCCACCCCAAAGCAACGGAATAAGCATTCTTCTCTAGTGCCCATGGAACATTCTCCAGAATAGATCACATCCTAGGTCATAAATCAGGTCTTAACCAGTACCAAAAGATTGGGATCATTCCCTGCCTATTTTCAGACCCCAATGCTTTGAAACTAGAACTCAATCACAAGAGGAAAGTCGGAAAGAACTCAAATACATGGAGGCTAAAGAGCATCCTACTGAAGAATGAATGGGTCAACCAGGAAATTAAAGAAGAATTAAAACAATACATGGAAACCAATGAAAATGAAAACACAACTATTCAAAATCTTTGGGATGCAGCAAAGGCAGTCCTGAGAGGAAAGTATATAGCAATACAAGCCTTTCTCAAGAAACAAGAAAGGTCTCAAGTACACAACCTAACCCTACACCTAAAGGAGCTCAAGAAAGAACAGCAAATAAAGCCTAAACCCAGCAGGAGAAGAGAAATAATAAAGATCAGAGCAGAAATCAATGAAATAGAAACTAAAAGAACAGTAGAACAGATCAACGAAACTAAGAGCTGGTTCTTTGAAAGAATTAACAAGATTGATAAACCCCTGGCCAGACTTATCAAAAAGAAAAGAGAAATGACCCAAATCAACAAAATCATGAATGAAAGAGGAGAGATCACAACCAACACCAAAGAAATACAAACAATTATAAGAACATATTATAAGCAACTCTATGGCAGCAAATTAGATAACCTGGAAGAGATGGATGCATTCCTAGAGATGTATCAACTACCAGAACTGAACCAGGATGAAATAGAAAACCTGAACAGACCTATAACCACTAAGGAAATTGAAGCAGTCATCAAAAATCTCCCAAAACACAAAAGCCCAGGGCCAGATGGCTTCCCAGGGGAATTCTACCAAACATTTCAAGAAGAATGAATACCTATTCTTCTGAAACTGTTCCAAAAAATAGAAACGGAAGGAAAACTTCCAAACTCATTTTATGAGGCCAGCATTACCTTGATCCCAAAACCAGACAAAGACCCCATCAAAAAGGAGAATTACAGACCAATATCCCTGATGAACATGGATGCAAAAATTCTCACCAAAATACTAGTCAATAGGATCCAACAGTACATTAAAAGGATTATTCACCATGACCAAGTGGGATTTATCCCTGGGCTGCAAGGTTGGTTCAACATCCGCAAATCAATCAACGTGATACAATACATTAACAAAAGAAAGAACAAGAATCATATGATCCTCTCAATAGATGCAGAAAAAGCATTTGACAAAGTACAGCATCCTTTCTTGATCAAAACTCTTCAGAGTACAGGCATAGAGGGTCCATACCTCAATATCATAAAAGCATCTATGAAAAACCTACAGCAAATATTATTCTCAATGGGGAAAAACTGAGAGCTTTCCCCCTAAGGTCAGGAACGCGGCAGGGATGTCCACTATCACCACTGCTATTCAACATAGGATTGGAAGTCCTAGCCACAGCAATCAGACAACAAAAAGAACTCAAAGGCGTCCAAATTGGCAAAGAAGAATTCAAACTCTCACTCTTTGCAGATGATATGATACTTTATGTGGAAAACCCAAAAGACTCCACCCCAAAAATGCTAGAACTCATACAAGAATTCAGTAAAGTGGCAGGATATAAAATCAATGCACAGAAGTCAGTGCCATTCCTATACACCAACAACAAGACAGAAGAAAGAGAAATTAAGGAGTCAATTCCATTTACAAGTGCACCCAAAACCATAAGATACCTAGGAATAAATCTAACCAAAGAGACAAAGGATCTGTACTCAGAAAACTATAAAATACTCATGAAAGAAATTGAGGAAGACACAAAGAAATGGAAAAACGTTCCATGCTCATGGATTGGAAGAACAAATATTGTGAAGATGTCAATGCTACCTAGAGCAATGTACACATTCAATGCAATCCCCATCAAAATACCACCCACTTTTTTCAAAGAAATGGAACAAATAATCCTAAAATTTGTATGGAACCAGAAAAGACCCCGCATAGCCAGAGGAATATTGAAAAAGAAAAGCAAAGCCGGCGGCATCACAATTCCAGACTTCAAGCTCTATTACAAAGCTGTCATCATCAAGACAGCATGGTACTGGCACAAAAACAGACACATAGATCAATGGAACAGAATAAAGAGCCCAGAAATGGACCCTCAACTCTATGGTCAACTCATCTTTGACAAAGCAGGAAAGAATGTCCAATGGAACAAAGACAGTCTCTTCAACAAATGGTGTTGGGAAAATTGGATAGCCACATGCAGAAGAATGAAACTGGACCATTTCCTTACACCACACACAAAAATAGACTCCAAATGGTTGAAAGACCTCAATGTGAGACAGGAGTCCACCAAAATCCTAAAGGAGAACACAGGCAGCAACCTCTTTGACCTCAGCCGAAGCAACTTCTTCCTAGAAACATCACCAAAGGCAAGGGAAGCAAGGGCAAAAATGAACTATTGGGACTTCATCAAGATAAAAAGCTTTTGCAAAGCAAACAAAACAGTCAACAAAACCAAGACAACCGACAGAATGGGAGAAGATATTTGCAAATGACATATCAGATAAAGGGCTAGTATCCAAAATCTATAAAGAACTCATCAAACTCAACACCCAAAGAACAAAGAATCCAATCAAGAAATGGGCAGAAGACATGAACAGACATTTTTCCAAAGAAGACATCCAAATGGCCAACAGACACATGAAAAAGTGCTCAATATCGCTCAGCATCAGGGAAATCCAAATCAAAACCTCAATGAGATACCACCTCACACCAGTCAGAATAGCTAAAATCAACAAGTCAGGAAACGACAGATGTTGGCAGGGATGCGGAGAAAGGGGAACCCTCCTACACTGTTGGTGGGAATGCAAACTGGTGCAGCCACTCTGGAAAACTGTATGGAGATTCCTCAAAAAGTTGAAAATAGAGCTACCATATGATCCAGCAATTGCACTACTGGGTATTTACCCCAAAGATACAAAAGTAGGGATCCGAAGGGGTACGTGCACCCCGATGTTTATAGCAGCAATGTCCACGATAGCCAAACTGTGGAAAGAGCCAAGATGCCCATTGACAGATGAATGGATAAAGAAGAGGTGGTATATATATACAATGGAATATTATGCAGCCATCAAAAGGAATGAGATCTTGCCATTTGCAACGACGTGGATGGAACTGGAAGGTATCATGTTGAGTGAAATAAGTCAAACAGAGAAAGACATGTATCATATGATCTCACTGATATGAGGAATTCTTAATCGCAGGAAACAAACTGAGTGTTGTTGGAGTGGGGGGTGGGGTGGGAGGGATGGGGTGACTGGGTGATGGACACTGGGGAGGGTGTGTGCTCTGGTAAGCCTTGTGAATTGTGCAAGACTGTTGAATCTCAGATCTGTACCTCTGAAACAAATAATGCAATATATGTTAAGAAAAAAAAAAGAAGAAGAAGAAGAAGGTAGCGGGAGGGGAAGAATGAAGCAGGGGAAATTGGAGAGGTAGACGAACCATGAGAGACGATAGACTCTGAAAAACAAACTGAGGGTTCTAGAGGGGAGGTGGGTGGGAGGATGGGTTAGCCTGGTGGTGGGTATTGAGGAGGGCACATTCTGCATGGAGCACTGGGTGTTGTGCACAAACAATGAATCATGGAACACTTCATCTAAAACTAATGATGTAATGTATGGGGATTAACATAAGAATAAAATTTTTAAAAAAAAGAAATGAGTAGAACTCGTAGGAGGAAAAAAAAAGCTATGAATATTATGTCGTGTTTACACATTGAGAAATTAGTATCATGAAGATTACAAATCATCCAAAAATAATTTATGAATATAATGAAATTCCAGTAGGATATTTTAGAGCATGAAAAAAATCTGAAAATTTATGTAGAAGAAAAAGGTGGGATAGATAGCTTGGGACTTTTTTAAATGAAGAGGGATAGGAAGTGACATGACCAAGCAGATGTTACTCATTCATTAAGTAAATACTTGAGGACCCACTGTGTGCGTTTTGCTTGTGGCAAAGGCAGAGAGAACAGACATGGCCCTGCCTCCAAGGAGCTTACAATCTAGTGAAGGAGAGGGAGAGAGTAAAAAAATAATGACCCTGATATTGTAAATATAATTACAAGCAGTAACAAGTGCTTTACAAGAAAGCTACCAGTCAGGGAGAGCCATGTTTGGTGCTGCAGTTCTTCTATGCCCAAATTGGAGGACACCACTTCCTTCAACAGGCACACAAATGGTGTCACTGGCCTGCCATGCAGCCCACCCAAAGCCGTAAGTGATGGTCTTCATGGGAAGTGACATTGAACCTGACTCAAGGATGAAAGGGAACGAGAGTTCCCAGGAGAAAGAAAGCAGGTTTGAAGACTCTGTGACCAGCAGATCTTGGCACAGTCAAGAAACAAAAGGAGTCTCGTGTCAACCAAAAGACCGAACTCCAGAGACTTGGGGAAAAAGGAGGAGAGAAACAGGTGGGGCCACGTGCAGACCATGCAACATGGAATAGATTCTATTTGAGTGGGTGAAAAATCTCCCTAACGGTCCTGGGTAGGGACCATAATGAAACTATACCATAATGAAACTAATGGCCTAAGGAGTTTATTCTTTTCTGTTGTGCAGAGAATGTTCTGGATGTGATGAGGAATGCACACAGGGCAACTACATGGTGGGCTATGTGGTGTTCCAGGAGAAAGATGGTGATGTAGCTAACCAGGGTGGGGGCATTGGAGAATTGAAGGATTTGACAAATATATAGAAGGTAGAATTAATGAGAATTGGTGATTGATAGACTAGAAAGTCAAAAGACCAATATAAAACCGACCTCTTTTAAAGTTTTTCACTGGTGTAAGAAAAGACAGGCTGATCTTTACAACCAAACAAAAGAAACAACAGAAGCAGATCTATATGTATATTATTACAAAATCAACTTGGCATTTTAAAACAGTGGGAAAGAAGGAATTATCCATAAAATGTATTTCAGCAATTGCCTAGATGTTTTTAGGGGGAGGAGGAGAGAACTGGATAAGGTCGATATTTTTCTCACAATTTACACCAAATAAAAATAAAACATTAAAAGTACTAGAAGATAATATAGGTTCATATTTTCCTTTTGTTTTACTTCACTTTGTTCTTTCTTTGCTTTTAGACCTCAGGAACAAACAGGATCTAACAATACTCCTTAGTTCACGGCTGACTATCATCCATTGGTCTGTAAAACGCATTCCCCATCTTTTTATTTGATTTTCTCCCCATCATCATTCCATTGTACTTCTCTGGCTCCATACTCTCCAACCCCTCCAAGCATCCACTCTGATGTTCTTGAAAGCATTATTATGTAGGGTTGGTGAGCAGTTTAAACATTAACACATGACAAGCCCTTTAGAAAGCACCTACTATGTTGTACCCCTTCAACAGATATTAACTCATCTGAAGTTTATTATTAAATTTTCCTATCAAAAAATACCTCTTCCTTTAATCACATCTTTTTTTTTTAATGTCCTCTAATTCTTTGAGGATTTTCACCATATACGCTTGCTTTTTCTTTGTTAGGTTAAACCCAGGCACTTTAGAACTTTCATTGCTATTTTAAATTTTTTATTTCCTTTTCTGAATGGTTATTCCCAGTATGGATGAGTGCTGTTGATTTTCAAATTTATTTTGTCTGCTCACTTAAAAAACAATGTTGAATTAGGGAGGGCTTTTTAAAGCATAATGCCAAGGGCAAAACGCATGAGAAAAAACATTTATTTGCCAAGAAAACCTATCGAAGTCAAAAATATATGACAATTTGGGAAAAAAATATTTGCTACACATATGACAGAAAAGAGACTAATGCTCTAAGTATATTAAAAGCTATTACAAAACAAAAAGAAAATTGTCAAATATGGGCAGACACCATGAAGAAATAATTAGAGAAGGAATAGAAATAGCCAGCAAACATGAATTAATGCTCAGTCTTATATGTAATCAAAGATCTGCAAATTAGCAGAAGAAAGCACTTTTGCATTATCATCTGCATTAGTCAAGATTCATGTCACAGTGACAGAATCCCAACACAATGTAAATTATGCAGAGAAGGAAATTATTGGATCAGTTAACTGGGATATCTGGGGATGAGTCTTGCTTCAGTCCCAGGAAGACCTAATAGCTCCCTCCCATCTCCTAGTGTCGTGTCTATTAGATTTTATTCTGCAGGCGGATTTTGTCCACTTGGCAGACAAGATAGCTGCCAGGAGCTCCTTCCAGCCTGGCAAACTGAGATAAAAATCTAACAGCTTTCTTCACCGCCTATGTACGGAACCAAGGGAAGACTTCCATCCTGGTTGGGTCCTTGCCTCTGCTAAATAGAGAGTAACGCTCCATAAGCAGAAGGGGGAACCTGGGAGGGGTATTTTTCGATTCCTCAAATTTTGAAAACCACAGATCCTTATAAACAAACAAAACAAAACAAAAACCAAGAAACCGATTGCCCGCGGAGAAGGGTCACATATGAAGTTGGAAAGTTGCCAAGGATACACTCTTTCTCATAATTGTCTTTTGGGCCCTAGTGGCAGTAAGACCTCATTACACTGCAAGTCACCTCCCAAGCCGCTACTGGGGACTTGCGGGCTGGAGTGGTTTTCTTTAGACATTATATCACCGTCCTTGGAGAGAAGAGTTGCTTGCAGGAAGAGAAGGAACAATTCCGTCCTGAGGGACAAAAGCAAGCAGCAGAAAGGTCTGAAAAAGGTAGGGGAGAGGGACAGGTGATCTAAACCGCGAGAATAGGTCTCTCTTTGTGAACAGTGCGGTCTGCACTGAAGGTTAGTTACAAATACAGGCTCAGGCGTGTGAGAGGCACACCAACTTTTATTTTTTCTCCCCACTAAATTGATAGGTTGGCAGGTTTGAGGCCTGTGTCCTTTAGAAATTCGCTGCGCAGCTTGGAGGTTTAATACAACCAGGGAGGCAAGAAAAAGCACGAAGGTCACTCGTAGCTTCTACTGTGAAGGCACAATGTTTTGTTTTATGAAAAATACAAAATGCAGGGATGGCGTGAAGACTGCAGGGAGCAAATAATGAAATTCCTTATTCCCCCGGAACTTTTCAGAAAAACCCGAATTCCCTTTGACCACACATCTGTCACCTTCTAGATTTAAATACCTTCACATGGTAAATGGCCCTTGCGGTTCTGCACGGAGAAATGAAGCCACCATAGTTATTAGGGTTTAGGGAAGTGGCTCGAGCCATGTGGTTCTATCCCTCCTCCTCTGGATGTGGGGAGATCTCAGCACACAGAGCGAATTGAGAAGCCAGTAAGAGCCTGACCAGTTTTAAAAGGAGGGGCGCTTAACTTAACATCCCTTCTGTATGTCCACCTGCAAAGGCTCCAAGGTAGATGTTAGAAGACATGTAGATGTGGGGATGCCACCATTCAAGAAGGGATGAGCCGAGCATATGCATTCTTACAATACAATGTGGAGGCATGCAACAGCCATGGTAAAGTAACGAAGTGGCATATACGGTTACAAGGAGGAAAGATGACAAAGAGTTGTGGGAATCAAAAATATTTCTTCGAGAGGTGCAATATAGGAAAAGCACTGAAAATGAATGTCACTAGGAGAGAGTGAGGAGAAAAGGCTATTCCAGATCAAAGCAGGCTTAGGTATTAAGGATGGCAGAGTAGTGTGTTTTGAGTGCAATCGACCATATTTGCAGGACAGTATTGTTATATAGGACTGAAAAGCTAGGTTGGGGCCAGCTACTTTCTATTTTTTTTTTTTTAAGATTTACTTATTTGAGAGAGAGAGTGCACAAGTGTGAGCGGAGGGAAGAGTAGAGGGAGAGAGAGAGAGAATCTCGTTGCCCCAATGCGGGGCTCAATCTCATCTCATGGCCCTGAGATCATGACCTGAGCCGAAATCAAGAGTCGGACGCTCAACTGACTGAGCCACCCAGGCGCCCCACGGGCCAGCTACTTTCTAAGTTGTCCAACATGTCCCACTTGCTGGAAAAAAATTGGTCACATGCGTTATTATTGCTTGTTTATTGCCATACTGGACTATGAGCACCTTGAAGGCATGGACTGTATCCGATTCCTGCCTGGCAGGAATCTGTATGTGTTTCTCTCCCAGTCTAGAGGAAAGGTCCTTGACCGCAGTCCACCACTTAAGAGACTCCCATAAAGAGAGCTATGTTGGAGTAACACTCCTGACTTCCCTCCAGCTCCTCTATTAACACACCTGCCCAGGGAAGAGGAAGGAGGCATGCCGAGCAGAGCCATTCCGTTTTTCTCTTTGGAATCGGCCTGTCTGCACAGAATGGGCATTTCGCTCTGCTCATCTCTGCCCGGAGTCTTAGGCCTCTGATATCCAACACTCTCTGTGTCTGGCTGGGTATGAACTATTTAATTCTGAGGCTCAGTATTAAGAAACCCACTTGCCCTGCTCGTTCACTAGCAGCAATAAAGATATATTTTCATCTCCATTTGTTTGACTCCTGCAACTATCTCTTGGTTTGACCTCAGATGGTAAAGGGTGTATTACAGCCCCCTAAATGCTATCAAACCCTAAGAGTAGCACTCAGTGAGTGTGTGTGTGTGTGTTGATTGAAAGAATGAATGTATGCATGATTTAATTATTGAGGACCAGCAGGGGCAAGAAGCATCAAAGCCCCCACCCCATCACTCTATTCTCTGTCAAGGCCCATCTGTGACCATGGGGACCTGATAATAGAATCTTCCCATGAGGTCATTTGGGGTCACCATTAATAGATCAGTTTCTCTTTCCTGTTCTGTAATATTTGATTATTTCCTTCTTTTCTCCTCTTATGTGAAATACGTGTCTCAGGTCCTGGAAAGATTCAGGTCATCTTTTACTCTTTGGATACCATCCCCTCCCTTTCCCCACTGATACCACCTCCTGCAGCTGCTGCCTCACCCTTTTCAGCTTTCCATTTCCGCAGCCAGGAATTGTAATAATCCTTGAAGTGACGAATATAGGAGCACCTGTTGTAATGGCATCTCCATCTGCACCGGGACACACCTCCTACTTAGAATACAATGTTTTTGGTCTCAGAAATGAGCTTTAGTGTTCCTGGCTCTTTCACATATCACTCACCAAGAGGATGTCATACACAGTTATGGAAGACCAAGAAGTTTTCTTTTTCTTCTTTTTTAATTCACGTTTGATTTGGATTTGGTTTCATTTTAGAATATACTTAATACTTCTAAAACCTGGATATCACATTGTCTCAAGAGCATGCCAACTAAAACAAGAAATCCCCCTGTAGTTCAAAGCTTGTATTTTAATATCCAAAAAGCTTTCTGAAATTGGAGGACCACCTCTGCTTCCAAAGTTTCTTTAAAAATGATGAAACTCCGAGATAACTAGCACTAAAGTAAGTTGAAGATATGACTGAAAAAGTGGGTGAAGTTAAGAGCTCAGCCTCTGCAGATCTCTGGACAGAAGTGTCTGAGCATCAATACAGAATTTAAAAAAAAGAGGGGGCAGAGCCCATTGAAAATGGAAAAACAATTTAAAAATATATCAAAAGTAGAAAGAAAAAGAGAAATCATTCCTAATTAATTCTGTTGCCCTGCTCAACCCCAGCCTCTTTGTAATCCTACTGGGAACATCTTTATTGATCTAGAGGTCCTGCAGCAGGCTTCTGATGCTTATCTCAGCATAAAAACAGGCTCTTGTGATGAGCAGTGATTTAATTACATGACAATCACCGTTAACAATGCATGGCGAATACCAAAAAAATATGCAGAGCAAGACTGGCAGTGATAAATGCAAAGAGGTGGCATTGACTTTCAGTAAAGTTTCTGGCTCAAATTCTACTGATACTTCTCTCATAGGAAAAAATAATATTCAGCGACTTGAAATGTCTAAGAACTGGCCTCATTGGCTAATTTTTAAGTAATAACAAGAAAGTTTAAACTTTAAAATAGTAGTTTTTATTATATTAGTAGAACCTAGTCCTAAAACCTGAGGAATAGACTTATAATTAAGCTTTCCAACAAAATTATGAGGTTTTAAAAGGCAGCGAATTTCTCCTGTCTGAGATCCTTAAGACTCGCTCAGTGCCTAAGTCCATAGTCAGTATTCAAAAATTATGGAAGGAACTAGTGGAAATTGAATACGTTTTTACAATAAGACCCTTTCAGAATAAAATTTCAAATGTCTTCAGAAGTGCTCCTTTGCCTAGGCCTTTAGATATATCAAAGCACATATGTAAGTCTAGGCTTATGTAAAACAATAAAATACATTCCCGTCTTTATCATGAGACTAACTTGGGTTAACCAAAACTAATTACTAGTTTAGAATGACAATGTCATAATGGTAATTGGCATAGGTTGTTTTAAACCATTTGAACAGATAAA
The DNA here is from genome assembly GCF_011800145.1 of Mirounga leonina. Classification (NCBI taxonomy): domain Eukaryota; kingdom Metazoa; phylum Chordata; class Mammalia; order Carnivora; family Phocidae; genus Mirounga; species Mirounga leonina. Next base: position 15,709,495 of record NW_023270464.1, read on the forward strand.
TAAGTAAGTAAGGGCCAAAAAATTGTGTGTAATTTGGTTTCATAAACTCTGGTTAACTGAACATGGTGGAATGGCTCTTCTTTAATGAGAAGATAGTAAAATTAGAACATCGTACAAAAGAGAATAAACACACAAGAGCTGAGAGTATAAAGGAGGAGTCATCACAGATGAGAGATGTGGAGCAGTGTGGGGGTGAAGGGAACATGCTGATAGCAGGCGGAGAGGTAGTATCAAATAGGGATGAAGCCAGTGGAGCCTCCACACTGGTGGAGTGGAGAAATTAGCAACTTGGTCCTTGGCAACCCTCAGAAAGCTCATCTTTAAGTTGGCAGGGTCTAAAAGGGGAATGAATGAGAAGAGGTTCTGGGAAGAGAGAGATTCACAGGAAGCTGGCATGGCCTCAGTCCCTAGAACACAAGATTTCTTCTTTTGAGATTATAAATGGATTTTCTTCAGGCAGAATATGTAACAGTTCAAGGGCACAGTCTCCAGAGCCAGCCTGGCTGGACTCAAAGCTCAGGTCTGTTTCTTACTAGCTGTGTGACCTTGAACAATTTCCTTAAATATCTGTGCCTTACTTTCCTTATGTAAGTAAAATCTGAAATGGGGACTATAATAGTACAACTACTACATTTTTTTTTTTTAAGATTTTATTTATTTATTTGAGAGAGAGAGAATGAGAGACAGAGAGCATGAGAAGGAGGAGAGTCAGAGGGAGAAGCAGACTCCCCGCTGAGCGGGGAGCCTGATGTGTGACTCGATCCCGGGACTCCAGGATCATGACCTGAGCCAAAGGCAGTCGCTTAACCAACTGAGCCACCCAGGCGCCCCTACATATGGTTGTTTTGAGGATTAAATAATTATGTTTAAAATACTTATAACACTGCCTAAATGTCAGCTATGAGTAATATCAACATTCATAGGGTGGTGTTGGCAAGTTCAGAACAAAGTCTTTCTTATTCTGGTACTTGGAAGGACTCACAGCCTAGAACAGACTCTCTGCCTACCTGAGGATATACAGCCAGTGGGCACACTCTTCCCAGACTGACAGAGATTTTCTTCCAAAGATGGGTTTATCAGGAGAAGGACCTCCTTATTCATGAGCAGAGAAAACCTGCAGGTCTTGCCTAGGACAGCCAATCCAGTTCTTCGGTCCCAAATAAGAAGAATCAATAATGGATCCACAGACCCGTGAGGAAAACAAGTAATATCAAAGAAGAACTGACATGGGAAGACATAGATGATTCAGGTAGACAGATGAAAACAAAAAAAGTAGTCCATTACCTTCAGATTTGAGACTATAGTAAGAAAAAAGAAGAAGAAGGACAGACTGCTATGGAAAGATAACAATTTAAAATATGATTGGTCAAATTAAATAATTAATTGAAAGATTGAAAGTCAAAGAAGTTTCCCAGAGTGTAGAGCAAAAGAGAAAATATAAGAGGAAAAAAAAGAGAGAGAGACAGAGAGACAAAAGATCATTTGAAGTCTTACTTCTCTGTCTACAGTTACTACATTACTACATCACAACACAGAAATCTATACATTAAACAGCATAGATTATCTTAACCTAATGCAAAAATGTATCATTTCCAGTAATGATAAAAAAAAAAAAAACCCTTGCACTTTTTCCAGATTGCTTACACAGCTGGTCTGGCTCTCTCTCTCTCTCTCTCTGATCTCTTTTTATCTGCATGAAATTGCTAGATTTCCTCCACACAAAACTCCCCATTTGACAAATCAGAAAGCTCAGACACGGTGGCATGAACTGACTGAAGTTCGCACCGATAGGAAGTTAACACTTCTCCTGGTCCCGGCGTTAAAAAAAAAATTAGCTACAAAATTGAGCCCAGCTAAATTTATGCCCCAAAAGATCGTAAGTGGCAGGAGTAGATGCCAGCAGTGGAATTTTTCATGCATCGAGTATTAAAATGCAAAACGGCTGTCCACTGCGGAGATTCACCTTGGCAGGAAATGATGACTCACGCTGTCCCTCATGTCAATATGACAAACCTATTAAAACGTGATGAATTCCGCAGGCAAACACTTCTCATTAACCTGACCTGTTGTCTGTTTGCTGAAAAGCATATGTACATTTCTAAATGTAGGCACTGAATATCTCTTTGGCAGACTGAGTTCCAGGCAGCTCACCGATATTAATAGAATACAGGTTTAGAGATAAAAGAAATGCCCCCGCCAGTTGTTGTTGGTTTTAGGTTCCAGCAGATTCCAGCTTGCCTCTGCAACTCACAGCTTAATTCATATTTCTATTATTATACAATTTCTAGCTTTACAATTTCCAGTTCTGACATAATCATTTCCTAGTGTGAGTCACAAGTAATGTGACTGTGTGGTTAAAACTTAAGGATACTATTAAGATAATCAACTATTTCAATCCAATCTTGGGCCAAATCCAGAGAGAAAATGCCCCAAACCAATCAATTTAAAGGACTCGCTTTTTTTTTTTTTTTTTTTTAGTTCTAAGCCTCTATTTTTGACAGCTTCTTCAAAAAGAATTATGTAATTATGATTGCCAACTTGTGATTTTCTGAAATGATAGGAGACAAGTATAACACGGAAAATTGAAACTGAGAATTGGGAAAATATAAGCCCAAACTGTATCTAATGATGAGTTTCAACATCCGCTTTTGCTGAGCATTGAGGCAGTATTGTTACACAACAAAATGGACTAATCTAGTGCCAAGATCTTCAAAACTGGAAATATCTTATGCACAATACCAGTATTTAGGGTTCCATCCCTAAATATCTCATCCTATTACTTTAGCTGAGAAATTGAGGTAGGGTGAACTGCAATTCTGTACTCAGTGGTTCAAGAATTAGTATTAGTGATGACATCAAAAATTAGAGTTTTGGAGTCTGGCTTTTATTTGGCTAACAGAGATGAGTCTCCTCTCCTGGTCCTACTATATAGAACCATTTCCTTCTCAGTTAAATTTACACCAGGATTATCCTCCTTCCGTCTTCACCTCTGGAGCTGACCACTAGTTGACTGTGAGGCTTCTTAATTGAATTTTAATGATGGGGAATACCTCTGAGAGAAATAAATGCTCATGACTCTACACAGCTCGTTCAAGTACTACTACTACTAATGTTTTACATTAAAGTGTATAAAAGAGACAGGGGAAAGATGGCGGAGGAATAGGGGACCCTATTTCAACTGGTCCCCGGGATTGAGCTGGCTATCTACCAGACCACTCTGAGCACCCACGAAACAAGCCTGAGGTGTAAGAAGATCTGGATCTCTACAAACAGAATATCGCAGGCGGTTGGTTTTGAGGTATGAAGCCGGTAGCTGTGATTCTGTGGGCAGATATCAGAGGATAAACGGCAGCGGGAGGGAGCCTGGCCGTGGGGATCCTACACCGCAGGTGAGTGACAGCCTCGCGTGCTGGGGATGGGCACATGTAAAGCTAGAAATTGTATAATAATAGAAATATGAATTAAGCTGTGAGTTGCAGAGGCAAGCTGGAATCTGCTGGAACCTAATCCAGCAGATGGAAATCAGGCTAGCAATTGTGAAGACAATGGCTAGAATGGAGAAATCAATTAATGGCAACATAGAGTCTCTAAGGGCAGAAATGAAAGGTGAATTGGCAGAACTTAAAAATGCTATCAATGAGACCCAATCCAATCTAGATAATCTAACAGCTAGGGTAACTGAGGCAGAAGAGCAAATAAGCGACCTGGAAGACAATATAATAGATAAAAAGGGAAAAGAGGATGCCAGGGAAAAACAACTCAGAATCCATGAAAATAGAATCAGAGAAATAAGTGACACCATGAGGCATTCCAATGTCAGAATAATTGGAATCCCAGAGGGAGTAGAGAGAAAGAGGACTAGAAGATGTGTTTGAGCAAATCGTAGCTGAGAACTTCCCTAATCTGGGGAATGAAACAAACATTTGCATCCTAGAGGCAGAGAGGACCCCTCCCAAGAGCAAGGAAAACAGGCCAACACCCCGGCATGTAATAGTAAAACTTGCAAATCTTAGAACCAAGGAAACCATCTTAAGGGCAGTTAGGGGAAAGAGATTCCTTACGTACAGAGGGAGGAACATCAGAATAACATCAGACCTATCCACAGAGACCTGGCAAGCCAGAAAGGCCTGGCAAGACATATTCAGGGTACTAAATGAGAAGAACATGCAGCCAAGAATACTTTATCCGGCAAGGCTTTCATTTAGAATGGATGGAGAGATGCAGAGCTTCCACGACTGGCAGAAACTGAAAGAATATGTGACCACTAAGCCGGCCCTGCAAGAAATATTAAGGGGGGTTCTATAAAAGGAGAAAGACCCCAAGAGTGATATACAACAGAAATTTACAGGGACAATCTATAAAAACAATGTCTTCACAGGCAACACGATGACAATTAATTCATGTCTTTCAATAATCACTCTCAACATGAATGGCCTAAAACGGCACAGGGTTGCAGATTGGATAAAAAGACAGGACCCATCCATATGCTGTCTACAAGAGACTCATTTTGAACCTAAAGATACATCCAGACTGAAAGTGAAGGGATGGAGATCCATCTTCCATGCCAGCGGACCTCAAAAGAAAGCTGGGGTAGCAATTCTTATATCACACAAATTAGATTTTAAACTAAAGTCTGTAATTAGAGACACAGAAGGACACCATATCATTCTTAAAGGGTCTATCCAACAAGAAGATCTAACAATTGTAAATATCTATGCCCCCAACATGGGAGCAGCCATCTACATAAGCCAACTGTTAACCAAAATAAAGAGTCATATTGATAACAATACATTAATTTTAGGAGACCTCAATACTCCACTCTCAGCAATGGACAGATCATCTAAGCAGAAAATCAACAAGAAAACAAGAGCTTAGAATGATACATTGGACCAGATGGACCTCATAGATATTTACAGAACATTCCACACTAAAACAACACAATACTCATTCTTCTCGAGTGCACATGGAACTTTCTCCAGAATAGACCACATACTGGGTCACAAATCAGGTCTCAACCGATACCAAAAGACTGAGATTATTCCCTACATATTCTCAGACCACAATGCTCTAAAACTGGAACTCAATCACAAGAAAAAAATTGGCAGAAATTCAAACACTTGGAAGCTAAAGACCACTCGGCTCAAGAATGTTTGGGTCAACCAGGAAATCAGAGAACTTAAACAATTCATGGAAATCAATGAGAATGAAAACACATTGGTCCAAAACCTATGGGATACTGCAAAGGCGGTCCTAAGGGGGAAATACATAGCCATCCAAGCCTCACTCAAAAAAATAGAAAAATCCCAAATTCACCAACTAACTCTACACCTTAAAGAACTAGAGAAAAAGCAACAAACGATGCCTAAGCCACGCATTAGAAGAGAAATAATTTTGGAGCAGAAATGAATGAATTAGAAACCAGAAACACAGTAGATCAGATCAATGAAACTAGAAGTTGGTTCTTTGAAAGAATTAATAAGATTGATAAACCACTGGCCAGACTTATCCAAAAGAAAAGAGAAAGGACCCAAATTAATAAAATTATGAATGAAAGGGGAGAGATCACGACTAACACCAAGGAAATAGAAACAATTATTAGAAATTATTATCAACAACTATATGCCAATAAACTGAGCAATCTGGATGAAATGGAGGGCTTCCTGGAAACCTATAAGCTGCAAAGACTGAAACAGGAAGAAATTGACAACCTGAATAGGCCAATAACCAGTAACGAGATGGAAGCAGTGATCAAAAACCTCCCAAAAAACAAGAGTCCAGGGCCTGATGGATTCCCTGGGGAATTCTACCAAACATTCAAAGAAGAAATAATATCTATTCTACTGAAGCTGTTTCAAAAAATAGAAACAGAAGGAAAACTTCGAAACTCATTCTATGAGGCCAGCATTACCTTAATCCCCAAACCAGGCAAAGACCCCATCAAAAAGGAGAATTTCAGACCGATATCCCTGAGGAATATGGATTCCAAAATCCTCAACAAAATCCTAGCTAATAGGATCCAACAATACATTAAAAGGATCATCCACCACGACCAAGTGAGATTTTTCCCCAGGATGCAAGGGTGGTTCACAAATCAATCAATGTGATAGAACACATTAATAAGAGGAGGGAGAAGAACCATATGGTCCTCTCAATTGATGCAGAAAAAGCATTTGACAAAATACAACATCCTTTCCTGATTAAAACTCTCCAGAGTATAGGGATAGAGGGAACATTCCTCAAGCTCATAAAATCCATCTATGAAAAACCCACAGCAAATATCATCCTCAATGGGGAAAAGCTGAGAGCCTTTCCCTTAAGATCAGGAACACGTCAAGGATGCCCACTCTTGCCACTATTGTTCAACATAGTACTAGAAGTCCTAGCAACAGAAAACGGACAACAAAAAGAAATAAAAGGTATTCAAATTGGCAAAGAAGAAGTCAAACTCTCTCTTTTCGCAGATGACATGATACTTTATGTGGAAAACCCAAAAGACTCCACCACCAAATTACTAGAACTCATACAGCAATTCAGTAATGTGGCAGGATACAAAATCAATGCACAGAAATCAGTGGCTTTCTTATACACTAACAACGCAACTGTAGAAAGAGAAATTAGAGAAACGATTCCATTTACAATAGCACCAAAAACCATAAGATACCTCGGAATAAACCTAACCAAAGAGGTAAAGGATCTATACTCTAGGAACTACAAAACACTCATGAAAGAAATTGAAGAAGACACAAAAAGATGGAAAAATATTCCATGCTCATGGATCAGAAGAATAAACATTGTTAAAATGTCTATGCTACCCAGAGCAATCTATATGTTCAATGCCATCCCGATCAAAATTCCAATGACATTTTTCAAAGTGCTGGAACAAACAATCCTAAAATTTGTATGGAATCAGAAAAGGCACCGAATCGCCAAGGAAATGCTGTAAAAGAAAAACAAAGCGGGGGGCATCACATTGCCTGATTTCAAGCTATATTACAAAGATGTGATCACCAAGACAGCATGGTACTGGCACAAAAACAGACATACAGACCAATGGAACAGAATAGAGAACCCAAATATGGACCCTCAACTCTATGGTCAAATAATCTTTCACAAAGCAGGAAAAAACAAGCAATGGAAAAAAGACAGTGTCTTCAATAAATGGTGCTGGAAAAATTGGACAGCCACATGCAGAAGAATGAAACTCGACCATTCTCTAACACCATTCACAAAGATAAACTCAAAGTGGATGAAATACTTCAACGTGAGACAGGAATCCATCCATCAAAATCCTAGAGGAGAACATAGGCAGTAAACTCTTTGACATCGGCCACAGCAACTTCTTTCAAGACATATCTCCAAAAGCTAGTGAAACAAAAGCAAAAATGAACTTTTGGGACTTTATCAAGATAAAAACCTTCTGCACAGCAAAAGAAACAGTCAACAAAACAAAGAGGCAACCCACAGAATGGGAGAAGATATTTGCAAATGACACTACAGATAAAGGGCTGGTATCCAAGATCTATAAAGAACTTCTCAAACTCAACACCCAAAAAACAAATAATCAAGTCAAAAAGTGGGCAGAAGATATGAAAAGACACTTCTCTGAAGAAGACATACAAATGGCTAACAAACAATGAAAAAATGTTCATCATCATTAGCCATCAGGGAAATCCAAATCAAAACCACATTGAGATATCACCTTACACCAGTCAGAATGGCAAAAATGGACAGAGAAAGAAACAACAAATGTTGGAGAGGTTGTAGAGAAAGGGGAACCCTCTTACACTGTTGGTGGGAATGCAAGTTGATATAGCCATTTTGGAAAACAGTGTGGAGGTTCCTCAAAACTTTAAAAATAGAGCTACCCTATGACCCAGCAATTGCACTCCTGGGTATTTACCCAAAAGACACAGATGTAGTGAAAAGAAGGGCCGTATGCACCCCAATGTTCATAGCAGCAATGTCCACAATAGCCAAACTGTGGAAAGAGCCGAGATGCCCTTCAACTGATGAATGGATAAAGAAGATGTGGTCCATATATACAATGGAATATTACTCAGCCATCAGAAAGGATGAATACCCAACTTTTACATCAACATGGATGGGACTGGAGGAGATTATGCTAAGTGAAATAAGTCAAGCAGAGAAAGTCAATTATCCTATGGTTTCACTTATTTGTGGAACATAAGGAATAGCATGGAGGACATTAGGAGAAGGAAGGGAAAAATTGGGGAAGCGGATTGGAGGGAGAGATGAACCATGAGACACTATGGACTCTGAGAAACAAACAGGGTTTTAGAGGGGAGGGGGGAGGGGGTATTGGTTAGCCCGGTGATGGGTATTAAGGATGGCACGTACTGCATGAAGCACTGGGTGTTATACGAAAACAATGGATCGTGGATCACCACATCAAAAACCAATGATGTATTGTATGGTGACTAACATAACATAATAAATTTTTTTTTAAAAAAGTGTATAAAAGCACAGATTCAGGTGGAGAACATGGATTTTCTGATTCTTAGTTTGATGCTCTTTATATCAATCCCATATTGCCTTGGAGTCTTTATTAAGACACTAAGAGCATGTTTTTTCATGTACTATTGTTTTCCAGTGATGTTCTGAATCTATTAGCAATGTGTGTATGTGTATATGTGTGCATGCTCATACAAATGTGTGGGCTTTGAAAATAAATATGGAGGACAGAATCTCCTAAGAAAACAGGAGAGAAATGTGCTCCTGCCCAAACTGGTCAATTTAGATTAGAAAACCCTAGTGGATGAGGTAGGCAGAATAATGACCCATGGTGGATGGCCACATCCTAATCCCCAGAACCTGTGAATATGTTAGGCTACATGGCAAAGGGGAATCAAGGTTGCTGATCAGCTATCCTGAATATAGGGTGATTATCCTGGATGACTTAGGTGGGGCCAATATAATCATATATATATATATTGCGGGGAGTGGCAAAGAGCCAGGGTGTGGGAGTGGCGTCTAAAAGCTGGAAAATCAATTCTCCACTAAAGCTTCCAGAAGGAATGTAGTCCTGTTGACTCCTTGATTTTAGTCAAGTGAGATGTTTTGGGATTTCTGATTTCTAGAACTGTAAGGCAAATTTGTCTTGTTTTAAGCCATGAAATTTCTGGCAATTTGTTATAGCAGTTGTAGAAACCACACAAAGGACTCTCTTTAATGCACCCAATCATTTTTGACCTGCAAAGGAGACACGGCCTCAAAGTTAAACCTCACTGAATATTTCTGTTTATAATCTGACTTGTGTTGTTTAATGATTCTGGGAGACTTTATTCTTCCAGACATTTTCATTGTACTTCTCTTTATTATACTTTTAAGCAACAGTGAAGGAAGGGAAAAAAATAGCCTGGTATGTAGTGTTTAGCCAATTTCCATCAAATGTTTATCTCTCCAAATAGATGTTGTTTTCCCAATTCAGCTAATGTGATATGAAACTTCAGTAATATGTATTTTCTGTTGCATATGAAATTTGGGTAACCACAACATCGGAATCCACAATATGAAAGCCGTTGTTTATAATTTCTCATGTATTTTCATTGTCTTTCCTCACATTATAACAACTGGCTGTTATAAAGAAGATTAAAATGAATCTTTGTTTTCTAGGATTCTTATTTTCTTCATTATAGCAAGTACTTAAACTTCCTGTTACATAGTTTAATGCACACTGATTAAGTTGCTAGATCTTTACATTTTAAAAATTTTCCAAGGATTTTATTTATTTATTTATTTATTTGAGAGACAGAGAGAGAGAGCAGGGAGAGGGTCAGAGGGAGAGAGAATTTCAAGCAGACTCGCCACTGAACGCAGAACCTGATGTGGGGCTCGATTCCAGGACCCTGAGATCATGACCTGAGCTGAAACCAAGATTTAGAAGCTTAACTGACTGAGCAACCCAGGTGCCCATAGATATTTATATATTTTTTTAAACTGTGAATACTGAGCAGTTAAAGTATTTTGAACACCCCCAATAATTGTAGTTTTATTTACTTATAAATTATATTTATACAAGATGATTAAAATATTATATATGTTATGAAACATGCCAAACAAGGATTTTTTTTATTAGATAAAAATAAATATAAATAGGGGTGCCTGGCTGGCTCAGTTGGTGGAGCATGAGACTCTTGATCTCGGGGTTGTGAGTCCAAGCTCCATGTTGGTGACAGAGATTACTTAAAAATAAAATCTTAAAAAATAAATAAATAAATAAATAAATAAATAAATAAATAAATAAATAAATAAATAAATAAAAATAGGTCATAGAATAGAAGAATCAAAACCTTGGAGTTCGGGATGTCTGGGTGGCTCAGTCAGTTAAGTGCTTCCTTTCAGCTCAGGTCATGATCCCAGAGTATTGGTATCCAGTCCCACATGGGGCTCCTTGCTCAGCGGGGAACCTGCTTCTCCCTCTGCCTGTCATTCCCCCAGCTTGTGCTCTCTCTCTGATGAATAAATAAATAAAATCTTTTTAAAAAAATAACAACCTTGGAGTTTGTAGAAGTAGGCTTGATTCCCATTCCATGTACTACCATTATCGAGCTTTTTTTTTTAAGATTTTATTATTTATTTGTGAGAGAGAGAGAGAATGAGCACAAGCAAGGGAGAGCGGCAGGCAGAGGGAGAAGCAAGCTCTCTGCTCAGCAGGAGTCCCAATGAGGGACTTGATCCCAGGACCTGGGGATCATGACCTGAGCTGAAGGCAGACGCTTAACTGACTGAGCCACCCAGGCATCCCTATTATCTGGCTTTGATCAAGATTTTCTAAGGGCTTGGTTCTCCCTCTGTAAGATGAGAATGATAATAATTATAGTGAGAGAAATTCAGGGAAGATGATGAAGACTCTATATATTATACACATGTATAGTCTTTCCAAATCATTTCATGAAGACAAGCAGGGAAATTATGATAGCATAACCAAAACATATATATAACATAAGTCACCCAAACTAGGTGACATGATATCTCCGAGAGCCCCAAAATATAGTGGGTGAGGACAAATTTGATAGTTTCAAGACCAACATGGTATCTGCAGAGGAGGCATGGGACATCTGATGGATCTGAGATAAAAACAAAAACAAAAACAAAATTTCCAGAAAGTACTCAGAGAGTTATGGCAGGCAATTGGGGACAGTAGCTGAGACTAGACAGGACTTCCACACATTCCAATTTTTAGGTGAGTGCATGGTAGGGTCTGACGGAACTGGGGCTATCTGGGCACTGTGAATGCTCACATCTCAAAACCCATAGACCAAAGCTTCCTTTTAGGACAAAGTCCCCCAGTAAGTTAAAAACTGCTATGAGTGGAAATGAAATTGAGTGCAACGTGAACAATGGGGGAAAGGAGGGAGAAGTTTTAGGCACCAGTGGTAAAAAGAAGAGGAGAGAGAACTCAAAGCACAAAGCCATGTTTTTTCATCATTTTGCAAGAACAATAGCTGTGAAGCTATTCTGACCCACATCTCCATCCTAAAACCAATAAAAAAAATAATAAATTGCAGAACTTCTTTTCATTGAAAGACATCATTGGCAAGTCATAAGAAGTGAAAAGGCAGGTCATAAAATGGGAAGAATGCTTGTCATCCATATCTCTGCCAACTGGTTCATAGGTAGATCACCTGGAAGGAAGTTCTATAAACAGGGAAAGGAAAAGAAGATAATGCACTTTGAAAAAAAAAATGGCCAAAGGGTTGAATAAACACTTCACAAAGGAGAATTACAGGAGTCCTTCCTTCCCCACAAGGGATATGTTCCAAGATCCCTAGTGGATGTCCAGAACCTCAGATAGCACCAAACCCCATGTGTACCATGTTTTATCCTGTACATATATACCTATGATAATTTATAAATTAGGCATAGTTAGAGATTCACAACACCTAATAATACAATAGAACGATTGTAACAATATACTGCAATAAAAGTCATGTGAATATGGTCTCTCTCTCAAAATCTCTTCTCATGCTGTACTCATCCTTCTTGTGATATTGTGAGATAATAAAATGCAGTGAAATGGGCACTGCGACAGAGCATTAGGCTACTCTTGACTTTCTGACCATTCACCAGAAAGAGGATCATCTGCTTCTGGATCACAGTTGACCACAGGTAACTGAAACCATGGAAAGCAAAACCACCAAAAACTAAGTAAAAAGCAAAAATATACATAAAAACTAAAACTTTTTTTCTTTACAAAATACATCATAATTAGAGTTTAAAAATGTCAAACTTGGGAAAATACTTGCAATTTCTATACCAGGTGGTTAGGGGAGACTACCATATCTAAATGGTGAAGGGAAGATAGGACAATGTGCCCAATTTTTTTAGCCATCAGAAAAATGCAGATTAAAACTGTAATGAGATACTACTGCACACATACCCAAAGAGTTCAAATGAAATGGGTGGAGATGTCAAGTGTTGGGGAGGATGTGGAACCATCAGAACTCTCTTACAGGGGCGCCTGGGCGGCTCAGTCATTAAGCCTTCAGCTCAGGTCATGATCCCAGGGTCCTGGGATCGAGCCCCGCATCGGGCTCCCTGCTCCGCGAGAAGCCTGCTTCTCCCTCTCCCACTCCCCCTGCTTGTGTTCCCTCTCTCACTGTCTCTCTCTCTCTCTGTCAAATAAATAAATAAAATCTTTAAAAAAAAAAAAAAGAATTCTCTTATAGTGCTGGCTGAAATGCAAATAGGTACAACAACTTTGGGAAACTCTTTTGAGTGTATCTCCTAAAGCTTGATGTACATACCCTATGACTCAGTAAGTCTAGTCCAAGGATATACTCAGCAGAACTTGAACATTGACTGACATTCCATTTTGAATAGGTACACTCTATACTTGGGATAACTGAACAACACTGGATAACAAAGATCAAAATTGAGACATTTTTCTAGTAAAACTACTGAACTTCCAAGAAAAAATAGTAAGTCACTTATAAGTAATAGAAAATCCAACTGACATTAGCCTTTTTGACAGCAACCTCCATGCCGGAAGAAAATCAAACAGATTTAAAAAAACAAAAATCGTTCAAGTGTTTAAAAATAAAACAGCAAAACAAAACAATCAAATAAAAAAACAAGGGTGGGCTCTTCTGTCACCTGTGAATGAGGAAAACTTCCTTAATGATCAATCGAAATCTAGGAAATGGAAAAACATAGATTAAATGATTTTATAGAACCAAAAAATATATAAAAACTAACCTTTTTTTTTTTTACAAAAGACACCATAATTAGAGTTCTAAAAATGACAATCTTGGAAAAATATTTGTAATATATCATCTGTGATATAATCACTGATGGTTAATATTCCTATGTACTTATTTTCTAAAAAAAAATAAAAAATACAAAATTCCTATACAAAAAAATGGGCTAGATAAATAATCAGATAACTCACAGAATAAGAAATGCAAAATGGTTGTTCAACATATGAAAAGTATTTCTCACTATAAGAAAAACTCAAATTAAAACTATGCTCAAATACTATTTCTCACTTGTCAGATTGGAAAAATCCAGAAGTTTGTCAACTGACTAGGTTGGTGAATTTGGGGCAAACAGGCATTCTCAAACACCGCTGGAGAGAATACAAAATTGTAAGAGCTCTGTAAAGAAGAATTTAGCAATATCTACCAAAATTACATATATATTTAGCTTTTGACCAAGAAATCCAACTTCTAGGAATCTGTTGGAAGGAATCACTGTAAAACTATAAACATGTGTAGGTACACGTGTACCTATACAATTCATTGCTGGGTCATTTGTAAAGCAATAGATAGAAAGAACCAAATATCTATTACTCATTACATCCAAGCTCCAAAACAGAATGGGATCATCTTTGTATACTGCTGTGGGTGCTCTCCAGAATGCATTTTTCAGTGAAAAATGTAAGTTGCATGGATACGTTTTAGTAGGTTACCAATTCTCTAAGAAGGAGGGGAAGAAATATATGTGTCTGTATGTGCAAATGCTAAAAAAAATTGAAAAAAACAAAGATGACAGGAAGACGTGTCAGCGTGAATTCATGATGTATATCATTTAAAAATATTTCCTAGTTCTGTGCATTGAAAATGGCTAGAAACAACTGGAAACTCAGCAGTACTGAGCACTCCTAGCACCCAGTGTGATGGTTAATTTTAAGCATCAAACTTTACTGGGACCCACAATGCCCAGATATTTGATCAAACATTTTCATGCATGTTTCTGTGAGGATGTTTTGGGATGAGATTAACTGATAATGGTAGACTGTCTAAAGCAGATTGCCCTCCCAAATGCAGGTGGGCCTCACTCAATTTGTTGAAAGCCTGAATAGAACAAAAAGTCTCACTTCCTATAAGTAAGAGAGGTTTCTCTCTGCCTCACTGTCTTCAGACTGGAGAAACTAGCTTTTTTCCTGCCTTCAGACAGAAAACTGAAACATTAGCCAGCATTTTTGAGGTTTCCAGGCTGAACTACATCATTGGCTCTCCTAGGTCTCTAGCTTGCTGACTCACTGAGCCAATTCCCTGTAATAAATCTCTTTATAAGTATGTACACACACACACACACACACACACACATCCTACTGGTTCTTTTCCTCTGGAGAATCCTGACTAATGCACCTAGATTGTGGTCTTGAAATATCATTTCCCATTGAAAGGAACCATGACTCTTGGGAGAAATGACTGATTCTAGGTTCACAGAAAGATAGGTACAGTATGAGTTTGGAACATCTCATTATGTCAAATATCAAGGAGACTATCAAAAACTACGAAGACCATGTTAAAAGGAATCAGAAGCTTACTTGAAGAGATCTCTGCTGGTCAAAGACGGGACGATTTGTATATAGGGATAATAATTAGAAATATATTAAAAAGTTTAAACCTATTGGTTTATAAAGAGACAAAAGATGTAATTAATCATAAGATGCTGGTGAATAAATCTTTTTTTTAAATTGTAAATAAAGGGAAAGAATCCTCAATTTCCTATAAGAATTTTACTATTGGTATTTGTCTTTCTCTAACTGGTTTATTTCGCTTAGCATAATACTCTCTAGCTCCATCCATGTCATTGCAAATGGCAAGATTTCATTCTTTTTGGTGGCTGAGTAATATACCATTGTTTATATATATCACATCTTAAGAAACAAAACAAATGAGCAAAGGGGGAAAAAAGAGAGAGAAAGAGGCAAAGCAAGAAACAGACTCTTAATTATAGGGAACAAACTGATGGTTTACAGAACAGAGGTGGGTGTGAGATGGGTGAAACAGGTGATGGGGATTAAGGAGCACACTTGCCATGATGAGCACCAGGTGATGCATGGAAGTGTTGAATCACTATATTGTACACCTGAAACTAATATTATACTGTATGCTAACTGGAATTTAAATAAAAACTTTAAAATTTTTATTATTGGTTAAACAAGTGATAGAATGAGGCATTCTCTTTTTTGCAGTGTAAACTAATAAATACAGGAGAAAAACAAGATTTAAGCCATTCCTATACTACAGCTCTAATGAATTAATGGATCTAAACTTTAACTATTGCCCAAATTATATGCCTCTTGGTGGCAGAGTATACCAGCATTACAGAGAATATTTCCAAAAGTATCAAAGCTGTATCTGAGGATACCTCTTTCCAACTACCATTTGCAGAGAACAGGAAAACAGGTAAAAATATTAAACCACACCATGGGGGTTCAATCACCAAAATTCAGATGGTCAGAAGCTCTACAGGAAAAAACAACAGTTCCTTCAACTAATAAATTTCAAGAAAAAAAAAAAAAGAGTAGAAGCATAATGACTTAAAAGAGATTTCAGAGACATATCAAACAGTCATAATATATAGATTCATTCAAATTTGAATCAAATTATAAGATCATTTATTACAAAACAATTAATACTAATCCTGGGCTCCTGGATTTGCTTATCCTACATATCAAGGAAATAATGTATCTTATTTTCAGCTGTTAAGACTCCACTAAAATAGGAAAGTTAATGAACGTATTAATGTTGTCGTTGCAAGTTACTTCAGTTCTTTCGGGAAAAGGTTAATGATTGAATAGATACTCAAAAGGGAATCACAGGGGTAAGCATACGCTCAGGTTCATAAATACTTAATAAATACTGCCAACAGTTTTCCAAAGTGGTTGAACCAATTAAAACTTCCACTGGCAGTGGAGATAGAAGCTGTGGAGAAATGGAAACAGAAGCAAGACCTTTGGGGCCCCAGACCCAGGGACGACCTCCTTATAGGACTGTTAGGAATCTACCTGAAGTTTCTGCCTATTGCAGCTGGTGCTGGTGAGTTACCACAGAGTGGGGAAGACTGGAGAACCAATGGCAGCTCACATGGGAGGGGTCCCTCTTGGCCTGAGGTTCTGGCTCCATAATGCACAGTATATACTAGTGGTCTCAGCTCAGGGGGATTTTTTGCTCCTCACACTCCACGCCCCTGAGCATTTGGCAATATCTGGACACATTTTGATTGTCATATCTTCCCAGATTTGGGGGAGGTACTATTGACATCTAATTGGTAGAGGTCAGGGATGCTGCTAACCATCCTTGCAGAGGTAAGAATCACACCACCCCATCACGAAGAATTACCTGGCTCCAGATGTCAATAGTGCTGAGTTTGAGAAACTTTATATGTACCCTTGAGGGATAGTAATCCGAAGGGGCACATAGAAGCTTCTGGTATGTTAGTATTGTTAAGTTTCTTGATCTGGATGTTAGTTTCATGAGAATATTCAATTTGTGAAAATTCATGAAGCTGCATATACTTATGTGCGCTGCTCTGTGTGTATATCCTAATTCAATAAAAATGAACGGTAGGTGCTGAGCATATATATTTTTATTCAAAACCCTCATAATTTGTGTGCTATTATTTCTAATGTAGCAACGAGGAAAATGGGGCTCCAGAGATGTCCAAAGACAAACAGTAAGTTGGTACCACAGTACCAAATCTTGGATTTGAACCCCTATCTTTCTGGTTCCGGGTCATTGAGCTCACCCAACTCCAAGCTAGCAGCAGCAATCAAATGTTAACGAAAGGCAGGTGGAAAAAAAAAAAACCCTAGTTTTTATTTCAGTATCGTCCAAATTTGGGGTCAACCAGTCCTCTGAGTTTTCTCCCCTTTTAAATTGCTTGTTTTAGGACATGTAAAATTTTGTTGCCTCTGAATTAGAGAATGGACAGCTATAAAAATGAGAAAGTGGGTGAAACAGATCAAATAAGGTAGCAATTTTATAGATTACCAGGGCATTGGGAGAGAAGTTTGAAACTACTAGAGTTTAACACTTCATGGGAAGTTTTAGGACCACACGTGAATTGAATTCACACACACTCCCACAGGACTATGAATAATCGAAATCCAGGCAAAAACTAAGGGTCAAGAGAAAAGGAGGCATTAATTATTAAATGAATGTGACACTATTCATTCGGAGATCTTTCGCAGGAACAGCCAATATGAATACTCAAAAGAAATGGACAGCCTGACTAAGTAACCCTTTATAAGAAGGGAAAAGAATGTCAGGAAACCTCATCATTCAAAAGTCAATAGTTCTAAAATTGCTCAGGCCCCAGAGAATTCACCCCTCCTCAAACTCTACCCCCAACCATGACGCTTTTGAAGTGGTTCATGTAAAATCAAGAATCAGAGCACAGATCAAAACCTTAAGCCCAGACACACCATGTTCATTATGCAAAATATCTTTGTAATTGACTAAAACTATGATTTTAAAGTGCCTTGACTGTAAGTGATCATCCATAAACGGTTGCTACTGGGATGGTTGTAACTGGGTCCAGAATCTTACAAGCAAATACACTGCTATAAATTATGAAGCTTAAACCTGATTATAGTGAGGGTATCTAGAAATAATCCTACGATCTGTTTGCTATTTAAAATAAGTAGAAGTTACAGCGGGATCTTACAAAGCTCCAATTTTGTTTAATTTGCTGAAAAGAAGGCTCACTGGCAGGTTGACAATTCTATTTTTCAAGGTGGTCAGAGTGATAAATGCCACTGGATCTTCTAAAGAGAGGTGTCTGGTCAGTGGGTGGAAGGAATCAAGGTCATGTGCTGTTTTAGCATCTTTATTAATGATTTGGAAGAGAGAAAAAAATACACAGACATTTTAGGTAATTTTAAAATGGAATATACTGTATTATGAGAAGAAGAAATGCTATTCTTACATGCTCAGGGGCTTCTTCTGCCCTTCCAAATCCCCTGGGGCACAAGCTGCTGAACCTTAGGGTGACAAAAAACATAGTCCAGGGCAAAACTTTCAGAGTTGGAGAGAACACATGCCCATATCTCTCCCTATGTGAGCTCAGTTCTGCCCAGGATCACAGCTCTCTGTATAATCTCCCACTTGTTCAGACTCTCCTTCAGCAAACCCTGTTCTCTCCCTGGGCCCAGCCCCACGTGCAGCACATACAATGCAGGTGATTCATGTCTCAATTAGGAAAAAAAATCTGCTGTCTCCTTTCATTGTACAAGGAACATGCTACCTGTCCTGGTTAACTTTTCTTTGCTGGATCACTTCTCCAGCTTGTGCAGAACTTTTAAGGGAAAAACAAAACAAAACAGAACAAAACAAAAACAAAATCATGGCTTTACCGCTATGCAGATCCCAATTTATCTGGTAGATGCATACGAAATCAGTTATGCCAGCTATTCATTATGCAGTTAAACAAATGATTCCATGTGCTTTTGCTTTTCCAACCAGTTGCTTTGATCTGCTAATGAAAATACATAGAGAAGAGAAGCTTGTATGTATTTTTGTAATGAATTAAAGGAATGGAAAGCAAATTGAAATCTCAGGATTTCTCAGCTGTAAAGACTAGTCTAATAAAACGTTTCCCAGAAAAAAAGCTGGATTGAATAATGAATGAATTGAATGCTGGCATTGAGCAGACTACTGCCATGGGGCTTCTAGAAAAACACATCCTCCTCCCGAAGGTGTCAAATGCAGCAAGAGGCAAACTCTGAATGTTTGGCCTGAAAACATAGGTTCTTGGGTTCTTAATTAGAAACTACAGATCAATTTTTGGAGATATGTGAAATTTCACAAAAATTTAGGAATATACGTGTATGGGTGTAGAGTTGAGTCTTGAACAATGCAGGGGGGCTGGGGGGGTTAGGAGCACCAACCCTCTGTACAGTGGAAAAACCCTGTATAACTTTCGACTCCCCCAAAACTTAACTACTTGCGCTGCCAGGCTCAATGAACAGAAGTATAACCTGTAAAAAGATAAAACTTTTTTAAAAAAATATTTTATTTATTTGTCAGAGAGCACGCACAAGCAGGGGGGCAGCATGCAGAGGGAGAAGCAGGCTCCCCAGTGAGCAGGGAGCCCGATGCACGACTCGATTCCAGGACCCTGAGATCATGACCTGAGCCGAAATCCAGAGTTGGACACTTAATTGACTGAGCCACCCAGCTGCCCCAAAAGAAAAAACTTTCTGGAACACTTCAGATCCTGAGGTGTCAAGGGCCAATTTGCTCATGTAATTTTTTAATGCTTCCATAGGTGACCAGTTAGAGGAAGTCACTTTTTGTACTCCTAGTAATGAAGATCTTTTTAAAATGATTTATTTATGTGAAGACATCACTGAATATTCAAATGCAATAAGATTATTGAGGAACTGTATGCTTTGGGTTTGTTTAGAATGACTCCCAACTCTTACACGATTTAAAATGTTTATTTGGATTAGTGCTCGTCTTCTTTCATGTTTAAAATACTAACAGCGATCAGCCTCAGTTTCTTTAATTGTAAATTAGGAATAAAATGGCCATGCTTCATAACTTTTCTTTCCTTTTAGTAAACATGCAGAAAATTATACAAGTTGTAAGTTTACAGCTCAGTGAATTTCACAAAGTTAACAAGTTCATGTAACTAGAATCCAGACCAAAATGACAAAACCTTGACATCATCCTAGGAATTCCACTTACGGCTCCTTTTAGGCATTATACCCCCAGCCTTCTGAATTTTAACACCATAGATTGTGTTTTTCTGTTCTTGAACTTTACGTCAACGAAATCTTGCATTGCATGTATTTGTGCTGTCTTGTTTCTTTTGTTGAACATGATTTATGAAATACCCATGTTGTTGCATGCAACCTTAGTTCTTCATTTCTGTATGGTATTCCATTGTAGAGTCCCAAGTAATTGATCCTCTCAGATACTGATGAATATATACTGCTGCTGTTTTTGGAATTATACAAGTAGTACTTTGATAACTGTTCTTGGGCATGTCTTTTATTGAACATATGCACAATCTGTTGGTTATATACCGAAGAGTGAAACTGGGGGAAGGGTCATAGGGTATGCATACGGTTAGCTTTAATAGATACTTTTCCAAAAGTTTTCCAAAGTGGTTGTACCAATTTATGTTCTCACCCACTAAGAGTATATAGGAATTTGTTTTTCCAAATCCTTAAAAACACTTAATATTGACTTTTCATTTTAGCCATTTTGGCTGTGTGCAGTTGTATCATTTTGTGGTTTCAATTTGCATTTGCCTTATGACTAGTGATGCTGAGCACCTTTTTATGCTTGCTGGCCATTTGGATAGGCTCTTCTGTGAAGTGCCTGTTCAAGTCTTTTGCCCCTTTTTCTACTGGGTTTTCTGCCTTTTCATTGTAGAAAATCTTTATGTATTCTGGATAGAATTGTCAGATAATATATAGAGATTACATATTTTCTTTCACTTTGTGGCTTACCCTTTTTCTCTCTTAATTCATACTTTTTGAGGAAAAATTAAGTTTAATGATCTCCAATTTATCAGTATTTTCTCATTATGACTAGCACCTATTATCAGTTTAAGAAATCTTTGCTTATCACATAAATGTGAAGACATTTTCCTATGTCTTTTTCTGAAATCTTTTACTTTGCCTTCCACTTTTGGATCTGCAATTCATACAGAATTGATCTTTGTGAGTATAAGGAAGGTGTCAATATTTATTTTATCCATGTGGGTACTTAAGTGACCCAGTGTCATTTTACAAAGCTTTTTTTCCCTACACTGCATGCTGTCCTCACACTGAAAATATGTCACCTTTGACATAAATTACATCACAGGTTACCAAATATGTGTGGGTGTCCTTCCAGTCTTTTCTATTTAATGTCTACGCTTGTGCCCACAGCACATTGTCTAGTTACAGTAACTTTATAATACATCTTGTTATCTGCCAGTGTTAATCATCTGCAAGATTGCTTGGATTATTCTTGGATTCTTGCATTTCCATGTACATTTTAGAATCAGCTGATTAATTTCTGTAAAAAAAAGTTATAATTTTTATTGGGCTTACATTTAATCTCTTGACATCTTAATATATTGAATCTTCTAATCCATGAAACTCTACATTTATTTATCTTCTTTCTCTCAATCATGTTTTCAGTATA
Organism: Mirounga leonina; assembly: GCF_011800145.1. NCBI lineage: Eukaryota > Metazoa > Chordata > Mammalia > Carnivora > Phocidae > Mirounga > Mirounga leonina. Next base: position 15,730,893 of record NW_023270464.1, read on the forward strand.
GAAGCTTACATATCTTTCATAATTTTATATCTATATTCATAAGGGATTTTGGTAAGTAATTTTCCATCCTTTTATCACCTTGTTGGGTTTTGGAATGAGGATTATACTGGCTTCATAAAATATGTAGAAAAGTGTTATATCTTCTTTTTACTACTTCCTGGGAGAGTTTGAATGAAATTGGTTATTTTTTCCATAAATATTTGAGGAATTTCATAGTTTCGTTGTTGTTAATTAAATGAGCTATTACATCTAAAGCACTGAGGAAGTACCTAGCATTTAATAAATGCTCTAAAATGCTAGCTATCCTTCTGTGCTTGACTGTCCATTTTCCCCATGTAAATCACTACATTAACACACCAGAACAGCAGGGTAGACTTTCTACAGAGACCTACATAAAGAGATAATGTGCTTTAAGCCATTCTTTAGATGTCACCTTTTAACATTCACCCAATGATCAATTGAGTACTCATAATATTTTCAGAAGATATTCTATTTTGATTTCCCAGCCACTTTACTCCCATAAAAGTCGAATTACTACTACACAAAAGAGAGGTGGGTTTCAACAGAGCACAGTTTTAAATGATACAGATCACTCCATCTTGTACTCATAAAGGATTTTTTGTTACTAACAGGTGCACACTGAGTTCATGAAACATCTACCTTTTTCCCTTAATAATTCCAGGCACCTTCCATTCTGAGTTCTTGTGCTCTCTCCTTTCTAGATAGTGGAATTTTTCAAGGGGTACCTCCATGTGGTCTCCATTTTCCTAGGTCCACTCATTTCTCAACTCAAATCTGGTTTCCTTTCCTACCACACTACAGAAATGACTCATCGCCAAGATCCCCACAAGTTGCCATGCCACTAAATAAAGGTCTCTGTGCTGTCCTCAACTGAAGTGATCTCAGTGGTATGCACTATGGACCACACCTGCTTTCTCTACCAACTGAATTGACACACTCTACCAAATGAATTCTATGACAGTATATGCTTACTGCTTTTTCTCTTATTTAATATTTTCTATTTAGCCTTAGTGGACTCATCCTTACAGAACTTTTTCAGTGTGGAGTCAATTTCTTGAAGCAAATGGCTTCAATCATTTCTATGAATGTTGGCCCTTATGTATATCTCCTTCAAGTAGTGTATTTCTTTTCTCGGCTCCATATCCATATATTGTTAACTCTTTGAGATCCCCATTTAGAGGCTTCTCAGGTACCTCATATTCAACATTGTCTAAAACTGGGCTCATGCTATTCTTCTCATGGCTGCTCCTGTAATTCTGTCTTAGCAAACACCATACCATCTTCCTGGACCCCAACATGAGAACACTGAGTGCCATCTTGGAACTCTACTCTCTCCTTTACCCCATGGTCAAGCAACTGAGAAGTCCTACTCATTTTTCCTCCTAACCATCTCACGATTTCACCTGTAGTTTTTTTCCATTGACACTATTTGAAGGTCCAGGTGACCATCAATTTATCAAGATTATTCAAATTAGCTCTTCTCTGAACATTCACAATTGCTGGTCTACCCACTGCAGCCAGAATACTCTTTTTAAAACTTGAATCTGCAAATGTCATGCCACTTTTCAAAAGTATCTGTTTCATGTCTGTCTCCACCAAGGGAATGCAGTCTGTTTTGTTCAGGTAGATCATCAGTGTTCCATATATGTTCATTAAATGATAAATGACAAGAAAAAAAATTTTTTTTTAACCGTGCACAAATATATTTTCCTGTGATATGTATGTAGGTAATGACTTCTCCAATATAAGACATCATTGAAAAGTTTATAGTTGACATGGTCAAAGCTTATAATAATATCACACAGTACGAGCTGTGTGTTTAATACAAGAAATTACTTCCTCTGATAGACCACACTAATCTACCCATCTCAGCGCTCTGTATACATGAAAGGGCAGAGAAGAAAAGTTGACTATAACCCAATCAATTAATCAGGTATTTCCTGAGTGTCTTTTAGGTGCCAGACAGGATGGTCTACCCAGTGGAGGACAGAGGGAATCAAGGCCTCTGGTAATGATGAGCTATAGCAGAATATGGCAAATGCCAGAAAGATATGAAAGATGTGGGGGAGGGGGTGCAAGAGAGAAGGGTAGACTCTAACTCAGCCAAGGAAACAAAAGAAATCCTATTTGGGGCAGGAAACTTCTGAAAATTTTAAAAGATGGTAAAATTTATTTGGACAGAAACTTGTGAGAAAGTATTCCTAGTGAAAAGAATAGTCGGAATAAGGATTAATCTGGTGTAATGTAATTGGTACCATCGCCATGTCTTGTAAGAGGTACTGGAGGCCTTGGCTTAGGGGGTGGTGATCAGAAATGGACAAGACAGAAATGGACAAGATAACATGGCAACACTGGATCTACAGATTTATGGAGGTGGGGGGAAAAAAAAAAAAACATAAGAAACAAAAAAGGGGATGCCCAGTGATTCCTAGCCCAGAAAATGCCAGTGCCAGTAAGGGAAATAAGGAAGCTAGGACACTATGGGTTTAAGGGTCCTGAACACACAGAGGGAGAGATAACAGAATTTCTGACCCACTGAGGTAGAGGTGCCTAAAGACATCCAGTCAGAGCTGGAAATGGGAGTGTGAGGTTTGAGAAGAGAATCAGGAGAGCTTGGCTAAACTTCAACATTCCTACTAAATTATCTTTAATTATCATACTGAAACCATAATCCATAAATTTTATCTAAAGAGCATTCTGGAATCTCGTATGAGTTTGATTACTTGTATAAATCTTCACATTTCCCTTACAACGAACATTTTTAACGTTCAAAGTCTACTTAATCAATTAACAATTGTTTTCCACTTACAGTTTATTAAAGGTTGATTCAGTCCTGCTCTTGGTAGCCCAGCTGCTGTCTGTGTCCTAAACTTAATGCTCAGAATTCCCATTGGGCTGCAGAGGGAATAAGTCTGACTAATGATGCCTTCTTGTTGGACAAATTATTTCATTTTGAAATTGTATAGGAAAGGAACAACAATAAAGTATCAGTTCCACTTTTAAATAAATAAGGGGTTATTCTGCTGCTGAGAGTTTTCATTCAAATGACTGATCAGATCTCACATGTCTGTTTAAAAATGTCTGACTTAGGTCGTTACAAAATGACAGACTGTGATAAACTACATGATAGTTGGGAGTGAGACAATGAGGCATTGTTTACACAGAAGATTGAGTAACTGGTTTAACAAAAGAGGTTTTTGGATATCTATTGTATGTACAACTAAGAGATTTACTGGAGCTTTTATAATTTCTGCAAGGCTCTTTTCCAGCCAGCTTCATTAACTTGAAGCAAATCAAATCATGCAGAAATCTGGCTCAGCCAGAAAGAAAACCAGGAAGATATAATATGAAGAAAAACAGACACGGGATGATAAGGTTTAGAATCTTTGGCATTTTTCATAAACATTTTGTTTGAAGATTATTAAATTACAGCCCAGAGAGAAAAAAAAAATAAAACTATTAAATCAGGTCTTTTTACCTCAACTTTTCTTTACAATACACACACACACACACACACATATATATATATATGTTATATATAAAACTGCACAGAGTATATGTCAACAAAATACAGTCTTTACAACTTAAATATCATTTGAACAGAAGGATATTTGCGTGTATTTTATATATGCATAAAATCGGGGTTTTTACTTGGGGGTACTATGAAATGGTGGGGTCTGAAGTAATCAGCTGTTTTTTAAGACGACCTTGGGGTAGTGCTTTTCAAGGAATGGGGTTCTGAGATATATATGCATTATGTGTAGCTTATCTTGCTCAGGAACAAAAGATCAATTTGGACGGCTGAGTTATTTTTACTTTCTGCTCAAAAATGCGGGCAAATACAGTGGTTATGACAATCAGGTAAAGCAGCCATAAATTAGTCCCTTGCTCCTCAGCCTTTCTCCGTCTTCCTAAATACTTTCAGAATTCATTCATTCATCCCCCTCTCTCTGAAGCTCTAATATTGACATTCTATTTTGGAAATAAGCAAAGTCCAGTCAGAAGATATGGCGTTTGTAAGGTAACCAAATACTCTCATGTAACCTTCACTTTTTGGATGAATGGTCCCTTTGGACCTTTGCAAGGCTTCCACTGCCTGCAACGGACTGCCATACACACTGGCATCCAGCACCGGGGAGCTGACTGCCATTGTCCACACACGTCTTCAGTAATCATGGCGCAGGACTCCCAAAGGCTTGTGCTAATCCTGGTAATTATTAAAAAATCTACTTATAAGAGACACTCGTTGGGGAGATGATGCTACTACCAGAGACCTGTGAACTCAAGAGAAAGAAATGGACTCACATGCCCGATAATCTGAAAGGAGTGTGCAAACGGGAGAGGAAAAAACTGAATCTTAAGGAGAATCTGTTGGAGGTAGGAAAACAAGTTCGGAGTCACACTTGCATCCAGGTGGTCTCCCAGCCATTCTCGAGGAGGTTGTTCAGACCCCTGGCCACCTTACTTTACCTCCTATTTGAGAAGGGACCTCAGTCTTCCACGGTCGCTAGATTGTTTCCTTCTGACGGGCCAAGCCGCTAAGCAACCAGCACACCCATGCGTGTGTGGATGTGAGCACATGGGTGTGCATTGGCGCACGTGGAGAAGCAGGGAGAGTACAGGGAGGGCTCCACGCATTTCAGAATAACACCATGGGTACCACCCCGGAAACAGAGAGTGTTGGTCTAATCAACCCAACAGGGAATCGGGTGCTGGTGCCCAAGGCTGGCGTGGGTCCTAGAGAGCGCTGCGCTTCTTCCGAAGGGGGCTCTGGCTGCTGCAGAGTTTCAATTCTGCATACTGCACCTGTGAAAACAAACAGACGGGCCGCCGGTGGTTAGGTAACCCTAGCTCACCACAGTGTGTTAATGGCTCCCCAAGGACAGACCGAGGCAAAGGAAGGAAGGTTCAAAGGTAATGAATCATTTTCTAAACACAGGAACATGGAGGGATTAATTGCAGGAAGGATTTGAGAAGTCATGCATCATTTCTTGAGACCAAAATATTAAAAGCAGATTTTTCTAATGAGATGCATGGGTTTCTACCTGCTCTTGGCACTGCAAGATAATTTTAGTTGTGTGTGTGCCCGTTTTCAACCGCAAGTACACTTAATAATTGCCTCTTGGGAATGTATATCTTAGTATATGATACAGCAAAACTTACTAAGAAATATTCATTTGCAACTATCTAAAGTCTTGGGGGAAGAATTCTCTGTAAATTATATAATACATTTATGTTGCTAGGGAGAGGGAAAAAAATGTTGACATTGATACCGGCCACAGAGTTAAATAGATTTCTCTTAAAAATGAATTGCATTTACAATGGAATGGCTAAAACATCTGTGATAAATATGAGCACTCGGGGAGTCCCCAGTGGAAAACTGTCTATTGTGTTATTCGAAAGTGCTCTTGGGGATACATGGAGGATCTTACTAGCATACTATACATCTTCCTCGAATGCTCTTTTGTAGCGTCCCTCTGTATTCATGTCCACTCCAACTGGATGGCTGCTCGGAGAGGTGGTGCCTGGACTATGTAGAGACAATCCTTGTGGTAGGGTGTGCTGGATGATGATTTCCTTTCTTTGAGGATGCAGGGACAAACTCACATTGCAGCTCAAGTGATGCAACTCACTCTCATTTGGTGTGTGGGTTTTGATTGGCTGACAGTGGAATGGCTTCATTTAAAGTATTGTATTACAGACCACATGTGCTTACTGGTTTTTAGCATTTGTGTCAAACTCCCCAAGGACACCATGCCCCATCACATATGTTGAGCTACACTTCGTCAAAAGCAGATACATGCAAAAAAGCACCCTTTCCTCAGAGTGTTTGGTGAAGGTCCCCTAGGGGAGCAGGGAATGACATACCTGTCAATCTTCAATGCAAAACAAACAGGGGCCAGGTTACTATTTTATAATCATGTAATGCAAATGTTAACGAGGAACCTCATATTCATAGAATGCATGTAATAGCTAATTATATCATAAAATGGAGATTAAAGAAAAACGGCGTCATGAAGTCTATTTTAATCTCTAGAACTCAGAGTGAAGGGGAAAGAAACTGTAGGTCTTTTCAGCCCGAGTCACTGCCATTGCCCAAGAGCCGCCGTGACAGCGGCCCAAGGATGAAAATCAATACTTGATTTGGATTCTCTCAGATAATAAAGGGTTGTGTCTTTGATCATCATGTTGGTATTTTACACCATGGTCTCCCCATCTACTCCTTCTATGATCTCTATTCTCCTTGAGAGATATCAATGCCTCCCCTCCTTCCTCTGGATTTATAGCCATCTGATCTGCAGGGGCCTGGCTCGGGCTACTCTACAGGACTTTTTTGCCTGGTTTATTTATTTATTGTTGCCTGGTTTAATCTCTATGCATCCACAGAGACCAGATGCCACTGGACTAAGTGACCATTACCTGTGAATAATACTTCTGATCGATCTCCAATTATTTCACACCGTCTCTGCCTCTATGTGTATGAGAGTGGGTAGGAGCTTTGCCCTCGGCATCCCTAAGTCTTCGGGGGGGAAGGTATAGAAGGGAAGCCTAGGACATAATTGGGGCAAGCAATAATAAAAAAGAATAACCCTCTTGTCCCTTACTTCCCCTAAAATGCCTGCCATCTGGAAGAGGAGGAAAATAAGCAATCCTCCCCTAGCTTGGGATCTCCCACTCTCCCACTCACTGAGCCCATCTTATCCTCCTCAGGGAGGCAAGTGATCAAAAAATGGACAAACACCATCGCACCATACCCACATAGTGTGAGTTCCAGATCCTTCTTAAGTAGCCCTTTTTTGGGGGTAATTTTCCATAATCATCTCATGCTCTGGACAAAGGTTTTCCTGCCACCTTCCTGCAAGCCAGGCCTCTTTAAGGATTTTCTGGCGCATTATCTCAATTACACAAGAACAGCCCTGTGCTCTTCAGGCTCTGAGGATGGCCAGACTTCAGTGCTGGGGTCCCCGTTGGTGGTGACCGTTCATTACGTACCTTTTGAACATCAGATGGTACCCTGGAGAGGAAGTCTAGCAGCTCATTATTGTCGATGGCATAGGGATTTCGAAGCTTCTTCGTAAATTTATTTATGCCTGAAAAATAGAAACACAGGGAGATCTCTTTGTCTATCTGTCTGCCTATCTATCTATCTATCTTTAAAAACTCTCCTGACTGGGGGAGGGGGAGATTCACAAGCAAAAATTAGTGTAAAACAATTACTAGACCTCAAGTCACACACACACGTCACTGTCATGTGGAATACTCACAAATGCCTTTTCTGGAAGGAAGGAGGGGTGGGGGTGATTCTGTGGGACAGGAGTTCTGCCATCTTCAACTGTGAAAATCCCATTACAATCCCAGCAGCAGGATGGCAGAAACACACACTAAAACCGTGGAGCTCATTGGCTTTTTTGGACTAGGCTGATTAACAGCCTCCTCTGCTAGGAAAACAAACATCCCAGATGGGAAAAGGCCTTCATTAGCCCCAACAAGTCTCTGCTTGGGGGCTCTGGACCAAATGTAGCAGTAGGAGGTGGAGGGCGGGAGTCGCTTTTTTGTTGTTAAAAAGAAACTGCAGAAATCTCTCTCCCCTACTCCAGCTCATTTTCACAGGTTTCTCTTCTCTCACTGCAGAACAGAACTTGACGTGTTGATTGTACTTTGATGCTGCAGGAAACTGTGAAAAGTTATTACTGGAAATCATCTTACTATGGCTGCTAACTTAATTTATGGACCGCGACACTGGTGCGTGGGTTTGTCTAGTCAATGGAGTCCCTGCTAATTTAGGATGGGGACAGTGGTAATTAGAGGAGGTTCAACCCTTAAAGTGTCTTTGATGGCTGCACTTTGGGTGTGCGGGCATGCCCCGGGCAAGCTCCACCTGTGGTTTCCTCTCTAGAGGGATGTACCTCTCAGCCACCTTTGTGTCTCCTCCTCTGTTCCTCCCAGCTGCTGGTAAGAGCTCAGGAGCTGTTGTCTTTCCTCCAAAGGTCAACTCTTTCTCATGCTGAGTTTTCCAAGCAGAAAGAGTAAGGTGGTGGGCTTCTGAAGTTCTGCCACAGAGTGCTTGTTTAGCGAGGATCATACCTGAAGCCCTGGTGATGCTGAATGAATTCTCACCTTAGATGAACCCTGACTGACTCTTCCCTCAAAGTCAAGGTAATTTAACTGTTTGACAGTCCCCAGCCCATAAAAGCTTTGCTGTTTTTCTTCATTAAATATTATTTTGCTTTCATCTAAGGATGGAACTTTCTGAGTGATATTATACCTGAGTCATTTCCTTAGAGGGTCAGATTTATATCTGCTTTGCAAATGGGAGCTGGCCATTGTTCATGAGTAAAATGGTGGCCCGGTGGTTGGGCTGGGGAAGGCTCCTTACAAATGATCCTTTTTCTCTCAAGTCAAAGCTGCACTCTGCTTTTCTTCTCTCTACCCCCCACAGCAAGCTTCATGTTTCTAGCTAAAATTTCCCCCAGCGTTCCTTTAAACTAAAATACTCTCACTGTGTTATTCTAAAGATATTTAATTGTAGCATGGGCTTTTTGGCAAAAGAAAACAGACAAGGCAAAATGATGAAGGGAGACAAAGACTTATTGAGAAAAGATATATCTTCTATTGTTAATTATATATAGTGTGCGCATCTGGAGTCTTTACAATGAACAGCAAGGCAGGGATAATCTCACAGCCGATCAAAACACTGCATTCTTAGTCACTGAGAAGATTATAAACCTGCACAGTAGCTCAAATACACCAATAAGGGCAGAAGTGGCCCACAATGCACTGAGATTGTCTGTTTGAAAAACTTAGTGAGAATCAAAATTATAAGCCGCTCCGATTACATGCTTCAAAAGCACACCTTACTTTTTTTTTTTTATGTTGTCAAATGTCAGTAATTCTACAATATTATCTACTGTGTGAGACCAAGTGTCCATGGGGGCTCATGTACTCCTGGGTCCTCAGTAAGGGGCAATGGGTCAAGGAACAAGGGCTATGGAACAGGAATAGCTGGGCCCCAGCTCTGGCATCACCAGGCATCCGCTGTGTGGGTTTAGGCAAACCACTGGACCTTCCTGTGCCTCATATTTCCTACATTAAAATCTGAATAATAAAGACCTGAGCTATAGAGTGTCCTAGGTTGATGGGAGAATCACATGGACAATGTAAGCATGAGGATTCTGTAATTTGGAGTTCCATAACAATGAGGGAGGGCTACCATCATTACTCGAGATGTCAATAAGCCAAAAAACAAAGGGGGGAGAGAAGAATCCCTATACTATATGGCATGTGAGTACACACCCAAATTTGGAAGTTGTACCTTTATCAGCGTGACAGACACGCCTTTCAATATTTTTAACCTAAATGCAGATAGGCAGAGGGTCTATCTGCTCTGGATTTTAATTTTTTAGCACACCCAAAGAAGTGGGATCCAAATACCAAGGGATAACATTTGGCAAAGACACTGTCATTTAATGGTCCCAGATCACAGATTAAACCGATCAGTGGAATAGAATGAGCAGTTTAAAAAAAAAAAAAAAAGAATCTCTTGGAGAAAGTTGGAAAAACTGCATGACTGCTTTGCACATATGGCCACAGGTGAACAAACACTTGAAACAGAATTATAACACTATTTTTCAGATACTTGTATGAGTGCCTAGCATGTAGCCCTGACCTCAGTACATTGACGAGAGTGTTGAGATGGGGCAGAGGGTCCTTGCTTGCTCATGTATCAAACAGTTAAGTGCTTGCCACAAAAAAGACATTGTGCTATCAAATGGAGATACAAAGTTAAATAAGTCATGGGTCTTCTTTCCAAGAAGTTCATAATCCAGCTTGGTGAGTTCTACCTACCTTGGAACAGAAGTATCCCAGATCAGAACTGAACCATCTATGCTGGAGAACAGAATGAAAGGAATATGGGAAACCTCTTAAAAGGGGCAGAAAACCCTCATGGGATCTAATCTTAAGAAGTGCCTTGCCTTCTAGAAATACATCAGATAGGTGCTCAAAATTCAGTAGATATGGTCTCCTTCAGAAAATGTCAAATATCCCTCTTAAGCCACCTCTCACATCATTTTCAAAATCTACACTCCCACACAAGAGAGGTGGGTGTTGGGCTCAAAAGAAATGCCATCCCTGTAGATCACAGGTATGAAATTTGCAGACATATTAAATATTTGTCAAGTACTTGTTAAAGATCTACTACCTATATATAACTTCTCTAAAATTATAGGTTAAAAAAGAAAGAAAAATGTATCACCCTTCAAAACCTGACAATGAAGTTGGTGAGTCAAGGAATATTCCTTATGGCCATTATGAAATTAGGCTGCTTTTCAGGGGTTTATGTTAAATAATCCTGGTACTTAATAAGTATTTCTACAAAAATATTATTTGGGTGTACAGAATATGGAAATACAGAATATACAGTTAAGTAATTTTGTTCCAAAGGGTTAAAAAGAGTGGACAAAAAAAAAGGGATCTTAACTCACCACTTTTAGGACTCAATGAAAATGAGTAACTCAGAATAAGGAACAATCTTCTGATCCTTAGTAAAGTTAAAAGGAACACTAGAAATGGAAGACATACGAAGTCATCTTCTACATGAGAAAGTCTCTGACAAGGATACAATATAGGAGATGTGCAAAGGAATGTCCTGGGTCCATGAAGCTTTAAACTAATAACTAATTTGTCTTGGAAAAGAAGTCCTAATAGAAATTGCTGAGTATATTCCAGGATGGCATGGCAGGTTTTACTCAATGAGGCAACAGATCATGTGTTGATTGTCAAAGCTTTTGACTACATTATATATGGTGAGCTCATCAATAAACTATAAGCCCTTGTCCAGAACATAAAACTAATGAACCAGACACAGAAGACAAAGCTCAAAGGGTTACTGTCAGCTTAGGAGAACATAATAAACTCCATGCTATTTAATAATTTCATCCATAAGCTGAATGATAAATAGAGAAGTATCTCATTAATGAGATGCAAAAAGTTGGTGTTTGAAAGCTGCCAAGATCTTGGAGGATAAGATCAAAAGTCAAAGCAATTTGGGATAAACAGAAGGAGGGATTGGACTTCCAAAACTGATGATCAAAGGAGGAAATATAGTCTTTTGTCGACGGAAAGATGCAGAAAAGTCAAGCATGTACCAAAATGATGAGGAGATCCTGAGAAACAGTGTTTGACAAGCTGACCATGCATTCAACTTACACCAGCTTAAAAATGAACAAAATATTGGCCAACTGAATATAGTAATTTTGAATCATTTTTTTAAAAATTTGTTATTGTTATGTTAATCACCATACATTACATCATTAGTTTTTGATGTAGTGTTCCATGATTCATTGTTTGTTTATAACACCCAGTGCTCCATGCAGAACGTGCCCTCTTTAATACCCATCACCAGGCTAACCCATCCTCCCAACCCCCTCCTCTCTAGAACCCTCAGTTTGTTTTTCAGAGTCCATCATCTCTCATGGTTCGTCTCCCCCTCCGATTTCCGCCCCTTCATTCTTCCCCTCCTGCTATCTTCTTCCTTTTTTTTCTTTTTAACATATATTGTATTATTCATATGACTTCACTGATATGAGGAATTCTTAATCTCAGGAAACAAACTGAGGGTTGCTGGAGTGGTGGGGGGTGGGACGGATGGGGTGGCTGGGTGACAGACATTGGGGAGGGTATGTGCTATGATGAGCGCTGTGAATTGTGCAAGACTGTTGAATCACAGATCTGTACCTCTGAAACAAATGGATCATTTTCTGATTAAGGTCAGACAACAGTTTTAAGATCTGTTTTTTAAATGTTGATCAATAAATGGATTTGCAAGCGAATTCTTAATGAAAAACAATTAAGAAAGACTGAGATTATTCAGTCTATATAGATAACATTTAGTACATAAGGTATCCAGGGAGATACTTTTATAAAATGTTTCTTCTTGATCAACGGACCCTGAAGAGCTTCTTGATCTCTTTCTAAGGGTCTGTGGACCAATGTGCTAGCATTGTTGCAAAATTGAGAAACAATCAAAAACTAAGTATGGATAGAAGACTTTCGCCAAGAGTGAGGGTCATCAAGGCTCAAAACAGACCTATAAAGAGGGAAATTAGAATATCTTTTTTCTTTTCTCAGGATTTCTATAAAAGAGAGATACTTCTTTATATGGGATTTTCACTTTCTGGACAAAACAGAGAACCAGTGGCTTATGCTCTCTCAAAATCATTCCACTTCTGAAGTTTTATGAGTTATTCTGTTTTTTTTAATGACTTTTCCCAATTCAGAATGTCTACATTTGGCTTTCCTCATCAGCAGGATTCTACTCCTGTGGGTTCTCTTTGAAAAGGTCTACATTTAATGGTTTTAGAAAAGTTGTAGCTTGTATCTGACATGTGCAAGCTCTCAGCTTTTGCTTAAACATGAATGCATCTTAATGCAGTCACTTGTAGGTGGTAACTTCTCTGAACACCTTAACATCCAAGGATCCCTAGAAGGGAGTATCTATGGTTGAGAACTCAGCAGTATTCATAGGAGCCAAGGAATGGAAAACTATGACTGGCAGACTCTTAGGGAAAAGGGTTGATTGCTTCTCCAGCAATTAATTTACTGCAATGCACGCTCCTTCTATCAACCCAGAGCCCACCCAGCAACAGACACAAATATTCACAAAGCTGTTTGTCTTTTGTCCAACTGCTGGCTTGAGTAGTAAATCAAGTCATGCAGTTTATTTCAAGTTTGTGATTTTTGTTTCTACTTTTTTTTAAAGCAGCTAAACTTTATATAGGCACACCATTTACCCTGCTAAATTATAGCTTCCTCTTCTTTCAGGCACTGGTTAGGGAGTAACCACCTCCCTTCCTCTCTACCGCTTCTGGATTTAAGTATGGGGTTAGATTATTTTTCCTCCAGGAGAGATGAAATGTCAGAAGCACCGTGGCAGGGGCCAGATCTACTTTTGCATAATATAAAGGGCAAGATGCAGGTGTTTGCGCACTGTTTGAATAACAGTGTTTCCTGAAAGTTACCGGGCCATGGCAATATATTATCCAAGAGTATTTATGGCTACGAAAGCCCAAAGGGAAATCTCATGCACAATCACATTTTTATTTGATTGCAATTATGCAAGAGGCCTATAAATATCTATGCTGATCGTTCAGGCAACTGGCCTTTTCAGGGAGGTCCTGCAAGTTTTGTTCCCAAAATACCTTAATCTCATGTTTAAATTGCCAACAAGAGCACATTTAAAGTTGAGGGTCGCACTTGACAAATGAGTCACTGGTTCTTACCTAAAATTGACCACTCGCAAAAGGACCATGCCAGACTTACCCCAGATTAAAATGATGTACCGGAGTGGAATAAAATACAAAACGATGGTGGTCACTGCCAGGATCAAACAGGCCAGGAACGAGAGGAACGGGACCGTCCAGTTAAACGTGCTGCAGACAAAGCACATCACTATCATTCTCTCTGATGCTCTACAGCACCTACCAGTTCATCTTGCCATGTTTATTTCTTAGTTACACAAATGAAAAAGGTCTACTGAAGAAGTCCCTTTAACAACCTGGAGAGAAAGCTCTGCCAAGCTGGGGATGGCACAAACATCACTGAGGTCCTGAGGAGCAGGTCCCAAGACCAACTGCCAGCCAGCTTGTCAGAGTCCTGGTGACTTTGCCTTCCTGGAACCGACAGTCTTTAAGGGAAGACTCTGGCTCCCATAAGCGATGAAAGACTACAGTGTGGTCAGGATGGCTCCATGCATGGAGATCTTCAAAACAAAAGGTTAGTGATGTCACTTCAAAGTCAACAATTCTCTCCATGAAGACATGGTTGCCAGTGAATATTTAGAAAAGGGAGTACATTATTAAGGTGCTCTGGTGCTTTTTTTGTTTTCTCTTTTTTTCTTTTTGAGAGAGAGAGTGCACAAGGTAGGGGGAGGGTGGAAGGGCAGAGGGAGAGGGAGAGAGAGAGAATCTCAAGCAGGCTCCACGCTCAGTGCAGAGCCCCACACGGGGCTCCATCTCAGGACCTTGTGATCATGACCTGAGCCAAAATCAAGAGTCCAACACTTAACTGACTGAGCCACCAAGGCACCCCAACTTCTGTGTTTTCTGATAACTTCTTTTTAGAATTTTCGGACTCATTGACTCTAGAAGGTTGAGTGCCCTGAAAAGGGCTGGAGGCATTTGACTGTAAACCATTAGGCCACCAACCCATAGATAATAGGTTATGTGACCACATGTTATGTTCACGGGGCCCCTGGCTCCTTTCAGCATATCCACTGCCTCCTTTGACTTGTGTGCAAATGAAGATCTGGAACATGGGATGTAGAATTGAACAAATAGTGGAAATCTTTGCATGGTCCTAGAAAATGATCTGTAGATCCCATGTTCTGCAGAGAACCCATGAGAGCCTAGGGTCCTTCTTCTTCCCAGTCTTTATTTTCATTTACTTGGTTGTCTATTGACCCTTGACTTTGTGGCTAGGAACACAAAGAGATAGAAGATTTGTCTCTCAGTCTTTGTTTTTTGTGTGTGTGTGTGTGTTTTTAATGCATATGTGTGCGGGGAGATAGTGGGGGATGTGGGGGGACTAACCTATATCAGCTGCTAGGCACTTAATATGTGCCATTGTGCTAATATTTTTCATATCATTATTGTGATGGTCACCATAATTCTTCCAAGTAAAGATTATCCCCATTTTACACATAAGCAAATTGAGGCTGAGAGAGATTTTGTTTTATTTTGTAAATAACCACAATTCCATGAAGAGTCTAAGAAAAACCCAGTCATCTCACCCTCTTGTAATAGACTGTTATCAGTGTTTTTAATCTTTGCCCATAGAGAGGTACGTGTGTTTTTAATTTCTCACTTTTTAAAATTATAAGCAAATTTAAACACCTTTTAATAGGCATGCTCATCATTTTAGTTTGTTTCTCAAGTGATTTCTAGTTTATTTCTTTGTGAGGTGTCACTATTTGGGAAAGTGCTTAAGAAAACGGAATTTTAAGCATACTGACATTGGATTGAGTTTGGGTTCCATCTCTAATAAGCTACAGGAAAGTGATTTAATCATTCTGCACCAACATTTCTGCTCTGCAAAATGTGAATAATAATAGTACCTCTATCTTCTGCCAGAATCAAATAAGAACTTGCATTTAAGGTAGCTAGCACATTCTGTTTTTAGCACATTGTAAAAACTCAGAAAATGGAAAGCAGTTATGATTTGTCTATTGTGCCTTGAGCTGTTTTTGCTTGACTTTTTCCTCAGTAACCTAAAATATCTCTTTGGATACTAAAGAAATCAGTCCTCGGTCATATTCTTTACAGTGCTTTTCGCAATGTGTTCCTTTCTTGTCTTTTTTTGTCCGGTTTATGTATTTTTAAATATAAAATTATTTATGTTACATGACCAAATTTATCAATTTTTTTTTCCTGGTTAATTTCTAGATTTGGTAGCACTTACCAAAGACTTCCCCAGTCCAGCAACTTGACACCAACAAACTGAATAATTGATATTTTTCCCACTCTTTCCTCATGCCTATTTCTATGCTATTCTAAATTTATACATATACATTGGTCCATTTCTGACTACTCTTTTCCATAGTAAAACTTCTAGTTGAACTTTCTGGAGGGCGATTTCACATTTGGAGAAATGCTGTATGGATTCCCTAATGCTCCAGATTATGCCATGGCAGGAAGTTTAGCCTACAGATCTCCTTGCACAAGGATGCAGGGGCAGGGCATGAATACCACAGTAATGGTTGCTAGTTCTTAAAAAAGGAAATAGCTTCAGTATCATTAATAGCACAATATCTAAATAAAGGGAAAAATCTAAATCGATTTCTACTCTGTAGTATTATGCAGATTTTTGTTTTGTTCAATTCAGCATTTATTAAGCATCTACTATGTACACAGACTTAGATAACCTTTATTCTGATCTTTTTTTCTTAGCATAAAGTTGCAGCTATATCTATCTTTAAAAAACAATGAGATCATAAAAAGGACAACCACACAAACACCCCTGACCCCCAACACAGAGGTTCAAAGCTATATACAGTGAAAAAATAAATTGCATAAATAAATGTGGGTACTGTATATATATATATATATATATATGCATATGCATGCATATGTTAATAAATTTACAGATGCACAAATATCACATATATAGATTTTTATCCTGAAAAAAACCTCTGATGGATATACAACAAGTTGTTAATGGTAGTTCAATATGATGGAAAGAAGGGGAAGAAA
This sequence comes from Mirounga leonina, assembly GCF_011800145.1. Taxonomy (NCBI): domain Eukaryota; kingdom Metazoa; phylum Chordata; class Mammalia; order Carnivora; family Phocidae; genus Mirounga; species Mirounga leonina. The sequence continues at coordinate 15,747,161 of NW_023270464.1, forward strand.
AGGAAGTATAGAGAATAAAGGGGGAATTCTGTTTGATTACTTTTATAATGGATGTGTACCATATTTATAATAAAAATAAAAACAAGATATGGAATCAATTACAATTAAATAAGTAAACACAAACATCAACCTTTATGCCTTAATTTTTTTGTTTGTTTTGTTTTTTGAAAGCAGAGACACAGTAGCAGATTCTGGATACAAATCAATGGATAGATACCATAGATTAAGAAGGATCCTGACTGGGACGACAATAAAAGTTAACAATTTATATTAGGCTGCGGTGAGTCATGCTGTAAACTTCAGGGTAACAACTAAAAGAACAGCAAAAGAGTCCTTACATTCTGAGCAAATAGATAAAAACTACAGATGAGAAAAAAAAAAAAACCACTCAGAACAAGGACAAAGAAAACAATAAAAACTACAAATTTAAATCGAAATATATTAGTAACCACATTAAATTTGAATGGACTACATGGTACAATTAAAAGACAGTGATTGTCAGAAACAAGAAAGAGATCTAAAACACAGACAGGTTGAAAGAAAATAATAGGAAAGTATATACTATGAAGAAACCAGCAAGCAGGAGATGGTATAGTCGTATTATTACTAGTTAAGATATTAAGGCAAAATTTCATTTATTGCTTAGATATAAGTAGGTCACCTCCTATTAATGATCCAATTCACCTGGAAAGTATAACAATTTTAATATGTACAACCCAGGGGCACTTGGGTGGCTCAGTCGGTTAAGCATCTGACTCTTGATTTCGGCTCAGGTCATAATCTCAGGGTTGTAAGATCAAGTCCCATGTTGGGCTCTGTGCTCAGCGCAGAGTCTGCTTGAGATTCTCTCTGCCCTTCCTCCCTGCTCACTCGCTCTCCTTAAATAAATAAATAAAATCTTTAAAATAAAAGATACAACCCAAATAACATAGCTTTGGAATACAGAAAGCAAAAACTGACCAAGCTACAAGGAGATATAGATAAATCCACAGTGGAAAGTTTTGTTGTTGTCGTTGTTTTTTAAGATTTTATTTATTTATTCGACAGAGAGAGAGAGCAGGAACACAAGCAGGGGGACTGGGAGAGGGAGAAGCAGGCTTCCTGCCGAGCAGGGAGCCGGATGTGGGGCTCGATCCCAGGACCCTGGGATCGTGACCTAAGCCAAAAGCAGATGCCTAACGACTGAGCCACCCAGGTGTCCCCACAGTGGAAAGTTTTAATATACATCTCTAAGTAACTGATACAAGAAGTCACCAAAAATAAAAATCAGTATAAATACAAAAGATTGAACACAATCAACAAAATTAATCAATGCATACATATATGCATATATACACACACATACACATACACACACACACAATACACTCAGTAACCTTTCCAAGCTCACAGGGAGAGACAGAAGTAGGCCATTTTCTTGATCAGTGTTTTCTGACCATAAAGCAATTAAGTTAGAAATTGGGAACAAAAAGATAACCAGAAAATCTCCATATACTTGGAAATTAAGCTATATATTTCTTTGCCAAGGAAGAAATAAAAATAGAAAATAAAAAGTTTTTACTAAACTTGAATGATAATGAAAATATCAACACCAAAATATCTGGCCTGGAGCTAAAGTTATGCTTACAGGCAGTTGTAGAGCTTTAAATGTTCGGAAAAGAGAATAATTGTAATCCACTGATCTATCTTAAAGAGTTAGAAAAAAAAATACTAAATTAATCCCAAGGAAAGTAAAAGGAAGAAAGGAAAAAAAAATAAAGAGTACTAGTAATTAATGAAAAAGAAAACAGGTAGCAGGGAAGATTAACAAAGGTCAATGACGGTTCTTTCTAAAGACTAACATAATTAATAAATCCCCATCAAGAAAGAAGGGAAAACACAATTAACATCAAGCATAGAGGTGCCTGGGTGGCTCAGTCTGTTAAGCAGCCGACTCTTTTTTTTTTTTCCTAGAAAGTCTTTGTCTGTTACGAATAATTGTTTTTTGTGGTTATCCCAAATGACTTTATAAATTTCATAATTGTGTTACTATTTCTGATTAAAGGTAAGCAGCCAACTCTTGATTTTGGCTCAGGTCATGATCTCAGAGTTGCGAGAATGAGCCCCACGTCGGGTTCCGTGCTATGCATGGAGCCTGCTTAAGACTTTCTCTCTCTCCCTCTGCCCACCTCCCCCTTTAAAAAAAATATCAAGCATAAAAAAGTGGACAATGCTACAGATCCTACTGACATTAAAGGAAGGATTTTATTAAATAAAAGGATTTTATTAACAAGCTTATATCAAAAAGTAGAGAATTTAAATGAAACAAGCAAACTCCAGAAAAGGAGAACTTATAGAAGCAGATGTGAGAAGAAATAGAATGGCTGAACACACCTATATATATCACAAAAATGGAATATTCAATTAAAACCTTTCCTAACAGAAAACTCCAGGTCCAGAGGCTTCACCAGCAAATTCTATTGAATCTTAAAGGAAATAATGACACCAGGCTTACGTAAACTCTTCCAGATAATGATAAAGAGAAAACACTCCCACATGTTGTATGAGCCTAGAATAATCTCTCCATAAGGAATTTAAGAACAGAAAATTACAGCTCAAATCTCATTAATGATGAGAGCTGCAAAAATCCTAGGCAAAGTAATAGTAAATAAAAATATAGCAACATATGAAGAGAGTGTATAGCGTGGCAAAGTTGGGTTTATTCCATAAGTGGAAGATTGGCTTAATATTTAAAAATCAAAACCAATAATAGACCACATTAGCAAAAACAAAGGAGAGGAAATTATCATCCCAATGAATGTAGGAAAAAAGTTTGACAAAGCTCACATTCACCATAAAAACTCTTAGTAAACTAAGAATAAAAGGGAACTTCTTTAATCTGATAAAGCGTCTTTACAAATCCCTATAGCAAATATCTTTCTTAGAGTAAAATGTTGAAAGTTTTTTCTCTGATATCACATAGGAGGAAAGAATGTTCACCAAGACCAATTCTGTTCAACATGGTACTGGAGCTAGTAACTGGTACAATAAAGAAAACATAGAAAAATGTATAAGGACTGGAAAATAAGGAAGAAAAATTATTCCTAGATAATATGTTTATGCAATAGAAAATCTAGAATAATAGTCTTCAGATAAAAATTAAGATAACTAAGTTTACCAAAATTTATAGATACAAAGTTGATGTAGGAAAATTAATTTCACTTCTGTATCTTAGCAGCAAACAAGTAGAAAATGAAATCTGAAAAAAAAAGATACCATTTAAAATATCATGGAACAATGGGCGCCTGGGTGGCTCAGTCGTTAAGCGTCTGCCTTCGGCTCAGGTCGTGATCCTGGAGTCCCTGGATCGAGTCCCGCATCGGGCTCCCTGCTCAGCGGGGAGTCTGCTTCTCCCTCTGACCCTCCCCCTTCTCATGTGCTCTCTCTCATTCTCTCTCTCTCAAATAAATAAATAAAATCTTTAAAAAAATAAAAATAAAAATAAAAAATAAAATAAAATAAAATATCATGGAACAAATCAAGTATTTGGGGATATATCTCACAAAAATGTGTCAAACTTCTATACATAAAACTCTAAAATAATACTGAAATAGATTCAAAATGACCTAAATAGAAGACTATATTAGAAAACTGAAAATTTTATCAAGATGTCAATTATTTTCCAATTAATCCTTATAAAGATCTCAATAGTTGTTCGTGTATGCAAGTGTGTGGTATGTCATGTGTATCAGTGTTGGATGCTTCATTTCTTTTTTTTTTTTTTAAGATTTTATTTATTTATTTGACAGAGAGAGACACAGCGAGAGAGGGAACACAAGCAGGGGGAGTGGGAGAGGGAGAAGCAGGCTTCCCGCGGAGCAGGGAGCCCGATGCGGGGCTCGATCCCAGGACCCTGGGATCATGACCTGAGCCGAAGGCAGACGCTTAACGACTGAGCCACTCAGGCGCCCCGGATGCTTCATTTCTAATGAAGATGTGTATCACTCTCACAGACACCCTGTCAGATCCGCTCTCCCAACAGCCAAGTCAGTTAACTCTTGCATTTTCCCCTCAGCCACCCACAATTTTTTTTTTTTAAAGGGAGACATTCACTTTTAATTTTTTTTTAATTTAAGACACAGAAAAAGAAAGTCAAGACATTTTGCCAAAAATAATATTCATAATAGTCAATATTCTTAAGTAATACATGCCATCCACTAGTCTGAGCTCTTTATATCACTAATTCATTTAATTCTTCCAAAAATGTTATGAAGTAGGAATAATTATTACTCCCATTCTACAAATGAGTACTCTGAGTCATAAAAGTTAAGTAACTGGCACCAAATCACTTACTCTCAGTACAAGTGACAGAATTAGGGTCTGAATTCAGAAAATTGGCTCAAGAGCCCACACTCACTGCCTCTACAGTAGGCACTGCAGAAAATGTAAAAAGGTACATTTTGCTCATTTAATTTGATACTCCTGTTTATACTGAGGACTTAGTTCAAAGACATTACACTGTAATTCCTCTAACACTCAAGAACTTACTAGACCTTCTCTCCATTAACATGGAGTAGCTTGTGCTGGTTTCCACAGAACACCCAAGGTTAAAAAAAAACCCTTTCAATCTCAAAATCAAACACTTCGTTGAACATTTTCACAGACTTTCCTAGTTTTCCTAACTTGAGAGCTCCCTAAATTCCTAAAAAAGGAATCCCTGACTTGGGACAGTAATGAGACAAATGAGCCAAACCTTTCAATTAGTGAAAAAAAATTCAATGAATCCCCTTCCTTCATTCAACCATTCAGGCTTAGTAACATGTCCTAAGAATATCATTTTCAAAGTTCCAAAGCACGAAACAAAAATCACTGTGACCATATCTGGTAAAGGGGGTAACAGCTCCATCCTGTATTTCCTCCCCCAACTGGGTGTTCCACCAGTTGACCTTTATGCCCATGGAATCTTGATTTTCCTCACTTCCCAGGCTAGGACAAATGAGGTCTTCTGACTCTTCTGCCCATGGAAACAGAAATGACTGATCATATAATCCTATACAGATTATTCTTTTGTAATGGACCCCACCTGATGCTTTCATTCACAAGGCATGGTTTTTACTCTAGCTTGTGAACCTTTTCCTCAGACCTCGTGTCTGGCCCTCTCTTTTGTCTTTCTGCCTTCATTCTATGTTCCTTTTGACATACCACTCTGAGTGAACAGAAGGTGAATCAGTCTATCACTCCCCTTGTCTTCACCATGATTCAAGCTGCACTTAACCTTCTTCCTCATATTTAGTGCCTAGTATTTCTCAACATCACTTCCCATCTAGAGAAGCTCTCCTTCCAATGAATATGGCTTCCAAACCTGACTCTGGAGCATTTGCAGGGATGACTTCCCTGTTCTAGGTTTCTCATTATCTCCTCTGTGGAGACTTCCCTCCTTAACCACTCAAAGATACAACTGTTGAAGGCAACACTCCATAATGAGAAGACATATAAAATATAGCCCTCTTCTGACCCATCCAGCCTGCTGAGATAATATAGATGCACCATGTTCAATAAATATTTTAGCCTGTTATAGACCTACATTTGAAATTTGTGTAATATTAGAGAAGGTAATTAGAGAAAGTAGAGAAGAGTAGAAAAAGAAAATATAGCTTGTTCCGTGTAAATGCAATATGATTGGGGTCTTCCGGGTCAGTAACTGGAAAGCTTTGCTCTGAGAGTTTTATGCAAGCTTACTTATTTACTAGTTGCCAGAAGTTGGGTAAAAGTTTTCCTGGTCCTTCAACACTGAATTATAATGGAATTCCAATGGAGTTACACATGCCATCCCACTTGAATGCCCAGCAGGAACTTTAAGGTCACTGTGGTAATGAATGGCCAAAGAATTAATAGGAGTGGAGCCTTATGCGCCTTCCTTCCTGTGCGGCAGCTGGGCAGAACAGTACTCTGTTCATGGCTGAAAATACGTCTCAGACATGGCCACCACAGCTGTTCTGGGCACTTCAGAGATGGGGGCCTGTTTAAATCACCCTGCCTTCTTCCCTCATCAGACACATTTCTTTGACCATTATCAATCGCACAACAGCCACATTTGTCTCTTAGAGACCTTCAAGCATGGAGACGGTTTTACCAAACGCCACGGCCTTCCTTCCTCAGTCTTGCCCCCCACTCCACATCCTCTTATCCTCCTTGCTGCCAGAATGTCCCTCATCCAGTTTTTTCTCATGGACTTTTTTTACCCACTCAGGGTTCTGTATGATCTGCCTCACCTTCAAGCGCTAGCACCACCATCTGCTGTCACACAGATATACTAAACCCCAAACATCTCCCTGGATCTAGCACAGCCTTGAGCTTTGAACCTTTGCAGTCTCCCACCTACTGAAGTCCCCATTCATTAACTCTTTGCTCAACTATCTCTTCCTGTTATGACATGCTGATAAGATGTCTCTTCTTCAGAAGTGCCCCCTATCTGTCTTTCTCTCCCCTACACCCCTTTCTGGGCTGGTCAGACCTCTCCTGCCACCCTGTCTTACCTCTACCTCGCATCAATGCAACTGAATTCTAATTATTACTGTTCTCCCTCACTGGAAGATAGATCCTTAGAGGAAAATGGCATTCTAGTGTAGTAGTGAGGGCAGGTTCAAATCTAAGCTTCTTTTCTTACTAGTTCTGTGACCTTCAGTTACAGAGTTAATCACTCTGTGATTCCATTTTCTCATCTGTAAAATGGGTATACTAACAATCCTTAATCCAGAGGCTTGTTGGAATATTTAATCTGATTCCTGTCAGCAACTTTTTAAAGAAATTACTATGTGTGAAGGGTTTACAATAGCGTCTGTCTGGCACATGACATGAGCTGATGTTGCTATTATCATGGTTTTATGGAATATTTCTCATTCTTAGACCAGGTCAGTGCCTAACACTCAGAACTGAGAGTTAATGAGTGAATGAAGGAAGAAGTATAACGCCCTCCTCATCACTTGACTATTTCCTATTGTCACTTATGTTTTTGTTAAACAATTTTGAGGGTAACTTCAGAAATCATTTGTCAATTTATATGAAATCTAGGTAGGCATCAATATATGGAAGGAAAAATCCTCCTGTTCTTTAATTTTTCTTCTAAGACATTGATAATGGGAATAGCAACATGTAAGTTCAGTAAAACTTAGCAAATTTGTTTAAAGATGATTTATAACTTATTTTATAAACAAAAAGAACACGTTTACTATGCCAACAATAAATGGCCACTCAAGAGCAACTGGATTTGATAAGGAATTGAGAAAGATCAGTATCCATAAAAAGTCCCATATGAGCTATTTATATTTCTTAATGTTCATTATAAACTGATTCCCCTGCATCTTGATATATAAAACTTTCCCTTGGCTTTTAGCACTAATATTAATCTCCTTTGCCCATGCAATTTCTTTTTTTTTTTTTTAAGATTTATTTATTTGAGAGAGAGAGAGAGCATGAGTGGAAGGGGCAGAGGGAGAGCGAGAGGGAGAGAGAATCTCAAGCAGACTCTGCACTGAGCGTGGAGCCCGACTCATGACCCTGAGATCTCACGACCCTGAGACCATGACCTGAGCCAAAACCAAGAGTCAGATGCTTAACCAACTGTACCACCTAGGCACCCCTACCCATGCAATTTCTAAATATTATCTTCTTTACTTAAAAAACTATAATGGACAGTAAAATAAGAAAAAAGGTATCCATGAATCTTTAGAAAGAACAATATAGTTGATATAATTCTGGATTTGAAGGAGGAAATAAGTTTGAAATTAAAAGAAAAAAAATTTTAAATTGCTCTGTTCATTGGTACCAAATGAAGACCAAGTTAAACAGAGTTCATGATGTCTGAAACAAAACAAACATGAATCACAGAAACAGTCTTTCTCAACTGAGACTCCATTATAGATTTATTCGTTGTGACCTAAGGTAGGAAGTGGCAAGCTATGGGTTGGATTTAAGTCAACTCTAGCCTGCCACCTGTTTTTGTAGATAAAGTTTTGTTAGAACACATATCACAGCCATCCGTTTAGGTATCAATGATGCCTTTTATACTTAACAGAGTTGAGTACTTGTGGTCCACAAAGATGAAAATATTTACTCACTGCCTCTCATAAAGAAAGTCTGTTGACCCATGTCAAAGGTACCCATGAATGTGATGAATTAACTTCTCATCTTTGTATCCATGATGCTACTATCTATGTACGGCTCTTTGGTAAGTTGAGAAAAAAAGCATTTACTGTGTTCCATGTTTCAGTTGAAAAAGGCAATTTTAAAGCATATTTGCTTCCCTTTTTATTTCTGAATAGGATACTCTATTTTTTTAATCTATAATTTATCACCCAAATGAGGATACTTTTGAGAGTGAACTAATTATGCTGGGGCAATTGGTGTGAATTGGCCATATGGTCGCCCTGGTTCCAAGGCACTACCCAACTGTGAAGCTGACAAGCCCAAAGAACAAACCAACAAATATAAATAGGGTTGCTCCAACACGGTAGCTTTTGTTTCTTTTGTTTTTGCATTTACTGATCCCTGCCCTCCCCACCCTCTTACCCCCACTGCCCTAATGTATGGCAGCTCTACTTCAAACACAACACAAATGTAAAACTTACTTTTTAATTCTTTCTCCAAAAGAAGCTATTTCCTCCAAGATGTTTTGAACAGTTGAAACAATATCCTGTACCATATAGATTCTCTCAATTAACCCCTTTTTCTCAGATTCCTAGGAAACATAAAAGCAAGATTTAGCTCAGTCACTTCATTTTTATTGTCCCGCTATAAAAATTACTTTACCGTGCAACAGAGTGACTCAAGAGATGCATCACATTTTTCACAACTTAAAGTATTTATTGACTCCAAAGAACTGTTGCCCACTCATTCAGATGCAACCATTCACATTGTGTCTCAGTCACTACCTCAGTGTGAGGAAGTGATGTGTGGAAGCCCCACAGAACCAAGAGTTTCATTTCTCTGTGGAAGCTACTGCTTCTGACAGAGAACTCGGCAGCCCCTTCCATTTGGCTGACCTTGATTTCCTGTTTGGCTTCACAAGGTTATCTGCCAGCTCACCTTACCCCTATCCCCTCACAGTCCTTCAGGTATGTTTCCAGCATGTGAAATCCAGATGATAGGTTTCCTAGTACTGTGGCTTCTTTGTCAAACTCTGCTGTGTTTTTAGTCATGTTTTAAACCCACTGCAAGTCTGACAAACATTTCAGTTATTCTTTGGCAACCACCTCAGAAACAGAGTAGGCACCTGGAGGCAGACTACAAAGTCACTGCTGGAGATTGCATCCTACACAGGTTACTCCCTTGGTGGATGCTCAGTGATTGACTGGCTTTTTCGTCATAGAAGTAGAAGCAAATACAAGTTCATCTTCCTCAGTCTCCAATTCTTCATGTGAAACAGAATTCAGCCTCCTAAGAACACTGTCCTTACTTTGCTTATAGAAAATCTCAAGTGTGTTTTACCATGTTAGGCAGCTAATGCTTCTAAAAAGAATTTAGAAATCACTCAAATGTTGGAAAAAGAGGATTCCCTAAAGAGTGGTATTTTTACACAATTTCTTATGTTCTGATACCATAATCTAGCTCCCTGGGAACTCTACTGGAACTGGGATTTAGCTAGTATCCTCTCAGCTCTTGCCTATCTGGGTCATTGTAGACACTACATCTAACCAAAAACCAAATCAAAAACCTCAAATTTTTCTTTATCTAGAATTTTACTTGAGTTAGAATTGTACTAAATTTATGAGAGCATTTTAAGAATAACCTTCTGTGCAGCAAAAGAAAATATTTCACTCTCCTCTTGCATTCTCTGTTCCATCAAACTGGACACAAGTTGGGTGGGAAGGGGAATCTACCACCCGGCAATTGTGGGTAAAAGCACCAGGATGGCAGAAATGTCACAAAAGCACGAATTATGTACTTCAAGTTATGTCCCTTCTCCCACCTGTCCTTGATCATGAAGCTACTTGGCAGAAGCAGACCACGGAGAGGGCAGAGGTTAGAATGCACCACTGTCAGCCCCTCTTTAGTAAAGGGTGCTGGGATGGTTTGAAGAACCTCTTACCATCTGGGTTGAACTCCTTAATCCAAGCAGTCTGTATAGAAGGAGAAGGCAGGCTCATTGTGTCCTCTTGCTACATCAAACTAGCAAAACATTTGTAGTTTTTCACTCCAATTTAAAATTCCTTATTTCCCTTACCCTCTAATTCTTTCAGCAGCTTGCATTAAAAATTAGATATGCTGCCAGAGCAACCTAATTCATGCTCGGCAACATCTATTAATGGGCACAATGGTGAAAACCCATCTCTGTCTGCTACATAAGTATTCATGTTTATAAAGGAGGATTTGAAAGCACCAGGGAATTTGACCCAAAGGGCAAAAGGAGCTTCCTCTTTTCAGCAGCATAGATTTTAGGTCAAAACAATTTCTTGGAAAATGACTCAAATTTCCATGTGGCTCAAATTCATAAAAAGTCCTAGTTCCATTGACTCTGTGTGTGTGTGTCTGTGTGTGTGTTTCCCTCCCCCCCCCCCCAGTGAAACACCCAAATGCCAAGGTTCTGGTTGTGAAGGAAGTGTAAGTTAGTATACCAAAATAATAAATGATTGTCTCAATGTCCTTTTCCTTTTTAATGAATTTGATGTTTTAGTTTGCATATTTAATATTCAAAGACAAGGCTAAGAGTCCCACCATATCTAAGCTAGCAGGATAGTAATTTATCAACCAAATCTTTACATTTTGAAGAGTAAAAGTAATCAGAACTCCATAATTTTTAAAATATTTATCAACTATCAACTTGATTTTATCATATCGGTGAATCCACATGATTATTTCATTTTATTTTTATAAATACATTACTTAAAAAAATTTTTAAAAACATATTTTACGTATATTAAAATGAAACTTATTTATGTTATCTGGACATTTTTAAATGATACATAAAGAATGATTGTTTGTGCTACAGATTCACATATTTAACTGGTTTCCTAGTTATAGATGTTTATAATCCCAGGTCAGGGTATTTTTCAAAAGAATGTACTTTTTAATACCATCTTTTTATATATTTCAGAAAATTGTCCTCAATCATCTTCAGAGCTGCACTTAATAGTCATTAAATTGACACCTTTAATTGACTCTGTGGATCATAATTTTAATTATGAAAATACTCTCTCTACAGGCACTGAGGTACCTTGAAATCTCACACCAAAAAATGTGTTATATGGAGAAAATCATTATCAATTTTAATTTTTAAATGTTGAGATCCATATATATTTTAACCGAAATATTTTCAAAGGCACTGCCTTTTTGTATCTGCATATGAATTTTCTCTGTCAACATTTTTTCAAGACAAAACTTCAAGTAAGTTGTATCCGTAATTCCTTTGAATGTTTCACAAAATCTATGCTGCCAAATAAATGGCTTCTCAATTTCCTTCCATTCTTGGGTCAAATAGATATTTACTCTATTAAAAATCAAAAGATTTTTTTCCACAAATTGAGGTATCCCAAAGGGTAACTTCAGAATTAAATATTGAACCATGCACAACATTTGATCTCATAGTTTACTTTGTGCTGAATGTTCCTTGTTTTTGTAAAAAAAAAAAAAAATCAGTGTCTTTTTCCAGTTCTTTCAAAATTCACTTGCACTCACCTTTTAAAAGCTTTCAAAGATGAAATTACTTAGCATTTCAGTCATCGAAGATTTTGAATAAAAATTTCCAACTGATTATGACCCAAAGGCAACAAAAAGAGATTTCTTTTTTCACAAGAGTTCAATAGCTCTGGAAAATGTTTAAGTTGACTAAGAGCTCTTCAAAGGTTCAAACATTCCTAAAATCAAATTGATGACCAGCAGCAAAAAAACAGAGTACACATTGCCACACTGAAGTGTATTTTTATATTTGAAATATCTTTGTCACAAAAAACTTTGTTGTTTCTAACCAACACTGTATATATAAAATATTTATAATTATGTGTGGACACGACAGCTTCTAATTCCATCAATGGAGCATTATCATTTGTCTGTACACAATCATGAATAATCAGGGCACTGTGGCCAATCCCAAGTACATTTCTGCCTCATAAATGCCTTCATTTTGTAAGAATATCTTATTAGCCATGATGCTGTCCTCCATCAAAGTTTGCATTTATACTATCCCTACAAAATTAAATAATCCCCAATGCTAAATGTTTCAGCTAAATTTATGTTGGCATTCCTGATGTCAGAGATTTTATCATTTGTAAAACTAGCAAAAGCTTTATTTTGGTTCCATATATTGGTTGAAAAAAATCAAAATAATTTTAGAATTAACTTATTTGATATTCTGTTTCAATCGGTTTGACTCTGCCCAAGATTTTTCAGACGTTAGTTCTATTGGAGTCAACACATTAACAGCTACCTTGCCATTTTTCATACAAGTACAATGAAACCTTGGAATGGAAAAATCAGATAAATGTAGAATAGTCATTTGATCTAAAAGAAAAGTCATACTCCACAGAGAGATATGTAAACACAACTTTTTGGCTTCATAAATAAAAGCATGTTTCCAGAAATGGTCTTCTTAATGTAACTACTAGCTGTTGAAGGCTCTTTAGCAGATTTGTAACTTAAGTTTACATGTACAGATGATATGACCATGGCCCCAGGGGACAGACAAGAAATGTAAACACACATCTATCAGTTAGCTCATCAGTAATTATCTTGACAAACAGAATATCATTACTTGATTATTTCTTAAACATGAAGTCTGACTTGACTATTTACTCACTGAAAAAGCTTTATCAAACAGTAAAAAAAAAGTGCAGATTTATTTACTCATTGGAATGAGTGAAACAAAACATAAAGTGTTGAGACTACTTTTTATTCTTTTATCCACAGGACTGTTTAAATTCTGCATATACTTAACATACACTCACCCTATCATTTTTCATCTTTCCCACTAACCCCACTAGAATTGGCAGTTTGGAGGCTTTATTCATCGTATAAATTTGGCAATAGCCATGCCTCAACAGGCTGGTATGCCACGTGACTGACTGGGGGGACTGGGGAGCATCAGAGGCTTCTCCACCACCACTTGAGACAAGAAGGGGTGAACTCATCTGAAAGCACTTTGTTTTATCAGTGACCATCCAAAAGCTTTCCTTTAAAGCTAGGTTTTAGTGGCTTAGCCCCTGAAAAGGGTCAGGAAAATAGGTGGGTTATCCCTGCTTGTTATCCCTGGTTGGATTTAACCGGGTGTGTGTGAGATCTCTGGTCACTGCACATGCAACCCCAGGGCTACTAGGAAAAACCACAGCAGAAGCAGAATGCACAAACGACAAGCCGAAGCAATTTATCCCAGTGTTATTTGAACGGAAATATTAAATACAATACTTAGTATTTAAACAAAATGGGGGGGGAGACAGCAAATGGAAATTTTCTGTGCAAATAGGGACATGTGGCATAGGATTCCAGTCCAGAACTCCAGAGCAAGTGTACCTCCATTACAAGAAGCCCCTTAAAAAAAAAAACCCTTGGGCGCCTGGGTGGCTCAGTTGGTTAAGCGACTGCCTTCGGCTCAGGTCATGATCCCGGGGTCCTGGGATTGAGTCCCGCATCGGGCTCCCTGCTCGGCGGGGAGCCTGCTTCTCCCTCTGACCCTCTCCTCTCTCATGCTGTTTCTCTCTCGCTCGCTCTCCAATAAATAATAAATAAATCTTTAAAAAAAACAAACAAACCCTTAACTGTCTAGTGGACATTTCACAAGGTAGGTATTCAGCTCACACTTGTTCTTTTTGGCATTTGCTTCTTTGATGTCTATGGGTTTCTGTTCTGTCTCTTTCTGTACCATCAAATACATAATTTTGAGATTCCTCAATCAGTTACATATTGCCACCTACTCTTTCATTCCAGCATTATTTTGCCCAATACTCATGAGAATGTATGTTAAATGATGCCTTTTGAAAATATTTCAGAAACATTACTTTCCATTCTTATATTTAAGAGCTGGGGTAACCAGGGATTGCTTGCACCAAGAGGTGAAAAGTTAACAAAAATAAACCAACCAACCAACCATGAGACTTACCAACTCTACCCAGGCCTACACATTTTGTAAATAACACGCTAGGGGTCAGAAGGAACTGGGTTCAACTCTGTCTTTTCATCTATCAGTTTTTGTGATCACGGCAAATTCCTTACCCATTCTGAATCCCGATTTTGCTATCTGGGAAAAGAGAGGGCCTAATCATTTCCCAAGTGTTTGAAGAATTAAATATCATTCATATCATAAGATATGTAAAGCACTTGGTACACTCCAGACACTTCATAAACATACGTCCCTTCCTTTTGAGAATGCAAAGAGATAAAAGAATGAATAACCTTCGATCTAGTTGAAAGAATACTGGGGTTAATTTAAGTTTCAAAAGCAATGATCTTCCAAGACAAGTCTACTCATGTTGCCCTGCGTCGTACGGAAAGATCATCTGGCAGTTTTATCTGCATCATGCTGGCTTTATTTACACGTCTCAGATTGAACCACGGAATGTGGTGATAACAGTTTAGCAAACACAACACTACATCTGCGGCTGCCACCAAATTGCCTGGGAAGAGTAACAGAGATCCATTCAGAAAGACAGAACTGTTATCACATGTGCTTGTGTGTTTCCTTAACATAGGAGGCTTCTGATTTATAGAGGGAAATGTGTAATAAAAAGAGTGGAAGAGTGGTGGCCACTGGTGTGATTAAACAAATGCACAAAAAAATTGTGACCAACCACGCACCGCACTCTCAGAGCCCTCCCTACATTTGAGAAAGAATGGATTTTACTTCTTACTACAAACTTGAAAAACCAGTAAGGTGGAAGTCAATTCACGTGATTTAGGGTCTACTTCGTGATAAAGCTTGCATCACAATATAATGGAAGAAATGAGAGCATGGAACTTTTCAGATACAGAATTACAATTTCATAAGGTTCCTTTGTTTTCTGATATACCATAAAGAAAGACTGGTCCTCACTGTAAGAAAAATGATGACAAGCTCCATCTCTATAACCTAAAAATGTATATTATTCTACACAGACACACAAATATATGTAAGATCATCACTTTCTTCATTGTCCATTTGTTTATAAAATATGAGAAAAATAAACCTGAGTCTTTTGGCTAAGTTTGTAAAGCAGCCGAATTGAGAACAAATCATGTGCTTGCTTTATAAATAAAACCAAAAATGAAGCAGGAGGCAAATTCATCCTTCTTTAGGCCTTGTTGCCACCCCCACAGCTCCAATGACTACAGCACTGTAGGTGTAATAAACCAGCTGGGAGCCTCTGGGAGAGAATTCACACCATCAAAATGAATTTACAACTCAGAATTAATTATATAATCAGTATGTTACTTTAAATATTTCCCACATGTTCTGATTTAGGAAAAAAAATCCTCATTCCTCAATTAATTACCTAAGCAAAACCGGGGAGACAGCCCTGAAAATGGACCATGTCAGAAAAAATCCTTTCGACATGTTTAAAAATGGAGTAGTATTTGTCACAGGATGGGGAGCATTCCCAAAAGGGATCAATGCAAAATTCTGTCTCAAGATCTTTCCAATAATTCCAGCCCTCTAGAGCAAAGGCACAAAAATATAACTTGGACTTTCAACGGGAGTATGTTTGGTCTGTTTTATCCTACGGAATATTAAAAGCCTATGAAAACTTGGAAGAATTGAAGAATTATAAATGCCAGAAAATTTGAAGAATTATAAATGCCAGAAATAGATTGAGCGGGATTTAGCATGGAAAACACACAACCACCACCAAAAAAACCCCGAAATCTCAGTATCTGTCATAACAAATAAGAAGCAATATTTCTGATAGATGAGATAAAAAGCTATTCCTTGGGAAGCTTGGCTTTCTGCACTGGCAACTTCTTCCCATGAGAGTTGGGGGAATGTGCACGTGTGTGCATGCACTTTCACATACGCATGCGCAGGCACACCACACCCACACACACACACCACACCCCCACACACACACACTCACTCACTCAACTCCATGGCGCATGCACACATGAGCACATCTCCCCCCGCCCCGACACACACACAGTCAACTCCATGGCGTATGCGCTTTCAATGGGGGGAAAATTCTGTAGTTTTTCAGGAGAGCACTTCTTTCTCAAGTATACTTTTGCTTAGGGAAATGAATATAAAACAGACCGGATTTTAAATCAATATCATTTCTAAGTGGTTTTTAAACTGCTCTGTTCATTTCAGAGAGCGCTTCCACACTGGTATTTACCAACCCGTTTTCTTGGCTTGCAACAAGAATCTCATCTGGTATTACAGGGAAGGGCTGAAAAATGTAAAAGAATGAACAACATCAAGAGGAAGATATTGATAAAACACAAATGAAAAACTGGAAACAGTCTATGATAATTATTTGGCATTTAGACCTCAGGAAGATTGGTTTCTGAGCCAACTGACAGATGCATGATGCCCCCCCAGCCCCCAAGGCAAACAGGGAGGGCTAGTGGTTTTCTGCAAGTACTGGAGGTAGTTCTCTGTAACTACTATAGGTAGACACACAATGAGGGGCAATTGCTGACTTTACTGTGTGTGTCCTTTAGTTTTCTTTGAGGTAGGGGAGTGAGAAGGGCGGAAGATTGAACATTAATGTGATCGAGCAGTGCAACAAGTGATTCTTACTACCCTAAGACTCAGCTCCAACATCACCTCCTTCAGTGTTCCTGATTCACACACACACACTTCCTCTTCACTGCCCAACCTAGTGTACAAACTTTAACGGAAGTAGGAACTACTCTATACTCCAATTATTTAGAGGACCATGTTTATAGTTATAATCTTTGTACCTATAGAGGCTCAGAGAGGGAGAAAACACTCCATAAATATATAATAATGCAGAAAAATGAACGGATAAATTAATGACATGTTTCCTTCATGACAGTGTGGCATGGTCCAAAATAGATCTGATTTAGGTCAGAAGAACTGGATTTGAGTTTTGCTACTAACCTAACTAGTTAATTTCTCTTAATTTGTAGATGGGGGGAAATAACATCAAATTTAATGGTTTATTTTGAGTACTGGATGGGCTAAACTACATAAAAACAGTACGCAAATTATAAACCCTCTACTAATATTAACATTTTTATAAATATAATTACTTAACTAATATTCAAAATAATGTTTTATATTATTACTTTTGTGTCCTTTATTACTTACTTTAAATTATTACTTTTCCCTTGAGGAAAAGAGAGGGGTCTTCACCTATCAATTACCTTGTAAACTCACTGGATAATCAGGATTTAGGGCAAACCACCAGGGAACAGAGGAGGGTTCCATTAAGAAAGACAAGAGAACAGCTACTATCCTCGGAAAAACAATGACTTGTGGATAATGGAGATACAATGCCCAATGTATTCTATATTAGCATGATGTAAACATTTTAGGCAATGAGAAATTAAACATCTAGACACAGTACAGTCTATAAAACCAGAGCCTCTGACTGCATTCTGTTAGACAGTGCACATAAACTAATAGAAGGATAGATAATCCATCTGATTTATACTCTGGTATATCATATTTCACAACATTTGGGAATAACACACCAAGTATAACCCTTACAATAGAAATCACAAAGAAAATACACAAGTACTAGGAATATTATTGAGCCTGAAACTAGCAGGATGAAAAATGGTCCAAAAGGTCAGATTAGTAACATTTCTGGATGATTTCAAAAGGTAATGAAGCCAACACATTTTTTAAGAACGGGGGCTTGAGTTTTAAAAGAAAAGTCAGAGCAAGTCAATGTGTCAGAGAAAAGACTGCAGTAAAGAGGGAAGCCAATCCCTTCCCATTCAAAACATGCATAAACTGATAATTAAGAATTGGCTGGAATCCATTTTAATATTAAATTCTTGAAAGTAAGACTACCGTTTGGTAGAAATGGTAGCAATTAAAACTTCATCACTAAAAAATCACATTAAATCAAATTAAAAGGAGTTAAATCAGAGCAACCATTTACTTTATTTCCCTGAAAGTTATTCTTTCTTTCTTTTTTTTTTTTTAAGACTTTATGTATTTATTTGAGAGAAAGAGAGAGAGATAGCCTGCCAGGAGGGAGCCCAACACGAGACTCGATCCCAGGACCCTGAGATCATGACCTGAGCCAAAGGTAGATGCTTAACCACTGAGCCACCCAGGCACCCCCCTGAAAGTTTTCCTTAAATACATCCTCTACAATATGCCCTATATACAGATTGCATATGCCCTGAAAGTGTGTGTGTGTATTCAACTATTGCTAACCTTCCAAACATATTGTCTTTGTATTTTCTTGAAAATAGCACATTTTATCATTTTAAAGTACCACTGCTCTGTCAATAGGTTAAAAAATCACTAATGAAACGAATTTGCTGTGTTTGGGACATTGTTAAGAAGGCACAAAGGAATCATAAGCAAAACTACTCTCACACTGAGATTGTAAGAAGAAACTTTCTCCAAGGATGATGGTCTCCCCTGGTTGGGACATAGATCATCGTCTCTCTCTGGAATAAGAAAACACAGGGAATGAGGCATCATGGGCCTAGCCCACTCATCCAAAGGATGATGGAGGTTATATTACAGCAAGAACTCCTTCTAGATAATAGGCCACGTGCTTCTCTCCCTAAGAAGGTTCTGCTTGGGATGAGTGGACTAACCAGTCTGGAGAACGGAAACCATGTTAAACACTGAAATTGATGGTTTAAAATGTACTTAAATTTTAATGATGATATCCTGATTTGTGAAGACAGCATGGAGATACAATATTCATTTGTATCCTTTTGTTGTAAAATGTTCCACAACTGATCCACAAAAATGTATTAGATGTTTATTTTCTTAAGAAAAACATCCGTATCTGTTTTCTCGCCCACAATTGACACAGAAGGGCAATTTTTCCCCCCTAAACACCCTAAGACTATTGTGCACTCATTGATCATCCTAGAACAGATCATTCAAGTCCTATTTCTGACAGCCAAGTTAAAGACACACCAACTCACAATGCAGGCATTATAGTGCAATTTCCTTATGATATAGCAAGACAGGATTTTTTTTTATTACATGCCCTTATGATTTCTTCTTGCTGATGTTAATAGTAAATGCTAAAATATTCTATGTAAGCATTTGTCGGGCTGGAAAAAGAAAGAAACTCTAATGCAAGTATTTATACCTTCCGCAATGAAAACAAGATTATTATTGCTTTGCGTGACCTTTCCTAAGTATGGGATACAGCACTTTACACAATAGTTTCTTGGTTCATGCTTCAATTACTGACCTTTACTGTGCAGAAAATTAATGCAATTTTCATTGTAATCCATCCGTACAAATAAGGTCCACATAGAAGAATTCCACATTTGGAATCTAATACAAATAGGAAATGTCATCTGATTGCTGTTGGCTGAACTTAGCCATTATCTGTTTGTTCAGGGGTCCCCAGAAAACTATACTTGTAACAAGCAATTTCTTGCATGGGCCATCAGGAATAAGAAAGAAAGATTTCCTCTCTTCAAAGTTTAGTTTGTACAGTTAGTTTCCTAAAAGCCAAAAAAGTAGTTACCTGAAGGTTCTATGTTATAACTGAAAGTCCAGACACACACACACACACACACACACACACACAGGCACACAACTGTGCAATCTAATTTGGCTTCTCATACCGGTCACCACCATGGACTTCTGACAATGAAAACGAGCAAGAGGCTACAGTGATATCATTTTACAACAATCCCCCTTCCAGATAATAAAAGTATGACAGACCCCAGACCATGTCCAGGTCTGTGCATCAGAGATTTGCAGAATATACAGAATGCGTCTATCTCCCAAGGAAGCTGTGCCAGGGGGGCCCCTCATGTGCTTTCAACTTCCACAGTTGCCTGTGATGGTATTTGGTGGGAAGGGGTGCTGGCAATTAAGGAATGTCACTTTCAAGATGGATAGTTTGGATAGAAAGGAGTTTCCTCTCTTCTTCTGGTTTGGAAGGAAACGGCTGTGTGTTTATAATTTGTAAACAGCCCATCGCTCACTGGGTGTGTTACAGTTCCCAGAGGCATGGTCTGTCATGTCTAACATGCACCAGAAGCCAGGAGGGTTCTGTGGGTAAGCCCTTCGGTATATCACAAGATGGAGGGCGGTGGCCCAGTGGCTGTGTGTGCAGGTCTATGACGAGCACGTCTCAGTCGTGGAGTCTGCTCTATGTGGAGAAGAAATGAAGGACTGTAATATATATTGGGATGATGTGGGCTCCAGAGGTCTTAAAGTTGAAAATCCCTCTATACTTTACAAAATCTCTCAGAGATGTGAGATTGAAAACATATGAATAAGGACTACAAAGTTCACCAGTCTCCCTAACAGTAGAAGGGTTGCATTAAGCAGAAAGAGGTATAAATAGAAGTCAACATTTCATTTTAGATTTATTTCTCTGGATGATTTCATAGACCTGTAAAATTGAGGAAGCAAACAAACATGGCCATGCTGTGGCTGTTAAAGGCCCTATGAAAATACTACAATCGAAGTATCTCAAGAATGGAATTGCCCTGAGGGTAATGAGGAACATCCCGATGCCCATGCTCTGTGTGTAGCAGGTTTGGCATACCTGCCATGGGGAGGGCAGTCCTTGGATAAACACAAGAGCTCCAAAGCTCTTCCATGTAGATGTTACGGCTCCAACTCAGTCATCCTTGCCCAGGAAGGCTTGAAGCCCAACTGGCTCTACTTCCAGACCCCCAGGCCCCCAGACAACCCTTGAGGCACCTCGGTAGAAGGCTGGCTTGTGACAATCACTGGTCTAGACTCCATGGCCCGAATTTCTTGTTTGCCAGGTCACACCACCTTTTCATTCATTTCCTTCTTGTTGGATGCTCTCCTTTATCAGATGGGCCAAAGACACACGGTCATAATGATCTCTAAAGGGCAGATGACGCCCTCTTCTACGGAGGGCTCATTTTAACAGACATAGCCAAACAGAAGAAAATCTTCCTCACTTCCAAGCCTTGGTACATAAAATTTAGCATTTTGCCCGGTAAAAGTTTAAAGTAACTTCATCAATACTTGTGCTTCTTTTGGTAAAACATCCCATCATCATGCAGGTTAGCTTGGCTATGACTATTTTTCCTACTCAAGGAGTTACATTACTCAGAAGCAACACACATCGATTCATCAAGAAGGAAGCTGCATCTGTGTGACCTTATTCTGGAAAGAGTCAATTCCATTTTTTTAAAAAAATATTATGCTTTATCTTATTATTTTGCTATTAATGATCATTTTAGCACAACAAATAAGATTCACTTTGTAATGCACCCAATTTGCTTCAAATGGGCAAAACCATCTGGCTCACTCAATTAATTTTAGGGCTGTGTGTGTCATGGAGCCAGGATTTTTTTTTTAATATGTTGCTATTTTATGGGCATTTTATATTGGATACTTAACTCTTAAGATCCCCCCTTTCGCCTGTTTCCCCTCCTGCAAGCCTCCTAGACACAACCAGCACAAACCCCATACACCCACAGGTTCTAGGAGGCTGGAAGTCCATTAAGCTGGTAGCATCTCATTTGGCATTTCCATTTTTTTTTTTTTTTTTCATTTTATTCCAGAAGGTTTGTCTGAAAGCGTAATGACAACAAAAGCAGCAGATTTGAGAGATTCTCCCAGGAGAAGAAAAAGGACAGATGTACACAGACATATAGCTGAAAACATTGCCAGCAACAGCTGGGAAACTGACAGGCTCTGAAGTGGGTGACCACCCCACAGAGCGCAAAGGAACAGCAATTTTACTTGATTTACTTTTGACTTCCTAGACTACCTTTTATCTACCTTTTATACACCAAGGGGCAGGCTCTTGCGATCTTCCCTCACATAAAATGACAAGCCTCCTCTAGGTACGCTTTTTATAATATTACAGTAATTCCTTATATTTTACCCCCTTTTATCCTCACTGAATAAGAGCTTTAAAAAGTGATATCCTTTATAAATTACACAAACATTACTATGCCGGACACTCCATAGTACTAAAAACAAAACAAAACAAAACAAAAACGGTTTGACTCAACAAGAAAAGCGCTATCTGCTCACAATATTAACACCCCCTTTCATGAGCTTCCCTGAGCACACTCACCTTGTCATCTTCATCCTCCTCTTCCTCTAAGTCTGTGCTCTCCTGAAAGGAAAAACCAGTTGGTTAATATACCATCCCCTGAAATTACTAAATGCAAATTAAACCCATATACACGTTTTACGTTTTTTCTATATAATTGAAGCACTAGTGGTTTTTAAATACATTATAACTTCTTAAAAAATAATGCTTTTAAAGTTCAGGGACACTGTGGCAAGACTATAAGAAATATATGCATAATCTACATAAAACTTCACTATAAATAAAGCTATTCGGCGAGTGCCCTTTGAAGGCATCCAGCTTTAAAAATGCATTGCCAGGTTACTTTCTGTAAACAGTTTGTTCTTATTCTGACAAATGAGCCAACTGCTATGTTAAGGCTAAGAACACCATCCTCGGTTTGTGCTAGGCTCATTGTTATAATGACTGCTCTTTTCCTTTGGGGCCATTACTGAAGCATTAGACAGTAGGAAATGCATTAGTCTGAATATAATCAATCTCAAGAATAAGTTACAGGTTTCAGTACATTATAATTGTTTTCCTTGGGATTCGGGGAGGGGGTTGGGGGCAGGTGAGAGAAGCCAACTCAGGTTCTGATAGCCACTAACAGGCATCTGGCTTTAGTTTGGGGGCCAAAGCACCACCAGGTGCTGTGAATAGGCTTATTCAGATTGGTTTAGAAATCGTTGAATTTTTACCAGGTTAACTTTTAATTGTATCACTGCAATAGTTAAAAGCCAACACGGTCCAGGGCGGGTGGTCCGTAGCTCAGACAGAATGCTGAGTATTAGAAAACCAGAGTCTGTTTACAGCCTGAATGCTTACCTCTCTGCTCAACCACCTTGCAAGGTCAGACATGCTGTTTAGATGCCATCTTTCCAGTAGTAAACAGAATTGTCAATATCATGTTCTTAAAGCAAGAGTAACTCTGAAGTATCCAGAGAGTACCCTGCTATACTCCATAAAACCACTGAGCAGTTACCAAGCAATTTCTCCAAGACCGGTACTCCATTACCTCCCAGAATTCCCATGAGCTGCAGCTAGTACTGTGTGGGACGTTCCACGGATGCTGCAGAACTCACCTATTCACCGTTCGCAGCACATATGAAGGCAAATGGGTAAAAACACGTAATAAAAACACCTTATGGGAGGAAGAACATTGTAATTAGGAGTTAGAAGCCCAGCTTGGGACAAAGTCTTCAGCTTGGGACACTGGTCAAGCACATCTTGCTGTGTGACCTTGGGCAAATCACCTTGCCACTCTGGGCTTTACTTTCCTCAAGCATAAAATAGAAATGGTAATTCTTGCCTCCTTCATGGTTGTGTTATCAAGATTAAAATAGGTAATGAATTTGAAAGTGTTCTATAAATTAAAAATATTTTATACACACATTTATAAGCACATTCACTTAAGTATTCTTTTTATTTTTATTTTTTTTTAATTATGTTATGTTAGTCACCATGCAATCATCATTAGTTTCTGATGCAGTGATCCACGATTCGTTGTTTTCATATAACACCCAGTGCTCCATGCAATTCGTGCCCTCCTTAACACCCATCACCGGGCTAACCCATTCCCCCATTCCCCTCCCCTCTAGAACCCTCAGTTTGTTTCTCAGTTTCTCATGGTTCATCTCTCCCTCCGATTCCCCCCCTTCATTTTACCCTTCCTTCTCCTAATGTCCTCCATGCTATTAAGTATTCTTATGTACCCATATATACATGTATATATACCTGCCTACAAATGCACACACACCATGTATATAGCTGGAAAACTAAAATCTGATTGAAAATTGTAAAAATGTGAGTTGACAGCATTTTTTACTAAAGATGTTTCTCTGTGAAAATTTCCCTCATCCATATCTGTGTGTAACTTAGTCCTTAAACAATCCTGTACTTTAAAGCTATTTATTTGTTGGTTCTAGCATTGTTAGGTCCCTCATTATTGATATATGTCCATGCCTACTGCATTAAAGAATCAAATATCAAACAGAATAAAATTTTGAATTTGCTTGAGGTTTTTACTCCCTGCCAAAAGACTCATTTTCTCTACTTCCCTTCTACCCCCAAACGATACCAGAACATCCCTTTAATGTCCATTATTTCAGAGATTTTTTAAAAAAATAATAGCATTGTATGGAAAAATGGGTGAAGATCGTTATTAGCTTTTGAGTCTTGAGAAACCCAATGTGAAGGTCCTCTAATATCAAGTCTCAGAATCTTAGATTTTTGTTCTAAAAATTTGTTTCTTGAATATGGAGGTCCAAGATAATACCATAAAGCAAGTCTACAAATACAAGTTCTTGTGCACCCAGACCAGGAAAAGATTCTCTGGGCTGGGATAAGTGGAACAGGAGAAGCTGAGTCAGACAGTAAGTATGATAAGTAGATGCTAGGGGATGTCTTGCTTTTGCTTCCTTCAAGACCATGGGAAGCTTGAGATTTTCAGGACTTGGGCACCCAAAAATTGAGCTGCCTATGCCCACCCGCTCTCTGATTTCTCTGGGAGTTGGCAAGCCTCTGAAGGCTTTAGGCGAGAAGTGAACACTGCACAGGATGTCTGGGTGGAGAGGCCTAAGGCAGCCTCCCAGATGCTTTCCATGCCCTGAAAGAGCTCAAGGAGATGCCAAAGGCTTTTTTCAGTGGTTGAGAATGTTATTCATAGGAACCTTACAGATAACCAGATGGGCACCGAAATATGCTGCCACCATGATAAAGATGACCAAGCACCAGAGGGCTCTCCTCATGCTAAGAATGTAGGCCAAGGCTCAGGAACATAACATAGAAAGATGACTCTGGGTTATAACCCAATAAAAGATCCCCACTATCACATAAATGTATGTGTAATGTTGCTCTCCTCAAGTCTCAAACAAAGTGGACTTGGGTCATGATTTGGTGGTGGTTGGTTGTTGTTAACACATTTTTTTCCTCTGGTCAAGTGTCACAATTACTGGAATCTTAGCTCACCTGGCTGTCCTGGATGCTGCCAACCTTCCCTTTTGTGGGTGTGATGAAATTGTAGATGAAGAGTAGCAACAATGCCAGGGGGATCATGTACAGTTCAAAATTCCAGACAGTGACTAAAAATACCTGAGTGGAAGACAAGACAAAATAGTTGCTTGAAAAATCAGTATGGGAATAATCTTAAAATCCTTCGTATTGACTTAAGGAAATTAAATCTAGGACACTCTACAGCAGCTTTTAGGAACAGTTGCCTACAGGTTCACACACACACACACACACACACACACACGATTAACAGTTTTAGCATCGACAGTAGAATGAGGAAGATATAGAAATGAGTAAACCAGTCACACTCTGAAATAGACAATATAGTAGCCTCATACCTGAAAATCCCATTACCCCATCAACTGTATTCATTTTTTTGCCCCGAGACTTACCAGAATTTAGGAAAGTAGTATGGAAAAAATCCAAGGTCTCAGAGTCAGGCCACAGACCAAATTTTGCCAATATTAAGGTTTACTGGAACTGCAGAGAGTGATTACTTTTCAAATTGGCTGCCAATGTTTAAAAATCCAAATAGTTCAGATAAAAACTTCAGATAGCCAAAGTCTCTTTAAAAATCTTAAAATTTTCCAATTTTGAGGCTGGATGGTCACAAGGAAATGATGGAATGCCTACATAAGGCGAGGTATTTGCTTTACCTGCCCAAGTGCTGTCAGCCTCTGTATTTGTGACCCTGTCCTACAAAAGGACAAGCAAGAGCTTGGGTTTGAATCCAAGTATCTATGTGACAATGGTCATGGGAGACATAAATGCAAATAAGACATGGCCCTACCTCCAAGGAATAAGTGGGACAAATAAAACAACCCATGATAATTACAACATGAGGCAAGAGTGAAATCATGGGGAAATGATTTCAAAACTTGAGCCTCACTGTCTTCCAATTCACAGGAGGTCCAGAGGATGAAAAAAAGATGTTTTGTGGTTATTGGCTGTTAGTGCTTTTAAGTGCTTGAAAAAGTCACTTGTTTACATCAACTTAGAAGAGGCAACTTACTGCATCTTAAATACTGAATCTTCCTTTCTCAAAGCAATATTTTTTTACTTATTACTAAAAATATTTTATACCATGCTAAAGTTTTACTTTTGTAGATATTATATGTATTTCCTGCTTTTTTTGTTTGCTAAATATAATCATTTCTCCCATTATATATTTCAAGCAGATAAAATCTAATAATTTGTACGTATTAATTTTTTTAATTTGTAACTTTACTGAATTTTCTTACTACTTCATATAGCCTTTCATTTCACTTTTGGGGGATTTCTAAGAATATAATCATACAATCTACAAATAAAGAACTGCTCCTATTTCCTCTCGTCTAGTATCTATAACTTAATTTCTAATATGTATACTTACTTTCATTACTACTAACTAAACAATTTTAAATAAAAATGTTGAGAGGGATATTGTCTAACTCCTGAATTTTACAAAAATGCTTCTACTGTTTTACAATTAAGCATGACATTGACTTTTAGTTTGAGCTATATAAATCATTTTGTATTAAGAATATGCAAATAAACCTTTTTAAGAAAACTAGAAAGTTTACATACAAGCATTCATTTTATTATTCTTAATATTTTAAAAATATTTATGAATCCTCTTTATGAAAATATTTGAAAAAAATATTTTTAAATAAGAACACTTACGTCAATTTTAACAAGGATTTTTTTTTTTTTTAAGATTTTATTTATTTATTTTGACAGAGAGAGATACAGTGAGAGAGGGAACACAAGTAGGGGGAGTGGGAGAGGGAGAAGCAGGCTTCCCGCTGAGCAATGAGCCTGGCATGGGTCTCGATCCCAGGACCCTGGGATCATGACCTGGGCCAAAGGTAGATGCTTAACGACTGAGCCACACAGGTGCCCTAGGATTTATTTAACTCAAGAATGGAGAAGGGT
This sequence comes from Mirounga leonina, assembly GCF_011800145.1. Classification (NCBI taxonomy): domain Eukaryota; kingdom Metazoa; phylum Chordata; class Mammalia; order Carnivora; family Phocidae; genus Mirounga; species Mirounga leonina. The sequence continues at coordinate 15,774,214 of NW_023270464.1, forward strand.
GAATGATTAACCAATTGTTCTTTCACTATCCTCTGAAATAGGGAGGGTTTTTTCCTTCTCATTTTAGAACCTCAACATGGTATATTGTATTTATAATTTCCTAATATTGAAGTGAATTTGTATTTCTGGAAGTGGGCTGTAATGGTCTTATAATGTATTTTGTATTTTATTTGCTAACACTTGAAGACGTTTTGCATAGATACCCATGTGCTATTGTTTTCTTTTTATATTATTTTTAGGTTCTGGTATCAGGATTATATTGATACTACTATTTTGGTACACTCCATTCTTTCTTTCTCTATACTAAGGATAATATTTTCATGTCATATTACCAAATATTCCAAGAATGTAAAAAAATAAACATAGACTAATTTAACAAATGCCCATGCACCTGCATGCATTAAGACTTGTCAATGTGTTGTCAGTTTTCTTTCCAATTTATGTATTAGTCTTTTTAAAAAATAAAACACTTCAGATAATTGGTTCCCACTGTCAACCTTTCAGCGACTACCCTCAACCTACTCCTCCCATTCCCAGAGGCCACCATATCTGAAAATGGACGTGAATCCTTGCATCTGAGGACATCTAAGATTTATTTTAGAAACAACATAAACAGCATCAAAATGTTCCCGTAATTCTGAAATTTTTTTATTCAATATATGTTCCATAGATCTGTTGATGGTGTAGGTATAAATCAAGTATATTCATTTTTAGGGGTACCTGGGTGGCTCAGTCAGTTAAGCATCTGCCTTCAGCTCAGATCATGATCCTGGGGTCCTGGGATCAAGGCCCGCATTAGGCTCCCTGCTAAGCAGGGAGCCCGCTTCTCCCTCTCCCTCTTCCCCCACTCATGCTCTCTCTCTAATAAATAAATAAATCTTTTTAAAGAAGTATATTCATTTTAACTGACATATGGTACCGCATTCAAATGAATGTTCAGTAATTTATCCATTATACTCTCATCATTGAAAACTTAAGATGAAACAGTCGTTTTACTTTTTAATGTAGTCAAACATACCTTCAACCTTAGTGTTTGTTCTCTTAATGTTCAGTGTTCTACTTAAGGAATCACATTCTACTCTGAGATGATAAAGTTATTTCATCATGTTTTCTCCCAAAAGATAACCGTATGGGTGTGTTCCTTATTTTTTTTGTCTCAGGTGTTCTTTTGTTTACAGTTGGAAACAAGCATCCAATTTGAACTTTTCCCCTATAGAAACCCAACTTTTGCAACTAGATTGTGGTACCAATCCCTGTTTTTGTTCACTGTTTCCATTACCACTTCTGCTACATACCAAATTCCCACAGGGGTGTGTTTGTTGTTTATGGGCACTCTAATCCTGTCCATTGATACATATTTCTATTTTACCAAGACCACATCTTTAACTCTAGTTTAATAACCAGATGACCTCTGAGTGAGCAAGTCTGTATTATTTCACCTTCAAAATTATCTTGGGTAGTTCTTTGCTCTTTACCCTTCCGCATGTATTTTAGAAACAATTTGTAATGTTCCATAAAATTCTTGGTGAAATTTTCACTGGGATAGCCTTGAATGTATGTATCAATTTAGAGAGAGCTGACATCTTGATATTGGCTTTCCAAATCATAAAGATTATTTATTTCTCCATATATTCAGGACCTTTCTATATCTCAAAATATTTTATTACTTTCATCATACTGATTTTACATTTTTTTATTTTTCTGTGTAACAAGAGTTTTGATACTATTATGAATGAGGGCATTTTAAATTTATATACTTAATTGGTTACTTCTGGGCATGGATTTTTATATGTTGTTTACATTATTTCTGACCCCTCTTATTAGCTGTAGGAGATTTCAAATCTATCCTTCTGGTGATCTGATGTGGAAAATCATTACATTGCTTTTTTTTGCCTTCCTATCCAGGTGTTACTTACATGTTCTCTTGGTGCTAAATCTCTACACTTTTTTTTTTTATAAGTACAGAATTTTTAAAATGCTTTTTGAATCAATGCATGCTATTATGTTGTTGATTTCCTCCAGGCTATTAATCTGGTATGCTTTATCAGCTTTATTTACTGTTTTATAATTTATATTTTCCTATATTTTTCTTTTTAAAGGTTTTTACTTTTACGTCTTGTTTTGCTTTGATATGAACAGAGAAAAGCAGAGAAAATAGTACAGTCATTCCTCTACTAGATAAAGCTAGATATTTTCCTAATTGTTACCTATTTGTCTTTCCTCATTCTTAAAGTTCTTTTAGGACTGTGTTCTAAATGGTTACTATTCCTGAATGTCTATCTACCAGATAAGTGAAATTTTTTTTTTATATTGCTAAATATAACTTCAAGTGAAAAGAGGCTGATATGAAACTATTGGGAAAAATTAGGAAATAGAATATTTTTAATTTATTTTCTTCATCATAAAGCTATTTATAAAATGTCCTTAACAGAATTATTTGTACATCAATTAATATTAGAAGTCTGTTGTGTTAGATAAACACCTCCTTTGCCATAACATTTGCCTCTATCAAGCACAGTTAAGTAATACCAGAAAGTGTTTTATAACAAAAATTGAGCAGCATTTAAATATCCATTTAAAGGACTCATAACTTTCAGAGTGAGACACTAGTGCCTTTAGAAATATTTTTAAGGGGCGCCTGGCTGGCTCAGTGGGTAGAGCATGTGACTCTTTATCTCAGAGCTGTGAGTTCAAGCCCCATGCTGGTTGTGGAGCTTACATAAAAAAAAAAAAAAAAATTTTTAAATCAATGTATAATTCCTACCTCTGTAATGAAGAATTAATTTCCTAATAAACACCTTCTTGCAAAATAATATTAATAATACTAATACCCTGAAAACAAGTTTTAAAAAAAGTCCAATGATAATTGATAGGCTCCGAGAGTTGGTAAATAGACCTGAGATTCTGATCCACGGTTATTAAACTTTGCAGGGGAGTTCAAAGCTTAAAGAAGAAATCAGATCCGCAGAGGGTCACTGTAATGTTTATGCATTTCTCCCTCAAGAGCAGCTGTGGTCACAATGGTAGTACCAGTTGGTTAAAACTCAAAAGAATGATTTGCCATCTTTCTGAATGGATGAAACAGGCAAAGAAGCTGGGGACAATCAGGGCCACTAGATGGTATAGAAGTACGCTGGAAGGAGAGAGCAAGCAAAGGAAAACCCCAAATTCTGTATGTGAACCCTGTTGCAGTCTCTGCCATAGATGTGGGGCGGACTCAAAGCAGTCTTAACTGGGAGCAGAGCTGCTACCCACAGGAGGTGTGGCAGAACTTACACTTTGAGTTTAATGAAATTAAATGTCTTCTTAAAAAATAAAATCAACCTTATTTGAATGAATGTAGGAGAATCTAGGGTCTCCACTGAATAACATTCCTAATATCTAAGACACGATTAAAAATCACTGGACATACAAAGAGTCTGGAAAATGTAATTCATTTTCAAGGAAGAGGCAATCAACAGATGCCAACTTCAAGGTGAATTATGTTTTTTTTTCTTCCAAGTTTTATTTAAATTCCAGTTAGTTAGCATAGAGTATTAGTTTCAGATATACAATTTAGTGATCCAAGCTTCTATACAACACCCAGCTCTCATCACAAGAAGTGCCCTCCTTAATCCCCATCACCTATTTAACCCATCCCACCCCCACCCCCTGCCCACCTCCCTTCTGGTAACCAACAGTTTGTTCTCTAGAGTTAAGAGTTTGTTTCATGGTCTTCCTCTTTTTCCCCTATGTTCATTTGTTTTATTTCTTAAATTCCACATATGAGCGAAATCACATGGTATTTGTCTTTCTCTGACTTACTTATTTCACTTAGTATAATACTCTAGCTCCATCCACATCATTGCAAATGTCAAGATTTCATTTTTGATGACTAATATTCCATTATATACATATACACACACATACCAATATACACACACACACACATACATACACACATTGCCTTTATCCATTCATCAGTCGATAGACATTTGGGCTCCTTCCATAATTTGGCTATTGTTGAAGGGTGAATTATATGATGAAATTATAAGACAAGAGCTTTAAACCACCTATTAAAATATGCTCAATGAAGTAAAGGAAAATAAACAAATATAATGAATGATAATTAGTGAATATGAGGAAAATATAAAAAATAATAAAAGTTAAAAGTGCCCATCTAAAAAAATATGATACCTAAAATTTTCAAAAAATTCAGTAGATATGCTCAGTAGCAGAATTAAGAGGAAAAAGTCAGTGAACATAAAGATATATCAAAAGAAATCTTATCTGGGGCACCTAGGTGGTTCAGTTGGTTAAGCATTTGACTCTTGATTTTGGCTCAGGTCATGATCTCAGGGTCATGGGACTGAGCCCAATGTCAGGCTCAGCACTCAGTGTGGAGTCTTCTTGTCCTTCTCCCTCTGCTCCTCCCCCATTCTCTTTCTCTAATAAATAAATAAATAAAATCTTAAAAATGAAATCTTATCTGAAAGAGAAAAATGTTTGGAAAAAATGAATGGACTATTTGTGGCCCATGATAATTTCAGAAGTTCTAACATAGGTCTTTGGAATCTCAGAGAAGGAAAGAAGTTAAAACTTATGTAAAGAACTAATGGCTGAACACTTTTTAGAGAAACCCAAGCAGAATACATTTAAGAAAACCAGGCTTAGGCATCTATATTATAATCACACACACTATATTTTAATCACACAAACATCACACTACAATGCTTGTGACCAGAACTACTTGAATGGACATGGATTTCACATTAGAAACTATGGAGGCAAGGAGACACTACAATAATTTTAAAGTGTTAAAATGAACTACAATAACAGAAACAAAAATTGTCAACCCAGAATTCTATACCCAGTGAAAATATCCTTCATGAGTGAAGGTGAAGTAAAGATTTAGATAAGAGAAAATTAAAAAGAATAATAATCTTTGACAAAGCAGGAAAAAACATGCAATGGAAAAAAGACAGTCTCTTCAATAAATGGTGCTGGGAAAATTGGACAGCCACATGCAGAAGAATGAAACTCGACCATTCTCTAACACCATTCACAAAGATAAACTCAAAGTGGATGAAAGACCTCAATGTGAGACAGGAATCCATCAAAATCCTAGAGGAGAACATAGGCAGTAACCTCTTTGACATCAGCCACAGCAACTTCTTTCAAGATACATCTCCAAAAGCTAGTGAAACAAAAGCAAAAATGAACTTTTGGGACTTCATCAAGATAAAGAGCTTCTGCACAGCAAAGGAAACAGTCAACAAAACAAAGAGGCAACCCACAGAATGGGAGAAGATATTTGCAAATGACACTACAGATAAAGGGCTGGTATCCAAGATCTATAAAGAACTTCTCAAACTCAACACCCAAAAAACAAATAATCAAGTCAAAAAGTGGGCAGAATATATGAAAAGACACTTCTCTGAAGAAGACATACAAATGGCTAACAGACATATGAAAAAATGTTCATCATCATTAGCCATCAGGGAAATCCAAATCAAAACAACACTGAGATACCACCTTACACCAGTTAGAATGACAAAAATGGACAGGGAAAGAAACAACAAATGTTGGAGAGGTTGTGGAGAAAGGGGAACCCTCTTACACTGTTGGTGGGAATGCAAGTTGGTACAGCCACTTTGGAAAACAGCGTGGAGGTGCCTCAAAACTTTAAAAATAGAGCTAAACTATGACCCAGCAATTGCACTCCTGGGTATTTACCCAAAAGACACAGATGTAGTGAAAAGAAGGGCCGTATGCACCCCAATGTTCATAGCAGCAATGTCCGCAATAGCCAAACTGTGGAAAGAGCCGAGATGCCCTTCAACTGATGAATGGATAAAGAAGATGTGGTCCATATATACAATGGAATATTACTCAGCCATCAGAAAGGATGAATACCCAACTTTTACATCAACATGGATGGGACTGGAGGAGATTATGCTAAATGAAATAAGTCAAGCAGAGAAAGTCAATTATCATACGGTTTCACTTCTTTGTGGAACATAAGGAATAGCATGGAGGACATTAGGAGAAGGAAGGGAAAAATTGGGGGGGGGGGGAATTGGAGGGAGAGATGAACCATGAGAGACTATGGACTCTGAGAAACAAACAGGGTTTTAGAGGGGAGGGGGGAGGGGGGATTGGTTAGCCTGGTGACGGGTATTAAGGAGGGCACATACTGCATGGAGCACTGGGTGTTATACGCAAACAATGGATCGTGGATCACCACATCAAAAACCAATGATGTATTGTATGGTGACTAACATAACATAATAAAATTCAAAAAAAAAAAAAAAAGTTCCCTAACCCCCCCAAAAAATAAAATAAAATAAATAAAAATAAAAAATAAAAAGTATAACTTCGTATCAATAAATGCTAAAGGAGTTCTTCAAAATGAAGGGAAAAGATACCAGATGGAAACTCCAACTTCAGGAAGAAACAGAGAGCATCAGATGGTAGATACATAGGACAATATTAAAGACTATTTTTTAATTTTACTTTCTCTAGAATCCATACGATTGTTTAAAGCTATGCTTACAGCATCATCCTGGTGGGCTATATAATGTACTTAAATGTAATATATATGACAATTAAAATATAAAGGAGGTGGGGATGAGTGGATAAATGGGACTTAGATGAACTGCAATGTTTCTATGTTTTTAGGTGAAGTGATTCAATAATACTTCTAAATTGACTATCAAAAGTTAAAGGAGATTATACATACACACATGCACCTTAATCCCTAGAACGATCACTGAAAGAATACTGCAGTGAGTTAAAATGGAACGTTAAAAGGCACAAAAAGAGAAACAGGAATAAGGAACACAGTAGACAAATGGAAAATAATAAAATGGTTATCTAAATCCAACAATATCAATAGTTACATTAAATGTTAATACAGGAACAATACTACAAGCATAAAAAAATCCGAGATGAGAATAAAAACTGCAAAATATCCTTCTAAAATTAGGGAAAAGGTAAGGATGTCTGCTCTCACTACTTCTATTCAGCATTAGACTAAATGTTCAAAACCACTTCAATAAAGTAAAAGAAATGAAATAAAAAGCACAAATATCAAAAAGGAAAACAGCAAAACTATCTCTATAGATGACATGATTTTTTAACATAGAAAATTCTAAAGAATCTACAAAGCAAATCCTAGAAATAATTAAATTCAGCAAAGTCACAGAGTATAAAGTTATTTTTTAAAGCAAATTCCATTTTTATATGCTAGTAGCAAAAATAACCCCTGGATTATGACATTTTAAAATTTCCATTTATGGTATCAACAAAATCCATAAATATATAGGAATAAAATTCACAAAATATGAGCAAGATCTCTTCACTGGAAATTATAAAAGATTGCATTATAAAATAAGTGGATAGATATGCCACTAATTCATGGGTTGGAAGACTCAATGGCAGTTGTCTATAAACTAATCTGTAGATGAAAACAATCCTAATTTTGTAGAAATTGACAAGATGATTCTAAATATTATCTGGAAGTACAACTGACAGGATCATTAAAGCAATTATAACAAATAAAGCTTACACTGCCTAATTTCACAATTTACATATCTATAGTAATGAAGACAGTGTGGTGCTGGCAAAAAGATAGGCATAGAGATGAATGGAACAGAAAATAGGTCCAGAAATACATCCACATACATGCAGTTAATTAAGAAAGTTGCCAAGGTAACTCTATGGGAGAAATACAAGTCTTTTCAACAAATGGCACTGGAACAATTGGATATATGTATGGGGAAAAAAGAAAATCACTAATCCTTACCACCTACCATATATAAGAAATAACCCTAAATGGATTATAATATTTAAATATAAATATCCAAACTTTAAAACTTCTAAGAAAACATATGAGGAAAAACCTTTGCCATCTTGGGTGACATTTCTTAAGATACAAAAAGTACAAAGAATAATGTAAATAAAAGAAAAAAATGGAGTTTACTGGCACCAATCTTCATTCACTCTTTGAAAGACACAGCTAAGAAATGGAAAAAGTCACAAAATGGGGAACAATATTATCTATACATATACTGAAAGACAACTTGTATCCAGAATATTTAAAGAATTCTTATAACTTAACAAGAAGATAATCCAATAAAAATGAGCAAAAGATTGGGCCAGGCCCTTCACACATACAGAAATGTATGTGAATACCTAAAAGCACATAGAAAGATATGCAATGATTATCCATCAAGTAAATGCAAATAAAGACTCCTGGGAAATAGCAGTGCACGCATAACAGAAAGGCTACAATTGAAAACACTGCAAGAGAGAAAGTATTGACAGAATGTGGAACAACTAGATCTCTCAAACACTCCAGGTAGAAATACAAAATGATACAACTGATTTGGAAAACCACCTGGAAGTTTCTCAAAAACTTGAGCATACCTCCTACAATCCATGGCCTTTCTACTCCGAAATGTAGAAATTTAGCATGTAACATTTAATGTATGTCCCACAAAGACTTGTTCACAAATGTTCAGAGCACAGCAGTTATACCAAATAACAGCAAAACCAGCAAGAGCCCAAATGTCCACCAACACATGAATGTAATATATCCATTCAATGGAACATTACTCAAAATTAAAACACCTACAAAATGTCAGAACCAGTACATGAAGCTCTATTTCTCTGATACCAAGAAAGCTTCTTACTCTATCATGTGGGTGTCCTTCCTACATTCCACAATGAAGATGCAAAGGTGACCCAGTTTGTATCTTCTCCCAAAATGTAACGTTAAGAAATCTTAAATCTTCAACTGCAAATATTTCTTCACTCTTTGCTTCAAAATTTGTCAAAATTTTTGTAAGAATAGATAAAAATATATATACATGCCAAATCTCAGATGAGGAAAAAGTGATTCATAAAGAGACTTTGTGTTTTTCTAGGGAAAATGCTAAAGACAGAAATATGTGTGAGAGAGGCCGTGGTTCCAAAGGAGCTGTGATAGATGAACTTAGCCAGCACTGTCATAAACACGTCACAAATTCTCTAGGTATTGTTTAATTAGGTATGACATGAGAAGGATGTTATCTTACATCACAAAAAGTTTTAAAGAACAAATAGGACTATGTGTTCCTCAGGTTTCATTATGAAGTGATTTGTAAATAATTATGTAATCAACCAACCCAATGGCCATTAAACTATCTTCTGTACATCCAAGAGGATGCCTCACTTACAAGTATTTAACTTGGGATACCATGGACAATGGACTGCTATTTTCCCAAATAGCCTCATTTGAAATTATATTAAGATTCTGTCCTGTCCCTTGTGAGTAGATTTAAGACTAAGAAATAGCCAGATTACATGAAGCCAAATCTCTGAATGACTCCTAAAAACACTACATTTGTTGAGACAAATAAAACAAACATACAAAGTATGATTACAGAGATTGGTATTTGCCATTTGTCAACTACATTGTCCATGAAAGTAATGTTAAAAGAAATTAAAGATTAAAAAAGCCTCATTTCAATATATATATTTTGATAGGGTTGCTCATACAAAATGATGGATTTTTTTTTTATGTTTGTTCTCATAAATCACTAGACCCACTGCTGAGCTTAGGGTCAGGTTAATATGATTATTGTTTACAGAGTATCACTTTAACCCAATGTTTCAGATTAACTAGGTAATCTTAAATTACTATTCTACTGTGTAGAATGACATAGGATGACTTAAAATGGCATAAATATATTAAGCACATGATTAAAAAAATGTTCACTTTTGGTAGAAAATTACTGAAAAGCTTTTATATCAAGTTTTAGTAATGAACACTCTATTTTCTCTTTTTTAAATTTTATTTTATTATGTTAATCACCTTACATTACCTCATTAGTTTTTGATGTAGTGTTCCATGATTCATTGTTTGTGCATAACACCCAGTGCTCCATGCAGAATGTGCCCTCCTTAATAACCATCACCAGGCTAACCCATTCCCCCACCCCCCTCCCCTCTAGAACCCTCAGTTTGTTTCTTAGAGTCCATAGTCTCTCATGGTTCGTCTCCCCCTCCGATTCCCCCCCTTCATTTTTCCCTTCCTACTATCTTCTTCTTCTTCTTTTTTTTAAACATATAACGTATTATTTGTTTCAGAGGTACAGGTCTGAGAAGATATTTGCAAATGACATATCAGATAAAGGGCTAGTATCCAAAATCTATAAAGAACTTATCACACTCAACACCCAAAGAACAAATAATCCAATCAAGAAATGGGCAGAAGACATGAACAGACATTTTTCCATTGAACACTTTACTTTCTAAGTTACTCATTCCTACACCTCAAATTGAACATTGAGTTTTTAAAAAGAGAATAAAGAGGTCAAGATTCATTTCATAAATACAGTTAAGGCTTAAAGTCAGAGTAAAAATGAACAGATATCTTGGAAGGAAAACAGATGAAAATTAAGCCAATATTCAACTTCCTTGCTACCAGCCCAAACTCCAAACTTACTAGGCCACTGAGTTAAAATCATACTGACAGGCAACATCCCAAGAAGCACGAATGAAGGGCTACTTGATTTATTTTGGTTAAGGCACTACTGCTTCAAAGTTCAAGAACTTTTATTGAATATTCAAAGGGGTTAGAAGGTGTTTCATCTGCAAAATACTGAAGAGGGGGCCTTCAGTAAAAACCACTGGAGTGGTCTTTGCCTTATGACCAACAAGAAAAAAAAAAAAAAGACACACACTTCTTTCCCAATATTGTGAAAATCAGTTCATTTGTTACAATAAAAGTTAAAATATTTAAAAACAGTGTCTCTTGAAATAATCATACAGTCTTTATGAATAACCATCCTGTCAGCCCAGGGCATAATCTGAGGAGAGATTCTCATACACATGATTATTTTAGAATAAAGGTATTAGGTAAAGATGAAACAAAGTTATGCTACTTCCATTCCAAAGAACTCCAAGGTTAAACAAAGACAGAGTAATATAAGAATCTGTTTTTAATTTGACCAAGTACACATTCATTGTTCTAACCAATCAGTAAGTAGCTCCTTCTCAAGAAAGTGTAACTGCCTTTAATGATGTGAAAGGAGAAAAAAAGTGTTGTACAAACACCTCCAGGTCTTATGTCCATTCATCTTAATAAAAGTCTCTATTGCTTCCTGGTCTACATTATGACACTTAGACAGTGATAGCTTTATATTTAAGACCTTCCTTGAATTGGCTTATACTTGACTATAATTCATAAGCCAATATCCACCACAAATTCTACATTCACAATCAAGATACACTATTTGCAGACCCCATACATGAAAGGGTGTTCAGGATTTTGCTTTTGAACATAGTCTTCACTCATTTAGAAAGCTACTCCTTGAGCATTTCTTTACCTTGGACGTGTTTCCTTTTCAACCCATCCCAGAGCACTACATATTAACCCCATCTTAGTGTCACTGCTTTACTTCACGTATAAATTCATTATTCATTTTCCCTTCATTAAACATTTGTTGAACACAATGAACCATGTTAATTTATTGTTTTTAAATTTTTTTTTCAATTTCAAGTAGTCATTTATTAACTGACCAGATTATAAGAATAATCATGGTAGATACCTTAGTTCATCCTTTTAGTAAGCCCATCTTCACCTTCTACAAAATGGGTGCTCTTTTTCTTCATTCCCCTTCATGGAGAAGATCATTTGAAGGGCCATAAGAAATTATTTGTTTCTGTGAAACATTTTTCAACAGTACAGATCTCATGAATCAGAACCTCCATGCAAATGATGCCATATTTACCAAAAGACTGAGCAACCAATGTGTTATCTACCAAGGCAATTCACTTTTTGTTCATCTGGCACAACCATGCTTGTAGATCAATTCATTCACTGACTTCAGGTTTGTATACCCCCATGCCATATATGGTTCCACAATCCTTGAACCTTTGAGTTCACACTATTGATACCTCTGATCCTGATGACAAATGCCAATTTGGGTTCTGCAGGTATGTAGAAGTTGCCAGCTTTTCTTTCCATCCTAGCTATTTGATCTCAGTTCTGTACATCTGCCTATATTCTTTGTGGTAATGCTTAGCTTTTTCATAGATAAACTTCCTCTTTACCTTTCAAAGCATCTTTTGGACAAACTTCTCACTCAGATGCTTGATTTTCAACTCTGTGAAATTACTCTCTTTTTCCTTATGGGTTGCTGGCACAGCAGGAACCTTCCTTTTCTTCTCTTCTGTATCCTCCATGGTTCCAGCCAGAAAAGAGCTGAACCGTGTTGATTTAGACACAAGAGTGAACAAAACCAGCAAACCAACCACCACCCCTAACAACATCAACAATAAAAAGCCTTAATGGAACCTACATTGTATTTGGGGAATTAGGGATGAGATAGGTAAAATAAGCAAGCAAACTATATATTATATATCAGATGATAAAAACTGGCATGTGAAAATAAACCAAACGAACTAGGATGAAAAGGGACTACGATGCAACAGGGAAAGGGGTGCAATTGTAAGTGGGGGCGGCCAGAGAAGACCTTGTGGAGAGAGCAATATGTGAGCCAAGTCCCTGGAGGAAGTGTGGAAATCCAGTTCAGTCATGTTTCTGGTCAAAAGGAATAGTAGATCCAAAGGTCTGAAAGTGAGAGTATGCCTGTATGTGCAAGGAATAGCAAGAACCCCTGTGGCTGAAGCAAAGTGAGTAAGACACTTAGAAAAAGGAACAGAAGTCAGTCTTTAGGGGCCTGGACCACAGCTGTAAGGTCTCTGAAGTTTATTCTAAGGGAGTGGCTGAGCTGTTGGCAGGCTGTGAGCGGAAGAATGGCACTTATGTCGACCATAGTCATGATCTGAGTAAGGATAGGGAGGAGGAATTAGAGCTTGAGGACAGACATTATAACATAATCTAGAAGAGAGGAAAGGAGAATGGATTATAGAAATGTATTACATCTGTGAAGAGGCACTAAATGTTTTTTTCAATAGCTGTGCTTACCTAAGGCTTTGCTAATTGAATATAATGAAGGTAGAGAAGGAAAGGAAATTATTTTAAAGATGGGCCATGGAATTTGAGCTGGATTATTGGTGAGGAACAATATAAAGTGGTAAGGATGCAATTTAAACACAATTGGTATACTGATTAACAGATTAGAAGCAGCTGAAGAGAAAATTAGTGAGCTGAGAAATGATTCCAAAGAAATTATTCAGAATGTAGACAAGAGAGACAAAGATACAGATATATAGGAGAAGTTAAGAGATATGGGTGATAGGAGAAGATGTTCAGGGTGGGGAGAAAGAGTTAATGATAGAATGGGAAGGAAGCAATATATGAAGATAAAATGCCTGAGGATTTTCCAAAATTGTTGAAAGATGCCCATATAGGAAACAAAAAAAAGGGAGGGAAGGAGGGAAGGAGGGAAGGAGGGAAGGAGGGAAGGAAGGAAGGAAGGAAGGAAGGAAGGAAGGAAGGAAGGAAGGAAGGAAGAAAGAAAAGAAAATCCTTACCAGGATAAATGAAGAATTTAGGCCTAAAAATGCCGTAGTAGAACTGAAAAACACCTGGGAACAAGAAAGAAACACTTAAAAGCAGCTAAAGAGAAAAAAAGCTCAATTACAAAGAAAAAGCAATTTGAGTGGGTCTCAGTACAAAAAGCAAAGCAAAAAGACAGTATAACACATACAAATTTCAGTCTTTCAATTTAGAATAGTGTATCTAGTAAATTATCCTAACAATAAATCAAAGACATTTTTGAAAATATATGAGCTAGCAGTGTTTATGACCAAAAGACCCTCATGACAGTATACAATGGAAGATTTATCTTAAAGAGAAGGAAAATTGTTCCTGGTCCAAAGGCTGCATGCAAGGATGTATGTGCTCAAAAGCGATGATAAATGTACACCAAACTAAAACACTGACTTACCAAAAAAAGGCTAATTTTTATGTAATGAGAAATCTAGAACTAAAATAGATATCAGTAAAACCCGTAAATTTGGAGCAGTATGGTTTGATTTAAAGAATTCTAAGATACCCTCATGTTAAGCCTGTATATTAAGGAGAAACACAAACGTCTGCTTTTCAGCATGAAGTTGAAGCTTTATCTCAATCTTCCTGTAAAAAAACAAAACTCACACAAAACAAACAAAAACCCAAAAAAACAACTGTGAGGACTGGATACTATACCCAAATAAACAAAATCTGCTTGAAGACATCTGAGAGCAATAAAGGTACAGTGGGTCCATGGAGACAAGATCAAGAATGGAAGATAAATGCAATGGGGTAAAGCTTGGTTTGCTACTGCTTTATCTCCTTCAGGAATTTTTGTTTTCTTTTGTTTTGTTTTGGCCAATTCACTATGTGGGACAACATAGTGACTGGGCATGGAGTAGCAGTTTAGGGCTTGCTTCTATTTTAATAATCTAGGGAGCTAAAAATTGGAGTACATAGAAACTATGGCAGCCAAGACTTGAGAAACAAAATGAACAGGAGAGATTCAAGCCCAACATTCTCCATGCATTTCTCCTGAGAAATTTATGATTTTCTAAGACATGCATGCTTAGGGTGAAAGGCTGAGACCAAGCAGAAAGTGAGAACTGAAAGTTTTTGGCAATCTCACTGATTGTGAAGTAGTAGTAGGAAAGAAGGGCTCTCGTAAACAGGACAGGCTTTTATTAAGACACCTGAAGGCTATGCACTAAGAATAGGGGTAACTAGGAATACACCCATCCTCAAAATGCTTGAAATCCTACCTTGGATCATTTCAACCTTAATTGTATCATACAGACCTGTTAGATTCTTACTGCCTCCTCTATATCCTCTCTAGTAGAATACAACACAGTTCCATATCCCCTATAACATTTTAATACATCTTATCCAGTATTTAATAAAAATAATTAGTCATGGTTAGGATAAAAAAGAATGACCAAAAATCAAGAGGAAAAACAGACAACCAGAACAAGCAGGTGATTTAGATGTTAGAGTCACCAGATACGAATTTTAAAATAGTTATGATTAATATGTACAGGAAAACAGGTAACAGCATGCAGAATATCAGCAGAGAACTGGAATCTTTAAAACAGAATCTAATGGAAGGCTAGAAAGTTTAAAAAAGGGTAAGTAAAAGGAAGAACTCACGAAATGAATTTAATAACAGAACCAAAAAGAGAAGATTCATGATTTGGTGTATTGGTAGAAAACAGAGAAATATGCTAAGAAAATACAGTACAAAAGCCCCATGGCACACTGAGAAAAGTTTAATTTATATGTAAAAATTTGGAATCCAGGACAGGAGAGGAAAGAAAGAATAGAGCAAAAGCTATAAATGATATTGGATGAGAATTCCCAAAATTTATAAAAGATGTGAGTTTAAAGAAACTCAAATATGATGAAAAGAAAGAAAGAAAACCACACGTGGGCACCTCAGAGCAAAACTGAACATAGCTGATGACCAAAATAAGTTTGAAAAGTAGACACTGGGGAGAAAAAAAAGAAAAAAAAAAAAAAAAAAGCATGTCCTTCCAATGAACAATCAAACTGACAACTCTTCCAAAAAAATAGTAAGAGCCAGAAGACAATTGGAAGGAATGTATGTACTATAGAACTTATGTGCTCCTAGAAAGTTTGGTAAAATTTACCTCTAAAGTTGCAGGGCTTTGTGTTTTGTTTTGTTTTTTCTGGAAAGATATTAAACTACTGATTCAGTTATTTAATGGTTTTAGGGTCATTCAAGTTTTCATTCTTTTTCAGTCACTTTGATATGCTGTTCTACAAGTTTTATCTATTTCATACTTTTTTAACATTTTAAGCATAAGATTTCATAGTATCTTCTTATGTTTAATCTCTGCTTCATCTAGGTTTTTTTCTCATTTTAATGCCAGATACTGTTTACTTGTGCCTTTATTCTGTACATTGAAAACTCTCAGAAAATAATCAATATTACTAAGTTTTTTGAAGAAGCAATTTTTAATTTTATTTTCCCTTCCGTTTTACATATGTACTCTACTTCATTGATTTTGGTCTTATTTTTATTTATAATTAATTTGGCTTCATTTTGCTGTAGTTTTTCAAATCTTGATTTTGACAGTTAACTAATTTTGAGTGTGACTTATTTTTCAATACTGGTTTTGTCTTGTTCTATTTTTATAGAATACAACATATCAATTCCAACTCTTATGTGGAAGGGCAAAAAGCCAAGAATAGCCAAGGCATCCCTGAAAACTAAAAAACAAATTAGAATCACGCTAAAGCCAAATGATGTTTGTATAACATTACAGGTACAGACAAGAGACCAATGGGCAAGCCCACCCACATATGGGAAACCTGATCTATGACTTTCTGAAAATTGCAGATCACTGGGAAAAAAGTAGGAGATTCAAGAACTGGAACTAGATTAATTGGATAGCCAGAACACAAAAATGAAATCAAAAGTAGCTTTAAAAATTTAATGTGGGGGTGTGTGGGTGTCTCAGTTGGCTAAGTGTCTGCCTTCAGCTAAGGTCATGATCACAGGGTCCTGGGATCAAGTCCTGCTCCAGGCTTCCTGCTCAGTTGGGAGTCTGCTTCTCCCTCTCTCTCTCTGCCTGCCGCTCTGCCTACTTGTGCTCGCTCTCTCTCTCTCTGTGTCAAATAAATATACAACATCTTTTTAAAAAATTTAATGTAAAAAGTAAAACCATAAAAAACTTAAAGAATATCTTTATGACTTTGGGATAGGGAACAATCCTCAATAATGACACAAACTGCATAAACCACAGAAAAAATAACTGATAAATCTGACATGAAATATAAGAATTTTTTTTTATCACAAGTTAATACAGAGTGAAGAACTAAGCCACAAACGTGGAGAAGGTATTTCTATCTAGGTTATATAAGACACTTCTATAAATCAATAAAAATGTAGTGGGTAAGGAAGAACAAAAAGGAGCACAAAAGGGGCGCCTGGGTGGCTCAGTTGGTTAAGCGACTGCCTTCGGCTCAGGTCATGATCCTGGAGTCCCAGGATCGAGTCCCGCATCGGGCTCCCTGCTCAGCGGAGAGTCTGCTTCTCCCTCTCCCTGCCCCCGCTGCTCCCCCTGCTTCTGCGCTCTGTCAAATAAATAAATATTAAAAAAAAATCTTTAAAGATTCTCTTCTTCTGCCCCTCCCCCATCCTGCTTGCATGATCTCTCTCTAAAAAAAATAATAACAATAATAATTTACTCGTAAAGTTAAATGTCCTACAGAATGAAGATGAACCACGTGGATAAATGTCAAAAACAGTATTGAGTGGATTTGCAAGCCACAGAGTTAAGACATTAAAGTATTAAGTGATGGCTTTGATAAAAATCTTCAAAAAACAGACAAAATTCAACTACACTTCCTAAACAGATACAAAGGTGGCAAAACTACCATGGCTACTGAGTGAATGATACAACATTGTGTCACCATTACTTCTGGGGATGAGGGATGAAGAAGGATTCAATCATAAAGAGGCAAAGAAAGGACTTCTAAAATAATGGGAATCTTTAATTTTTAAGTTGGGTGATAGGCATGTAGGTGTTTCTTACTGTTATTCTTTAAATTGTACACAGAGATGCATAGTTTTATAAACTCCCTTGTATATACAATATATTTTATACTAATCTCTTTTTTATGGCAGGTAATGTGCCACTAGAAACAATGGATATGATTTTGCACTGACCTAGGAATGCTTTCAAATCTATGCAATTGAAGGTTCCAAGTAACCACTCCATTTGGTTACAACTGCTGTGGACAAAGAACTGATTTTGAAAATGAGGAAGGCCAGGGTGAGGAAGAAAGAAGAAAAAGAGAAAAGCCAGCAACCAAATAACTCTCTCTCACACACATACACCCACACACAGTGGACCAAATATGGCCCCTACTGTTTGTCAGTTTACAGCCTCTGGCCCAGATTACTCTAATACACTCCTAACTCATATATTAATCATAGTAATTTTCCCTGCATCCTAATTCTTCACATCAAAGCCAAAGTAATAACCCAAAGCTTAGTTCTTACTGTGATACACTCCTGCTCAAAGCCTTTTATATCTGCCCACTCTCTACAGACAGTCTAAAACTCTTAGTATGCTATTCAAGGACATTAAATCAAAATAAGGCCTGAACTTTATATTTACTATTCTTTCTCTCTACCATATTTTCTATATTCCAGCACAAAAATTTACCATTCTTAAAAACTGTCTATGGGGGCACTGGGTGGCTCAGTCGGTTGGGTGGCTGCCTTCAGCTTGGGTCATAATCCCAGGGTCCTGGGATCGAGCCCCGCATTGGGCTCCCTGCTCATCGGGGAGCCTGCTTCTGCCCCCCACACCTTGTGTGTGCACACACATTCTCTCTTTCTCTCTGTCTCAAATAAATAAATAAAATCTTAAAAAAAAAAAAAACCTGCCTATGTTTTCCTTCTCAGAGCCTTAATCCAAGTGCCCCTAGAAATGTTCTTTTTTTAATTTCTCACTGGTTGTCCTGGTTGGAACAAGCCATTATGTTACCTGGCTTCATAATGCCTTGTAATTGGTTCTATAAATATCAAGTAAATGTATTTTGCCTGGCATCAAGGTCATTTTGTTCAAGTTTTACTCTTTGAAATTCTGAAGCATATATAATTTATATTTGTATTCCTTATAAACCATAAGATGGTGTCTTATATATAATAGATACTCAAAGATTTACTGAATTGAAACAGGAGTCAAAATGAGCATTAAAAGTCTAACTGAATCCTTTGCATTTGAACAACCTGACACCCAAAACTGCAGTTGGGTGATGTTACAACATACGGCAGCTTGTCATGGTCTGGAGGGCAGACCAGGAAGCCTAAATCAGAATCCAAACGATGGCTTTATACAAAGGCAAGAGGATAGAACCTGAGATACACCAGATGCATGAATTACAAATATCCCCCCAGTGCAGCATCCCCCATGTGAACATTTGTGTGTGGTTTGAAAAAGGTGAGCAGGAGAAAGTTCTGGTGAGTGGTTCATTTCCATTCTACATCAATTCCCAGAAAGCCAAGGTGGGCAAACATACTGTGCGTTCCGAATCAATTAAAACTGCTGAATTGATTAATCAATTCAAACATCCATTCAACCAACATTCATGGAGTGTTTATTATGTATGGGGCACTTGCTGCTATTTTAATAAAGGAATAAGACACTTTCTGTCATCCAGCAGCTACAGTATAAACTCTCAAACACACATGCATGCACGCACACACACGCACGAGGACACACATCTAGAGTTCCTCATCATGCCTTATTTACATATAGTTGTAAATAAAAATATCAGAGCACATCATTATATATGATCACACAGTAATCAAAAAAACATTTTAAAATACATTATATGTTAAAAAAGAAAAAAGAAGAAGATGATAGCAGGAGGGGAAGAATGAAGGGGGGGAAATCGGAGGGGTAGACGAACCATGAGAGACGATGGACTCTGAAAAACAAACTGAGGGTTCTAGAGGGGAGGGGGGTGGGGGGATGGGTTAGCCTGGTGATGGGTATTAAAGAGGGCACGTTCTGCATGGAGCACTGGGTGGTATGCACAAACAATGAATCATGGAACACTACATCAAAAACTAATGATGTAATATACAGTGATTAACATAATAAAAAAAGAACATCTTAAATGAAAAAAAACATTTTAAATGAAAAAATAAAATTGTTAATAATTAAATTTGTGGTTGAGTTGGACTATGGAGCCAAGTGCTCTTAACTACCACGCTGTACTTTTTCCTGTTGTGTTATTTCCAATAGTTCTGAGGCAATTACATTTTCTAACATTAAGCATTTATTTAATGGTGCTTGGGACATATTCATTTTGATTGGATCTAAATCATGGCTCTCTCCATCCTAGCAGTGTGCTCTTGGAAACATTATATAACCTTTTTTCATCTGTAAAATGAGAATGGTAGTATCTGCCTCAAGCACTGTGGAGAGGACTCAAGGCAATGATAGAAGGGAGGAGTCATCATCACATCACTGCCATACTTCTTAAAGCAGATGAATGACTGCATCCAAGTCAAAAGAAGAAGCATGAAGAAAGCCACTTGGAAGATAAGGTTTGTTGGTCTCTCTGTCACTAATTATTTCAGTGGAAAAGCACTCCGGCCATTCATTGGTTCAATGAGAAGACATTTACTCAGTTATTCCTTTGTGTTTGCCCAATGCTAGAGAGGGGCCATGCTTAGTTTAGACTTTCTCTTTAGTAAGAGAAAGAAAGCACAAGCAAAAGATATGACAATGGTAAAAAAAATTTTAAAGGCTTCCCATGCTTAGAGGTGGTAAGACAACCAATTGGGCTAGATCAAGAGATACGGGGCTGGAGATAAGGGTAGGTACTAAGCGGGGGCCAGTTAATGGAAAGACCTGTATGTCATGGTAATAGGTTGAAGATGTGATTGTAAGCTAAACATAAAAATAACAGGATCGGATATTTAGATAACTTCGATAACAGGATATCCTTAATTATGGGAATGGAGTAATGGAATGAGAAACAGAAAAACCTTTTAGTAAGGAACTGCAATAGCCCAGGAGAAAGGACAAGATCACTTTTGTCTAGGATAATAAGGGATGTTTTACAAAGAATATAGGCTTTTGGGGTGCCTGGGTGGCTCAGTCAGTTAAATGGCTGACTCTTGATTTTGGCTTAGGTCATGATCCTGGGGTTCTAGGATCAAGCCCTACATGGAGCTTCATGCTCAGCGGGGAATGTGTTTGAGGATTCTTTCTCTTCCTCTCTCTTTCCCTCTACTCGCATTGTCGATCTCTCAAATAAATAAATGAATCTTTTTAAAAAAAGAATATAGGCTTTTGTTGGTTCTTTAAACATAGTTTGGATTTTGATGAACTGTGGGAAGTCACATGGGGAAATAGTATGGATTTGATGCCCAATCATACTCATCCACTCACCAGGAATTACTTCTGATTTCTGGACAACCCTTTGAATCATTCCTGGTCTCCTCATGTCTTTGGGTTGGTCTGTGAAACTATTCCACCCATTCCTTGCCTTGTTGGGGTTTTTATATACAAAATCTACTATGTGGAGAGGTACACAGCTTCCTCATAGATGTAAAGCCCTCCGCCATATACCAGCAGTGGTGGGGAAAGCCAAATGAGCTAACCAAATACCAGAAATCTTTCAAGTTGCTGATAACATGTGACTTTTGTCTATTTGAAACTACAGTTCTCCCAGCCACTCTGATGGACATGTCCACAGTCCATAACCTCTTCCCTCCTCCCAAATGTATGCCTCACTAAATTACTTCCTATGCAAGGAGCCAATACTTGCTTCATAAATCCTTATCCATCAGATAAGCAACATGAATGAAGGACTGCAATGAAGGGCCTACTTGTGGTAGGCAGAATAATGGTACCCCAAAAGATGTCCATGTCCTAGTCCCCAGAACCTGTGAGTATGTTTCAGCGCAAAGGGAAACTAAGGTTACAGATAGAGGTCAGGTTGCTAACCATCCAACCTTAACATAGGTTAGGTTAGCGATCATCATGGATTACCTGGTTGAGTCCAATGTAATCACAAGGGTCAGTCCATAGTGGAAGGTAGAGGCAGAAGAAAAAAGTCAGAAAAAGATGTGAGGGCAAAGCAAGGCCAAAGAGATGCCATGCGAGGACTCAACAATGTGCCCTTGCTGGATGTGAAGCTGGAGGAAAGGATCATGAGCCAGAGAACATGAGCAGCCTCTGTAAGCTGGAAAAGGAAAGGAAATAGATGCTCCCCTAGAGCCACCAGAATAGAATGTAGCCCATCCAGCATCTTGATTTTAGGCCAGTGAGACCTGTGGTGGTGGACTCCTGTCCTCCAGAACTCTGAGATAATAAATCTGTGCTGTCTAAAGCCACCTAACATACATGGTAATTTGTCATACTTGCAACAGAAAACTAATAAAGTAGTATAATATGAAAGGGGGAACATACCTAGGGAAATTGGAAAGGGCTGTCTAGACTGACCAGAGAGTGAATTCTACACCTTTGGAAGGAACCAGGGTCTAGGAAGGGATTTGTTCCTCCTGATCTAATCTCCACCTAGAAAGAGGTAAGGGGAATAAAGAAACCCATCATGGAAGAGATTTCCTTTGGCAAATGTCAACTCAGATCGGGCCCAGAACTGAAATGCCCTTCCCTACCCTGACCCTCCCTTTTCTCCCCTGTCCTCCAATAAAAACTTCGTATCTCAACCCTTACCTCTACGTCATGTTCTGGTTGCCACACGTATATATATATATATGTATATGTATATATATATATGTTTATATATAAACTTATCTGAATCAAAACTCATTAACCATGTATTTCCTTGAGCATTGAAATATGCCATTTCTGATGTTCATCTGGCATTCTCTTTGACTATTTCTATATGATATAAAATGGTCTGGTCAGTTCACTGGGGGGAAAATGTCAAACTGGGCATCTTGCCTTATCTCTTAAAGACAAAACTCCACTAACTAGTTCTAGTTTTATGTGGGAACGACCCTCACTGGTAATTTGCTCTCAGTACTTTTGCAGAAGGACAACTGAATTACATGTTTCCTACTTTATCTCCCATGACTGCTAGAATAAACAATGTGTATAATTTTCAAACTTCCAATTTCACAGTAATACTATTCTATATAAAAGAACATATGGACATTTCCATGGATCTATGTAGCTAATTCCACTCTGGTTTTATAAGTCCATATATAAATCCATATAATCTTAAAATTAACCATAAATTGGAGACTTTTAGACTGTATTCTTTTAGACGTGGAATTTTTGTTGACTTTTATTTTCCCCTTTTGAATGTATTATGGGACTTTCTGTTTACAGATTTATGTATTGATTTGAAAGAGAGAGAGAGAGAGAGAGAACAAGCGCTGGGGGAGGGGCAGAGGGGGAGAGAGAGAGAGAGAGAGAGAGAAAGAATCTCCAGCAGACTCCACACCGAGCGCGGAGCCAGACACGGAGCTTGATCCAACGACGCTGAGATCACAACCTGAGCCGAAATCAAGAGCTGGACGCTCAACTGACTGAGTCACCCAGTGCCCCTTATGGGACTTTTTAACAACAGAAAATAATGTTTCTAGGGGTACCTGGGTGGCTCAGTCATTAAGCGTCTGCCTTCGGCTCAGGTCATGATCTCGGAGTCCTGGAACTGAGCCCTGCATTGGGCTCCCTGCTCAGCAGGAAGCCTGCTTCTCCCTCTCCCACTCCCCCTGCTTGTGTTCCTGCTCTCGCTGTGTCTCTCTCTGTCAAATAAATAAATAAAATCTTAAAAAAAAAAAGAATGCTTCTAACCTGTATTTATACATACCAAATACTAAATACATAATCCTTTTCCTCCTTGAAATACGAAGCATTTATTAAAATCCCATCACTTTCATGTTTGCATCATGCTACTGGCCACTTTATACTTTACATTTCTTGATGACATTATATAAATGGAAAATGGTCAAATGATCGCCTATGGTCCAATGAACGTCCCCATACCATTCATAAAGGCAGAACGACTAGTTTACAAAGTAGAAAAGCACTGAACTAAATGAAATAAAGCAACTAATGGGCTGCAACTATCAGCTTTTTCCTCCTGGAATGATCATAATTTCAGGTCTACAACCAAACAATAAATTCCTCATTACGCTTTTTTGCAGAAACTGGTAATTGAGCAGTTGACAGTCTGATTTTGGTAAATATATTTTTCAAAGCCATCAGCAAATTCTCTGCTCTGATTAAAGGAAGGGAGGACAAATCCTCACACTTTTATTTACTCCCCATAAAGCTGGGTATCTTGAAGGAGTCAAGGAAAAATCCCATTACATGTACCTATAAATATTATTTCAGACTCGTAATTGTTGGCACGGTGGGCACCGTCTGTGGCAGAAGTCCGATGGGACTCTAATTGTACTCTCAGTGGACAAAGCATTCTCAAAAAGTGTTCTCTGACTTTGGTCCCATGAACATCAGGCTACAATTGTGACTAAAAGCTTAAACTTCACACTTACGACTGACTCCTTCATGTTCATAGAAAGATTAGATCAGAATGAATACAGAAAAAAATCGCTCTGGGTAATAAAGCAAGTGTATCTAATTAGCATTAGTGCAGTGATCAAGTAAAGCAGTTCACTGTATTAAGTTACTCTGCTTGTAGCTTTATTTCTGGCACTAAAAGGAGGAGGCTTGCAATCCGTTCACATTAAGCCTGCACATACTCGGTGTGCTTAAAACAGACTAAGGTGCTTTAATTCAGGAACCCTCCAACAGTGATTAGGGAGTGATACTATTTATAGCAAAGCACAATCCCTTTAGGAATCTGACTGAGAATGTCTTAGATGGTCTCCCATTACTCTGATAGACTATCTATTTCCTCCATCAAAAGGAAGACAGTTTACATCAGAGCCACACATACCTAACACCAAACACAAACATGAAGCCAGGTTTGCATCCTCCTCTCCCCGAAACATGCTTTTAGGAGTCCTGAATTTGTTTTGATCATGAGGAATCTGAGAAGCTTTCCTATAACACTGAGACATCACGATAAACCAGGAAGGAACCCAAAATAAGGGGTTTAAGTATGTACACACACACACACACACACACACACACTCTCTCTCCTATCCACTCACACACTCACTCACTCAATCTTCTGCTCACCAAAAGTTCAAAATCTGTTGCATCATGTAAATAAATGTGCCCCAAACAACCACCATCACAACAAAAATTCCTAAAACAACAATGATCTTATTTAAAGATGCTGCTTGAATTTTAACGTCTTTCATTTCAAATCAAAAACGGGATGACATGAATAGAATATAAAGTCTTCCTCAAGCCTTTCTAGGATATGATCCACTTAAGCACAGAATTAAAATATTTTAAAAGGCCCTTTAAAAACGAAGAGGCAGATGTTCAGGTAAAAGCAAAGCCAGGAGACTGTATATTTTAATAAAGCTATTATATGTACAGCCCCAAATTAGGAGTGGCACTGAGGCTAGTGCATGTCTAAACCATCACCACCTGTTTGCCCTGAAAAATCAATTAAAGTCACACTTTCAGAGGAGTCCCCTTCTAACCAATAAAACTTAGCCAGCTTCATCAAGAGACTTGAGTCCCTCAGAGGGAATGTACTTGAAACCTGAATCCTTAGTCTCGCGTTCCTGCACTGCTTGCATTCATATAAACTAACCATGGTAAAACCAGCCTTCAGGAGCAATGGTAGAAATGGGAGAAGGAGAGAGACCAGAGAGAGAGAGAGAGAGAGAGAGAGAGAGAGAGAGATCCTTATTTCCTTTGGCTTTATCCTGAGAATCCTACTTCCTTTTGGTGAATTCCAGTAATTTCTTCAAAGGCTCTGTTTTTTTTTTTTTTTTTTCTTTTCTTTTTTTCTCCTACAGAATTCTGTGCTACATTTTCTGTGCAACAGAAGAGATCCAACTTTGCAAGTTGAAAGCAAGGGCAGGAAAGCCATCCCAAGTGTTTTAGTAATTAAACGAATATGCATAATGAACCATATGCCCAAAGGGCCTGTTCTTCATGTGGGCCAGATTTTTGTTTGAATTTTTAATTTTTATATACAGATGAAACATTCAGTGTAATCTACCAACAGTGTGAGAGAGCATGCAATAAGAAAAAGTGCAAGGGACAGTCCACGTAGGAGCAGGAACAGGAGACACTAGAGAAATTCTGCTCTGAAGATGTTGATTCAAATGTGTTTTTTCCCCTCTAGCAATTGTTCTTGTCATCTGCTCAGAGTCTTCAGGAGACACATATAACGAATACACTGACAGCTTTATACAGTATGAGTAAAATACAGTGCCGTCAGCTGAAAAGTGTGAAAATCCCATGGGACAAACAAGGATTTCTCAAAAAAAAAAAAAAAAAAAAATCCTTCTACACCCATCATTCAGACTACCATCTTGAATTACAGGGAATCCTCCCAAGTCTCTTTCGGAAGCTACATAAATATTATATTGTAGGCTCTAAGCCACATATATTAGTGATTTGAACTGATCTAAGAGGAATTCTTACCTCTCAATGATGCAACTGTGCATAGCGGGTAGAAAATGCTCAAGGCAAAATGCAAGCATGCCCTCCCCACTCCTACAGCAATGCACACCATGAATTTAAGGATTCAATATGCTTGCTCAAACATACAGATCCCCAATATTTTCTAAACCACTGTCATGGAAGAACTGGCAAAACCTTGCTCTAAGCTTTTCAGTGTCATTTTGAAAATACGTAGTTATAATCAAAGCAACATAAGAGACATAGAGTCTGATAAAATTTACCATGTCAGCTCCTGGACACACAGGATGGAGGAAGCATTCTCTAATGCAGAAGAGAGCTTTTTAAAAATATGTTTGCACAACGTTTGAAATTTACAGTGATGGTCTGGACAAAGTCACCAGTCCTTCGGGTGGGTCAATCTTGTAAATGCCTAATTCAGGATAAACATTTCAGAATGGGGTGTGTGTGTGTGTGTGTGTGTGTTGGGGGCTGGGGGCGACAGAGGAAATGCTAAAGTTCACTATCCTCCAAGTCTTTAACTGAAATAACCCAAATGCAAGATACCACACTGGGCCTTATGGCATTGAGAAAAGATTATGAAAACAAACCTGATCAAAAACCAACGTGAAGCTTTAGACTCTTTTCAGGCCCCATTTTGAACAGAGATATGCTGTCATTTTCACAATGTAAACACCAGAAATGGAATGCAAAGCATTTAAAGAGCAAATAATAATGGAGCTGTAAATAACATCTCTCATTGCTTTCACTCTTAATTCAGAGTTTATGCCTTTGACAATGGCTACGTTACTTGATCTAGTGGTCTCAGTGGAAAGACAGATAAACTTCAACTGCAGGCAGAAGACAAAAATTGACAAGGAGCGTCACCTTTCCTGACTGTTTAAATCCTTTAAGGAAGTGTCGGAGCAATTAGAGGGGGAGTGTAATCTTTGTGGAGTGCATTAACACTCTCCGACCTCCCAGACAATAGATCAGACCTCAGACACATAATGCTTCCCTAAGGCTTTTTAGCCAGCATATTTGATCTCTTAGTCACTCCGTGTGTTACTATAGGTATCATCCCCACAGAAGGCATTATTCATGAGCACTACTGTCCACTAGGTCTGAGACTGGACTGCAATCAAGCAAAGCAGGAAAATCACCTTAATCCTCTATGTATTTCCTGTATCTTTAAGATGGGGGAAGGGGGGAGGGGAGTCTAGACTTGTGGAAAATAGTCTTTCACAATTCTCTTATTATTTTTTAAAGCTACAGAGTCTGTTCTGTAAAAGTGAATTACAGTAGTTCCCCCGTTATCTGTGGGGGATACCTTCCAAGACCCCCAGTGGCTGCTTGAACCCACAAAGAGTACCGAGCCCTACAGATGCTATGTTTTTCCCATGCATACACACCCATGATAAAATTTAATTTATAAAATAGGCACAGTAAGAGATTAACAACAGACATTAATGAGTAACAAAACAGAACAATCATAACAACATACTATAACAGAAGTTACGTGAATGTGGCCTCTCTCAAAGTATCTTTTGTACATACTCACCCTTCTTGTGATGATGAGAGATGTTAAAATACCTACGTGGTGAGGTGAATGACGCAGGCACTGGGCCGGAGTGCTAGGCTACGAGTGACCTTCTGACATACATCAGACAGAAGATCATCTGATCCTAGACCGAGGTTGACACTGGGTAACTAAAACCATGGGAAGCCAAACTTCGGAGAAGGGGAGACTACAACAGTTGCATTAATATGGATGGGTCCTTAGGTGAGTATGGGCTGCAGGGAGGGGGACAACCTCCAAAACATTTGATGTTTCCTGTCTATAAAATGAACTTCATAATCAACTTACTGAGAAAAATGCCAGGTATGATAAACAGTACTGTAATATGCAAAAGAAAGCAAAGCAGGGGAGCGGGGGGGGGATCAAATAAACTCCTTGCACTCCAAGCTTTTAAATCTTCATCTGTCCTGCAGGTCATGTGGCAAAGCACAACGGTCAGGCAATAACCTATTTCCTGATGAACACATCCTGTTCCAACTGCTAATCTCATAGTGGAAGCTTGGCTTTTACCATTTATTATAAACATTTTCAAGAACTGCTTACCACGATATATTTTTTAATGGATTAGATTTTGGTCAGCTGCTAACAGAGAACTGAATATTCTTTATACGAAGACAGCAAAATAGGTTTTCTGAGAGTCTGACTTACTTTCCACTTTTCTCCCTCATGAGTAATTGGAATAGCAATTGAAACAGAATATAAGGCTAGGTTTCTTTTCTGTTCTTTTTTTCTTTTCCTCCCTCTCCCATTGTAAGAAATTCTGTATCCAAGCTTATAGTATACAAGACCTTATTGGTTTTGAACTTTATCACAAGACTTGGTGAAATGTTCAAGAGAGAGACAAAGGCCGAAATTCACACAATTTGCTCAAGACTATCACAGCTGTTTATTGAGGACACTCAGCATCTAAAGCCTACAGCATTTAAAGCAAAATAATTACATTTTCTTAGAATCAAGGCAGTTCCCCCTTGAAAATGTGTACTGCCAAGGTTTTTCAAACAAGACTACAAGAAAAGAGAAGAGCTGCGTATTAGCTTTATGTTTCAGCAAATCACTTTAGAGTTAGCATTTTCAAACCCAAACTTAAGAAAAAAAATGGCGGATGAAAATATATACCCACAAAAAGCAATTTAAGAACTTTTGAACCTTAACTAGCAATAAAGAAAGATCTACTGGATGTTTTAACTTTGCTTCAACAATGCCTAAGATCTAAAATGAAATAATGAAAGTAACTGGAAAAAATGTTACCATATCTACTGTGCATCTTCTAATGTTTTAAAAGAAATTGCTTATGTTTTTAATCCCTGGGTAAAACCACTTTCAAGGAATTCGTGATTCCACTCAAATTAAAACTGACCATGAACAATTAGCTAAGGAAGGAAATGCCCTTCTGAACCAACTATATTTAATACTCTGATGAGAATCTGTGTAGAGACTCACACACACACACACATACATGTACACATACGCACAAACACACAGAGCACTATGCCTAAGTAATTTAGTACAATAGCAAAGGATTTTATAACCCTGACCAATGGCATTAGGCATACAATTTTAGTTAAGAAAATTAAAAATAAAAGGGAAAAAAAGGCTTAAAATGGTTGTCCTATGAAATCTGTACCAACTTCACAATAATCCAGATCTCATCCCTT
This sequence comes from Mirounga leonina, assembly GCF_011800145.1. Taxonomy (NCBI): domain Eukaryota; kingdom Metazoa; phylum Chordata; class Mammalia; order Carnivora; family Phocidae; genus Mirounga; species Mirounga leonina. The sequence goes on from NW_023270464.1 coordinate 15,803,413, forward strand.
GTGCATAAAGATGAACATGCCATAGAGTATCTGAGTAAATTACCATAAAAAGAGATTACACAACACCAAAACTTGAGGTTTTTTTTAAATTAATATAATGATTTCTGCTTGTCGATGATTGTATTAAATTAAAAATAAATTGCTGAAATTAAAATCCCCAAGAAGCAATCCACAGAAATTTACCTTGGACTTTTATCATTTATGAGTTTCTATCGCCACCTGCAGGACTATCTTTAAGTAAACTCAAGCAATGGTCAGGCTATTTGCCATTCTTTCTTTTCCTCTTTTCCTTTCTTCTCTTCTTCCTCCTCCTCTTTCTCTCTTATTGTGTGTGTGTCTGTGTGTGCCTATGTGTGTGTACTAAATTTCTGGGCTATCAATTTTTATCTTTTGAAAATATATACATTAATAAACATGTAAAAATCGCCAACGAAATGCAAAATTAGATTTACTGAAGGAGGTGTAGGGGACTGTGGCCACAGGCAGCCAATTTTTTAACAGCAAAGCACACATGACACTTCTAATTTTGCAAAGTAAAATTCTGATGGAAAGTTAGCCTATAGTAATTTCCTTACCAAAATGGTGAGGACTTCAATGATTTCCAAGGAGAGCAGTTTTTGCTAAGGAACAGTTTACAAAAAAGTTTATAATTGCATATACCTGGCTTATAGCAGAGAAGAAATATACCAGAGAAGAAAAGTAACTTAGGGTTTTGTTGTTCTTTAAACAAAAGACAAGTGTTAGATAGTATTTTATTAAGTGTTACTGTATCCCAATAAAGAACAGGCTTTAAGAGCAGAGGTCAAAGCTTAAACACAAAAGCACAGATCATCATCACCATCATCATCATCATATTCATGTCTTCAACACTGTCCCCATAAAGTCTGGATTAGAAAGATCCATCACCTGGGGCGCCTGGCTGGTTCAGTCGGTTAAGTGACCAACTCTTGATATTGGCTCAGGTCATGATCTCAGGGTCTTGGAATTCGCCCAGCAGCCCCGTGTCAGGCCCTGCGCTGGTGGGGTGAGTCTGCTTGGGATTCTCTCTCCCTCTACCCTATACGTCCCCCCCCAACGTATGCATACTCTCTCTCTAAAGTGGGTAAATAAATCTTAAAAAAAAAGAAAAGAAAAGAAAAGGATTCATCACCTGTAAGATGCATATGGAGTAACTATACAGACTTTTGCTCCTCCAGGCCACATTACCCTTCTGAGTAGCAGGTCTGCAGACATATACAATAATGTTCAAACATAAGACTTTAGGAAAAATGTTGGGCTTTTTTAATTTTTAAGAACATAATTCATGGCTACCATGTAGACGTAGTTCATACTCATGAACTAAAACCATAATTGCAAAGTTTATGACCACAAACATCACATACTAGACAAGTGTATAGTCGTTGAGCAGCATCCTCTAACAAGCCACAAGGCCTTAGGAAAATCACTCTACCGAATGTGAAGGACCCTCTGATTTAACATTCTATAGCTCCATGCTTTTCCAGACTTAAAAACAGTAGCCATGAGGGTCTTATTTTCAACACCAAGTGAGCTAAGAACTGCATTTCTTTCTTTCTTTTTTTTTTTCTTGACTAAATGAGCATATTTGGCAATGACTTGAAACAAAAAATTTAAAAAGCTTGCTCAGAAAAAGTCATTTTAAAAGGACCTATATATATATATGGATTTGGGTATATATATATTGGGTACGTATGGATTTGGGCTATAAGAAAATCCCAGTGAGATTAAAAGTCAGCAAACACTGTACAGAAACATGGCTTAGATGAGGACCTACTGAATTGGATTTTAATTGTCTTTGCATCTTTTTTAATCAAAGTGAGAACTGGAATATTAGGCCACTGAATGTCTCCTTCCCCCCTTCCCCCCCCCCCAAATTAGCTGTTATTTGAAAAGCCAATGACACAACACGGAGAGAAGAGGAGAGGTAGCAAAACACACCTTCCTAAGTCATAAATCAAATGGCAAAAAGTACAATAGAGCATAGTAAACCCTCACCAGACCACAAAGAAGGTTTCTCTCCATAAACATCAGATCAGGCAGCTAGAATGATTACCAGGCTCTCCTGTAACTGTCGCCTATAGTGGGTCTAATTACAGGCTACAGGCTAAGGCAAGCATGCCCGCACTGCACATGGCAATAAAAGGGCCATCAGCTTGCCAAGCCCAGCCAGACAACGGAGAGCACACGCCACCTGATGGGGAGCCCCAAAGATCAGCCAGAGAGACTAATAAAAATGACAGCTTAGAAACAAATGACAAAGCTTGGGCCACAAAAAAAAAAAAAAAAAAAAAAGGCAGTATCAAATTAGCCAAAAATACAAGTGCTGAGCACGGCTCTTCAACAGGTCCAGACCAAAGCAGGGAACCAGTTATAACTGTTTTCACACACACACCGGTGATTTTTCTCCCTCTCCTTCTCGCTTATTTCTAGATCTTTTCACTTTTGCATCATACAAAATGTTTGCGCATCCAGGTGTCACATATAGAAACAGATGGGGGGGAGGCACCACCCACCTCTATGAGAATCAAAAATAAAATCCCCCTCATTCAGGGGCTGTTGATCTGGGTTAGAGATTTGCCAGCGCCCTTCCTCTTCCCCCTGGTACTCTAACTGCTGGCTGCCTTTTGGTCCTTTTGCTGTAGATTAGCACCACCCCCTGGATGGGTAGCATCGAGGGAAAGCTAGAAAAATGCACATTAGACAAGATTATGATGAAGCTGTTAGACTGTGTCTATGGATTTTACCTTCTGATGTGGCCACAGGCTGTCACGGTCAGAGAAGGAGTTAGGATAAAAAGAAAGCAGTATCTGATAACAGATGGTTTGTACTGGTTCTAGCACTCTTCCAAGCAGCATTGATTAGAAGCCTGCTGTGTACCCAACACATGAGCCGTAAGGACATATGCAGAGGTAAAAGATGGGGTCTTTGCCATTTTGTAGCTCACACTGTCCTAAAACAATCCTTCCAACATATGGCTACAATACACTGAATAAGTCTTTAGTGTTTCACATTAACCTGAATTATTAGGTCATAGAAACAAAATTCCTCCATTTTTGATGTGAAGAATTAATTTATGAGGTCGAACATGAAGAGTATTCTTAGAGCTTTAAAGACAGAACTGCATGCTTTGGCATTTGGTGGTTCTATGCATATGAATCAGCCCTAGAAATAGTTGATTCTTGAACACTAACGATATGGCATGTAATACAATGATTTGCATTTCTACCCTATCCTGAAACAGGTCTTTCACAAATCCTCAGATAACATCCTCTGTGATGAAGCTGCAACTATGCGCATGTATGCGTGTGCACCTGCTTTAGTGAAGCCTCTCTCTGAGTTAGGAGAATACCACCATACCTACCAATAGTGATATCAGATAATAATCCCTACCCACATTTGTAGCCCATTTCATATTTTTAAAATATTCCCTTGCATATTATCTAAGTTGATCTCCAAAGGATAAATTTAAATTTTCTTACAGTCCGTGTCAATCATTAAATGGCATCACTTTGGTTTCAACTATAAGAGGAGGGCAGTGGAGAGAAGTGGGGTGGGAGGAGGAGGCAAGAGAAATGGGGAGGGGGGCTGGGGAAGCTGGGAGGAGGGGCAGATGGATGAGAAGGAGGAAGGGAGAGGAATGAAGGGAGATGGGGAGAGAAGGGAGGTGGATAAGGGACAGGTGAGGACTTAGCATGACAGTTTCATCTTTGTGCCTCAGTATCTAACAGGGCTTGAGACTCTGGACAAACAAGGTTGTAGAAAGCGAGGGAGGGAATGCATGGGGCAAGCTTGAAAAGGGCACTGGCTGGGTCAAGGAGTGACATGACCTCCAGGTTTCTTCCTTCTCTGAGACTGAAGACCCTACACTCAGGACCAAGTTCAAATTAACAGTAGGGTATCTCTGGACAGTAGAGAGAACTAGACTGAATTCACTGAGAATCTGAAAAAGACAATGGCTCCCAACCAGAAAACTCACAGAAGGCAGAAAACGTGTGTGTGTGTGTGTGTGTGTGTGTGTGTGTGTGTATCCCACCAGAAAGCCATAGAGGAGGCAGTAGGTAGAGACAAAAGTATTCCCATATAGAACTGGCACCTGTCATACAAAAGTGAGAGTTAACCATTCATTTGTTATCTAATGGGGCCATGTGAAGATTGGCAATGTATGCTCTTCTATGAATTAAAAAAAAAAGACCAAAAAAAAAGAAGAAGATCTAATGCTTACTAGTCAAAACTGGGACACTCTAAAATATCAACTGATTCAGTCAGCGTAGCTATGATTCTGTCTAAAAGTGCAATTCAATTATAAAGTTGAAAATATAAACATGAAAATATGCTAGAATAGTTAAGAGTGCACTTTTAAGTTTTCAACAGATAATCTTTTAATGCAATTACTGTAATTTTATTAAATGGCATAATTAGTTAATGCCTGAGTTGTCAATAGAAGGTGCAATTATGTTGTAAAAATTATAATCACAATGTGTGATGGTGGATTGTTCTGATGAAAAAAATGCTGAAAAAACCCTTTAAAATATTTTTGAAGGTATATTATGTAGTCCTCTGTAAAAGGAAGATTTGGGAAATCATCTTATAAATGTTAAATAAAACAATAAATTGTCAAATATTTCAAGCATTTTACACGATATATTTATACATTTCGCACACAAGTACATATGGACGTATTTAAAATGTCAAAAAATATCTTCTCCTCCAGACAAAATGGTTATTGGAACTGGATTTTTTTTCAGCTTTAGAGAAATACTGTTAATCTTGAGCTCCAACTGCGCAAACACCTACTGAACAGGAAGTGAGGTCTGTTTTGTACATACAACTGACTTCTGGTGGATATGGAAACAGCCACCAAATGTTTAATCAAATGCAGGTGCATCTAGTTGTGAATAAATTGATGATAGAACTTAAAGAAGAAGTAAATCTTTTAGACACAGTTAACACATAAATATCAAAAGCATCAAGAAGACATGGACCAGCACTACTTTAATAGTCTGATTTAAAAACAAAATTCCCATTATAGTAGTCATTTGTAGCAAAGTACTTTCAACCTGAACATTCTTTAGACCACAGAATGGATCATGGACAGAAGCATCCTCAAGATTGCGTATGAAATGCTAAGTAAACTGTTTTCACACAATGTTTCATGGAGAAACTCCGTATTTTCCAAATACCTTTGCCTCTTAGGCTCTCTTAGTCTCTCTCTCTGTGTTTCACACGTGGCATGTGGGTTGGAAGGGCCCATTCTGTTACTGCTGCTGTTGTTTATAAGTTCGATGCGAAATCATTTCACATTTCTCAACATTCCAGGATCTCTAAAAGCTAAGAATTCCATGTATACGAAATACGGGATTTCACTAAGAAAGTGGGGAACTGTATTTTTAACCTTATTGGAGGAAAGGTTGATTGATGCTTTAAATTATGTATCATATCGCAGGCCCTGTCGACTCTGAAGAAGAAATTCTTCATTTTCTGACACTCAAAAAATTGAGGAAAAAAGTCACAGATGTTAAAATCATAGCTTTATGAAGATACCCATTGATATATGGTAGATTTAGATTACTTTTTAACATCAAATGTCCAAGTAAAAATTTAATAAAACAAGGAATCCATCAATGCCCCACAGACTTGCATCCCTTGAAGCAATAGGTGTGTGCCTGAAAAACTCGTGGAAAATTGAAAAAAAAAATGCAATCCTTTTTTACAGCATTAGGAGACCTTTGTTATTTAAAATAATCTTCTGATGATGCCATCTGTCAAGTAAATGCTTTTTTGTCATATGAAAATAATTCACTTATGCCATAATGTAACATTAGGTCTTTTCATAGACAGTATGGGGTTTGTAAAATACATGTACCCAACAGAAAAACAAACAAAAATCCCCCATAGATGATTGGTTCCACAGTATAAACATCACAATGCAGAATTATCTTTTGAGAACAAATTCAATTCATTGTAACTATCATTAAATAATGTATTTGTCCGGAAACATGGGGAGAGACTATAGAGTACCGCCCCCCCCACCCCCCACACACACACTAGAAATGTGGGTCTACCTCTTCGATAGCTGTTTGAAGGAATGCATTAATGTAGATAGATAGATAAATGTGCTCATCTCTACTCTTATCCTTTATTTTGAACAACCTGGAATTCTCAAAAAGAATCTGGCAAAACTGTAGATTCCATCCATGACTCTTTCATGTACTTGTTTTCAGCATTCATGCTCCCTTTGAAAGCCTTTCTCCATCATCTAAGAGTTTCCCCTGCACAGTGGGTAAAAATAACTCAGTCTCCAACTGGGGGCTCAGCCTGGAACCAGCCACTGAGATTTTCCAGACCACCAAGCTAGATTCCAAGGATGTCATGCGCATGTGATTCCCAGGGTCTGGGCTGTTCCCCAGAGATGGTACAGACATTTCCACCTTATGCTTCTTTAGTTCTGGCTCCATCTCTTGTGAATATAATGACCATGACTAAGAATTATTCCCACCCAAATGATGAGGGTCCCCCCCGCCCAAAGCATCTTGGAAAAGGCTTAACTCCCATTCATTACATCTAAATACATATCTGAAATGACTAATGTCATTGTCCCTACAGTCATTATCATCTATTTAAATACCAGGACCACAATCACTGCAATTCCGAACATCAGTGAGAGGTAGTACAGCTCAATGGTTAAACACATGTACTCTAAAGCCTGATGGTCTGGGTTAATATCCCAGCTGTGCTTCTTAAAAGCATATGAGCTCTGACACTCTGTTTAACCTCTATGGGTTCATTTTTCTCATCTGTACAAAGAAGGTAATAACTGATACCTACATCAGCAGGTATTGGTGAGAATTAGATGAGGTAACATTTGCAAGATGCTTCGGACGGTGCCCGACACACAGTAAGCACTGAAACGTGAGCTATTAAAGACACCTAGAGGTGAAAGTCTGTGTCTGAAAATGACCATGTGCAGGTCTATGAAACACCATGTGTAATTACAAATCCATTCACAGGGCAATACCCAGATGTGCTTCTTCTAGGCATCATTTTTAGTTACCCTGTGCCTCTGTCATTAAACTGACATCATTTTCCTTTGGAAAAGTTGAGAATAGGACTCTTTGAGCAGAAAAAACAAAATATATACATATTTAATTTATAACAAGTCAAGCTCAGAAAATGCAACAGAGTAAAATATCTAGAAAACGTGGAGGAAAGAGAAAGACCCAAGAGACAAAATGAGCAAGATTTTCCATAGTCATGCCAACAAAACAGAAATTGAGCCTACAGACGCATGAATGGCTTGACCACTCAGAAAAAAAATCCAAATTTAATTTCTTACAACAATGAATTCAATGTTGTGGGCAACATTCACATAGCATGTGTCAGTGGATTAATGACAACTTTCTTCTCCAAGTGTTAGGAATACAGCCACCTGGGTAAGTAGAAAGGGGATAAATCCCAGGGTGGAAGGGTTTACGCCTGGACAGTCTAATAAGATAAATCTTCCCATGTTTGTCCACCCACTTCTGACCAGACACCATGTGGACTTCTATCTTTATAGGCCACTCGTCTTGAACACTGCTTTCAACAAGCTATGATATATTCATATACACACCCATAGGAATCCTTAGAAACGTATGCTTTGCTTTCATAAAGTCTTAAATTGAACAGCCAGAATATACCAAACACGATCCTACAATGTTCATGCTTTGTCTCCTCTGAAAACCGAGACACTGACATGATGTTAATCGGCTATTTTATGTTATCTGACAAAACATAAGAAAAAAAATTCCTATAGTTTTGCCCTTAGCTTGTGGTGCTAGAGTCACTTCCTGGACCTCGAGGGGAAGGCAAAGCCCCACTGGGAACTGGCCCACCAAAAACGGTTCTTTACCCACCTGTGCAGTGAACCCTCAGATACCACTCATCCTACTTTCGAATATAAAAAGGCCTTCAAATGCAGTCCTATTATTTAGTAAAAGCTTGGCCTGAGACCTTGCTTCAGACCACCACAAAACTCTTCTGCCCGTAACGCCAAGGTAAGTGAATGAAGCATGAACAAATTGTCACACCAATGAATAAGGGCCAGTAACAGCATCCTGTCCTTGGTAGATCCCAGGAGAGAATCAGGGTGTACAAGTGACAAACCCAGCATTCTCCACAGCGGAGCAAGGAAGAGAAGAAGCGGGCCTTCGGCATCACAGGAGCCCTTCCTTTCTCTGGCCCAGGTCACCTGAGGATCCAATGCTTTGCAGAAAGACAACCCTTAATGGGATCCCACAGAGTCAGGGACATAGTACCACAGCCAGTGGTGGCCCCAAAGTGTGAAATTACCCATCTGTACATTCAACAGGAGGCTAACATCATCAGTATGTAGGCAAGAGGCATAAAAGCAAAATGCTCTCTCCAAAAATGAAGTCTTGGATACCCATAATCTTAAAATATAATAAGGGAGACTAATATACATATTTTTATTTTATCCTGAAAGTACCTTTTCTTTATATGCTCTTGCTTTAGGAACAAGAAAAGAGTTTTGGAATGACCATGATGATAGTAGTCACAAAAACATTCTCTAATAAGATGACACTTCATCGGCTTAGGGAGGGGAGAACACCTCTCTCTCTATCTGTAGTATCTCTGAGATCTGCCAAGGCTGGTCAAAGTAGACATGAGATAAACATTCGAACACGGCATTTCAAATTAAAACTGAAAACTAAATGCCTTTAAGGGAGCACTCCTCATTCTAGTACCTTCACAGAAAAGGTTCATGCATGTATCATTCCTAAATTGACTGCATTTTTTTCAGTGATGTCCACTGGGAAATGTCCCCCAATAAATACACACACGCAGTGGAGACTGTCCCAGGCTCACAAACCCTTGCAAAAATCACACTGTGGACAACCAGCAAGGAGAGCACCATCTTTATCTTCCATTTGGGGGGCCACAGTGACTTGAAAGGATGAAGTGGCCGCCTGCATCTGCTAGCCTGGGAGCGCGTTTCCTGGCATGGTGCCCCCAGGACGGACGCATGCAAGGACCCACTGTCAAAGCTCCCTTCCCATTCAGAAGCCCCCTCTAGTAGACAACCTATTTCTATTCATTTGTTCTAATCTTTCTTCAGATCAGGCCAGCGGCCCATTAATCATTTCTGTCATTCTCCTACATAAGCCAGTGCAATGGAGCTCTGTTTTTCTAAAAATCACGGTGCCAGAAATTAAGCTCAAGAAAGAGGAAATCCTCTTCTCCTCACAGGGGCTGGCTGGGGTGCTGACTGAAAGAAGCCACCAATTGTGTTGACTTTCCTCTTTTGCCCAGAATCACAAGAGAACATTCCGTGGAAAGTTTCTGAAGAGAATTCAGGTGGGAAGTGGAGGTGGGGAGGCTGAAGAGGAAGGCAACACATGAGGTCCCCAGCGGAAAATGTTATAAGAAAGGGAAGCAGATGAATAAATGCCAAGACAAGACAGATATGGATTACTAGCATTTTTACTAATGTTCTTATTAAGGCCAATTGTTTTTAGCAATTCCAGACCAAAGAAAAAGTATATTAAAAGTCCAGGTCACAGCCATCATAGGCCCTCTACATCTTGAAGCGATGAAAATCTAAAATTAATGAAACCGAAGAGAATGTTCTCCATGGCAAAGAAAAAGCCTCTTGTGGAGCTGATATACTTGTTTGTGTAATAAGGAGTAAGGATGGGAGTGACCGTGAACCCGCTGACATCTTAGGCTGATTTAAAAAAAAAAAAAAAAAATTAATGAGGATGTGCCTGTGAGGTAGGAGAGAACATTGACAATTAAAACACAAAAACAGAAACAAAAACAAAAAAACAGAGACAGAAGATTCATGATTTACCGAAGATCATGACTCAGAACCACTCACACATCCTATTAGGCCTTATTGTGATCTTTGCCCAGTACAAAGATTAATAGCATGATAAAAAAAAAGGGACAAGATTAGCAGTTGAGAGATTTGGTTTCTCCTTCCACGTCTGACACTACCAATCTCTTCAAGAACAAGTCCTTTTACAAATGGTGGAGGGTGCCCAGAACCATAAGGTGAGGGCATGGCACCAACTTTCAAGTCCCTACAAGATTCCTGGACCCTCAGCGGTTACCTTAGGTGACTCTGAGATCTCTTGCGGCTCTTCTGAGATTGTGTGATTTTATTTCGCTCCTAAGGATGGGCCAGCGTTATCAGAGAGAAGGAAGAGTGCATCTCATGTACATTGGTCACTCTCTTACGTGGTGTTGGGTCACCTTGTCATGTGACACAGTGGTTTGATATGAATCAATGTTTTTATATCAAAGTTTGTGAAGATTTACTTAAAACATAAATTAGAGCAATTTCGTCATGTGAGTTTTCAACCATCATTTTCTCAAAAAGTCCTGGCATTCACTGGGACAGAGGGAGAGAAATAGACACAATGGAGAGACTATACAGACACAGTTAATAGAACAATAACCACCGTGTATAAAGACACATTTTTGAGTGAAAAAAAAAATTTACAAAAATACAGAACTTAGGTCTCTTAAACTTACTGAGTGATAGTATATGAGTAAGATTTGGGTAATTTAAGGGATTTCCAAGGGAAAATCTGATCTAAGTACAGTCTTAGACATCTATATATTCATCTATGCTGTAATATATGTAAGAAAGATGAATGGATACCATTTATATTTTTTTTCAGTTAAATAATAGAAGTGTTTTTTTTTTTTTATTTTATCTTATTATGTTGTTAATCCCCATCCATTACATCATTAGTTTTAGATGTAGTGTTCCATGATTCATTGTTTGTGCATAACACCCAGTGCTCCATGCAGAACATGCCCTTCTTAATACGCATCACCAGGCTAACCCATCCTCCCACCCACCCTCCCCTCTAGAACCCTCAGTTTGTTTCTCAGAGTCCACAGTCTCTCATGGTTCATCTCCCATTTATATTTTAAAGTTTCCTTACAGGTGTGAACTTCAGCTATGTTGAATGTGTATTACTCTGCTTCATGTCAGTAAAATAAAACTCATCTGCATTTGGATTTGGGACTCAGAAGCAAATAATTTGAACATAAAATCAAGGCTTACCACGAATGCAACAGCACTTCTCAACGTGGATTCCCACTGGAAGCAGCTTTTAAGGAACTGTATTGTATTCCACATTGCCATGGTGATTCTTTTCACACGGTCTATATCCCTTGATAAGATCTAATAAAAAAAAAATGGAAAACAAGGAACTGGATTTAAATAGTCTCTTTAGATCAGGCAGCTCAGTCATTTAAATTACATTTTGCATAGCTGCCAATTAAAAAAAAATAATAGAAAGGAAAAGTCCTAATGCTTTTTCTAAAATTCTTTTTAAAACACCATCATCCATGGAAGGAAAAAAATACAATGTACTTTGTAGCTCTTTTGATGGAGAATAGCCTGTTTCAATAATATTCAGGACAAAACTGAGCTGGTAAAAGCTATAGCAGCAGGGCATTCGGTATGCGTGTGTGAGAGTGTATGTGTGTGAGTGTGTGTGTGTGTGTGTGTGTAAGAAAAAGAGAAAGAGAAAGAGAGAGTCTACATTGTTTAGTTTAGAAGGAAATGGATGGATTTTTGCAGAAACTAGATGTCCAAGTATTCTAGCTCATGTAGTCCAGAAGACAAAGTCTACAGGAAAGTTTAATTGTGGGAGGAGAACCCAGCTCTCCCACCTCCTAGCTGTGCAACCTCCAACCAGTTTCCTAACCTCTCTTTTCTTATACGATGGGGTTGATTTTAGTATTCACCCTGTAGACAGTGAAGAAAATTGAGGGCCTTTGGAAAGTGCCTGCCACATAGTAAGTGATCTCAAGTACCTGCATCATAAGCACAAGCTTCAACTGTGTAAAAATCTGCAGACACACCGTGGTGAAAGGCACATAGGGAAGATCCTAACAGACCCCAAATCCCCTGGAGCTCCAGAGCCCAAAGCCACCCCATGCGGAGGTCCTGCTTGGCAAAGGAAACGTCTTTTTTTCCCAGTTGTAGGCAGATTCATTTCAACTTGTTTGCAAAGCAATTACCCCACCTACTTCAACTCAGGTTTTAACTTTCGAATAAATAGGGCACAAGGCAGTAATAATAATAATAAAAGACGTTTACTCAGATTACACCAAATAAATATTACACTCAATGTTATGGCAGACCAAAACACAACATTGGGATGCTCCCTTCAGAAGACATTCCAGGCCCTTCCCAAGTGTGCCCAGAAGTTCATGGGAAACAAAAGGATGAGGAGATGAATTTATATTTAACTGCTTTGTGTCATCCACAGCTGCTCACCCCACAGGAAGTCGTGGAAGTAATAAACACTTTAAAAAGGGGACACTTTGTTCTTTGTTACACAACTGAAGAGGGACAATAGGTACAGAGTGAAATCCTGGACTGCTTCTGAATAAGACAGGGAGGGACTCTGAAAAGAAACATAAAGGTCATGTTAAAAAAAAATGCAAAACTTCCCCTACTGGGCCCAGATCATCCCTTTCTGTTAAACTGATGAGTGAGGAATTAAGGGAAATAGGCAGAGGGAGACAGTTAACTCAGAATGAGGTAAAATGCCAACACATCCCAAATATTTAGACAATAGTGGTAGGAGCAGTGTGGGGAACCTCGAGGCTAGATGCCCCTAAGATCCACCGGGCTGAGGAAGTTAAGGCCTCCCTGGGCATAGCACCTCCCTGAGACCTTGTGAGGACAGAGGCGGAAAGGGCCTTAACTGATTGAGGCTAGCAGGGAGAGCCAAGTCAGAGAATCTATAGAGGCTGACACGAGGAATGTGCCTTGACAGAATGACTCAGGAGATGAATGGAGGGCTGACACCTTCTACTTCATCCAACATCTGTGTTTTCAGTCTTTTTCTTCTTATCCTGCTGACTTTGGTCCTTGTTCTGGGACAGATGGGGGGAGGTGGAGGGAGGAGTGGAGGTGGGGAGAAGCTGGGAGAAGGCGGGGTGGGGGTGGAGACAGAGAGAGAGGGAGGGAGAGGGAAGAAGAGGGAGGGAGGGAGAGGGGGAAAGAGAGAGAGAGAAAAAGGGAGAGGGAAGAGGAGGAGGCAGGGATGGAGAAAGGTGGTGGGGGGGAGGAGAAGGGTGATGGGAGGAAGAAAGGAAGTAAGATGGGAGGAAGGACGGAAGGGGGGAGGAGGAGGGGAAGGGAGGGAGGGGAAGAGGGAGGCGGGGAGAGATGCTAAGTAAGGACAATTAAGCACTTCCAGTGCTGAGTGTACCAAAGAGCCTGTTAACTGTACCCACCTACCTTCTTGGACAGCTTGCGGGTATCTTCAACAAAGCGCTTTTCTCTGGGAGTAAAGGTCCTAATACTTGCTTTGACCTAGAAAGACATCATTGTTTAAAAGGGGGGAGGGGCAACATTTAAATGGACTTCATTCTTCTCTTTTTCTTGTTAATGACTGGGAAGAACCTGGAAACCAGTATCTTCTGACCCTAGGGCCAAGGGCCTTTGGCCAGGAGCAGAGCGATGGGGGGACACATGGAGGACACCCCTGAGCTTTGCGTGTGTTCCTGGGTATCTCATTTCACCAGCACACTTGGGTAGGTCAGACTGGATCCAGGAGACCCTAAGAGTGTTGTATCCACCTTGCCAATCAATGGAGGTATTTTAAAGCACTGAGGAGGTTGAGTTCAGGAGGCTCTCGAACCAGTTTCTAAGAAATAAAACTTCCTTCCCATCAAGGTTTTGAACAATATTTTCACCAATAATACCTTGTCTGTGAAAATCTGTTTCCTGCTTATAAAAACATCTTTCCACAGAGAATCTCATTTCCTCTCAATTCTATGGAAAAATAAGTAGATGAGTTATTTGAGACCCATTTTATGGGGAATAAATTGAGGCTCAGAGAGATTTAGTGGCTTGTCCCAATCACCATACTGAGGAAAAGCTCAAAGAATAAAAATTCAAGTCCCTCTCCACTCCATAGGATGCACAACTGGAAAATGAAACAACTGACATATTTTCTTGGTTAAGCCTTCCCTAAAACTCAGGTTTTACCTGTGTGCATAGACTATATACAAGTGCTTGCTCGAAGAAAACAGGAAATGAAGGGTCATCTGTGGTACAAGATGCACAGAGGACTTCCTTGAAGGGAAAGCGAACTCAATGGGAAGAACGAGGGAAGTAACACCACCACCTCCAGACTGGAGACTAAAAATATAAGCTGGAGTGGGGGGTGGGGTGGGAGGGAGGGGGTGACTGGGTAATAGACACTGGGGAGGGTATGTGCTCTGGTAAGCGCTGTGAATTGTGTAAGACTGTCGAATCTCAGATCTGTACCTCTGAAACAAATAATGCAATATATGTTAAGAAAAAAAAAAAAGAAGAAGAAGGTAGCAGGAGGGGAAGAATGAAGGGGGGGAAATCGGAGGGGTAGACGAACCATGAGAGACGATGGACTCTGAAAAACAAACTGAGGGTTCTAGAGGGGAAGGGGGGTGGGAGGATGGGTTAGCCTGGTGATGGGTATTGAGGAGGGCACATTCTGCATGGAGCACTGGGTGTTATGCACAAACAATGAATCATGGAACACTACATCTAAAACTAATGATGTAATGTATGGGGATTAACATAAGAATAAAAAAAATAAAAAATAAAATAAAAATATCCCTGCCATCGACTTTATGAATAATTTCTTAAATAACTAAACAAGAAGCAGGGTAGCATAGGAATCATTGCAGAATCAGAAAGATGTGGATCTGTATGCTGACTCACTCATTTATTAGTAAATCCGTTCTCTAACTCCATTTGCTCATCATAAAATGGCATTAATGGTACCTATTTACCAGGTTTATTGTGAGGATTAAATGCAATAATGTCAGAGCCCGGCCCATTGTAGGTGGCCACTAAATGGCAGCCATTCTTAGAATTACTGTAAAAGCTCCATTACCCTACATTCATTTATACCACTGACTGGATTAACCTGCGCTCTCCTTTTCCTTTCTGGAACCTGCTGCTGACACCATAGCATATGCATGGTCACGGCTAAGTAGCCCACTCCTCTGCATGCTAAGGAATCTCTGCTCACAACAATCAAATCTCATGCCTACCGAGAATCAACTGTTGCTAACTCCCAATCTTGTTTCTGATGGTTTTGCCCATTATTATAATTCCATATTTTAATCAAGTATCATACAAATCATTGAAATCCAAGCATGGACCAGAAGACTTGAAATTTGCGTTGCTCTAGAAAGCCTTGATAAAGGTCAGTCCCTAAAAAGATATTGAGGTAATGATTTTATGGAAAAAAAAACAGTCTGGAAAATTCTATATTCAGATTGTTATGTATCTTTAAAGTAGATCTCCACTTTAAAAAAAACCTGAAACTAGGTATTATTATAGATGTTATGAGTATATTTATGCAAGGAATAGGTTATAAAACTAAACATAATAAATCCATGGTATAAAAAACAGATTTTATGCCCATAGCTAAAGATTGGCAAATGAGTATTTACGTATTTTATATTAAACTGAAGGTTGAAGACGGGTTTTAAAAATTCCTCCTTTAACTGTAGTTTCCAGATGAGTAACTACTTCTCTTCATAGTGTTGGATAGCAGGACATCTATTGTAACAACTAAATTACATGTCAGGGGCTTGAAAATACCTCTGACACCAACTGTGGCCTTCGAGAAGATTATCGGAAATAAAGCTAACAAACTAATTTCTCCTTTTATTTTTTTATTTTTATTTTTTTTCCTTGACATTTAGATGTACTGGGAATTAAACACCGTCATTTCTACTGGCTCAAGGGGATTAATACCAGTTGAAAACTGAATTGTCCCTCACAGATTTTATAGTTGAGGTTGAAAACCCTGTTCTCTCTCTCTAGCTGCAATATGTGTGAAACATTTTACAGGTATTTGAGATTTGAGTATTGCCAGGCTGGTCATCTTTTACTTTAGGTACAGAGAACCTGGGAGGTATGGCTGGCCCAGCTAGACTTACCGGATTATATATGAGGTCCATCTCCAAGTAAATAGCTCCTTTAAAAGCTTGTTCTAAATCTTTATTCTTCAACACGTAGCAATTTGGTTGTCCATCTCGAATCTGTCATAAACAATAGATAAAATATCAACTTTCTAGGAGGTTTAAACTGAACTGGCAAAGTTGAGACCATACCATACACACACAGATAAAGCAGCTATTCAGCAAATATTAAACCCATCATACATCAACTTTAAATTCTAGAATACTGTTATAACTGATAAGAAGATAAAGTAACAACCAACAGGCTGAAACGGTTATTAATGGAAAATCAGTGGTACAAATCATTAGCAGGTCTACATGGGCTTTCCTTCAAAAATCCCAGAAGTTATACATTTTCATTTATTAAAAGTGATAAATATTCTACAAAATTCCTGGCCAGTACTTCTCAAGACTGCCAAGGTCATGGGAAAAAGGAAAGACTCGGAAGCTGTCACAATTCAGAAGACAGAAGGAGATAAGATGATTAAATACGATGTGGTACCCTGGGCTGGATCCCAGAACAGAAAAAGGACATTAATGGAAAAACTGGTAATATCCAAATAAAGACCAAAGTTTAGCGAACAGTAATGCACAATGTCTGTTTTCTTTTTTTGGTTTTGTAAATGTACCATGGCAATGTGAAGAGTTAACATTAGGGGAAACAAGATGAGGGGTATCTAGGAACTCTAGATTATCCTAGTAACTTTCCTGTAAATCTAAAATTACCCCAAAATAAAGAGATCATAAAATATTTTTTTAAGAAATGAATAAAGGAACTGATTTTACTAAGATGGTCAGTGTTTCACAGCCATGGAGCAATGCAAATTAAATCCATGAGCGTAGCTGAAGCTGAGGTCAAAATCCAAAGGTATTTACAATGCACAAAACGCTGAGAAGTTTTCAAAATAAGCAAGTTCCTCTGATGTCCTCTCTCAGCCAGTAGGTCACATCACTTCCACACCCTAATCTGCCAGTGGACCCCAACATGTAAGGCATCCCAGAAAAATGGCTCCTGTACCATTTTGGAAATGATGTGGGTCCCATCAAGGCCTTCTCTTACCAGATTCGAGAGCAGCCATGCTTTTATGATTACAGTCTATGCCTTGATTAAACTTCTGGCTTATAAGAAGAATCCCTGTTAACTCCCAAAGGACATCAGCAGAACTTGGAACTAACCAAAAGCTCCACTTGAGATTATAATGATCAAAGATTTGAAATAACGTAGGAAATTTGAGGGCATGAAATTTGAGCCATATTTTAACTGACTATTTCTGTCATTACAAGCATTCAGCACAAGTGTTCTTATAAACAGTGGTGGAAATGAGTTGCATCAGTCATGGGGGAAACAGAGCCATTCCACTTTACAAGGGAGAGGTCACCTTCCTTCCCAAAGTCACCCCACCTCTCAGATTGAATAGGTTTTAAACAGAAAGATGGTTTTCCTGGCCAGTGGCTAAGAGGAAGGGGGTGCCCCATAAAGACCTGGTTTCCTTCCTAAACGGTGTCCAAACAGGATTCTGAGCTTCCTCTTTTATCCACAGTCTCACTTAATAAATTGTGGGTGTTAAAGTTGAAAGAAATAAATACAAAAACAGCATGACAATTTGCCAACCTGACTTCAGTCCAGCTTAGCTGTGCCTCAACCCAAGTCATTGTACTGTTATCTTAAAATTTCCATGATTTCTTAAGGTTAGGAAAGGTCAACAGAAGAACATGAGGTATCAGTAGAAAAAAATATATTTTATAGTAATTTTTTTTTTTTTTTTTTAGTTTTTGATTTTTTGTAAATGATCTTTTCCTCTTTTTCAATGTCCCAATATTGTGTCAGCAAAACACAGAATCCACCCAGGGACATTAAATCAGTTATTAAAGCTAAAGATATAGCATAGGCTATTCATGTTGGGTACTTTCATATAATATTTTCTTAAAACTTGTCAATTGCAAGTTTACACATTTGTAAAAAGTTTGAAAAATTACAGAAAAAAAAAAAACCAAAAGTCCATTTGAACTTCCACAAATATCACAATTCCTTCCCTGCATAGAAATTAGATAGGCATTTGGCATGTATTCTTCCTAAATCTGTATTGAGAATTTATATTCATCAATAAATCCTTGAAAAAAGTAATTTAAATTTTTTGCCTGTGTGAAACTGTATTTTGCAACCTCACTTTGTATCTATCAATGTGATTTGATAATATGTATGTAGTATACAGATCTGCTTTTCTTTAAACTGCTACAGAATATTCAGAATATGAACTTATCAATTTATTAATTCTTTTTTTTTTTAAAGATTTTATTTATTTATTTGAGAGAGAATGAGAGAGAGCACATGAGAGGGGGGAGGGTCAGAGGGAGAAGCAGGCTCCCCGCCGAGCAGGGAGCCCGATGCGGGACTCGATCCAAGGACTCCAGGATCATGACCTGAGCCAAAGGCAGTCGCTTAACCAACTGAGCCACCCAGGCGCCCATTAATTCTTCTTTTGATGAACATTTGGTTGATTCCAATTTCTCAGTCAGTCTGCTATAAGGAGTATCTTTTGGGAAAAGGGAAAAAGGAATGGAAAGAGGAAATATCCTACTTTGTATTGGGATACGTTTAAGTTAAGAGCAGGTCAATGTATTTCAGTATTTAGTATTATAATTAAACACCGAAATAATAATCAAAGGGACTATTTTTAAAAGATTTTCATTTTTCACAGTCTTTATATAACTGAACTTCCAACACAAGAATACAGGATAAAAAGTTCTGTAACATCTCAACTTGCCAAACTGCCGTATGGCAGCATGTATATAACAGAAAAGAGAAGTTCACCATATTTTTCCTGTCAAGAGAATTATGTTTATCATTTATACCTAGAACACAGAAAATCGGGACGCCTGGGTGGCTCAGTCGGTTAAGCATCTGCCTTTTGCTCAGGTCATGGTCCCAGGGTCCTGGGATCGAGTACTGCATCGGGCTCCTTGCTCAACAGCGAGCCTGCTTCTCCCTCTGCCTGCAGCTCCCCCTGCTTATGCTCTCTCTCTGTGACAAATAAATAAATAAAATCTTTTTTTAAAAAAAAAGAACATAGAAAATCATCTCTGGCAGTTTATGATTATAAAACCTCTATTAAATAGTAGGGCAGCTAAAACACAGCCAAAAGAAAATTTAGAGCCAAGAATCTATATATACTTTCATCTCTTAGGTATGAGATAGTCACTTAAATTAAGACCTAAGCTTAAGTTTTAGGTCTCTGTTGATCAAGGCAAAAAGGAATGATACAGTTTTCGATTTGTGACAAAAGGAGGTCTCTAAGTTCATTTGGAGAGTCTTCTTGAGTTGACATCTGGGATGATTTAGGTTCACTCCAAGATAAGGGTCACTGAATAAAATAATAGACAATGTCTTTAACCTGTTACAAGAAAATTTTTCAGATTGACTTATCACACATTTTTGCATGCTCGCCTATTCACAGGTGAGGAGCACAGATATTAGGCAATCATTTGGGGAAGGCACCTCTGCAGAACAGTAATACAGATTTTATCTAATTAGAAATCTGACTTCAACAATCAGGGAAATGGGCATTTGCATGTCCCTTTCTGAATTTTCATGAACAATATATCTATCAGAAAGCTTTTATCAAGCATATGCTAACAGTTAATTCCTGGTTAAATGAGCCATTGAATACAAAGGTACAGGAAGTCTGTTTCTGAGTAATGATTCAGGATTCTGGAGCCAGAGGACAAGTTACAGAGAAGATAGTCTGGTTTAGATTTTAATCTGACCTGAAATCATCTTTAAACTATTCAATTTTTTTTTCCTACTTAAAAGAATTTTAAATCTTCTTAAATATGCTTTAGCATCGTAAATATGAGTAACTTTTAAAAAGTTGGGTGAATAAACTAATTTTTTAGTCAAAAAGATATTACATTCATTTTTTAAAAGACGGGATTTTTTTTAAATCAGTGTATAACAGAAGTTGGTTATGTGGAACAGGGAACAAAATCGTTTTCTCATCTTGAACTCTCTTTAAAGAATTATCATTATTATGCTTTGCTATAAATTTCCTTGATGTGACCAGTTACCAACTGATACAATAGAAAAGTTAATCAGAATCAATATGCATGAACAAATCCATCAATTGGTTTAGAGAGGGATGATACATATTTAAGAGCAAAATCCAAACTGAAGAGTCCTGCTGATTCCCCCCAGCTTGACCCTCATGTGAAAAAGTAGAGAACGTCTGGGTATAAAGCATGCTGCTTATCAGACACTTTTCTTTCCATGCAAAGGGGGAAATACTTTAATGTGACAACATCACAATACAACAGTTGGTCTCAGCTGATGCACAGACAAAATGACTCTCCAATAAAAATGAAGAGGACAGACATGAGGCTGGGTAAGAGGAAAATAAATACTCTTTACTTGGTACTGATTCACATTCATATCCCTACTTGGAAGCAGGCCTGCTTCCAATGGCATGAGAGGCAAACAACATGGGAAATTATAATGCCCACAAGGTTATTATTTGCCCGGACACAAAGTCAACCACCAGCCAGTGGAGATGGTATTGAATTCATTACCCTAGACCCTCACCACTTATATCCCACCCCTCCTCTCTTCCAAGGCCATCCATCCCACCCAACACCCAGCTCTGAACCTTGGAAATGGCAGAAAACGTTGGTGTACCCAGCATTTACCAACTCCTCTCTCTAAAATATAAGCTATCTTCCAAAAGTAATATATGTTAATTTTAAGAATTGTGTAAAATTTATAAAAATGGTTTAAAAACACTTTTACAATATTATATTATTTTAAGCAAGTAAACACACATCTCTAGTTTTTAATGTACATTTATATTTCTTTATCTTGTGAAAATAGGATCATAGTGTATTGGATAAAATTTGGGACTTCAGAGACAGATGAACTGAGTTCCAATTCTGACTCTGCCTCAAATCGGCTGAATAAGTTTGGACAAGTTACAAAACTCCCTCTGCTTGTCAGTTTCCTAATCCGTAAAATGTGAATAAAAAATGATATGTATCTCAGAGGTTGCTATGAAATAATCAGCAGAAAGCAGTAAAGAACAGTGACAAGTAGAAATTGCTTGTTAAATAGTATCTTTTAGTCTTATATTAATTTATATACTTTTTAATCACTTGTTTTTTAAATTAAAAAAAAAAAAAAACGTAAGAAACGTTCCCCAGTGTAATAACAAATTCTTGTATCTAACTTGGAATAGTGCTTCACCTTATGAAGATTCTACAACTAACCAATCCTTCATTGTAGATCACTAAGGCTGTCTCCAATTTTTAACTGTAAAGACTGTGATTTTATACATAGCTATCTTTGTGTGTCCATGATGCATGCCCAAAAATAAATTCCTAGAGGTAGAATGGTTGAGTTATAGGATATACCTATTCCTGTGGTTTTGGCCAAGTATTGCCAGTAAGCCCTCCTAAAATGCAACATTAATTTCTACTCCTAGCCTCAGTAAATAAGCCTATCCATTTCCTTGCAACTTTGCCAACTGCAGGCATTTTTATTTAATATATAGCAATTTCATAGGAAGAAAATGGCCTCAGGTTGTTTTAGTATGTGCTGCTTTTTTTTTCCAACTAATGAGACTGAACATTGTCTTTCCTATGTTTATTAACAGTGGGCCATGGTAGGACTGGGAAGCCAGACTTAGATTCAATTCCCATTTCCGGCATTTAGCATCTGTGTGGCCATGAGTAATTACTGTATCTCTCCCAGGCTCAGTTGCCTCTCTAAAACAGATACCTAGAATATAAATGCTCAGAGATACGTGTAGATTAAATTTTAATCCATTTTATTGAAGCACCTTCTACGAGGCTTGTACCAAGTCATGTTCCCTCCAACAGCACTGGAGAGAGTACTTCGTCATCACTGGTAATGAAAAGTCTTTACCATATTTGTTAATCCAGTTGCTTACACTAATTTGATCATTTAAGTTACTACCACAAGGGTGATGAAGATGACAGATTACACTCTAAGTGGGTACCCTGTGCTACTGTACTCACTCATATTCCTCAAACCATTTAAATCCTCACCACAGCCTCCAAGGCAGACATTATCATTATCTTCATTTCATCAAGGAAGAAATGGAGACAGAGAGGTTAAGTAACTTGTCAAAAATCACACAGCCAATTAGGAGCCAAGACTGGGGGCCAACCCAGGTGGTCTGACTCCATCCTCTGCACTTTTATGGGCCATGAGCAGTATTGGATAAAGCACGAGCCACTCATATGCTTATTAACTATTTGGATTTCCACCTGTTTGAATTAACTTTTCTGCTAGATTGACTTGTCTCCTCCTTACAGATTAAAAAACAAAAACCTTCTATGTTAGTGATATTATCCATTTGTTTCTACGTTGCAAGTATTTTTGACCTTGTGTTTTAATCTACAACGGCAAATTTTTGTTTTCACCATGTTGACATCTTCAGATTTTTTTCTCCCTTTATCATTCCTGTTTTTCAGTAGTTTATATAGGACTTCCCCATCATTTTAACAGTTTTATTTAGGAAGTTTCTTCCAACTGTTTGACCTTTAATTCATGGCAAAATAGTTACTGTGTTCAATGCAACACACTGATGCATTTTTCCCTGAGTAAACAACTGACTTTCTCAAAATCCCTTATACAGTGATCACTTCGTTTATCCTTTTCCATCATCTTTTTTTCATGTCTTTTCATACAGTTCTAGAACTTCCTCACATAGGTCTTAAGCATTATAGTTGTTTTTGTTTCTTGCTGTTAAACTCTTTGATGCTTTAAGTTTTTTAAATGTTTTCCTACTGGTAAGGGTAAGGACACTGACTTTTTTTCCTAATTTTGATCTTGCTTAACACCCCACTGACCTTTTCTTATTTCAAGATGCTGAGTTTATTAATTTCCTTTATATTTATATATAGATGATAGCTGACATCAGATAGCTAATATTGTTTTCTTCATTCAAATATAATTTCTTATGTTTTTACATTGGCCAGATTTGACATAAAAAGCTTTAACTTGAAAGCATAGAACCGCATTAAATTTGAAATTTCTCTAATCATTCAATAGTAAGTCTGATGTTTGTGATGCTTCTGATAGATCTCCATCATGGTAAGGCAATATTCACCAATTACTAATTTATTAGACTATTTTTTTCATAATCAAGAACAGATGTTAAGTTTTATTAAATGCCTTTCACATCTGTTGAAATTGCCAAGTTTTTTTCCCCCCTTAATATATTAATAATATAAATTACACAATTCGGTTTCCTAATGTGCTTTCATGGTCTTCCATGAAAGGTAGATGATTTCCTTTTTTGTTAAATCTGTGTTTTTGATATCAGAATTCTTCTAGTCTCAGGGAATAAATTCACAAATATTCCATTTTCTCTTATGTCCTTAATCCATTTCAGTAATGTAAGAATTGCTTGGGCCCTTAAGGTTTTAAGAAACTTGCTCATTAAACAATTTGAATCTGTTATTTCCTTATCTGGAGGAGAGGATGCAGGGGAAAAAAGGTGGAATTACTTGATTATTTTCTGACATTTCCATAATTAATTATTTCACTAAAGAATGAATTCAGGGGGCGCATGGGTGGCTCAGTCATGAAGTGTCTGCCTTCGGCTCAGGTCATGATCCCAGGGTCCTGGGATTGAGCCCCACATCGGGCTCTCTGCTCAGCAGGAAGCCTGCTTCTCCCTCTCCCTCTGCCACTCCCCCTGCTCGTGTTCTCTCTCTATCTCTGTCAAAAAATAAATAAAATCTTTAAAAAAAAAAATGAATTCAGTACCTGATATTCATGTTTATCTAACTGTATTTTAAACATATTTTTCTTGCTATTTTTACACATTAATTTTTCCAAATGGGGAGCTGTATTATATTTATAGTAATCTGGGGAGATATCTCTGTAACACCTACATTCCCTCAAGGTATATCCTTATTCAAGTTTTCTTCCATAATCTTCAGTAAAATTTAGTTATGTTCTTCACAGTGATCCCCATATTTCTTATTTCCTTATTCTTAATAATATATGCTTTTCTTTTTTTCATCACCCTTGTAACTGGCCTCTCCATTTCACTGGGCTTTAGAGAAAAGAATACTTGGATTTATGAGATATTTTCTACATTTTTCTTCTTTTTATAATCTTCATAAATTCCTTTCTAACTTTCTTAATTCTACTTAATCTTTTGTTGATATTTAATTGATTTTCAACCTTTATTGTTTAATTATAAAAGCATTCAAAGTAAGGATTTCCTCTGAATAATACATCTGGCCTTTATCCATAGCTTGTATGTATAGTATTTTGCTGCTAATTTCTAAAAAGTCTGTAACTGTAGTTTTGGTATCTACATTAGTTACGTGGGACTTTTTTTTTTTTAACCAAGTGTTTTGATACTTGTTTCATTTTTGTTATTAATTTATATTTGCCCAACACTGTGATCACAATATAGTTTCTGCCTTTTTGGAATCTACTAAGGCATCTGTGAGCCCACAACATGATCAAAATTTAAGCACATTGCATGGGTATTTGAACAGAATATTTTATATATTTGTGTGTACACACACTACATTAGATCAAACTTACTGTTTATTCTCTAAAATTTAATAGTCACTGTGTTAGTATGCCAAAACTTCATCTGAGAACTGCCGAAAAAGGAACTTTCCAGGTCTCATTTAGTAGCTGTGGGATGATGTGCATGAACTGTAACTTTCAGCATCCACTTCATGGAACTTGGACTTTCAAGCAATTGGGCCTTTAAGAAACATCACTTTACAGCCTTGTTTTTTGTTTTCTGATATTTTTTAAGCTGCATAGATAATATAATCATTTTGTGTTTCTAAGCTGGTGATTTTTTCTTGTATTTCAAAAATTTTTAAAGATTTTATTTACTTGTCAGAGAGAGAGAGAGCACAAGCAGGGGGAGTGGCAGGCAGAGGGAGAAGCAGACTCCCAGCTGAGCAGGGTGCCCGATGCGGGACTCAATCTCAGGACCCTGGGATCATGACCTGAGCCGAAGGCAGATGCTTAACCAACTGAGCCACCCAGGAGTCCCTCTTGTATTTCAAATATTTTTAACATATATATTATACTTCCATGAGAAACTATTCACATAATGATTCATGTCTGCTCTAAGTTTATTGGTAATGAAATCATTTTTGGACCCATGAAATAACCTCCTCTGCATGCTTCTGACTTACCACTTACTTACATTTAGGTGTAATACTTTTGCCCATCCATTTCTGTTTAAATTTGAGGGATCTCAAAGCAGCTAGATTTTACTCTTTTACTCAGTGTAAGAAGTTTTTCCATTTAATAGAAAAGTTTAACCCATTCAGCATTTACCATCATGTGCAGGATGCTCAGATTTATACTTGCTACCTTCTTGTGTCAAGACATCAGAGGAAATCCACACGGCATTCCTTCTCCCTTAGCCTGTCCATCCTAACTGAATCCTATCCACGTTATATACTACATACGGTTCATGATAATTCGAGCATGTTAAAGGCACCCTTTCCTAGTTTCCAGGGCCAATGGACAAATTTGCCTCATTTTATCTTTCGTTCTTTATTTCAAAGGACACTTTGGAGCAGAATTAGGCAGGAAGGAGAGTTGAATGTTTATGTTTTAGCCATTTTAAATTTTTTAGGTGGCTACACATCCATAAATATTAAAATAAAATATATTTATTTCAGTGGCCAAAATTTCAGCACGAACTTTAAGAAAAAATATGATTGTGTAAATGTGTCCATTACAATATACAAAACCTATCACAGGTGAAACAGGCAAATACTTAATTGGAAATGCAAATGAAGCCGTGTATGGACATTTATTTGGTACAAGCAATTATAGAAAATTTGTCCCATAAAACTAATTAAGTGAAGCTGTTCCTATGCACGTGGATTCACAGAGAATGCTAAGGGCTGTACAAAGACTGTGCTTCTGATCATGAATTCACCTGCATGTGCTGGCATGGCTTGCAGAGAAGGTCTCAGACTTGGATCAAAAGGTAGGACCTCTTCAGATTACAGATGATTTTTTTCTTAGATATTAGGAAATAATGCTAAATAGAGAGATGCTTTCCCTATTTTACAGAAAGCTGATTTTCAAAGTCTTCCTACGTGGGGCCATTCCATAATTTCTGAGATGATAAACACATGTCTGCATAAAAAGAAATGTCCTGGAAGAGAAGAACCCAGATTGATTTCCAGGACAAAATTAGACTCCTTAACTGAGAATAGATGTTTAAATAAATCTAATGGAATTGGATAACAATTCAGAGATAGTGTCTATGCTGGAAATATCTTAAAACTCTAAAATATGTTTACTGTTTTCCAATGCATACCTACTATATTATTGATTAGAAGATATTTGGAGTTATGTGAAAATGGACAAATATTAGAAATCTTCAGATGATAATCCAGGGCAGCTGCAATTTTTCTGTTGTTTTTAATCATGAGTAACAAGTTTTACATATCTATAGGACCCTTTTTTTTTTTTAAGATTTTATTTATTTATTTGAGAGAGAGAGCGAACACAAGCAGGCAGAGAGAGAGGGAGAAGCAGACTCCCCCCTGAGCAGGAAGCCTGATGTGGGACTCGATCCCAGGACCATGAGATCATGACCTGAGCTGAAACCAAGAGCCAGACACTTAACTGACTGAACACCCATGTGCCCCTCTATATAACCCTTTAAAAAGCAACTATTTTATTAAAAAACTTGAACAGAAATGAAATACATGGAAGGATGACCCAGTGGCCCGGATTCTTTCAATTCTGTATTATCTGAGCATATGTACATGCTTTGAACACTTCACTGCATTAACAGATATACTGATTTTAGAACATGGATTTTAAATAAGCCAATAGTCAGCCAGCACATTCACCCTGATTAAAAGATACAGTAAATTCAGAACAGGCTTTTTATTTAACAGGCTGAAATGCACTTAGCACATTATCATTTTGAGAGAGATTAAAAGTTGAAGTACATTCAATACTTTATACTTAGACATTTTGAAATGTAGTTTGCATTTTCTCTGAAAGTGTAAATCAAGTTTTAGTTTATGACTTGATTAAAGAAAATGTATTCTCACAAAAAAAAAAATATTCATACTCTTCTCCAAGAAATACAATTTTTGTTTTTAAATAGAAAAGAAGGCATTACTGAATACTATTTCATATACTATAAAGGCAACAGTGGAGCACCGACTATTCCATTTTTATAATTCTCTCTCATATTAAAAAAGCAGAGAAATAAAGACCTTCTCCTAAGAGGCACAAAATATAAAATATAAGGGTTCTCTCTCTGATGCTTATTTCTGGAGTTTCAACCAATCCCTCCAGAAAAATCTCCCTTCCTCTCTAACTTGCTTCATACTGAAGCCAAAACTTTCTTCCTAATCAACTGCTCTGATATCTCCATCTCCAGTCTGAAAGCCTTCAGGTTCTCCCTGCTAACAGAATAAGCCCCAACCTCCCTCAACCCTTCTTGAGCGGCCCTCAGTCCTCCCTCTCCAGCCTCCCCGCTTGCCCTGAGCACCAGGCCCCTTAGGCCCCTTAGGCCCCTTTGTTTCCAGGAGGTGGCCTTTCTCTTACCCCCGGCTTCTCCACTCCTGCTCTACCCTCTGCTTGGAATGGCCTTCTTTCTTTACCTCACCCACCAGTCATGATCAACACCAGGCTCCTTCTTGGCCAGCTCAAACTCCCCACTTCATAAAGTCTTCCTAAAATTAAATCCATTCCTCCTGCTCTATGTTTTCTTGTTCCTTTTATTTAGCACCTAATATTTTAGATCTTGCATAAGCACAGAGAACAAACTGGTGATCTCCAGAGGGGAGGGGAATGGGGATGGGCAAAATGGATGAACGGAGTGGGAGGTCACTGCTTCTGATTATAGAAGGAGTAAATCATGGGGATGAAAGGCACAGCATAAGAATTATAGTCAATGAATGGTCTTGTAACAGTGTTGTCTGGTGATGGGTGGTAGACTTGTTCTGTCACTGTACTGTCACCCCAGACATGTGACATTCAATGTCAACTATATTGCAATAGAGGAAAAAAAAACATTTCAGGTCTTCTGTGTTCATTCCACAGGCATCACCCAAGAGATTCAAGTCTTCAACTCTTTGCCCTACCTGTCCACACTCTATTGCACTGAGACCAGTGGTAGCATGAAGCACATCTTGGTTCTTGCTTTCAGCCTCATATCTAGTGAACAGGGGCTCACCACGGCAGGGATAGCATCCTCTTAGGAGCCCAGGCTTGGGCATGAGACTGCCTATTTCAAATCCAGCCTCTACTACGTCCCAGCAGCAGGATCCTTGCGTACTTCAGTTTCCTCTTTTGTAAACAGCCATGATAATAAAGCAGCCCAAATTAGGTTTTTAGAGAATGAATGATTTCACACATGATACATGCACCGCACAGGACTGGTTAGTTAAGCATGATGCAATAGATATTAAACAAAGAAAAAAATAGATCTAAATAAATGTGAAAACATACTCTCTAAATCACAAGTTAGAATTACTCAAAAATGGAATGATCAGTGAATTAATGAACAACTGAAAATCTGCTTGTTATGGATACTGAGGGTTATGGCATTTTTTTCTATCATATTTATATCTGTACTTGAGGTAGAGAATGAAATTCTTTGGAGAGTGCATGTAGCAGGTGGACCACTGAACATCAGGAAGGTCCAAAATAGATCCTCTGCAAGTTCTGATCACTTGCCCAATGTGTCGGTCAAACAATCGGAAGTGAGTCTGAATTGAAAGAGCCACACTGAAGAACAGCTGCTGTAACAGCTTCAGCTCAACATTCTGGGCCCCCTAGCCCCTTCATGAGAATGTGGCTCAGGCCACGCTGCCTTCACACTTTATGTGGTAGAGAACTGTCAGATCTGGGTTTATTTTTCTGTGTGCCACAGCCCTTTAATGTTAGAAACAGAGAATGTAAAAGAAATCAAGAACTCCCTGCCTCGAAACTTCCCTGTGGCTTCCCATCAATGCTAAGAGTGAGCCAAAGTCCTTCAAACTTTCAGACCATCAGAGTCTTACCCCTCTCCCATGTCACTCTGTCCCCGTGTCCTTTCTCCTTCCGCATTTGTGATTCTCCCCCAGGCGACTCCACTCCATCCACACTGTCCACCCCAATATTTCTGGGACAGTCAGGGCACTGCCTTAGAGCCTTGGAACTTGGAAGTTTACCTGCCTGGAAGAGTTTCCCCAGATATCCACAGGGTTTTCTTTCTCACCTCCTCAAGTTCTCATTCAAATGCCCCCTGAAGTGAGGTCCTACCTGGCCAGCCCATGGAGAACTATACCCCTTCACCAGACATAATCTTGGAGCTTTGCTTTCTATAGGGCACCTTTCACCATCTAACATGCTGCCTTGCTTTTTGTGGGTTTGTCTGTTCTGTATACTGACTCCTACAACAAAATGTAAGTTCCAAAAGAGAAGACACCTTCACTGCAGTCATTGTTAGAGCATTACCACCTAAAACGATGAACAATGTCTGGCATAAACTGGATACTCGATAAATATTCTTCAAACAAATGAATGTATAGATCATGGGTGGCTTATCAGCAACTAGAATAAAGTTAAGGGGGTCAGGGGGCTCCTTGCATTTAAACGAAGTCTTTCATAGAACCATTCTACCTTGCATCTTGAAAGATATGGTTTGAAGACTTCATTAACTTAGGTCAGTGGTTCTCCACTGAGAGTGATTCTGTCCCTCCTCAGAACACTTGGCAAGGTCTGCAGACATCTTTGACTGTCACAACAGTGATGAGTGGATGGGTCCTCCTGACATCTAGTGGGTAGAAGTCAGAGATCTGCTAAACATCCTACAGTGCACGGGACAGCCCCCCACAACAAAGCATGAGATATTCAAGAATGTCAATCATGGTAAGGTTGAGAAACCCCACACCTGATTTAGCCAGAGGTAATTACTTTTTTTTTTTTAAGATTTTATTTATTTATTTGACAGAGAGAGACACAGCGAGAGAGGGAACACAGGCAGGGGGAGTGGGAAAGGGAGAAGCAGGCTTCCCGCCAAGCAGGGAGCCCGATGCGGGGCTCAATCCCAGGACCTGGGGATCATGACCTGAGCCGAAGGCAGACACTTAATGACTGAGCCACCCAGGCACCCCTAGCCAGAGGTAATTTCTTATATCTAACTCAACAGCATGAAGACACTGTACATAATAAAGGAAGAAGGGAGGGAAGTAAGTGGGTCAATTTGTTGGTATTATAGAAAACCAATAACACAAAACTTTTATACGTAAAACAGAGGGAGGTTAAAAATGACTCCAAGGAGTGTTCACTCGGCAAGGAATAAAATATGTTACTACAGATTTATCTATAAAAACAAGAGGACGGGGCACCTGGGTGGCTCAGTTGGTTAAGCATCAGACTCGTGATTTTGGCTCAGGTCATAATCTCAGGGTCATCAGATCGATCACCACAACAGGCTCTGCACCCAGTGAGGAGTCTGCTTGAGATTCTCCTCTCCCTCCCCTCCCTCCCTCTCTCCCCTTCCTCTGCCCCCCCCACTCAGACATACTCTCTCTCTTTTTCTCTCAAATAAATAAATCTTAAAAACAATCAAAAGGAGAAATATCTCTGTCCTGCCCAAAAAATTTGAGAAAAAAAGGAAACTGAATTGTAAAGGAGGGTCTTTGCTTCTTGTTCCTTTAGACCTCTCTAAAATTGTATTCCATGCTCTTGTTACATGTATTAATTCAGGAGTAACTGACAATGTTGTAACCAAAAAAAAGGAGAAAAATCCCAAATTGCCGTCTCCTCCCTGAGAGTCAGTGTGGTCTGCTGTTGACAGCTCTGAGTATTTGGCAGGAGCCAAATCAACAAGGGAACAGCTGCTCCACCCCTTCTCTTAGAGGAACAGTGGGGATAAGAGAACTTGGGGAGAAATTAACCAGGCGATCAAAACCCATACAGATACTGAGAGATGCAGTGTTTCTCCCACTGTAAGCATCATGTGAGCTAGTCTAATCTCATGGTTACAGCACAGACCTCTCCTGCTACAAAAATGCACTAATAACTTTGGAGAAATAAGTCTTTGGGAAGAAGTAAATAAAGCATTATTGACTGATAAGACCGTGACATCTTTACAACGAAACATTAACTATTGAATGAAAAACTGAAATTCTCTCTTCTGGAAGAGTACATTTGGTACACACATTAATGTTCAATTAATAGGTGAATTCAGATCCCAGCTTCCTTCCTTTGCCCATGTAAAGGCATTATGTGGTGCTTTCTCCTCTGACTTCATAGGGTATTTTTTCATTCAGCTCTTAGCTTACTCTGGTATGTTATCTTTTAACCAGACTACTGAAATAGCACTCTTTTTCCAAGAGAAGCTCTCTGCTCTGTTCCACAAAGCATTTTTTGAGACTGAAAGCAAACTCTATTACTATAAAGACAAATAGAACTTTTGAGAAAATAGTCTTCAGTAGAGCTAGGAACAACTTTGCAGTTACCAGCAATTAATCTTTAAAGAAGTGGGTAGTAAGGAGGTAATAAACACATGTATGTTTTTCATTAACAAATGGAAATTCAGTCATAGATCTGTATTCCTTGAAACCAAACAGAAATTCCCGTCTTAAGATGGAAAGATTGAGAATGAATTGAAAGACTAGTCAAAATGTCTTCGTTGGTCAAACCAATATTCAACTAAATAGTTGTTACTTTATATCTGAAACTACTGAAAATACTGGAAAAGGGTAAGGAATAAAAGAGTTATTTCCTGCTATAGCTGGGCGGATCTTTTCCCCAGATTGACAAAGATAGAACAACTCTAGACCATAGAAACTTGTCAACTGTAAAATTACTTATGAACTGGGTATTAACTACAGTAACTTACGGACAGCAAGGGAATGGCAACTTTTCCAAGAAAATCAGGAGGTTTATCTCCATCTTCATCAAACACTGTCACTTCCAAAACATCATGGATATCTTTAATAGGACTGAAACAAGAAATGTACCATGTATTATATACAAAAACACACAAGTGGAGTCTGTTCCATGAAGATCTGAAAACACAGTTTCACTAATTAAGCCTCTATGTCCTTAGAGTATAAAACTACCATTTAATTAAATTCCAAAAATTAAATCAAACTGAACTGTATTCCCAAACCTTCCATCATAGAAGAGTCAGACATCCATATGAAAAAAAAAGTCAACTTTTTTACTATGACATTTTCCATGTATACATGCACTCAAGGGTAGGACTATTAAAGAAACAGGAGGATAAAGAAAAAGAGACAGAATGAGGAGGGTAAAAGGACAGTGATTTCAAATAGGCAATCAGATTTTCTTTACATTAAATTAACAAAGAAAAAAATAAATGAAGAATTCCCTTTAAAAAAAAAAAGGTGATCAAAATCACTATTTGCTGAGATCCACAGAAAGCTTCCTATTGTTGAAACACAAAATACTAAAAATCCCATGCATATTTAGAAACATTTATGTTGACCAGAAACCAGACATTACCTATAATGAAAAATGGAGCCATGGTCATCAGCAATGTGTTGAGCAAACAAGAAACTTTTTCATATGGCAATTTGCAAATCTGCTTAGGCGACTTAATACACTTCTCATAGATCCTGGGAACTTTCTTTCATCAGTATTTTAGTTTTCAGAGTATAGGTTTTTCACCTCTTTGGTTAAGTTTGTTCCTAAGTATTTTATTATCTTGGTATAATTATAAATGAGATTTATTATTTTTTTCTTTCTGTTGCTTATTAGTGTATAGGAATGCAACAGATTTCTGTATAATGATTTTGTATCCCAAAACCTTCATGAATTCATTTATCAGTTCTATTACCTTTTTGGTGGAGTCTTTAGGGTTTTCTGTATTATGTCATCTGCAAATAGTGAAAGCTTTACTTCTTCCTTACTAATTTGGATGTCTTTCATTTCTTTTTCTTGTCTGATTGCTGTGGCTAGGACTTGCAGTACTATGTTGAATAAAAGTTGTGAAAGTGGACATCTTTGTCTTGTTCCTGTCCTTGAGGGGAAAAGCTCTCATTTTTTCCCACTGAGTATGATGCTAGCTGTGAGTTTTTCATATAAGGCCTTAATTATGTTGAAGTATGTTCCCTCTATGAATGGATGTTGTATTTTGTCAAATATTTTTTCTGCATCTATTTACTGAAATGATCATATGGGTTTTATCCTCTTATTGATGTGATGTATCACACTGATTGATTTGCAAATATTGAACATCCTTGCATCTTGGGAATAAACCCCACTTGACTGTGGTGCATGATTTTTTTAATGTATTGTTGGGTTTCATTCGCTAATATGTTGTTGAGGATTTCTGCATCTATGTTCACCAGAGGTCCTGGCTTACAGTTCTCTTTGTGGGGATTTGGTTTTGGTCTCAGGGTAATGCTGGCCTCATAGAATGAATTTGGGAGTTTTCCTTCCTCTTCTATTTTTTGGAAAAGTTTGAGAAGAGTATGTATTAACTCTTCTTTAAGTGTTTGGTAGTGAAACCACATGGTATTGGACTTCTGTTTGTTGGGAGTTTTTTTATTACTAATTCAATTTTGATCCTTGGGAACTTTCTACCTGGGAATCACCAACTCCATTCAAAACGTATTCTTTCAGTTACTAACACAGCATTTCGTCAGTGTTGTGGGGGAAGTGAACCACCATTTGACCCAAATCAACAGGTGCCTCCCTTTGACGGCCAGGTACCTCAGAATCTAAAGCACACTAGGAAATATATCCAGCCTCCTAAATGCCTGAGTTTGAAAGAGTGGACAGGGCATCTCTGTGGAGCAGGTCATTCAGACAAGCTGAAATACAAAGAGACTTTGGGACTCCTTGAGGAATCACAGATAATCTGTATTTTCCAAAAGCCTCTGGCATAAAACGAGCCCTTAGGCATTACAGTAATTTGTAACATATAAACTTGAATTTAAGGCAGGTCTACATTTGTAATTTTCTTTAACCCAGGAATCAATTAGTCTGGATATATGAAAGCTTCCATCTACTCACAGATTAATTGAGTTACTGAAAGATCTACTTTACAAATGCCTCCTATATCACTCCCTTGCAGTTCCAAATGGCCTCTTCTATTATTAACACTATACTCTATAAAATGAAAGCATAAAAGGTTTTCAGAAGGAAAAAAACAATAAAATTCATTCTTTGCACATAAAAATGGACAGAAAGTTCCACTCAAGAGCCCCAGCCTGCCCCAAACATATCAAGGATAATTGATCTCTAAGTTAAAACCCCTCCTTGATAATCTGGAGGCTAAAGCACTTACAATGTAAAAACTTTGTTCCACTCGGGGTTGAGGTTTTTGTAAATGGTGTGTGTCTGAAGTCGGTCATTGCCTAACTCCAACAAGCAAAAAGGATCACTCTTTCCTGGAAAGAGAACACAGGGCACTGGTCAAGGCAAAGGAATCTTCCTGGTCAGAGACAAATGAATCTCAAAAGTAACAGAGGCCAAATGAATAAAAGCCATGCACGCTTATACCAATAAAACTGTGCTTGCTGAAAAAGCAAATGTGAGCTTCTCCTTCTAACAAGGCTTGTGTGGGAATTCAGGAAACGGAGAGAACCTGTAAGTTCTGGAACTGTAGCATACGTCATGGATAGGGACAGATACACAACCCAGATGCAGCCTTGACAGCCAGTGACCACACAGGTTACATAGAAGCTGTTATCAGTCTCACATGTGAGGGAGTCCAGTTTTGTGTTTTGTTTTAATAGAGGAGCTCCCCTCTGTTTCCTGCCTAAGTTCAATATTTATTGAATATCTCAATATCTATTGCCTAGAGTCAATATAGGTAATTACTCAGCTATTGCTGGAAGTCTATGTTAACCTAGAGGCTTCCTCGGGGTCATGAGAGAAGGGAGGAAAACTATGAACACGGCTACTTAGGAGTTAAAACCACTCTGCAGGGAGTGGCCACAAACACGTAGGATCTTACATATTCAGTACATTATGAGAATACAGATGCTACATTTTTGCTCTTTATAAACATGCAAAAGTAGGGCGCCTGGGTGGCTCAGTTGGTTAAGCGACTGCCTTCGGCTCAGGTTATGATCCTGAAGTCCCGGATCGAGTCCCGCATCGGGCTCCCTGCTCGGCGGGGAGTCTGCTTCTCCCTCTGTCCCTCCCCCACTCATGTACTCTCTCTCTCTCTCATTCTCCCTCTCTCAAAAATAAATAAATAAATCTTTAAAAAAAAAAAAAAACATGCAAAAGTAGAATTCCACAAAACAAGTTCAACGTTTTTATCTTAAAAAAAAAAAAATGAAGCTTAACCTTTACTTCTCTCATCTCACCTCTTCTTTTTCCACCCCACCTCACACATCCTCCAAAAGAAAAAAAAAAAAAAAAAAAAGAAAGTCCCAAATCCAAAGCTGGACCCAGAAAGTTACCAGAAAAAAAAAAAAAAAAGCTCTCCCCTTTTGTTGGGTTTGACAGTGGGATCTAGAATTGGAACTGTCAGGGACAGAATAGATGGCTCTATAATGTGCATACAACATGAACACATTGCCTGCCTCTGCACCACAGGAACACCTTACAAAGCGGTGCGTACTAAATTAATTGGGGCCATGAGGACAGATGCTCCGCCAACAAATGGCCGAAGAATCCCAGGCCAGCGTCTAATGCCGAAAGTACTCGGGCTTTTTGACCTACTGGCCTATCATTCAGGCCACTGAACCTCCATCTAATTAACTTAATAACCAGGAGCTCCGAGGTACCACATATCAACAGACAGACCGACACGTGCAGGAGACTGCAGGAAGATTCTATTTCAAAAAAAGAAGAGGAGGAAGAATAGATGCATGATTAAGGGTATTAAACAGGAGATTCTGTTCAACTGACTAGTGTTCTAGACACATAGATGCCTGGCCAAAGCTTTTAAGCCAATGCTATGATCTCAGTGGCCAGGAGACAAAGTCATGGACATAAATGCATGAGTTGGGGTTGTCAATTATAACATGGAAATGGTCCCTGTCTCAATTTAGCGGGGGAGGAATTTATTAAAATTTATTAAAATAGTATCAGAGAGCTCTCAGAATCATTGCAAAGATTGGAAAATCAAGCTTGAAAATTATTAGAAACCAAAGAAGGGTTAGAAATACTCAGGTACAAGAACCTCAGTCACTCTCCCCAGGAAAAGTCTGGCCTCTGCTTCCCAGGAAAACTAGCCTCACAGGGTACTCGTGTTACAGGCCCCTGGATGTGGCTGCCTCTAATATGAATTGTCCACTCCTGATTCTTTGCTGCACTTGATAATAGATGTGAAGGCCTCCAAAAAGGCATCTGACCGCTCCCGTCTCGCCAAGTACCCAGGCCCTAAATGCCAGTGCTCAGAAAAGAAGTGCTAGCTTTTCACCTTCTGTCCACGTACTCAAGGAGGCTCTGACCTCTTCTCCAAAACATGCAATGAGAACCTCCACAAATGTACAAGGGGTTTCAGATGTTGGGCAGCCACCATCAAA
The DNA here is from genome assembly GCF_011800145.1 of Mirounga leonina. Lineage (NCBI taxonomy): Eukaryota > Metazoa > Chordata > Mammalia > Carnivora > Phocidae > Mirounga > Mirounga leonina. Next base: position 15,839,917 of record NW_023270464.1, read on the forward strand.
CCAACCCAAAAAACATCCATCTGCATCTCACAAAAAAAAAGTCTTGCTTACTTAAAGCAAGTAAGTTTTACTCTGGGAGCGTGTTTTGCAGAGCAAGGGGGTTCGGTTTTGGGTGGGGAGGAGCTGCGGATGGAGGAGAGCAGATTTGCCTCTTTAACAACCAGGAGTGTGAAGAGAACACATGCTCTTCTTCTCATGCTCAGGTAGAGGACGCTGGCTCACTCAATCCCGGCTGAAACAGCTACTTAACCATTTGTCAGACTGTTAGTAGGTGTCAGGGCTACTCCTCCAGAGACACCAACATGACATGCCATCAGCACTCACTCCAGGGAAACCATCTGACACTTTTAATGAAAGCCCTGGGGTTACTCCACAGCAGGGCCGAGACGCGGCCGGTCCTGTGCACGCACAGGTGGGCTTGAGCTGTGGCCCCCTCTCTCTTGAGCCAGCACACTCTTAGCTATCCCAGCTAATGAGGAACAGACTTCCTTCCAGAACCCGGGAACTTCAGTTATGCGTCTCCAAGGAACATACTGCACCAACTCTCTGAAGGTGATTCCATCAAAGCTCATTAAAATGCTGCATTTATTAATATTACGGTATAAACAGGCAGAGAGGAGGAAGAAGAAACAAAGACATTAAAACATTTATAGTGTCATTTATCTACACTTTATGGAGCTTTCTTTCCCTTAAAAGGTTCCAGATATATGGGGATTTTCTAGAATTTAAATAATGAATACATTTATTGGAGGTAAAAATGATCTCCCATAATAAACGAAATGTCCCAATGTTCTCCCAGTGGTACTGAGCAAACAGCACCAGACAGACCGACATATACACACTTGGGTCTGCACTTTCTGTCTCTGTTCCACCTGGTTCTACAGGTAAAACATCTAGATGACCTCTTGTACACCCAGATGGCATGTCACCTTGGCACGGTTACACCACTGGCGATTTAGGCTCACAGAGGTGATTTAACACCTTGCCCTCAATAGCCTTTGCTAATCTTCAACACCCACTTGACAATTCATTTCTGTTCCTCGGATGATAAAGTAGAGGTTTCTCATTTAAATAATTTTACCTTTATATCAGTCACAGAAGTTGAGTGGAAGTAATAAATGTATTGTAGAAGTAATACCATTCATCTGATAAATATTTATTAAGCACCCACTCTGCTCCTGGCACTAAACCAGGCCCCGACCACCAAGTCATTACTTTTAAGGGACTCATATAATCATCTCTGCTTTTCAGCAAATGTCACCTTTTCAATGAAAACTTTTCCCATGCTCCCTGCCAGGAGACTGTGTGTTCCTCCCATTTCTGATCTCCGACTGTGTGTTTTCCTTACACTTCTCATATTCTACATCTGTACATTCCTGTTCCATATTCAGTCCTGTATTTCATTTAAGGGTCTGAAGCCAGCACACCCAAGGCATGCATCCACCGTGAAGAGTGCCATGCCCCAGTGAGAGGGTCCTGCAGTCTCCTAGCGGCAGGTGCTAGCTAGAGGGGGCCACCTGGCTCCTTCTGCTCTATACAAGTAACCATGCTTTAGGCAGCTTCTCTTTCAGTCCTCACATCAACTCCAAGAGGTGAGGAATGCTTAGGCCATTTTGCTGAAGAGGCTCCTGAAGTTCAGAGAGATTTAATGTGGTTGGTCCAAGGCCAAAAAGATTTCATAGTGGAAATGAATCTTAAAGCAAGGTTGAGGAGGAGACTTCATTTGGCTAGCAGAAATGGGTGGGTTAATCTTGAGGAGATAAGGATGAGAGCCTTAAATTTATTAACAAGATAGACAGACACACAGATAGATATAGATAAATAGTGGCAATCACGATATGTAAGATATGGATAAATAAATGCTGAGATGAGCTTGAAGCCTTGAAGGCCATGACCAGTGCTTTTCATTTAAATGCATTTTGTTTTGGGCGCCTGGGTGGCTCAGTCGGTTAAGCGACTGCCTTCGGCTCAGGTCATGATCCTGGAGTCCCAGAATCGAGTCCCGCATCGGGCTCCCTGCTCGGCGGGGAGTCTGCTTCTCCCTCTGACCTTCCTCCCTCTCATGCTCTCTGTCTCTCATTCTCTCTCTCTCAAATAAATAAATAAATAAAATCTAAAAAAAAATAAAAAAATAAAATAAATGCATTTTGTTTTTTTTTTTCATCCAGCAGCCAGGAGCCACCTGGCTCTGTCGGCACAAGGGGCAGGATTAGAAGAAAGGATTTCTAGAGGAAGATAATTCCTGAAGCTAAGCATGGAACCAGGCCCCGACCACCAAGTCATCTAGCTCAGACAAGCTGGGAAGGAGGGGGGACCAACAGGGCCTTGCCAGACTAGATTTCCACAAACTCTCCCTTCATTCCTTGTTTCCAACCATATGCTTACAACCCTAGTAAAGGCATACAATCATAGTAATAGCATATTAGAGCAAATTCTAAGTGCTCATCCTGAAAATCTATTCTCTGACAATTTACCCCACACAATCCATCCTGATCTATCCCCTATTCCCAAACCCTCTGTCGAGGTTGGTGTGTCTTTCCCCCACTCCTGACCAGCATACAGAGATGTGGGGCTCAGACAGGCTTCCTACTCTGCATGTGGAATGGCCTCTCCCTGCAATGCTCTCTCACCCCCCACTCCTAAGCAAAAACACAAAGGCCAATTAGCCTCCAAGACCTAGTTCGAGATGTATCATCTTCATAGAACTTTCTCTGCAACCCTAGGCTCCCAGGAGCCTTCCCTCTCCCCGCAACTCCTATGATGATTAATTTGAAAATTATAAGCCCTCACTGTATGATGTGTCTGCTCCTTTAGTCGACAATTACTTTATGATCCCTGCAATGTGGAAAACACTGTGCTGGGAGCTTAGAGGGATTTTTGAAGAAGAACAAACACTGATCTCTACGGGTGCTGGGTCTAAGTTTTCAAGTATGTCCTGCCTTCCTGAGTGATTGCAAGCTTCTGGAATCCAAAGAATGGCCTCTGTGGACTCACACAAGTGAGGACTTGCTTACATTGCTGTTGCACACATCCAGAGCAAGGGGCAGACAAACCTATATTAGGACTGCGAGATCCACAAAGGACGGGAAGGACTTAATTTTGCTGAAATGTTATTTAACTAAATTTCTGATATTCTGCTATTCTAGCACAAACACAGAACATAAAAGAACCAGTGACATGAGTTTTTCTTTCCTCTAACTCCATTCCCCGGTCACTACTCAAGTTCTACCCCCCCAAAAAAACACCATTAGCCGGTGCATTTACCCAGCATCTCCCTGATTCCCCACTGAGGCACCCTCAAAATCCTCCGGGTTTTGGAAAGGCCCTGCAGGCTCTGGAACATGGTGTTCCCGCATTTTAAAACGCTCTTCTTTTACCTCTGCTGCGCTAACTCATCTCTGACATCTCAGCTACATCACTTCTTGTAGGAACACCAGTCAGGTATTCCTTCCATGAATTTTGGCAACCTGTTCTTGACCTTAGGAGTATAACTGTCATTACAACTGACTATTGGACAACACGCATTTGAACTGTGTGGGTCCACTTATACGTGGATTTTTTTAAATAAACAATGCAGTACAATACTGCAAATGAATTTTCTCTTCCGTGATATGAATAACATTTTCCCTAGTTAACTTTATTGTAAAAATACAGTATATAACACACACATGTGTTACTCAACTGTTTATCTTATCAGTAAGGCTTCAGGTCAACAATAGGCTATCAATAGTTAAAAGTTATATGCCAATTTTTTGCCAATTTTTAACTGCATGGAGTGTCAGCGCTTCTAAGCCCCTCATTGTTCACATGTCAACCATAGATGCTACTGGTTAACTAGTCACTTCATGCGAGGGCAAAGACTAATTCCTATCCCCTACGACATCACCAGAGCCTACCACAGCCTCTCACAGATACATTTGCTAGATAAATTAAGATAATTAATTACTAAGCACCCAACTAATAAGATCGAAGTGATTCCTTTGTTAATTCATAGAAAACCAAACTGAGTTCATTCACTCTCAATGTACCAGTAAGTTCAAAACTGCTAAATCTTACATAGATTCCCAAACTCTGCAATGACAAGAGTCCATGTTCTTTGGCAGACTATTAAAGCAGATGGTGAGCCAAAGACAGATTGATATAGTTTTTGATGTGTTTTTAAAAAGTTGGTCTTGATTTGAGCTCAGCTATCCAAGAGGTTCTCAAGGAAATTAAAAGCATTCAATCACTATTGTTAAGCTTTCTAGAAATTGCAATTACAGCCGTCCCTTTGAAAATAGGGCATCTTTAAGAGAAGTATTGCTATGGATACAACTTCAAACAGACAATGAAAACAAACCACAAAATGGACAGGTGACTTAAAATCCCCAGTGAACAGTAACTATAGGACTATTTTTCCTCTGATACAAGTAGTCATGTTCTGGAAAAAAAAAAAAAAATAACAAGAAACTTATAGCCAGTGTTATAATTTATAGAAACTACTTAGAAGTCAATATTATAGCATATGGCTGGAATATTTCTATAATGTGGGATCTAAATGAAGTGTTTTGGTCAACAGTTTCTCAAAATAGAACTTTTTGTATATAGCAAAAATCTAATGAGCCCACAAAAATATTTTATATGGATAAAACTATTATTCAGATTATCAAAATGTAAATGCAAGCACTAAACTGGTTTGAGTATGAGAATTTTCCTACCATGAAGCACATTTTCTTCCCTCGACTTTTATCAGGCAGTAGAAACAGAACAAAAAGAAAAAACATTTTAGACTGGTAACTAGATTTCTAAAAGTGGTTGAAAAGCCAAGTGTGATTAGAAATGCTGATAATTCTGACATTATTTAAAATTACAAAAACTATAGACAAAATACTAAGATAATAGCCTGTGGAATTCCCCACATCAATTATACTCTAAGCAAATAAATTTAATAAAAAATGGAAATAGTATTTACTGAACATGCAATATGTGTTAGACATGTTCACATAGGTTTTAATTAACCCTCAAAATATCCATGAGGAAGTGGACCCAGGGCCAGCACACAATAGAACCAAGATTTAAAATAGTTCTCTATTTCTATATATGTTCTACACCATAATTCATAAGGATGAAAGTGAAAGGCAGAGACCGTAAAAATAAAGGGCAAAAAAATGGGGACTGATTTTCATCTTTGGTGATTTATTTAACGCACGAGTCACAATCACTGAGAAAGGGCTCATGTCCTGAATGAATGGAGAACTCTACCGAAGTCAGGAGAGATCAACCCTGTGTGAGGAACAGACCAAGAGCTCCTCCTAATGGCGCTGGGAACTGGAAATGCCACCCAGATTTTGAGCAAGGTCCTCATCCACTTCAATGATACACGCTGCCCCCTATGGGCAACTCTGCAGTAGAAGAGAAAGGCTGAAGTGACCCAGGTCCTCAAATACATTTGGTACTCAATGAATATTTCTTGAAGATCATGAGATCTACCACCAAGCTGGCTTTTCTTAAGTTGAGACAAGCTTTAAAAGCAATTGGGAAGCTATACTGGGCTTCCTGGAGAGAAGTTGGGGATTCTGGAATTAAATGTATCTTTGTTCTCCTGGATCAGGCACTATTAGGGTTCCTACCCTGCTTATTTATCAAATAAGGCTACTTTACAATAACCTGCATTTTTTTGTTGTTGTCTGAAAACACTGTCTTTTCCACTCCTCTGATGGATATTTTGACACTATTTTGGCAGTTGTCTTATTAACACTGGAAACAGAGAAAGGGTCCATCCAAGTGACAACCTTATGGCCAAGAAGTCACGAAAATCCAGATATACGTGGAAACATTTTTATGTTTGATGGGTGGGTTTCGAATGGCAAAATGTGCCAAAAAAGTTGCAAGGATGAAAGAAAAATCCCTGGAGAATAAGTAACTCCAGATTGTGAGCAAAGATGGTACTTCCAGTTTTGTTCCTTCATTGTTTCCTGATACTTCCCCAGCTTCTCCATGGCAGACAGATTATTAAGATAAGAACATGAAAAAAAATTAAGATGGGATTGTGCTACAAAAAGCAGAAATATTGAGACATATGTTACATTGTTATATGACTTACTATCATTCTACAATGAGGTGGGCTTGCAATGCTGCCCTACTTGCTTTTTTGCTATGTTGGCATGGTGAGGTGATACGTTTCTGTATCCCCCATTTTACACCAGAATTCTTAATGGCTAGGGGCACCTTGGTAGTGATAACAGGGTGGAAGAAGAAAGCAGAGAGAGCCCAAACAATAACCAGTCTTACCACTAGAAGATTCCCTAGGGGAAAGGATGTCAACATGTAAGATTTATTTTAAAGAATAAAGAGAAGGCTTAATTAACAGGAAGGAAGAAGTGTGAAACCTACATCTTGATTCTGAGAATGTAAGAGAAGAGTCATTGACTAGGTGTTGAACTTGGCAGGTACCTTATGCAAATGGTAGCCATCATGGCTTTAGTACTGATACATCGAAGCAACCCCTACATGTTAAAATCCAACAGGTTCCCCACAACAGTCTATCAATTATAACAAGGCTCTCCAGAACAATTCTCCCTATATGTGCCGAACATACAGTAAATAGTTGCCTACTCTTCACTGGTTGGTCCCTTAACGGGTAAGATAAGCATTGTCGTTTGTATTGAAATACAGTTCTGACCAGAAAAGATTTCTGTTCTCTAACAATTTTTCTATTCATCGCCTACTTTATTATCTTTTATTAAATAAACTCTGCTTTTTTTCAGCAGTATTAATTCATGAATCTGATGTATCCCTGGGCAAAGTAGAAGATACAGCACCATTCTCTCTGACGGCTCACTGTGGGGAGGGAACCTGTTGCACACATCATTCCTCACCTTGGTCCTGAACAAAGCCTTCCTCTCTTTCATTTCATCATTAGAAGGTGGGTTACTTTCTTCTCAAAACCGCTGAGTTTTAAGACTGAAGGCAGCTGAGTGGAGGATGTGGGTCTCATTAAGCATTACAAAGAGCTAGGCTCACCTTGAGTCTCAGAGTACAATTTATCATCTGTTTCATGAATCAAGGCTATAGTCTGCTTTACTACAGAAGTAATAGCATCAGAATGGACAACATATTACTTAAAAATTTTAGGTTATGCTGGGCACAAGGTGTTTGTGAGACAAACTCTTTAATAAAAATATCTGACAGGCTCTTCTATTAGAATGACTGCTTATGGCTATCCACATCTAATATTGGCTGTAGAGAACATTAAAATGTCTTTCGCCAATTTTAGAGGGATGGGCTGCAAGAGAAGATAGATTACTTCAGATTCTTTAAAAAGTCTTTTCACTGATACACAAACAAATGTCAGGCATAAAAAAAATGCCGAGCTATATATAAATTCAAATGTATTAGTGTTGAATCGGTTCAATCACACAATAGCATATTTATGACAGAATGAATTAAAAAATAATAAATATATCTTTTTTATACATTAGAGCATTGAAGCCTTTATCTTTTGTAAATATCTTAATACTGGGAATAGACATAGATTTAGGTTATTAATATCTTTTAACACATTTGTAAAGACACTATTTTTTCTTTATATAAAAACATATTTTCATTTTTTAATGGGAAACAAATTCACCTCAGTACGTTTGTGTGTATATATATAGCATATATATTATGTATATAATATGTACGTATATTATTCCAATGTTTTAAAATATTGGCAAAGTAATGGGGATTCACTTTCTCCAAAGTTAATTTCTTTTCATGACTATATAATCGTAACACCAATAATCACTAATAAGGAATATCCTACTTTGAGCACGGTGGTGATGAACAGCTGATATTTTCTTTTTCTAATTGTTCCCTGCTAAGATAGAGATCACTTTAAAATGGGCAAAAAACTGACAGGAAGGATTACCAAGTGCATTCACACATCCCCCCCACCCTAGGACAAGAGGTCCCTGTACTCTGCAAACTCTAACAGTAACCTCCATCCAGAATACTACCAAGATTCTGGTCCTTTGCTCTCACTGGTCCTTTGCTTTATCAGGTTCCCTGGAATCTTCGGTGAAACACTTAAAGCATCAGTTATTATGGTTATCTGGTATTGTTTTTTTAAGAAACAAAGAATTATCAAAAAATGTAAAACAAAAGTAGTAAGGTTAGAAAGTTCCCTTTTGTACTCTGTCTAAAATGATCATCACTCTCTGAGAATGCCCCTGGTTATTCAGAGTAAATAGACTTCTTGTTTATTCACAAGGGTGAATACTTTGTTCCCTGAGCAACTGCAATGGAACACTCATTTATAAAGTACAGCCGACTGGAAAAGGCTGGGTATGGGGTATAAGTAGTTAACTTCTTTCTTAAATGCTCCTGGTACTGACAATGATGGGTATACAAACCTCTTCTGATTCCGGATCAGCCAGCATTTTTTACTACATATCAAGTGAATTCTAACAGTGAACAGTAAAAGCATCAATAATGTGTGAGTCCCCACCGTATGATATAATAGCTAACCTCCTGGAGGTATTAATTACATCCCTATTGCTACTTCCCTGTGATCTGAATCCATTTCTTTTTTTCACATAGAAAATTTACTTTACAACTCTCTGCATTAGGTCCACTTTGTTGCCCTAAAGCAATATCCTGGTTGAGAATAGACTGGAGGATTCACACAGGAGGCTGCCAACCTATAAAGAACACAGACTGTGAAATTTGGTTCTAAAAATAAAGATCAATATGGTCTAAAGACATGTTTAGCTAATGAAAAGGATCTTTGCTTCAATTCAGAAAAGTGATAATTTTCTCATAAATCATACAGAGACAATAAAACACCAGGGCATTCAGTCAAACCACACAGCATGACTGGGTTTGTAACCATTGCTTTTTGCTACTGGGATCCTCTGGTACTCACCTTCATCCACTCCAAAACTATCTCCTGCAATCTTGAATATAAAGAAAATGACAAAATGACAACATTTTCCCCAAAAATTATTCTTCTGAAAAGAGGGTTTTGCCTTGTTTTCTGGTCTTTCCAAATATTCTCATATTTTTTTCAGATTCCTCTCCTATTCACTTTATTTTAATAGCCAAAATACTGCTTGGAAAAGTGACATTGGCCTGAAACACCTTCGTAAACACTAGTTTTGGGGGCTGTAGAGAGGGACACCTGTCAGGATAGGTAAAATAAAGGTTTTAAAAAATTTTTTCCACATACAGATGTAGTTCTAAACAAGACTTAAAAACCTCTAATTAGAAACTTCTAATGCATTGCAATTAGTTCCCAGAGATCCCCAAACATACAACTACAAATAGAATTTTTGAAAATATTGTTTGAAGGCATGAATGAGTTCTTGTGTTTGAGACATTTCCTGAGACAGCAACAATCATAGATTCAAAAAGTACTGTATCAAAACATTCAGATGGAAGTAAAAATAACTGGCTCTGGAAAACTGGTAAACTCTAAATGTCCTGTGCTGATAACAAAACCCCGAAGGCCAAAGGCACATGGGAAAGGAGTGAATTAAGTATTTTCGTAAATTATAAGTTTTAAAAGAAAGGAACATTTCTAACTCAATATGAGACTCTCAACATTTGCAACTAAATTAATGAATGTTAGAAGTAGTCATCCGACTATTTCATCTACAACCCACCAAATTCATTTATTCATACTGGCCCAAATACCATTTTTGGATCTTCTCCCTCGGTATTTCCATAAGAACATCATCATCCTATTTCTCGTGGTTTATACAGTAGTGATTTCTATTGGTTCATTTTTTGAGGGAGGGTGAAGAGAACTCCTTTAAAAAAATAAGTTTATATCCCCCATCATTTTTTTCCATCATTTTTTGTAATAGAAAGTGCTTAAAATTAAAATTCTCTTTTCCAAAGTTTGATCTTCCTCATCCTCAAGCTGGAAAGTTCAGAAGCTACTATAACTTCCTGTCTTGAAAAGAGTAGACCACATTCTAAAAATAGGACACGAAGTAAGTCTTACAATACCTCGCCCATGCATAAAATCTGTACATTCTTTTTTGTATACCTGGTATTCTTTGTATTTATCAATTTGCTTGAAAATAGCATTTGTCCCATAGGTGTCTCCACTGTTAGTATAATGGGTTAATTTAGCAATAAGAGGAGAGTCACCCTCCGATCAGACATTGGAATGCCTGTACTACTTTCCTCACAGTCAAGCATAACTCAGCACAAAGCATGTCTGTTCTCGCCTCTTTTTTTTTTTTTTTTTAAAGATTTTATTTATTTATTTGAGACAGAGAGAATGAGAGACAGAGAGCATGAGAGGGAGGAGGGTCAGAGGGAGAAGCAGACTCCCTGCCGAGCAGGGAGCCTGATGCAGGACTCGATCCCGGGACTCCGGGATCATGACCTGAGCCGAAGGCAGTCGCTTAACCAACTGAGCCACCCAGGCACCCTGTTCTCGCCTCTGTCTTAAAAGTTCAAGTTAGTGAAGCATCAAGAGAAACTCTGTGTAAGACCATGTCAACTGCAAAGTGGTTCCATGGCCAAGACTCTGGTTATTGTTTCAGACCAGTACCAGCTAGATGGGCTTTCATGCTTAAATTTATGAATATCCACAACCTCTTACATGGTGAGGAATGAAAAGCTCACAGCACAGAGCACCGCCAAGGAGTGAAGGCAGGAGGTCCAACCTGTCTTTTGAGGTACTATGGTAAATTTTCTCAGAAAATTAATTTAACAAATAAAGAATTCATGGCACTAATAATCCGCAAATATATTTGAAAGTCAACTTGACTAGTACATTATCTAATCATAGTAAAATTATTTGAAAAAATAATTTTGTGAAAAACGTTAAGTGAAAAAACTGTTGACTGCATCTTTTTTCTTCTTCTATCACTCTATTTGAAAGAGCATGATTGCTTGTATAGGCTTCCACTTACTAAAACATTTTGCTTTGCCATCAGATCATTTCAAAACAGGAAATAAGTAAAAAGGAAAATGAATTAAAGATGTTTATACCTGAGAAATCTGCTGCTAAGAGATCTACTGCCTTTAAAACCTTCACTTGTAAAATGCCGATGTCTTTCATATCTTTCAGGGAATTCTGTAAGCACTGAGGGGGAGAAAAGTAGATCATACATGAAAATAGCTTTCTAATATACTACTTAATGCCATAAAGTCCTGTAGGAAGTACATTCTAGATTTATCATCACCTTTCTCGTGCAAAGTTTAGTAAAGTTCCAGAGTACATTATATCAGCCAATGGGAAAGTTAGGCATTCACAACAACGAGATTAAAAGTGACTGAGAATTAACTACAGCTTCAAAATAAGCCAATTACAAAGCACACAGAATCTACTTTTAACACTGCCCCCTGGTGATAGAACAGATATCCCATGGGGAAAACGTGTGTGGAGCTCCATTCATTCTCTTTTCCCTTTCTTTCTCTTGAATGAAACTTTTAAATCACTCAAAAAGTCCACACTATTTTGACCTCATTAGTACAAACTTTAGGGATACCAGAGGGCTCAACTTGGACCCTTCGCAGATACTTATTACCACTGGAAAGAGCGTTAAGGATGGAAATACAGTGCATTTTCTGGTCCACGTTTTAGCCAGCTCATTAGAGACTGAGCATCTAGTATCACCCTGTATTCACATTTATTTGATTTTTTTTAGTTTGCATGAGCCAATGCTTGAATGTATCTACTGATAATTCTTAAGCATGTAGAACGATAGTTTGCTGTGTATATACATTGCATCCTTCAGAAATGGTGCATGAAAGAGACAAGCAGATAAACTATTTCTGCATGCCTCCAGAACACATCTGCTGAAAAGATTCTGCTTTCAAACTTTTGGATATCATATTTCCGCTATCATTGGATAACTAAAAACCTGTGATAAGTAGGCCTTGGGGATTTATGGGGAGACAGTAAAATCCTTGCTCTTTAGGCATTTCAGGATACAATAATAATAACTTAATAATAGTTCAGGTTTAACTAACTTCATATGCACCATTTCTAGGCAGTTTTGAAAGTTGTTTCTGCTGTGTATTTTCAACCTAACAGAGCAAAGCAAAACAAAAACAAAAAACTAGTTTACACTAATCTGAAAACATCTGAAATAAAACACTTTTATAGTTTAAATGTGGACATGCCTTCAAGATGATCTATTCTTACAAGCTAAAAAACAAGAGGTCTGAAACTTGTGTTTTATGATGGGGCATTCTTTCCCTCTAAGATGCTGGCCAGCTCTCTAGCTGAAAAAACAAAACAAAATACTTGATATTTCTATTTTGATTGGCTTCTTCAAACCTATTTTCCCTGACTACTCCTCACATCCTGAAGCATGATTCAAAGCAGTCATTATGATCTTATCTAAAATCACCTTATAAATATAGGACACCCCTCGTGAATTTGTAAATTTTTCAATTCGTCCATGGGAAAATTTGGGGAGAAATTTTAAGGTTGATCATCAAATTTTTATTTGCTTAACTCCAGTCATCAGAGAGACTAATAATAGTGGATTTTGTAGAAACTCCTTTGGGGCACGCCAACCGGGCCATGCAGAGTTTGTGTTAACAATAAGACGTGTGTCTAGGTTTTTGTACTCCCGCAGATAAAGAATTATTCAATTAATCAATACGCCTCACAGTGAAAGATTTGGGAGGCACTAAAGTTTATGCTGAGAATAATATTCCCATTAAATAGGGATTCATCTTTGCTTCATTTTCTGGCCGCTTTCTAAAACATGCCTTTCGTGTGTGGCCATAAAATAAACGTATTGATTTACAAAGAAGGTGGATAAAAACAGAATGCAAATAAGGGCACCTAGAAAGACAGAGTACAAAAAATAAATGAAGATCGCAAAGCCATTTGATATAAAAATGCTGAGTGGACTCTTAAGCGCATTGCACTACTTAGGCAAAAATCAGGAACTGCCTTTATTATCCAGAGTAGTATGTAACAGCTTTGCATAGCTGTCCAGGGTTTTGCTTTGCTTTGCTTTACAAGACAGAAGCACGTTCTCACTTAGGCCTGAGAGGTTCTGGAAAGGTAGCTCTAACATTTCAAATATTATGGCTAATAAAGAAATAAACTTTTGTGAACTTGTATTAAAATTCCAATATACATATGCAGACATGCTAAACAAGTCTGCCTCCTCGTGGATTTCCATTTTCTCCAAAGAGTTTCTGAAAGCTAAAAATTCAAAATACCATTTTGGGCTTTGAAAATCGCCAGCTCTATCCAATCTACTTTCACCTTCTCATTAATGCATTAACCTCTGGATCCAATGTCTTGTTTTATGAGACATGCCATGAAACTTTGGACAGGATCTCTTTTCAGGCAGGTTTTTTTTTTTTTTTTTTTTTTTTTATCTTTTAATTCACAGACTTTGTTTCAACTCAAAAGTGGAGGTGGCGGTGGGCAGCAAAACAAGGCCAAGCACTCACATATCGCTGGGCAATCTGCTTTCTTTCGCCGGGGTCTGCCAAGGGGCACACGCACAGATCTGAGACCGAGACTCCGGCACAGGGAGTAAGTGTGATCAACATCAGGAGAGCCCCCAGGCAGCTCTCCAGAGGCAGTTCCAAGCGGTTGGCTTGCTTGAGCGGCAGGGCCGCGATATCCACTTTGCACCTGGGAAAGTTGGAGGAATCAGAGAAACAGAAGGGATTAACTCATGGCCACTCCTGAACCTCCAAAGCACCTGATTTGTATCTCCTCATCCCCCCAAACCTCACTCTGTCTCAGCATGGGTTTCTCGCACAACGAAGGTGGTGGGGGCTCCCCCCGCCCCGGCACCCAGCTCTTAATTCTCCCTCCCAGCCTAACACACTCTAAGATTAAGGAGACAAAGAGGTAAAGAAACCGAAGAGAAGGTAGCACGGAGGGGATGGTAAGTGCAAAGAGAAGAGTCAGCTCTTTGCCCCTGTGACGTCTGCAGAAAGGCGGTGAGCTCAAGAAATAGGGAGAAAAAAGTTCCAAGTTCAAGCATTATGGATGAGGGATCTGTACGGCTTCTCTGTATTGTGTCTTTTGCCAACAAAGAGAATAAAGGGTCACAGTTCAAAAAGGGGAGAAAAGACAAGAGAAATTCAAGTGGCAAAAGGTTCATTGGAGAAACTATTTTCTTCCAGATTAATGCCAACTGGTGAGTTTTTATTTAAAGCAACGTATTAAGGTGTTTTCCTAATAGGCACGGTGCCACAGGGTTTCCCCAGGTGGATTGCTTCTGGACAAATGGAGCATGAAGTGCTGTTGATTGATCCCATTTCAGCAACACTGCCAGGAAAAGGCTTCACCCATCTGGTATAAATTGCATGTTTTCCGTCTCTTAACAGCCAATGTTCTGGCGATGCTGAAAACCTCAAACACATTTATATACAGAAACAAACACCAAAAAGGAGGGCTGAGGTGCTAAGCCATTGATTTGCTTTAACACTGAAAACTCTGGGTTTGCCTGGACCACACCTGCTTTGTTTATGCACAGGTGGGCGGAAAAGGTAGGGTTGCGACGAGGGAGGGAGAGTAGGTAGTGGTTGTTCCCAGCTGTGATACGTGTGTGTGCCTGTGTGTGTAATTCCCATTTTCCCTCCATTGTTATTGAACGAGATGAATATTCAAGACTTTATAAAGGGAGAACTGCCTCTCACAATGTCGGATGAGGATGGATTCTCACCCTAAATCTTCAATGGACTTTGTATGTTTGCAGATATTTAAAAATAGGTAATTTTACCTAACATATGCAACAAGGACAATTTTGAGCCACGTGGTATCTAATGAGTTCCAGTTTAATACATTTGAAACCTTGCAATCCCTTCCCAATTAAAGAGAAAAACTATCCATAATATCAAGAATCTATACCAGTTTTTACTACAGAATAAAATATATTTTAATATTGATATGTACCTATAAAATTAAATGTGTATTTATTTCCTAATTACCAAAAGTGATTCCAGTTATAAGAGGTGGCAAATTAGAGCTTTTGCATGTAATTAATTCATCAAGAATTTCTACCAGAGACACATCACAAAAAATATAATTTTTTAAATAATCCTCTCTGCTTTGAATCAAAACATTTTTTGTGTGTATAGCAATAAAGAACCTTTTAAAGTTTGCTACCATGAAAATAGGGGTTACTAAATACTTTTTTTTTTATTTCATGAGCATGTATGTAAGTAAGGAATTAATTTTGCTTGGAAAGAAAGAAATGTCACATGCTTTAAGCCAATTCTACAAAACTAAATACCCACAAATTCTTACCCAATATAGCAATAGCACATCTGCTTAGGAACCCACTTTGCTAAGCATTATTTTACATCGTTATATACACCTTCATTGAACAAAGCTCTTTCTTACAGAAAGATAAGTGATCCAAATTTGTAAGAATTTTTTTCTGGTGGTCACTTTCATTAGTCCAAATGAGCAATAACCTGTTTATGGCAAAACCACCTTAATATCATTAGTAATGACAATTTATTTTCATCCTTTGAGTTGCACCTTTCTGTTGTAGTGGTGGTTTTAACAACCAGAAGTTACTTGGAGATAAGAGACAAATAACGTTTGGGAGTTGAAAATGATGCACACGGTAAATTTCTCTTGGATAATTCAAAATGAACCTTATGTTAATTCTAAAAAGTCATCTAAAAAGACTGTGAGCAATATTAGCATTTTTACAATAACTATGCACACACTCTCCCAGTGCCTGTTTCAAGGCACAACTCGTCAGAATAGAGCAGTTGATTCTTTTAAACAAAAGTTGAATCACGTACCAGACAAAATGCAAAGTGAACACTGGGTTTTGTCTTAGAAATTACACATTTCCACAAACTTTTTCGTCATGTCTCTCTCCTATGAAACTTTTGCACCTATCCCATTTCTAAAGACTATTAGGATGGAAGAAAGAACACCTGCATGAAAACAGCCCTGCCTATTTTAGATAAAACAATCTCCACAAACAATAGATTGGGGATTTCTGCACGAACCTAATGGATTCTACATGCTGTTAACTAATGAGTGGATCCAGTCAAATATTTTTACTTCCATAGTGACTTGAAAGAACAAATCAAAATGAAAGATTGCCATCATGTCAATCATAATTAAACGTTGATCCTTTTGCACGTGGGTTATGACCCAGGCTCCTAGGGTACCTGCCCCATTATGGGAATTGATATCTTAAGAATTAAGGATTAATTTACAGCTACCCTCTCCCTAGTGTGAACAACCAGCTCTCCTCTAAAGATGGCATTTTTTTTGTTCTGTTTTGTTTTTTGGTTTTTTTGTAGGCTTCCTACAGAATGTGGGGCTTGAACCTACAACCCTGAGATCAATGGTCACGTGCTCTACCAACTAAGCCAGACAGGCACCCCCTCTAAAGATGACTTTCTATAAACTTTCTACAACTGAATTACCCTCTGCTTCTCACCTACCCACCTGGCTTCCACATTTACTCCCACACTCTGGAAGAAAGGAGGAAAGCTGGAAGTAAGAAGAAATGAATTCCATACAAGAACCTCTCCTCCAGGCCTCCCATTTTACCCTATTTTAATCTCAGTCCACATTGTTCTAGCTCACCCTCATGTCTGAAGGAAAACCAGAAGCTCTGGAGGTTAGCCAGAGGCTGGAAGAATTATTTATATTAACTCCAAGCTAGGAAGAGGTACTGCGTTATCGGCAAACACAGAAGAAATAAAGAGGATTTGTCTCATGCAAACTGGTGCAGCCACTGTGGAAAACAGTGTGAAGGTTCCTCAAAAAGGTAAAAATAGAACTACCTTATGATCCAGCAATTGCACTACTGAGTATTTACCCAAAGAATACAAGAACACTAATTCAAAGGGATACATGCACCCCTGTGTTTAGAGCAGCATTATTTACAATAGCCAAGATATGGAAGCAGCCCAAGCATCCACTGATTGATGAATAGAAAAAGATGATGTGGTATATATATGCAATGGAATATTAGCCATAAAGAATGAAATCTCGCCATTTGCAATGGCATGGATGTTGCTACACAGTATAATGTTAAGTGAAAGAAGTCAGTCAGAGAAAGACAAATACACGATTTCACTCATATGTGGAATTTAAGAAACAAAACAACCAACCAAAGGAAAAAAGAGTGACAAACCAAGAAACAGACTCTCAACTGTAGAGAACACACTGCTGGTCACCAGAGGGGAGGTGAGTGGGGGTATGGGGGAAACAGGTGATGGGGATGAAGGAGTGCACTTGTGATGAGCACAGGGTGATGTATGGAAGTGTTGAATCACTATATTTTACACCTGACACAACTATAACACTATGTCAACTCACTGGAATTAAAATAAAAACTTAGAAAAATAAAAATAAAAAATACAAAGGATTTGTCTTTCAGAATTTCTGATGTTATCACCATAATACTCACTGAACCTCCTGAAGAAAGGTAAGTATTGTGTGAACAAAATATCCTTTTTTGAGGTTCAAGATAAGTACTCTAAAGTCTAAAATCTTTATAAGAGATAATCTGAAATACATCCATTGAAGACATTTTTAATACAAAAATTTGGAAAGGAGAATTTAAGTTGTGTCTTCCATTTTCTAAAGGGTATCAAATTCCGCCCTGAGAAAATACTAAATGATTTAGTTGGTCTCTTAATTCTCTCTTGGTGGTACTGACTCACTACAGAATCGGTTGTTCTTTCCCAAGGCTTTATCTGTTTAGTTACTTGTTATGGGCGGAGTGCAGGATGAGCCTCTGAGAACACTAGGAGAACAGATTCAGCCCAGGTTCGGGGGCAAATTAAAACACCACCTACTCCTTCCTTCTTTCTCATTCCAATAAACACCACGGACTCACTGTCTAATTCCATAATTTTACAAGTGGTGTTATGTATTTGTTTTCCTTCCATTTTGCATCCTCTAAATTTCTTCCCAAACTCTACACAAATGGCAGCCTTTTAGAAGCATTTATGAAAGCTGAGCTTACTAGTGTATATGCAAATTTTCATTGAAAAATAATACAGCAATAGCTATATTTTATCAGTTTTAAGGTATATGGTCTAAACGGCTCTCATCATGAATTTTTCAATTATCACATCAATTAATAAATAAATAATAGGTACTTAAACTATTTTTTTCTACAAAGGGCCATAAAGCAATTTAAAGTTGATGGGTCATGTGGTCTCTGTTGAAACTACTCAAGTCCCCTTGTATCATGAAAGCAGTAATAGACAATGTAAACAAACAAACAAGGCTGTTATCCAATAAAACTTTATTCAAAAACAGGCAGCCATCTGGATTTGGCCCATGGGCCCTAGTTTGCTGACCCCTGATCTGGAGACATGTTAATAATTTGGCTGTGGCGAATTACATCCATGTTAGCATCTTAAAAATTTACAAGGTTGGTTGCTGACAATACAAACACATTGACAAAAGCATCAGGGAAATTGACCTAAAAATAATTTTGAAAGCATAACCTTTTAATTCTTTTTTATTTAAGAAATCCCTAGACCCCACATGGGACTTGAACTCACGACCCCAAGATCAAGAGTCACATGCTCTTCCAACTGAGCCAGCCAGGCGCCCCTGAAGCATAGCTTTTAACTCCCCATAGCCCAAGAAACTCTGGCCAACATATCCAATGATGCACTGAATAAAAACCGATAAAGCAATAAAACTTATAAAACTGCTCTTCTTTCTGTTGAGAACAATGTGGAAAACACACACTCAGACCATCTACGTGATTAATGAGCCTTACCAAATCAGGTCTGTTCCTGTGGCTTCATGTGTGACTTCACACACAAGAGAAGTGACCGTGTGTGGACAGTCATTCAGAAGGTGCCACACGCTGGCCCTTAGGTCACCAGGAAATTCTCATCCCACAATCTGATCTTAAAATATTTGGTCTGTAAGAGCCCACTACTGTAACAACCTTTATATCATGGAAACAAAATAGCAGGGGCCCCCATGCATGTGTCTAGAGAGAAGCCACCATTGTTCCTTTGCAGGAGATGGAATCGGATGGCTTTGTGACCTCACTCCTGCTCTGCTCTCAGGTCTCATCTCATGACACTGCCCACCCTTCTCATTCCTTTCAAGCTTCTCAGAGTGCCTTCTCTCTCCTGTCTTGACCTTTGCCCATGTTGTTCCATCTTCCTGAAAGTTCTTCCTCCAATCTCCTCGTCAGGCTAACCCACCCATCTCCGTTCATCCAGGAAGCTGCTCTCCCCCCCCCACCCCCACAAGCTGCTGCCTGACAACTTGAATCAGCCCCAAACTTTTTAGTGTCTGAGAATAGCATCCATCACTGTCATTTTCTGCTGAATCTTTGCAGTATCCGGTACATGACGTGCTCTGTATTTCTTGAATAGAGTGAACAAACAAAAAACGAAGGCCAGTGGCATAATGAAGCTCAAAGTCAAGAACTCCAAATGACAAAGGCAAGTGTTTTTTGTTAACCATCTAAATACTGTGCACTCTCTAATTCCTCCCCTACATAAGAAAGGAATGGAAATAAATATATTTACTAGGTGCCTCCCAGATTGAAAAGTCCACAGTTCTCTTCACCTGAAGAAGACAAGGACTTAATCACTACTTTTTTTCTGCTACAGGCATCTAGTAAAGCTATCTAGCCTACAGGCGGTGAATGTGCTGATTTAAGCATTGTTTCTGACCTCCTGTTCTTGTCTTTCTCCATTAATCCCGCTGCATTTTAATGTTTTAATTCAACACATAATTTTGCCATATCAGTCACCCAAACCTGCTCAAGTTTCACTTGCCATGATAGCTTTTAACCTCTTATTCATTACCATAATTCCCTGTTTTATTTTACAGACTGGCCAGCTTTTAACTTAAATGCGAGGGGCAGAAAAGAGTGCTGTAGGTTTAAAAGCTGTAAATCTTGGAGGCGAAGGAAGGGGCTGAACACGAAGAAAACGGTGAATGTGTCAAGCCAGGTTGTAAAAGCAGATCGACGACACACGGTGCAATTTGTCCAGAGAAATATCCCAGCCCCACTCCTCCACCACATCAGAGTCGCTAATAAACTGGGAGAACGTCAGAGCCACTTTCCAGGGCACCATGTGGGACTGCAGGTTGATTCTGTGGTAGCCCAGTTAAAATGGACTCGAACTTTCTCATTAGTAACTTTTCAAAACCAAAGCCTAGAATATTCTATAACGAGTTAATCTCTAAAATCACTTTGAAATGTAAAATAGACTTTAAGAAAACAATACAATTGTCTTGAAATGGCCCAGGTTTACAAGGGGATACTCTATATTTATACTCTTGCCCTTCTGTTTAAAAGTTGGAGCAGGTTCAACTTAGCTTTATTTCTTACTCCCCCGAAAAGTTCACTGTCTCTGGACCATTGTTGGATTTTAAAATCAGAGACTGGGTTTTTTTGGTAATTTTTCTGTTTTTGTTTTGATTTGGTTTTGCTCATGAATAAACCCTAGAGTTCGTAGGCACTATGGTCCAGGGGACGCTGGATCTGGGGACCAGCCTCGACCCCCTTGGGAATAACTTGTGGCTCAGTGGAAGACAACAGGGGAACCATGACACAAGGGGATTTCAGAAAGCTCCATGTGACTCAGGAGGCACATATCCAGACACCCCTTTGGGGAAGAGCATGCCACCAGTTGAGACCTTGGTTCATCATCACCATCACCAAGCTAGCACCCCACCAATGCCAATGCTGCTCTCAATCCTCAGTCAACAAATGTCCTTTGCATCATGTCCTTGAAGATATTCACTGCCAACTTCTGCAAAAAATTTCAAAAAATGTCTATACTGTTTTGAAAAATATACATATATGCAATATATATACAAAATATATATATATATGTATATATATACACACTGAATTTTACCAGCCATATTTCTTTTTCTTAAATTGCATAATTTTAGGGGCGCCTGGGTGGCTCAGTCGTTAAGCGCCTGCCTTCGGCTCAGGTCATGATCCCAGGGTCCTGGGATCGAGCCCCGCATCCGGCTCCCAGCTCCGCGGGAAGCCTGCTTCTCCCTCTCCCACTCCCCCTGCTTGTGTTCCCTCTCTCGCTGTGTCTCTGTCAAATAAATAAAATCTTTAAAAAAAAAAAAAAAAAATTGCATAATTTTAGTTGCAAATGTTGTGGGGGTCTACAGCTGTCATACAGAACAATCTCAAAATTAATAGTAATAATAATATCTAGCATTTAAGTGCTGATAAAAGACCTAGGTATCACATAGACACTGTTGCTGACCAGACCCCACTGCATGGAAAGAAAGCCCAATTTCACAAGCAAATCCATTGCCTGAGGTCACACAGCTAGCAAACTGGTTCAGCAGGCCATGAATGTGCGACTCCAAGCTGGTGCTCCTTTCCTCATGTCAATCTGCCTGCAAAGGGAAGCTTCACTGATGAGAATTTCTTCAGAGAGGCCATGTAGGGCTTTAAATGACTAGCATCAAGGTGTTCTCCAAAAACAAAATATGCAACATGTCTTAGGAGGCAATTGTGACTCATGCACACTGTCGGAGAGTTTCCTCACGCAAAAAGGTATTTCCCAACCACGGGTGGATAAAATAACCAAGCCTTAATACAATAACAAAGAAAATGAAATGAGGAGAAAATAAGTGAGAAATTTGAAGTGGGAAGGAACAGTATGTAACAGGTCGGTGAGTTTCAGCATATGCTGACACCACCTCATCTTTAACTCTGAGAAGCAGTATATATTTTTAGGGTAGGTTTCACCCCACTGCAGGGTAATGCTGTGTAGCCAGCTCCCAAGAGATGCTTTTGTTATCTTTTGTACCTCAGGAGAGGAAAAAGGAAAAGGATACCAAAAAGATCCTTTAAAATCCATGAAGAGGAAGGACATCATGACCCCCTAGGACAGGTACACGTCTAAGTTACAAACAGGAAATAACTAAAATAAATGCATACTCCGATGACAACACATGGAAGAAAAGGGACATCTTAAATTATTTTTTGTGGCTGAGAAGAAACTTAACACTCATCTGGAAAAGCATTTCCTATGATGTGAAGGAAACAGGACAGCACAGTGATGTGTGAAATGGGAAGGGTATTATTCTTTGCACCTCCTAAAATAACACATTGGCCATTCATCACTGGAAGCCCAAATCCCCACCACTCAGATAACGCTTTGGGACACAGAGTTCTCTGCGTTTGTGCATTTCCTACACACTAACTGGGGAAAGCAACAGGTATCAGGTGGGTAAGAGCCAGATTCACTAAACATCCTGCAACATGCCAGACAGTCCCACGGAACATGGTGCCTCCGTGGAAAAACACGGCAGGAATGTTCCATGGGTACCAAACACCCCGCTTAGTATCCCAGGAGAGCTGCTGGTGAGGGATGGGATGATGACGGCAAGAAGACCTAATAGTCTGTGTGCCAGACACTGTGCTCAGTATTTCACCCAGAAAAAGCAGTGCACGAAGTACTGGGATAGCTGGGTCTCGCCCCATTTCTGCCTATAAGTTCCCTGCTGATGGAAAAACATTCACTACTCTGGACCTCTGCATTCCCTCGTCAGTGAATCCAAGAGTTTCTATTAGAGGAGTCATTTTCAATTTTCAGCTTTCGGCAATAAGACGTTCCCTCAATTAGAACCCCAATATAGAAGAGAAGTAAAAGTTGAGATGCCCTGGCCTCAGGATAGTTTTAGAACCCCCCCTTTTTCTCCAAATGGTGAGCCCCAGGCATCTCTCTGAATCCAGGGTTCCAGAGACTCTGGTTTGGAAAAGATGACAAACAGCTGTTGAGAGCCCTTTGAATGCTTGTATCCTAGATTTAAGATTTGGATACAAATTGTATGTATACGGGATGAACAAAAGGCAGTGGTTTTTTGGAAAGAAACTGGGTCTTGGAAAACACAGAATCCTAGCCCTGGCATTCACTGCTCTGAAGTCCATGGCCAAGTGAATTGTAAGCCTCTTGCACTCTATTCCCTCCTCCACAGGAAAGGAATAATGCTACTAACTTGCAGGGCTATTTGTAAGATGAGAGATGATCTTTCCACCACCATTTCCATGGTACTTCCCAAGGGCCAGCCATGGTGCAGGCACAATCTCACTTAATGGTATTGCTACAATAAGGAACCTATAATATTCATGGTATTGCTCGTTACGTATGGGTAAGCCCCTCAATTAAGTTGGGAGGGTGCAGAGTAAAGAAATGAAAGGAAATAGATCTCGCCTCAATAGATTTCGTTATGGTTTGCCACAAAGCTCATCAAGGACACTGAAAATTTTCCCACCATTTTGAGACACATAGCTTCATCTTCTTACTAAATTATATGGTATTTTACTAAGTAGCAAAACTAAAATTATAGGGTACACTGGAAATTTACACAGTTGGTTATTGAACAGTGCAGGGGTCAGAGGTGCTAATGCCCCAGCACAGTCCAAAACCTGTGCGGAACTTCTCACTCCCCCAAAACTCAACTACTATATAGCCCTCTTCTGTTGATCAGAAGCCCTACTGATAATATAAACAGTTCACACATATTATGTAGGTTATCTGTATTCTCACAATAAAGTTCGCTAGGGAAAAGAAACTGTTACTTTAAAAAAAAATCATAAGGAAGAGAAAATACATTTACAGTATTGTACTGTATTTATTGGGGGAAAAAAACTGCATATAAGTGGACTGACCTGTGCATAAACATTTCCCAAATAGCCTGAGATGGCACAATAACTTTTTTTAAAGAATTCCCGACACATACTATTTTCTTCTGTCTTAATCAATATGAAATGACATTTACCAGTTAAAACAAAACAAGATTTTTCCCCAGGTTAGGGTCCAGCTTACTTATGGCTGCTGGGGTGGGGATGTGAGGTTTTACTCTAAGCCCAAACAGATCATGACATTCTCTCTGACCAGCCTCATGCAGAAACAAGCTCCACGCACATCTCCCACAAGTTAGAAAGCAGAGCAGACTCACGTGCCCAGACGCTCCTCGTGCTTTCTGCTGTCCTTTCCCCACACTTCAATGTCCAAAATGCCCATCCTGTCAGAGAAGTAGTGAAAGTCAAACTGTTCCCGCCACTGCGGATTTGCACTCTTACACAGTGTCTAGAAAACATGCAGTTATAGTATTTATTTTCTTAAAATGCCATTCATTGCTATAGCAGCTACAGACATTCATTTCATTTCTACACGGCAGGAGATCGTGACGATGTGCCTCTCCCTTAGAAAGTTAAACTTTCCGTTTTGGAACGAAAAGGGACTTTGAGATTTCGGGAATTGGCAAACCATCACTACCCGTTTAGCTCACCCGCAGATTCAAGAATTTATCCAGCCCATTAGCAAGAGTGACCCCACCAGAATTATCCCACAAGGAACCATAAATTATATATATATTATAGACATATGAAACATATCTCAATAGACAGTTACAGTTGCTCTCTCTTACAAAAGATACTCCTCATTGGTTAATCGAATGCAAGTAAGTAACAGTTTTATTAGCACATCCATTCAGTGCTGGCTTAAGAATTATATAAATTAGCAGGCTGAGATGTTCATTCACATCTGTCCGATGCACTGCATGAAAAACCCGTCACTGGGACACTGCTGCCTGTTTTTAAAATCTGAGTTTACTGAATCCAGTCACTGGAGCGAGAGAAAGACGGAGCAGCCTCACTATAGCCACACCAAAAAAAGTAAACAGCCTGGTTTGAAAACTTCACAAGTGTTTCTGTGTTCTCCCAGTGACTGCAAACAGCTTATGTGTCTGATCTGTTAGCAGCATTTTTTGCTTTTGTTTCATTTACCCAGAGACTGAATTTGTGAATAAAATGGAGCAAGAATGCTGGGCATGGACTATCACGCTCTAGAAGCACTGAGTCAACTATTAAATCCGAGCACCAAACTATTCCTGCAAGGGAAAACAGGGACAACTCAGACGTCGGCTGTAGCCAACATCATGTACTATCATTTAAGCTCTTTCTCACACTGAGCTTAATATATCAGATCACAGAATTTAGAAACCACGGGGAAAAAAATATTTGACCACAAATTAAATGTGATATTCCCCAAGGGGGACTGTAGCAAATACTGGACTAATTCTGCACTCCACCTTAGTCCAAAGGGCAAAGTGTACTTAGCAATGAATAATTTTTCTATAAATCCTTAGCCTGACCCTGGGCTGGCTAAAGGAATCTTAGTGGAGAGATGTGTTCACCCTGGATACATTCGCTGTCAGGTACAGCCTGAAACTACCTGATTAAAATAATCATATTTCTAATTCTGCTGTAACTCACCCAGAATTTTTCACATTTCTCAAAAATGATTCTCCAGTGTGAGCTTCAATTCTTTACTCCTTGTGGTGGAGTAAGTGATGTTTAATGTTTGATTTTGCACTGAAGAGCATGCAACAGAGAAACCTCTTGCTCCCTAAATCACTTCCCAACTGCACTGGTCTGCATGTGTCATGTCCTCTACACTGTAAAGTCCAAATTGCAAATATCCTCGGGTCTATTTTCAAAATCTTCCACCAATGTTTTGTTTTGTTTGTTTGTTTGTTTCTACATGGCTTTTGGCAAGTGACAACTTTCAAGTACCCTAGTTCCCCCAATCCATAAAACCTAGGAAATATTCCTGTCTGACAGTTATGCAAAATGAATTATCATGATTTGGAGACTATGGTTTTTGAAATAAAAACCACATCAAATTACTAAGATTAAAAATTAAGTGGAATTTGTTTCAGGAAAGTAAGGTGATTGAGTTTTAAAGGCAGCTAAAAATGCCATTACTTTTGTTCAAAACAAATCACTAATACTTCAGTTTAAAAAAAAAATCACAACAACCAGCATCAAATGTCTATTTTTCGTGTTAATACTAACAAGTAAGAGAAAGCAAATAGTATATGATTTTGAAAATATTTTCCGTTATCTCGACTGTTTTCACCCAAATATATTACACAATTTTATTTTTGTAGGATTTTGAAAATATTTAATTATACCTTTCCTGCAATCTTTGAAACAATGTTTGCTTATTTTCAAAACAAAAATAAATCATGCATCCAAATCTCTTATTTAATAAGCTTTCTCTTGCTCCAGTTACTATATTAAAATAAATTATGCTAAGCAAGCCAATAGGTATATTAATTGACTGCAGCTATACAATTATTTTGTTGTCTGGAATGCTCCTAATAAAGTTACGAGGGCTAAAAATAAATTTCTCCTCTTCTTGTGAAATTCAGAGTGGAAAACATTTTTTTTCAGTTCCTTTATTATGAAAGATCTTGTACTTCTTAAGGAATTGACAGAACTTACCTTACTTTTATACCTCTGATCTCCCAGTTTTAACTGGACAAACATCTCTGTCATGCTTCCTCCTGAGACATTCTTCCCTTCCAACAACGTTATACTTATAATCCCGTTCCAAAGTTGGTTCTTTCTCAAGGACTCTGAGAGCCGCAGGTTACGTATCAAAGAGGACTAAAGCAAAGAATGAAGATGACATATAAACTTGCTGAGAATTCTTGAGTGTGACTTTGGTGATCACAGGAATTCCAGCTTTCAATATGGGATTATGAATAGCACTCCCTGACTGGTGAAAGTGTTATTAAGTCTTCATTGATTTTGCAAACCTGCAAGCACAGTTATGTGATTTCCTTCTCGAGCACCGGACTTGTAACAATATAGTGAAGGATGATTGGGAGCAACACTTGGATTTCGCACTGGCCTATACTCCCACCCAGATGTGCTCCTTGGTAGGAATTCTGCATCAGGGCCTTCAGCTATTTTAATAGTAGGAAGGGAAGAAGGGAATTCTGGGAAATAGAGAGAGAAGAACAAGGCACTGCTTTGCAGGGAAACAAAATTCCTCCGGGTATTTAGAAATAATGGTTTTGAATTTATCCTTCACACTTGAATCTGTCCACACTTCCCTGTATTCCTTGAGCTACTACTAAAAAACCCAACACCACTGTGAGATTCACAACTCCAGATCCAGCCTGCCATCAGCTAGCCAGCCAAATGAGCTTTGCAGATCTGCAGGGAGGGGAAGGATGTAGAAAGCCCTTAGCACGGTGCCTGGGATCCAGTAGAGATTCAGTAACTGTTAACTTACTTTTTTTTCCTTTTCTAAATTATGTTACTCATGCACACTCACACACACCTTAAACAGAATACAGAAAAAAGCAAACATCCCCTATTATTAAATTATAAAGAGGACAAGCACACTCTATTTTTAATTTCCATTATGTAAATTTTCAAACATACACAAAGGCAGAGAGAATGGTATATAAATCTCCACGTACTTATTCATCTGATTCAACATTTTGCCAATCTGATCTCATGTATCCCTTCACTATTTTTCTCTGGCTGAAATATTTGAAAGCAAAAATCCGTATTTGGTTTTCCATAAGCACCATGCCATGATCACACTCCACAAAAGTAACCATAATTCCCTTAATATCATTAAATACCCAGCACATATCCACATTTCCCTGAAGGGTCTCAACCATGTCTTTTTTTTACGGTTAGTCTGTCTGAATGAGGATCCCCACATGATCCACACGCTGCATTTAGTTGGCGGAGTTCATTTACGTTCGCCGCTCAATAACAAGAAACAGTACAAGCATACACTGCTTTATTTGAAGGGGAAATAAATGGACTGAAGAATGTAAATGGCATCAAGTACCACAGTAAAGCAATGAATTTCTAACACTATATATTCATTCCTGTCGTCTACTCAATATATCTTCGAGATCATTCAGACACCAATTTGCTCGGACACCAGTTAGTCACAATTTATCACAACAAATGGTATGTCAGTATCATATTAATTATATACCAGCTTACCTCATCCAACACATGTCACTCCACCACTTTTAAAAATGATGCAGGAGTACCACACCAAGCATTTGGTTGGTCATTCTGTGACTGCCTTAAACAAAACACATTTAAGGAAATCTACACTCTCAAACCTCACATCTGTGTTGCTTTTCTCTTAAAATGCAGGCGCGTGTGTGTGTGTGTGCGTGCATGCACACACACGAGTTTTGGAGGTGCTGAGAGAGTAGGGAGGGTGCGTGAGATTTTAAAAAGAAAAAAAAAAAAATCCCACTCCTCTGGAGAACATGGACAATCCTTTCTTAACTTCTGTTTCCAGTTCGTTTGTGGATAGAATATATTCAATAATGAAGCTTTATGAAATAAAGTTAAGCAATTTCATGTTTATTAAAGAACACAGCATATAAATAGACGCATATATAAACATATATGCATATGTGTTTATAAATCTATATGTAAGCATATAGATCTGGATACACTGAATACATTTTATAGTTTATTAGGTACACGGGCTGAAAACTTCTACCTCTAAAAGAAAAATGAGATTTGGATTCATATATCCTGCTATAATTCCTTTTTTTTAATTTTTTTCTTTTTAAAGTTTGACTTGCCAACCAACAAGCTAAGGCATGACCTGTCCCATGACCATGCTTCAAAGCTCCGACAGATATATTCCTCCCTAAACACTGCAACTATTTCAAAATCCTTTTTATAAAGAAGGGAGTAATGTCCACAAGGGATCAAAGGGCATCCTACAGTCTGGCAATTGCCTAAGAAAAATGGCAGTGCTTCCATGAAATATGCCCTAAAATAATTTTGTGGCTTGGTATGTCCTAATTTCAAATTGGATGTTTATCTTGGAAAGGCTTCTATCTAACTTGTCCATAAAACAGCCCCACTTAGCTCTATGAGCTCTGTGAAAATGGAATCCAAAGCTGGTTATTAAGGGGGCCGAGAGATAGGTTCCATATGGCGGAACAGCATGGGAGGGCAAGGCTAAGGCCTACATCAGGCGCGGCTTGGCTGGAGCTCCTGATCTATCCACGGACACTCGTTGCATTACACCATAACATCTGGATTATTGCTTGTAATGTCCCTGGGAAATATCCACTTTCCATCAAAGCCTTTATCTATCTCAGTCGGACTTTGAACATTTTAGTATTTAACGCAGTCATGTTTGATGTGACGGACTTGGTCTTTGCCGTCCAAGATTTTTTTTTTTCCTCCTTACTAAAGGCAGGGTAGGAAAAGTGAACTATTTACTTCAGAGTTCACAGATAGAAAAAGAACACAGGGCCTTTATTCTCCTTGTTTTACCCTCAATCTTTCTGCAAAACCCACTACAAGGTTATGTCCAAATAAAATTTTGTCTATGAGCAACATATTCTGGGGTGTGTGTATGTGTGCTCTGAAGAAGTGTCTTAATTACTTTAACATTTATTTGTCTTCAGCCTTGAGACAAGTGATGAGGCTTAAGAGCAGAGTCAGTGGGGAGGGGCAGGTATGGTAGGGGCCATCCTCTGTGAGCTCTGATTCAGAGCTGGGCTCCCCAAATCTTTTGTGCTCTTCAAACGATCCCTTTCTCCCCACAATAAATCCACTCTTCTGCACTCACTCTGCCAACTCCATAGCTCAGGTTTTCATGTCTGTGCCTGAGCCTCTAAGTGAAATTTGTCATCTTAATGCAGCTTGGAATGTGAAAGCAGAGAAGGAAATGACCCATCAAAGGAGAAGCCCACCCCACCTGAGCTGAAACAAACACCAGGAGATAGAGCAAAGTTTCTGGGTCCTGACCCTAATTTCTCAGCCGACATAAAGGATAAAATATAGTACATCAGGGTTTTGTTATTTTTCTCCTTCCTCCCAAAGGATCAGAACCTTTCACTGTTTCTATGTTGTTTCATTCATAGGCTCTCTTTCTTCCTCATCCCCCACCCCACCAAATCCACGCCCTTTCTCTGAACAGAAATCATGACTTCCATCTGAAGCACACACGTTAGTTATTACCAGTAAATACGAGGTATGATATTTAACTTAGAAACATACTGACTTCCATGGGGTGCCTGGGTGGCTCAGCTGGTTAAGCGACTGCCTTCGGCTCAGGTCATGATCCTGGAGTCCCGGGATCGAGTCCCGCTTCGGGCTCCCTGCTCGGCGGGGAGTCTGCTTCTCCCTCTGACCCTCCCCCTCTCATGCTCTCTCTCTCTCTCTCATTCTAACACTTAAAAAAATAATAAATAAAAAATAAAAAGAGTCTGACTCTTGGCTCAGGTCATGGTTTGGTCTCAGGGTTGTGGGATCTAGTCCCACCTCAGGCTCTATGCTCAGCAGGGAGTCATCTGTCTGCTTGAGATTCTCTCTCTCCCTCTGCCCCTCCCCCCACACAATCTTTCTCTCTAAAATAAATAAATCTTAAAAAAAGAAAAGAAAAAAGGAAAAAACCATACTGACTTTCAGAAAAATGAAAAGCTTCAGAAACAATTTACTTCTGGGTCATGACAATCTCAGGGACAAGGAAGGAAGGGTAAAAAGAGAACAAAGCTCGGCGCCTGGGTGGCTCAGTTGGTTAAGCGACTGCCTTCGGCTCAGGTCATGATCCTGGAGTCCTGGGATCGAGCCCCCCATCGGGCTCCCTGCTCAGCAGGGAGTCTGCTTCTCCCTCTGGCCCTCCCCCCTCTCATGCTCTATTTCATTCTCTCTCTCAAATAAACAAAATAAAATCTTAAAAAAGAGAGAGAGCAAAGCTGAAGGTAAGAACTGTGGAGAATCTTCACAAGTTTGTGATCTAGGCACAGACTCTCAAAACAGTGAACGACTATCATTCCTGGGACATATAAAATGGATTACGGCTTGGCCACATGCCTTATTGTAGGATTCCGGCCAAGTGGCATGCTGGGGAGACGGTGATGTGGACTCCAGTCTCTTGGCACGATGCGGAAGAAAACCCAGAAATGACACACATGTCAGCAAGGTGCTTCCTCTCTGTTGTGGGCCAGGAAGAATGGCAGAGGGGTTAGGAGTAAAGAAAGATCTTGAAAGGAGTAGGATGCAGTTCAGGAGCTGGGGCCACAGCCTAAAGTCATCAAAAGCAATCATCAAAAGTCATCTAGGCCACACTCCAGAACAGACCATGCTGACCAATACCATAGGACGATTATCCAAAGCCCTCCCTTGGGTGGGACAAAATACCAACCAAATTTTTAAAAGATAGAAATGAAAGAGAGGAGCAGCAGGAAAATATGTTCACAAGATTTTTCTAGGAAGGAATACTTACTAGGTGCCAAATACTGTGTGGGTACTTTCTCTATGATCTCAGTTACAGGAATATGAAAATAGGGATTCTAATGCCACCAACGTGTCCTATTTTGACTCTCATGAGTTAGTTTTCCTAGGTCTTTGTGAGAAAGGAGGTGTCAGTGGAAACAAATGCATGGAAAAAAATTAACTAACTTTGTAAGCTAAATGAACAACAAAACAAGATTCAACTCTGTTGGTGTTGCTTAGAAAAGCTAAGGGAGAACATTCAGTCTATAAAAGGTTTCCCTGAAATACTCCAAGCTTTTTTTTTTTTTTTCACATGTAAAACAACTGTTCATTGTCAACAGCTTTTATAGCATGACATGAGAAGATCCATACATTCATGCAACAGGCTCCCAGAGAAGCTCCTGGCAGCTTCTTATATCATCTGAAGAGGATCCTGTAGGCATAAATTCTCTTAGAACCACACACAAAAAAAATCTTTGCGTAAGGATATAAAGAAAGTCTTTTAAATTTCCCACAAGGACATGGACATGGACCATGAGATTTATAGTTGTACATGAGAACTAGATTATAGTCCCAAGGATAATGAATAACCTGCAAGTTGTACAGACACATTAGCTAGAAAAGTTTTATACCAAATTTAACATTTTTTTCATTGTGAAAAAATGCCATTGCTCAGTTTTTGCACTCCGAAATAAAAGATGGAAGATATTTTAAAAATTTGATACAGTCTATAAATACCCATTTCTCAGGGATTCAGACCAGGAAAACGCTTCTAACACATTTCCTATCCTTAAAACCTAAATGAAAAAAAAAAAAAAAAAAAACATGAAGGCTACATGATTCAACAAGATTTTCTTTTTCACCCTAACCCCTAGAAGTTCAAAGTTAAATGCTGTGCTCATATGTAGTTAAACACCCAGTATGCAGTATTTCTGGATTCCCTTCTGTGTTGCACATTTCTAGGTCTCTCCTTCAGGTACAATACTTCAAGGGCATCCCTATCCAGGACCTGCCCTATCTCCCTGTACAGTGGAGCAAGCAAAGTACTCACTCTCAGGCTTCTGCAACGGGCAGGGCTGGCCCCTGAGCACCTGTAGGATGTTTTGCGCTCTGGACAATGCTCTCGCTTCATCCTAATCCCACCGCTACCTAAGACTTAGCAGCTTTGTCTTCTAGCTTCTAGCTTTGTCTCCTGCTCTTCGAACACCCCAACGCAGACCCAAGTCCACACCAGCGGTTCTCAAACTTGAACCTGCTTCAGAATCACCTGCAAGGCTTGCTAAAAGATTGCTGAGCTCCAACCACAGAGATTAATTCAAGAGGTCCGAAATGTTGGGAGGGTGGGGTGGGTCATGAATTCACATTTCTAACAATTTCCAGGTGATGCTGATGCTGCTGGTCCCAGGGGCTCCACTTTGAAAACCCAATTGGTTGAACCTGATAATAAATGCTTTGGAGTACTTGCCATGGACCACATTATTTGATATGGTTGTATCTCAATTCACTTCCTCCCTCTCATTTGGGAAGATTCACTGCAGTCTTTCTCTGTCC
Organism: Mirounga leonina; assembly: GCF_011800145.1. Taxonomy (NCBI): domain Eukaryota; kingdom Metazoa; phylum Chordata; class Mammalia; order Carnivora; family Phocidae; genus Mirounga; species Mirounga leonina. The sequence continues at coordinate 15,872,469 of NW_023270464.1, forward strand.
CCAGCTTTCAGCCCACCTGCAAGGCTAGCATAGGGTCTAACCACGCCCTCCAAATACTCCTACCTCCCTACTCTCGTCTCCCGCTGACTCAGCAATCGCAATGGCCAAGTCCAGTTCATCTCTGAATCCTCAGGACAGTATTCTGGCCAAGCTAGTATGTGCTCAGTGACAGGATTTGGGCCAAAGTGGACTCTTACATCATTGAGAGGAGACATTTGATGAAAACTTTCGCGAGGCAGTGGCTCTGCTTTTCTGGTCCGGAGAACACATGAGATTGGAGAGTGCCAACAGATTCATGGCCTTACCTGAACATGACTGAGACCCCCAGAAATGAGAAAAGCCCCTAGAGGTCTTTCTGCCCAGGTTAATGCTGACCTAGACTTCATAACAAGGCAGCAGAGACATCGGGGTTAAGAGATTCAGCTTTGGGCCCACACAGTGAGAATTCGAGACAGATGACCGATAGACAGACAGACATATAGACAGACAATAAATTAGGTTAAAGAGATACAGACAGATAATATAGACAAATAAATTAGGTAGATGAGATTAGATATATGGATAGATATAGAGATAGTTCTATAGATTTATAGACTGCTTTCCATAAGTCTTAGATGTCAGACAGAAACAGAGGGACAGATAGAGGAAAAGGAATAAACTCGAAGGAAAACAGAGGGTATAACCCAAATTCATGCAGAATACTTATCCTGTGATTCATGATTCTTACAAAGTAATGGCAACTTTAAAAGTATCCAAAAAAAAAGCCAATAGCAAAGGCTTAGCCCCTATAGGTTGCATCAGAATCCAATGGGAAAAGAGAACCACAATGGGTACTGAAAATAGAGGGGATATAATGCCGAGAACTGGTCTCAGGTATAGGATGCCTGAGAGACCAAACAGACAGGGCTAAGAAAACCTAAGGTAGGGTGCCTGGGTGGCTCAGTCGTTAAGCGTCTGCCTTCGGCTCAGGTCATGATCCCAGGGTCCTGGGATCGAGTCCCACATCGGGCTCCCTGCTCTACGGGAGGCCTGCTTCTCCCTCTCCTGCTCCCCCTGCTTGTGTTCCCGCTCTCGCTATGTCTCTCTCTGTCAAAAAAATAAATAAAATCTTTAAAAAGAAAAAAAAAGAAAGAAAGAAAACCTAAGGTAGGCAACAGAATGAAGCCCTCCCTAACACTCTGGGGCTGGAGCTGGCAGGGGAGGGCGGGATTCAAATTTTCCCTGCCAAGGTCCAGAGAGTAAGTATTCAGGCTTCAGGCTGTTAGGTCTCTGCCCCAACTACAGTACTCTGCAGCTGCCAGGTAGAGACAATGCTTACCCAGATGGGTACCGCTGTGTTGCAACATTACTTGCAAACGCAGACATAGGGCTGGATTTGTGCCCTTGGGTGAGGTTTTGCAAGCCCTGGACTAGGGTCAGACTCACCTGGTAGAAGCTGAAACCATGGCAGGTCTAAGGGAAAATGCAAAATACTGTCCATGTCCAGACACCACATGAAACAGAGGGAAAAGGGAGATATACCGTAGAAATTCTCCTACCCGGTAGTATCCTACCAATTCCTCTCATGGTATAAAACCAGCTGGAGGCCACCTGACAGAGGAACCTAGGAAACATATCCTGTGGTTATCAGCCTCTGTAATAACAGACAGGAACAAAGACAGAAGAATATGAAGCTGAACAGCCCAAAGACTGGCACCACTAGTCAACTAATTTCATAGAGTTCGTATAGGTCAAGTCTCTTACTTTGGATTACTGGTATACCCAGTATAAACCAGTGGTCAAAAGAGGGGCGATGTAAAAAATCGTTATTTATCACAGGACAAATGCATGTACAATAAAGGAAATTCTAGGAAAGGGGAATTGTGATCAGCCACAGGACCAGCAAAGATCCAAAGAAAGCACAGGGGAAGGGTGTGGGTGTGGGTGCAGATTTCTAAATACAATCAGTGATTTCTCAATTCCATCTTTTATCATTGTCGGGTTTTTTTTTCCCCCATTAAACTATCTGATATTAAAGAAGTCACTGCTGTTAATTTTCTCTAAGTGTTAAATGCATTAGAAAGAGTAAGATTTGGAAACAGGTCTACTCACAGAAAAGATTATGTATAATAAATAGCTAAAAAGAGCTATTTATCTGATTCAGGCCCTGTTAAATCAAATTCTCAATTCTCATGTTAAAATGCTCATCAGAAGGTAAACAGAGGCTCTGGATGAAACCAAAACCTACTTTTTTTAAAGGCAATCTCTACGTATTTACTACATTACGGTCAAGGTCAATGGAGTAAGAAAACACTTTAGAAGAGAGTCTGCCATTCTGCGCCCCTTCGGATGGTGCAAAATTATAAACTTATGGGGTATAAGAGGCAATTACCCAAATAAAGTTAAGCCATTAAAAGACTAAGATTGAGGTGAAAAAGTCAATGACATTTTATAGAGAATACATTACTTAGGACTAGTAAAATTTTAGATACTCATAGCGTAGTAATCTTCTCTATGTCAAACTTCTGTTGCCTCATTTTTAAATGTAATATGGAAAGCCTTAAAAAAAAAAAGAAGCTTACAGTTTAAAAAATACCAAGATAGGTCGATCAGGGTATTTTAACTACTTTTACGGAGGGTTAATCATCGCGCCTACAGATTTTCCATGGGACTCATTTTCATAAGTCAAATTAGAAGCTCCCTCACTTCCTCCGCAAAAACTGCCAACTCTAAGCAGCAAAAAGTCAACCTAACAACTGAAATTCTTCACCAACACATAAACTGCATCTCTCATGTAAGATCATGAGTGGCATTCAATGAGCTCTACTCATTGAAGGTTTTATTAAACACAGGCCCCAAGTCTGGGCATTTATTAAGTCTCTGAGCCCAGCGCACTGAAGTCAAAATTCTGGAAACGACCGCAAGAGAGGAAAAAAGAACACAGCAGCTCAGTTGTAAGACACAAGTCTGCAGTACAGATATAAATACTGCTCTCCAGGATCCTCTGCGCCTTTCGTATTTGTGATATCTTTATCCAGGCCGTCAACATTTCTTCTCTCCCTCCTCATTCCTTTGGTCATTCTCCCATAACCTCTCCTGTCCTCCCTAGACTCCAATATTCCCCAAGCTCACAATTTTTCTTTCTAGCCTTTATGTTCTCCCACAAACTGCCAGAGCTCTTCCACAGGCCGGAGCTCCCTAACTAAAGATGGTTATTGATGTATACTACCAGTGTTTTAGTGCAGCAGGAGAATCAATAAACGAGAAAATACTGCTTTGTCAGGCTTGTCCAAAGCATGCCGGGAAACTTTACTGCTTCAGATGGTTACAGAAGCTCTTAATATGGGAGAGCAAGAGCGGGGCTCCCTTCTGTGGCAAGAAATGATGTTCTTCTACCCTCTAGTGACTATAAAGGAATAAGACAAAAGTTGGAGGAATTTTTGAGACAGCTTCACGTTATTCATGTTCTCTAAATTTTATTTCTAAAAAAAAAAACAAAACCAAAAAAAACCCCACAAAAAAAGAGTCTTGTAAACCAAGTGAACTGGTTAATAAAACAACTTATTGTCATTTTTAGAGTGTATAAAATGCAAAGGATATACATTTTATTAAGAGGTGGGCTTTGATTCCTTTGGATTTTTTTTTTTAAAGATTTTATTTATTTGACAGAGAGAAACACAGCGAGAGAGGGAACACAAGCAGAGGGAGGGGGAGAGGGAGAAGCAGGCTTCCCGCCGAGCAGAGAGCCCGATGTGGGGCTCGATCCCAGGACCCTGGGACCATGACCTGAGCCGAAGGCAGACACTTAACGACTGAGCCACCCAGGCGCCCCCCTTTGGATTTTAAAAAAAGGTTTGGAAAGTTTGTCTTTCTTCCCAAATGACTAGTGCTAGTCAGGGGACAATTCTGCCCCCCCCTCTCTCTCTCTTTCACACACACACACACACACACACAAACACACACTTTCACAAACTCACAAAGCCTTTGTTTCAATTGCCTTATTTTACAGAGAAGTAAACACCTGAAGTACCATGAGGTTAGAAATGAGTGGGCACGCATTTGTGCATTTAAGTGTGTGTGTCAATGTATATACAATGTATATACAAGGACTGCAGGGGTATCTGCCAAATACACACACACACACACACACACATCACGGTAACCTCCATGTTGGTTCTTTCTCTTTAAAAAGTAGCAGAGCAGTGAAATTAAGGTATGAATACTTTTTTGGTTTTGTTCATGTTCCCACCAATTTTGACATGTCGTCACTCACAACGTACTAATTTAATAACCAGACAGATTAACAATGCTTTCTTACCTTGTACACAGAGAGCTTTTACGAATTGGACAACAGTTTATAATTGCTTAAAAAGATACTAGAAATGTAAAAAAAAAAAAAAAAATCACTGGTACTTCATGAAGAAATCTTTCAAGAAAACTCTCCGCAACAAAGGTAACAAATGGTAAAATAAGACTAATAGAAGAGAGATTTATAAAATATACCACATACTCCTCTCCATTAATCTTTTCATTGCCCCTACAACACCAAAGCTAGTTTCCATCTAGTGGTATATAACTTCCTAAAGGACGAATTCTAACAACACTAAACTCCAAATAATCCGGGCTTAATGAAGTGTAACATTCTAACATGCCTGGTACATATAAAATGTCACCACGAAAACATGTATAAGTTCTAACATCTGGCTATGCCCTTAATTAAATGAAATTTAAAAGGGAGGTTGTTTCCTTCTTATTTGCAGCAAGAGTGAGAAGAAGAGAATGCTGTTACTATGTATAAAGGTTGGATAATACCAATCAAGTGCACATCTGTGTTTGCAACAAAGATGAACTTTTCCCCAAATGACGTACAGAAAAAGACGAGTATATTTACCTTGCTGGTACTCAATCGTTTCCGATTTGACCAACGCTGGAGATTGAGTCCATTGGATGGTGAAAAATGGCAAAAGGAAAGAGAGAAATAGAATCATTAATAACATAATTCCGTTATTATATTAGTTAGATGGTGCACACACTATTCAAACAACTAACACCCAAGTTCTGAGGTTACAGAGAAAACACATTTGAGCAAGAAAATGGAAACAGAAAAATCACATTTCTGTGGTTGTGTGACATCATTTTCTCCTAGTATTTAATAAAAAGAAGACAGGAAATATGAATACTGCTCAATCTTTAGAAGTACCAGTTCTTAGTATGAGAAGGCTCTCGACCCTTAAAATGCTTTTAATTACCTTAAAGCTCTATAATTTCATGTCTAAAAGCAAATTGCAAAGGCAGATTTCTCCTACTTGAAATATTTAGATAGTATTCTAAAAATATTTAAGAAGTTCATGGACAATGTTAGTGCATGTTTAGGCTTCCATACTTTTAGATACTGAAAAAAAAAAATCATTCCATTTACGCCCAATGATCAAATCTCAATCTTTAAGATAACAGGAGGTAAAAATCTGAGCTGTTCCTGCACAATTAAGAAAAATAGGCTAATACAGCACCAAGGGAGGGAAGAACAAATTTTCTGAACAGCAAGTAACTTCACCACTGTTCTCTTCTGATCTCTCATTTGTCATGCTAAGACTGCTGAATTTCGTCTACAATTAAAATTCTTTCCTAGCAAAATCCTCTCATTACCCCTGTCACCGTCCAGGACTGTGAAGCTCTACTCTGGCTGGTTAACCAGCTAACTGGATGTTAAAACTTGGATAAATTTGGGAGATTACAGCGCAATTATGAATCTAATCGAGCAGACCACATTTACTATTATGCTTAAGAAAAAATACCTTTAGGCAAATGACCTATCCACTTTGCCAATACGTCTTCGCAATCAATTAGAAACCAGAAAATAAACAGTCTTTGGGGGAAATGCACTTACATTCCAGTGACCAGCACCTAAAACACTGTACAGAAATCACTTGAACATACTCTTTATTAAAAACTCCTCCCCTGGTGAAACTGTGAGCTCCAACATTTAGCATGTGCTGAGGAGTTAATAGATGTTACAACCTGGGTATTAAAATCAGTTCTTTTTCTATTTTCCCAACATCATACTGACAAATATTTTCACCCAAACAACCACCAAAATTAATTACCATCTTAGAGGTACACCTGTCTATTTAGGGCTGTCTGACATATGACTCATTTGATTTTTTTTAACAATCATAAAAGATAAACAAAATAGATAAGGATATTAATGGAAAATAAATATCCCTGTCAGCTTACTACACTACTAAGAGCTACCATATATTGACAGCCTACCCCATGCCAAACACTATATTTGATAATCTCCATCTTCACAATCCTGTAAAACACTTTTTTAATCTCCATTTCACACGTGAGGAAATTGTAGTTGAGAGAGGTTAAGTAACTCTGTGAATGTGACCTGATCACATTGAGAAGTCCACTTAACTTCTCAAAGCATGAAAGTAGCAGAGTTGAGATTCAAATCCAGGCCGTCTGATGACCAAGCCCACAATTCCAACTACAGCTCAAGAAAGAGAAACAGATGGTGGGTTTGTCAGCCTTCCACCCAGCACCTGCCTTCCGACTCTACCATGTCTATATATACACTTCAATCCCTGGACAAAAGGGTGAGTTCACTGACATTCTGTTTGTGTTCAGATTTTTGTCAGTCTGGTTCTCAAGTGACAAAGACTGCCAGGATGGAAATTTACAAACAAGTGATTCCCAATCAAATGATCTCTTATCTTTCCAGTCTTGAGTGTTAGTTATTGCCATTTAAAAACCCCACATAAGGATGTCTTTAAATATTCACTTAGTGAAAAGAACAAACGTTTTCTGATACCTGCTCTATCCCCAAAGGCCCCCATATGCACTGTGTAAGTTGAATAACCACACACGGCCCGGGATAGATGATTCCTTGCTTGGGGATACTTTGATCAAGTACATAAACAGAAAACTAAAACTACTGATCAAAACAAATGAGAGCAGGCAGGGTTTTCTATATTATAATGCCCCATAAAATATATGTACAAGAAATATATTGTACCCTAGACCTCTATCAGACAAGCAAAGAACAAAGAAAACGAGAAAGTGCAGAAGCAGGCAGATATACAGTCTGGCAAACTCTTGAAAAGAGGTGGGGGTGGGGAGGGGTCAAAGGAAAAAATGGCCAAACTCAGTAAGATGACAAGTGTGGCTCCTTTCAGGATTCTGAAAAGTTTTTCTTTACAAAAGCAAATTCAGGCAGCATCTAGTATTAATATCTCTGCAATCTGAAATACATTTTAACTAAAATGGCATTACTCCAAATTTTGGCAATGTTTAAATACATTTTAAGGGCCCTATGACTGCTAGACATAATCCAATATACCAGAGAAACATTCACAACAGGAATACATAGGCAGCTATCTTCATGAGAAATTATCCAACTTTCCAAGCCCCACTTAAATATGTAAGAAAATTTTCAGAACATATTAGCCAGCAATTGCTCAATGATGGGGCCAATGATACTTATTTATATTGCATGTTATTTCAGCGTGGCGTCCAGATCAAGGAACCAATCACCTACTACACACACTGACACTGAATCTAACAGCAATACTGTCAAGGCTGAGAGAAGTGAAAGAAAACCTTCCTTCACTATGTTGGATAGAAAAAAAAAAGTTTATTTTCAACATCAATTTAAGATACTTTAACATCACAACATCAGCTTTATTAAGGTTTCCAGTTTCAAAAGGACTATTTCTTTAAAAAAAATTAATGGGAAGGTTTCTTCCCAGTTACTGTCAAGTAAATGCTCATAAGTAAAGAATTCAAATTAAAAATAGCAACGATTGAGTTGACTTTCTGGCAACTGAAAAATCACTGTACAGCTTTGCTATTCCTTTCTGTTATTTTCTGTGAGTTTACTAGTAAATTAGTCTTGATTTTCACCATGAAAATAAATTACAACTAAAAGCAAAGGTGATAGCAAAATGAAGAATATTCTCCTCATCGACCCCACTGACTCAATTCGAGAAGTACTCCTGGAGGCCTAATTTATAAACAGGCTTCAGATTTTCATACCAGAGTCTAAACATGCTTAAATTTGAACACATTCTAGTCCTTTTCCAAGTCGGTATTTTAGTTGGCTTTTGAAACACCTTTCAAATAATTTATGATCAAAGATGCTTTTTGTTCTTATTTTAATTCTTGGAATTATAAGGTCTGACCCCTGCATATAAAATTAGATTATGATATGTAGTCACATATTTGCTCATAAGAACACAGTCCCAGTCAAATCGTCATAAAATCCAATGCTTTGTTGGTGTTAGAGAGATCTTCAATAGGCCATGCATTAACTAGAAACATCCATGTAATAACAGATCAGAGGATATAAAAATTTGTATCTTCCCAAAAGTATTCTCAACAGAAAATGTGATAGCTAAAAGAAAACAAACTGGAATGCTACAAATATGTATTTGATCACCTTAATAATTTACAATGTAATAATTAAATCCCAGGAACTGCTTTGCATAACCGAATAATGTCTAAGTCATCCAGTACTTAAAAAAATAATTAATGGAAACCTTACCACTTAGGAAAAGCATATGCATTTTAATAATAGCAACATCCACATCCCTAGCCAAATTAGAGATCATTCCTTAAAGAATTTTCTTTCCAGAGTTCCAAAAGAAAGGATGCATAGAACCACAGATACGTACTTTACATCTTGATACAATTGTTTGTTTCCCTCCAAAAATAATTACAAAAAATGCCAACCATCTGGTAACCCAGTTATCAAAGGACAATTGCAGTGAAGAATTTTGAAAAGAACAAAGGGTCATACTTACATGTCTCTTGAAATCACCGTATTTTACTACTAGGCTCAAATTTAATACAATCACCCCCATATCCTCTTCTAAACTGTTTGGGTCTTCCAATTTTAAAATATGTTCAGTCGTTCTACAAGCAAAATACAACAAATAACATTAGCACTTATGGGCAGTACTAGATAGTCTTATAATGCATCGAGAGCTTACAGAAAAAGTCTCCTACCTCTGCATAAGAGTGAGACACGAGTTTTAAAAAGCACCAAATTCAGTAAAAATAACCCAACCATCTTCAGAGTAGGGGAACTGTTTGGCATTGCCTAATTCAACAGTTGGTTAATGGATTCTTTTACTGCCCAAATAAAATTTAAATACTTGTTTTATTTTTAGGTAAGGTAGGTTAATGAACCTGAATATTAACAGTTCAAAATCCAATACACATTTCAGAACACACTGTGGAAGATTTAATATCCGACTCAATCGTTTGGGAGAGAAGAGCTAAAATCATAGAAAAATTCACATTTTAAAGCACGCTTTCATTTATTCAGATTTTTTTTTTGTCATTTAATCTAAACAAATGTCATTTAACGTTATCTTGAGTTCCCTCTGAACTTCAAAATCACAATTAGAAGGTAAAAATACAGTACCTGTTAAGCTCAAGATCTTTGAGAATGACAAATGCAGAACCCATGAAATCAGATGTAGTTAAATCTCGATCATATACCTACAAAGAGGGAAGAGGCCAGTAACACATTAATAAGGTAAACCAACTGAATTTATCAAACTATTAATAAATGCAATAGGCTGGGAATTTTGAATTCAGTCTCCTAGGTCTAAAAAATAATTTGCATAGTACAGTTAAGGAGGAATTAGGCCAAGCCGATGGTGAGAACAAAGATTATTCAGACTTGCCCATTTTGCCTACCACAGCCAAAACAACAGCAGAAAATACTCTTAAGGCAGTACTCATATGCACTAAAATGTTAATGCACAATGGACCGCTCTCTGTAGTTTAAATGGTCTCTCATTAAAATTTAGTATTTTCCACGGTGAGCAGATCTGCCAATTAAATAGAAATTTGCTAAATATTCTATAGCAATCCCATCCTGCACTCAACTCATGCAGTTTTAACCCAGACGTTAGAGCAATTGATGCTTACAACCAGTAGCTTAAAGCTCTATTAAGTATAAAGTTATTCCTAATGAGAAAGGCTTCCCTACTTGTCGCCACTACACCGGCTGTAATAATTCCTCCATGTGCAGTAAGTTTAAATACAATCAATGGAGATATTATTTTCACTCTGATTTTCTGTGGAGTATATACCACTGATCTGAGAAAAACATACAGTTTCAACAAAGGGTATAAATAATCCCTTCCACACTAATATTTTTCACCCAGAGCTTAACAATAATAAAAGAATTTGGGGACATTGTCTTTTTAAGGGGGCAAAGACTGCTGAGAAATCAACGTTTTAAACCAAAGAGCAGATCTGAAAGCCATCTGTGATTACCTTCACATGGAGCTTTTGATCAAGGCTTTGAATTGGAAGTACAACTATCTCATCCCAAACTGGGTTCAAGTTCTTATATATGACTTTACTTTTGTACAGCGTCTTCCCATTCAGCTTAAATTTCACATAGGGATCGCTTGTGCCTTAAAAGAAAAGAAAAGGGAGCAAGACAGGTTTTAAAAATATACGTTAAAGCCCAGGATCTCCATTAAGTAAAGATTCTTTCCACACTGCCCTGGCTCAAAGAATTTCACTGAGCACACCCAGGACAAAGGTCTCCCTGTGCAGGGATTGAAGGCCCCAGAGGTGGAGAGGAGAGAAAAATGAAACAATCTGGGGTAAATGACCGATTCTTCTTTGCCTTTCGTGGTAGAATACAAATGCGCTCCTTGAGCTTTTTCTGTTTGGTTTCCTTCTGGGTAAGTCATCACTACACTACCCACAAAAATTCCAGAAACAAAATCCACCGGCACCAGCCGACGGTGTCAGGAGTCCTGGGAGAAACCCACCCCTCCTAAGAAGGGCAGCAAGTCCGTGAAAAGGGAAAGAAACCATTTTCAAACACTTGGCCAGATGGCTGACTCAACAGAACTCTGTACTTTCGAACATAATCATAATAAATAAATCTCTGAAACCACTGGTTCAAAAGATGGGGCCACAGGACGAAGACAAGAACTGGGGGCATACAGATTAAACTGACAAAGTTGCCATTCTTTGCCGTCTGCTGCACCTGCAGGAAAGCCAGAGAACATTGTCACACCAGCCAGGCCACCCACACCAGCCAGGCCCTCAGCTGGCCCCAGGGCCGACACCCCTGACCCGCCCAGCTCCTCCCAGGGAGCTTTGAAACAGACGCCAAAAAGAAAGAATAATGTCCCTCCAGCTACGCTATCCAAAGCAGAAAGAAGGGCTGATGACGAACCCTCCTCCCCACTTCCAGATCAGTTTGGGGTGGGGTGGGGGGGAGGCTGTAAACATAAACTGTGAATTCTGTGTTGTGCATGTATGTTGCATGGCTGTAAGTACGCCATCATACTTGGGACATACTTGTGAATTAATACCCAGTGAATGGTGAAGAAAGAAGGCACCATCAGTGAGGGGAGAACTGGAGGCCAGCTGATAATGCCACAAAAAAAGAAAAAAAAAAACCTAATTTGAGGAGTTAGGATATTATAATTGACCACGAAACAGACAATCATGAATAAGTGCACAAAGATCAACCTATATTCCCTGATACATATCCTAGGTGCCGCGGACGGTGCCCAACACAGGTCCCATACATTTATGGACATGGATTCCTGCTTTAAAGTCAAGCCAAAAGAGTCGAAGATATTATGTCAAAAATTAATTAGGCTACTCTGTTGCAAACTTTTACCAAATCATTAATACCTGTCCTTCATTACCTTAGGCTTTTATTTTCGTTAGCTCCTTTTTTTGCAGGGGGGGTGGTTTCTATTTAGCTGCCATATTGAAAATGACTGAACACAAATGCAATATACCTCCCCAATTATTCCAACAGAAAGAGATTTCCCTAGAAAGCAAGATAATACACATCGTTTAGAAGCCTTCATAGATTACCCAAGGTATAATCTGGGTGGTAGCCTTCCGGTATTGCAAGACTTCTAACTCTGAGACGAAGAAATGAAACCACACGCATACAAACACACGTATTCGACTCTTGCATTTTAAGTTTGGCAACCCAGGGACGGAAGCCCCCGGCGGTCTGTTTTAAAGACTGGGACACACACACGCCCAGTTTTCACTGGCAGCTCTGAACAGGACAGTAAAAAGGAATGCATTCACAGCCGTTCAGTGGCCTAGTCACTAGTGAGTGAGCAATCTTCCGCGCCCCCCCCCCCCATTCCCCTTTATAGTACATGGAGAACACCTCTTGCAAGCCAGACTTTAACCGTCATTCTGATATATATATTAAAAAAAAAAAAAATTGGGGGTAAACTATAATAAAAAGAGGCCTTTAATTAAATGAAATTGCCACTCTGGGATCGGGCCTTCATGCTTGTCAGCATGCTCTCAAAATAAACATCTCAAAACCGGGCCTCCGTAGTGTCACTTTCTCACAGGCAAAGCACCCTGGGTAATCCCCAGGCATCCTGACAGCTACATAATGTTCAAACGGTTTCACGGGTGAATGGCGTCAGTTGCGTGAAAGAAAATATTAATGTCTGGAATTAATAGAAAAGGGGACCAGGGTTTACAAAGCCAAGCAAGGGAAGAGGGCATCAAGTTAGTGTGGCGTTAATTGTTAGGGAAAATTTGAGCAAGGGGGGGGGGGGAGCGCATTGTGATTTTTCTCTAGGAGCCTAAGTGCCTCACTGTCAGGGAAGTGACATCTCAACTAGGCAGGTTCTGAAAAGGGGTCGGCGGCTCAGGAATGCAACTCCCCGATTATACAAATGATGAGATGACACCTGAATGGGTGGACTTTCACCTTTTTCACTGGGAGCTTCACAAACAATGAGGCTCTTTGGGAGAAAGAGGGAGCGTGGCACTCTGGGAGGAGAAGAAAAAGCTACGAGGCCAGACGGGCGCCCGCGTCCTGGCGTGGCCCCCGGTTCTGCCATGTGGACCCGATGGGGGTCCCACACAAGAGCAAGGTGTTAAGCATCCAGGGCCTGAGTTCCATGCTGCCCTCCAAACACACAGGGGTTCGACGCTTGCCGACACAGACTAACAGCCGTTCGCTGGTCCTCCAAAAAATGCTACACCAATTTATACTCGTGACCACAATGTGTGGCCATCCTTACTTCTGCTCTTGCTTAATGACACGGTGGTCTGTCAGGCCTGCTGACACAGCTCACATGCCACAAACACTAACGGCTGACTTCAGAGCCCGGCCCGGTGCTAGGCACGATGGGGGGTGGTCACCAAGGTCAATCAGTCCCAGAGCCTGCTTCAGTCCAGTCTCCTGCACCTGGTGGGTGGCAGACATACCAGAAATACAACGTAAGGCCCAAGAGGTGAGTGTCGAAACAGAACTGAACTCAGGGGTGATTCTAGCTCACAGGTGGGAAAGATTAGCTCCAGCTGGGGTGTCCGTGGAGGTTGAAAGAGGAGGTCCTGGTTGAGATACGGGTGGACTCGAACACGCGGGGAAGGACTGAGGTCTCTTTAGCAGAGGCCACTAGCACTGAAGCTGGGGGAGCAGGGAGGAGACCAAAATGACAAGATCTGTGTGGTGCCAAGCAAGCATTTCAATCGATCTGGAAAAATAAGTGGAAAAAATATAATGAGAAATAAAGCTTAAAAGGCAGGTATGAGTCAGAGGCCAAAGTGCTTTAAAATAACAAAATAAGGAGTTTAATTTTGTTCTGTAAGAAATATAGGGTAGTTTTGTGTTTTCTGTTTTCTTTTTAAATTTCTTAACACACATATAAAATATGCACTGGTCTCGGGAAGGTATGAAATGACAAGGACAGTCTCAACTCGCTCAGACTTTCTTCATTCCCATTCTTCAAATGGGCTGGTTTCATAGGTTTATTAAAGGAAAAAAAAATACAAGAAATGATTTTAACTCGAATGTAATCATCTTACATGCCTTGGACTTCATGCTTTCACAATTAAAACAATACAGTTCACCAGGGTTTTTTGTTTGTTTGTTTTTTATAATCCACTGCATAAATTATCATTACTTATATAACCAGCCACCAAATAATGGGTATTTACATCACTTCCATTTTTTTTTTTTTTTACCAGTGCAAACAATACTATAATAAGTCTTCTTGTATGACTCTCTCGGAGTGCATGAGTATATTCAGAGGGAATTTTTAACTTTAGAACTGCTGGGCACATGAATATCCAAACCTTTTCTGGTCTGGATACACACTGTCACATTGTTCTTCCAAAGTTTGTCAAATTTACATTCCCACCAAGAGTATATGTTTTGTTCTTGTTTCTTTGCATGCTCCCCAAAATTGGATGTTATATGCCTTTACTCTAAAAGAACAGCAGGTGGAAAAATGGAATCTCTATTTTCCTCTAATTTTGACATTTTGAGTAAAGCTTAGGATCTTTCGTATTTTAGTGACCTACGTTTGTTTTTCTTTGTCAGGGAAATTCACATCATATCATTTGCTCATTTTTCTAAGATCTCATGGTTATTTGCTTCAGGATTTGAATGAGTCTTTAATTATGGAATCAGCCATTGGCTATAAATCTTGTCATAATTTGTTTATGCTTAAGCTATTTCTTGCAATAAGTTTTTTTTGTTTTGTTTTTATTTAGTCAAATTTACCAAAGTTTTATTTATGGCTTTGTAGTTTGACATTCTGCTCAGAAGAAATTTTCTTACTATAGGATTTTAAATTGGCTCAGCTATGTTTCCTTCCACTGATCTTGTAGTTTTTCATTTATTACACGTAAGTCCTTCATCCATCTGGAATTGTTTCAGCGTGAGGAGGGAAGCAAAGTCAGGTTTAGGTATGAACAGGAGAGTGAAAATGATCAGAGCCTAGTTTTAGAAATATAAATCTGGCATTCACTTATAATGTAGGAGGCAGAAGAAACTGCCGAAAGCAAGAAAAGCTTGTGGTTGAGATAAGGTCACCCTAGGGAGCTGGGGGCCAAGCAAGAAGCTGCACCCAGACCAAAGAGGAGACAATCTGGGCTTCACCAACCATGCTCCATAGAACCTCACCTGGAGGGATGCTCCATGGACTGAAAGGGTTAGTACATCAAAACCCACTGGGAGAAGCTGTTTACTACTTCCTTCTTTGGAATTTCGGTGTAGAGCAGAATACTGACCTCTGCTAAGAACAACGTTCAGATAACAACAATACCAACAGCTCAAAACTTTCGACCCTGTATTTCAGAAAATTATTTCAACATAAAAATCATTTTACTAGGAGCATCTATGAACATAATATTAGATTCCACCAAATCAAAGCTCTAGAAAGTAAGATGTATGCCCCAAACTTGCCTAATGTGCATGATATAGGTATTAAAAATACGTGATCAATGAATGGATGACATTTGAAAAAGATGGCATGGGGATGAAAATCCCATAGTTTCCTTTTCATAACTTCCCTTTATTAAATCCCACTTCCTTATGCCTTACTATCTTTACCTGTTTATAAAAAATATACCAACCTCAGGTGCGTGGGTGGCTCAGTCAGCTAAGTTGGCTCAGGTCATGATCCCAGGGTCCTGGGATCAAGCCCCACATCAGGATCCCTGCTAAGAGGGGAGGTCTGCTTCTGCCTCTTCCCCTCCCCTCTGCTCATGCTCTCTCTCTCTCTCAAATAAATAAATAAAATCTTAAAAAAAAATACAACTTCTTAGGGTTATCTCGAGAACTGAATGAACCAATATACTTCAGTAATAGACTCCAGCCATTTACTGAGAAAGTCCCACAGCAATTGCTATTATTTTTAGTATTACTACTCAATTAATTTAAAAAGGGGTGAGTACAGAACAATATATCCAGTATTAATCAAATATTCATTTATTTTACCTATCCAAGATAACATGTACCAATTTGTCTCTGTAATGTTCCTTCTATTCCCATCCCTAAAGCTGTGAAATTTCTATCACCTTTTCTCTGCAGAAATTGAATAGAAAATTCCTTACATACTTCTTACAAGATCCCAGGTGGTTTGGGAACATTTCCCTGAAACAATCTGAGCTTCCCTGGAAAGAAAGGATTGTACTAAAAACTGAATAGCACTAAGTATTCATGAGTACTAGCTACCACTCTACCTACGGTCCTAATGTTATTTATTGAGGATTTCAGATCACTTTGCAAATATAATCTGATGAAAATCACAGACAGCTCAGTGAGAAGGACACAGGACAACTCAAATCTCTCATAAGGAGAGGGTCATCAAGAACCATATTTGTTCTCTCAGCATTTTATTTATCTACTACTGCACTGAGAGAGTTATGGGGGAAAAATGGTCAGAAGCAACAGAAGTGATAAGTAGAACAGACCATATCACACTGATTGGCTCAAGAATCAATCTAATATGCAAATAAAATAAATCTGTAATGAAGCCCTAATTATAAACTTCTGTTTGCTTTTTATAATATAACTCACGGCCACGGTAAAGCAGCAGAAACTCAAGATGCACTAAAAAGAAAGAAAATTACTACAATCTAGTAATACAGTGATATGTACCTAGACTTTACACACACACTCACACACTTTTCACAAAAAGGAACCAGCTTTAGGGCACCTGGGTGACTCAGTCAGTTGAGCTTCTGACTCTTGGTTTCAGCTCAGGTTGTGATCTCGGGGTGGTAAGATAGAACCCCGCATCGGGCTCTGCGCTCAGCAAGGAGTCTGCTTGAGATTCTCTCTCTCCCTCTGCACCCCCCGCAGTGCTCACACACTCTCTCTCTGATAAATAAAATCTTAAAAAAGGAACCAGTTCATATTATATTTTTACCCACTTTCTTCAGTCAACAACATATCAGTCCCCTTTGTGCCCATAGGTCATTTATGTGTATATCTGTGCATATATATAAAATACGGTTTTTAAAAACTAGCATTCCTAATTCAAAATAAAAATCGATGCAAAAGTAATATTTGTAGGCAAAAGCCTCCTTATTTGCTATCAGCAAAGCTCATTTGCCAAGTAAAAACATGTCAGCCATATAGTTTCTTCAAAAGAAGGGTTGTCAGGCTAGAAAAGTTTCCTAATTAAATGCATTTCTCAGAGTAGTTGTTTGTTTATGAAAAGAAATTATCTCCATATTTTTACATTAAGTTCACATTTTGTAACATCTGATAACTTTTGTTAGGAGATCTTAAGAGTTGATCCAAGCCAATAATTATTTGCCAGGTCTTTAGGGAAACTGAGATACACATCGATGAACTCATCCTGTATAAACAGTATTTGGAAACATGCAAAATATAAATTTGATGTCTTTCTTATCCTCCGGCTTAAGAGTAATAAGTGACTAATCAAACTATGTATAAGCATACACTTAGAATCTTCCCAATATTACACATATTTAGAAATTTTTCTCCTTGCCAGAAAAACAACCACGCCTGAGCCATTTTTTATATGGGACCCATAAGTTCTGACTTTCTTTGAGGCCGGCTAAATAAGAGCCAGGAATGATTTCCAGAAAAACAGCTAGGGATGATTTTTGCACAGCTGCTGCTGCCCCCTAGCCGTGAAGCTGAGATTCTACATCAAGTCCTGTCCAAGTGCTGCATTCTGGACTGACCTTCAGAAACCATAATGGGCGTTTATGGGAATTCAAAGGGCATTCTTCCTCAGCCACCTGGGAAAGAAAAAACAAGCTTTTCCTCTGCAGAGCAAACTTTGTATTACCTAAGATAGCAGTTATGTTCAAGTCTAGCCGAATTCCTAACCCCACTGTATCCACTACAATTAAATGAAGGGAACATGCTTATTCCCAGAATCACCCTCACCCATCATTCTGCAAATGGCAGCTGCATGCTCCCTGGAGCTGTTCTCTTGTTACCAGTCACAAAAAAACAGTTTCCTACCCAACCATTTTGTGTTTTGCTCTATGTGTTCTGCCACTTAGCACATCTTAGGTGAACTATTCCTGAAGTTTTCTCCTGAATATGATGGACTCCTTTCCTCTAAGGGTGCCTGCCATGTATAATACCCCAATAGCACTTTGGTCAAGACCTGCCCACGGATGGACCCTGCAATGTAATGGTAAAGTAATTTACCAAAATGTAGTATCTGAAACAATTTCCAGTGACTAACTTACAGTGGGATCAATGATCGGAAGTTACCAGTTTTACCAAAACTTACTTATTTTTTACTATTTTTAAGTCCATATGGAGTAAATAATGGGACATAATAGAGCTGTTGGAAGTAAGGTCCTTCTTGGACCTTCAGACTCCCCCCTTGCACCATGGCCTCCCTAAACTTCCTTCAGCTCCACCTACCCCACACCCAGGCTTCCCCTGCCCCCAATCTGTCTTTCCCCTAATATCCTCTCCTTTTCTGTCCTCAGTCATCCCCTTTCTGGGCTCTGCAGCCTAGACTATGGCATGTCCAGTCGCTCCCATTTTTTTTTTTTTTTTGGCCTGGGACAAATTAAATATTTAAAATTCTGTTTTCATTCTGTCTTCATAAAACAATTAACAAATATGATTCAACGACCTTCAGCTGTTTTTAAAAGTTCTCATCTGATAACTTTATACATACCAGTTTATAAATACGGATTAAAGGAAAGCATTGTCAATATACTGAAGAATTCAGTTAATCAGTAAATGGGCCATTTGGTGAACAGATTATTGGACAAATTGGCTTTTGGTGAAAGGGTCATCGAGAGATGTTTGCACCTGTGTTGCTGATCAGGTGATCCAAAGCACACAGGGGTGTGCACTTCTGCTTCATGCATCATGCATGACTGTCCCTGCAACATCAAACAAGGAAGGGCCCAGATAAAGTTAGAAAAAGGCCTAACTATATATATACAAGGGAATATTATGCAGCCATCAAAAGGAATGAGATCTTGCCATTTACAACGACGTGGATGGAACTGGAGGGTATTATGCTGAGCAAAATAAGTCAAACAGAGAAAGACATGTATCATATGACCTCACTGATATGAGGAATTCTTAATCTCAGGAAACAAACTGAGGGTTGCTGGAGTGGGGGGTGGGGTGGGAGGGATGGGGTGGCTGGATGATAGACATTGGGGAGGGTATATGCTATGGTGAGTGCTGTGAATTGTGCAAGACTGTTGAATCTCAGATCTGTACCTCTGAAACAAATAATGCAATATATGTTAAGAAAAAAAAAAGAAGAAGAAGAAGAAGGTAGCGGGAGGGGAAGAATGAAGCGGGGGAAATCAGAGGGGTAGACGAACCATGAGAGACGATGGACTCTAAAAAACAAACTGAGGGTCCTAGAGGGGAGGGGGGTGGAAGGATGGGTTAGCCTGGTGGTGGGTATTGAGGAGGGCACGTTCTGCATGGAGCACAGGGTGTTACGCACAAACAATGAATCATGGAACACTACATCTAAAACTAATGATGTAATGTATGGGGATTAACATAAGAATAAAAAAAAAAAAGACATCACTTCCAAAAAAAAAAAAAGAAAAGAAAAAGAAAAAGGCCTAAAAACAGAGAGAAAAAAGGAGAGGGGAGGCAGTGACCAGGATGCGGCCATGTAAAGAGACTATAAAGTGGGTCAGGGAAAAAAAGAAGACAAGAGTAAACCACATGACCAATGAATGTAACTGCCCAGAGTCCCTGCAAAGGACACAACCTACCAGATCTGTACGTTGGTCAGTGCTGGGTGCTTCAGAAATGCACACTGCCAAAGCACACACAATTATTAATACCCTAACATTCTCCCTTCTCTTCATACAAATCCTAAAAATGTCCTCAGCCCAGGCTATTGTTTGAGCATCAATTTAAATCTAATGAAACAGACGGCAGCCTCCATGGAGAAGAGACAAAGGACTGGAGCTTTGTAATAACATTAACAGCGGGCGTGCTCTCATTTAATCCTCCAAAAACTGGAAGGGATAGCACTATTTATATTGTTGTTCTGAAGATGAAGAAAGTTCTTGAGTTCCCAGAGCCAAGCCTCGGATACAGATCCATGGCAGGGTAAAGCCTTCATAACTAGAGCAGTTTTAAAGCATCACCTATCCCGTCCCTCCGAATCTGGGTGACGGCTCCAGCCAATGCAGCATGGAGAAAGTCACACAGTCTTCCTTCCAAGGCTGGGCTCCTGCCTCGTGCCCAGGAGTCTCAGCTGCCATATAAGAAGCGTGATAACTCTGAGGCACCGTGCTTCATGGTGTGGAACAGACCTTGTCCTCCAGCAGGCCATCCCAGGTTCCCAACATTGGTGTAAACAGGCCTTCGAGCCCTCAGATGATCACTCCCAACAGGCGAGTCACTCTCAACCTTCAGGTCTTCCCAGCGGAGACGGCTGACGGCGTGTGGCAGAGAGAAGCCAGCCACAGCGTGCCTTGTGGAAATTCGCATCCCCAGAATGCACTAGCGCGTGGTGGTTTGGGGTTGCTAAGGTTTGTGGTGACCTTGACACGGGGATGGGCTCTGGAGTAACACCCTTCACCTCGGCATGCTGTGCTCTCTGCCTCAAATTCAGCGTGTTGTGAGTGTTGGTGTGATGACATGACAGGACTAAGATCACAATTCCATCACAAGTAAATCCCAGGACGTACAGAAATACACTGATACACCCTCCGAATTTAATTCTCTGTATAGAACACCCACATACCCTGCAGCAGAACACACCAGATCAACCTCACAATGAAACAAAATAAACAGAACTACTTAAAACACAGCACGCAATAGGGCGCGTGTTATACTGATACAGAAATGAATAACTGATAAAACCACTCACTATAGAGAAGCCCCATTCAACCAAATGGATGACATGCTACATTAAGTTCAAGTCAAGGATCTTCAGTTGGGTGTAAGGCAATTTGTCACATGCAGCAGATACAAGAAACATGTTGGTCTCGGTCCAAGGCACTTGATACGAATTGGGATGGGATCCCCCTGAAATAATGAATAGCTTAACTGACTCTATAAAATGGGAGAGTAAGTAGCAAGACCTTCTAATAAGCTGGTAAGGAAGCACAGCATCCCAAAACAAAATACGACAGAAATCTCCAGAGGAAAGGGCTCCATTGCGGGAACACATTAAAGACTATAACGGACAAACATCGCCGACCAAGGATCCGCTCTGTATCAAAGTGGGAAAGGAATCAACAGAAACGTGTTTCAGAAATCAACTCCAGGGCGCCTGGGTGGCTCAGTCGTTAAGCGTCTGCCATCGGCTCAGGTCATGATCCTGGAGTCCCGGGATCGAGTTCCGCATCGGGCTCCCTGCTCGGCAGGGAGTCTGCTTCTCCCTCTGACCCTCCCCCCTCTCCTGCTCTCTCTCTCATTCTCTCTCTCTCAAATAAATAAATAAATAAATAAATCTTTAAAAAAAAAAATCAACTCCACTTACTCGCTAAGGGAGCATGGCAAGCTATCAACACCCAACAAGTGGCGAAAAGCCAACCACTACCTGGGATCCAGGACGGGTGTCTGCATCTCTGAAAGTCTCACGTTCGCTCTTGAACGGCATCCTCATACACAGACCAGCTGTGTTTCTGTTGCTCCCACCCAGCACGCCAGTGATCTCCCGCCATCTGGTGTTCAGAGAAGGTACTCCAATGTGAAGCAAACCCCAACTTTTGCAAAAGAAAAGAGCAGTGATTGTGATCTTTTGATATAGTGAAACCAGTGTGGTGCTGGCATCCAAACAAAAAAACTCATCCGTAGGCTTCAAAGAGAAATCCAAAAAGCAACCCCAATATGTATTGCATTTTAATACACAATTAAAAAATGGCAATCAAATCATTAGGGAAAGGAATATTTAGCCCTTGCTAATTAAATAGCCATTTGGCAAAAAGTAAATCTAAGTTCCTACTCTGAGCCAGAAAGCAAAATAAACTTGAGACAGATCAAAGAGATAAAGGACAAATATCAAACAGAACAGCAAAGAGAATAAATATAGGTTGACGTGTATCCCTTTCAAGAGAGAAAGGCCCTTCTTAGTATAAAGACAAAGGAAGAAACTCTCTAGGACTGTAAGATTTGAAAAGATTTTTGCAACAAAACTTTATAAACAACTTAGAAGGCAAATGGCAAATTAGAAAAATATATGTGAACATATCTAGGGAACAAGAATGAGCAGCTTTGGAACAGGCTTTGCACAAAAGAGACGCAGATAGTTCATAACCAAACGCATCTGAGGGACCAAAATTACTAAATAAAAATTGAAACAAATATAATACTTTTTCTCTATCAAATTAACAAAGATAATCTATACACAGTGTAGGTGAGAAATGGAAAGTAGACTACCATGTATATGTTATTGGTGGATGAGCAATATAGGGAGATATTTCCCAAGAGTGAGCTGGCAATTCTATAATGAGAATCTTGAAATGCTCAGATTATGGGACACAACGCATTTGCAAAAAATAAGAAAGTTGTACACCAAGATTTAGGCACAAGAATGTTTGCATGTTGCATTATTTACTTATAATAAACATGTTGAAAGAAACTGGAATATTGATTAAACAAAGAGTGATGTACTATATTCATCTTCTCATTTCTTCTCAAAATGGAATTTTTATCATATGGGAAAAAATACGTGTGATTTAAAAAAAAAAAAAAAAAAGCAAGTGATCAAGCAGGTTAAAGCCAGATCCTACTTGGCTCAAAGTAAAATTGATTCTTTAAATACCAGTTCAGTATGGTACATTCAGTAAAAAAAAAAAAAAAAAAAAATCCACTGAGTGACCAAGGAGGATGCTGTCCACAATACCATGTCTGCCCACGTTGATCACTATGAAATTTGAGGGGCATTTTCTGAATTAAATTTAAGATGGGGAAAATAAAACCATCAACTCGGGGCGCCTGGGTGGCTCAGTTGGTTAAGCGACTGCCTTCGGCTCAGGTCATGATCCTGGAGTCCCAGGATCGAGTCCTGCATCGGGCTCCCTGCTCGGCAGGGAGTCTGCTTCTCCCTCTGACCCTCCTCCCTCTCATGCTCTCTGTCTCTCATTCTCTCTCTCTAATAAATAAAAATAAAATCTTTAAAAAAAAAAAAAACCATCAACTCATAATAGAGTCCTCATTCCAATCACTAAAAACTAGCCTCTCCTTAATTTCTGCTGTTGCAGAAACAGAAAGTAGGAATTGGTCTCAGAAAACACCCTTCACCACCACCACCCTTTGCCCCCCCTTGGGGGCAGGGGAGCTGGGGTGGGGTGGGGGGTAGGCGGAGGAAACAATCTATTGCAAAAAAGAAACAAAGCTAAAGATATGTAAAAGAAACTGGGAAGAAAGGTCATTATAAGACTGGCAGAAATGCCAGGAGTCCTTCCCTTCCCAGAGGGAAAATGCAAAATAAAACACCAACAAGAATAAAGACAACTAGATACAGTCATAATAATACCTCTTTACTGTGTGCTGTGTGTCCTCCAACCCCACCCATATCCCCCGTGTCCCTGAAAGCATTCACACCAGGTGAATCCTCACAACCGTCACTAGATGGCATCTGTTAGCACCCAAACCCCGGTGGTCTGCACCCAGGGTCCAGGACTCGCATTCACCAAAACTCTGCATTATGGCACAAAAGCAAAAAAAAAAAAAGGTTTTGTTGGACACAGCAGGATACATGGAAGAGACTGCTGAGGGTCCAGCCCAGGCTCAATAAAGCTGTCCACTCAGAACATACCTGCCAGGAAGCTCTATGACTGCTCCTCAGTACACAACTAGAAACACCCCATGTGTCCCCAATTACAGTTGCAAAGAAGACAATGGGTTTCTCTCTAGCTCTAATGCAAGGTTATTGCAAAAGGAAAGGAGGTCTGAAATCCAAGGTACCAGACATTTGAACATTTTGGAAGCAGATCAGTAACATACTAAACACCTATCACATGGCAGGTTTTTCACACTAGTGGGACCTCTTAAATCTTTTATCTAAATCATTCTTTCCAAAGAGAAAAATGACTTATCCAACATATTCTTCCTGCAATGTGCAAATAAAGTTGTTACTACACAGAAAACAGTCAACCATCTACCTGTGCTGGTAAAGGAGAGAGCGAGCAGTTTGCTAGATGAATGGGTCCTGAATTTTCATCACCTAAAACTCACATCAAAAAGAAGAACCATCAACCCTCAACCCTCCAGCAAAAGTGATTTTGGGGGGGCCCTGATGATGTTACAATGAAACTCCTTCCAAGGACTTTCCTTTCCCTTTTGCAACACTGCAAAGTGGCCACCAGAGGGCATGAGCAACACAGTGTTCTTCGAGGGCCTTCACAAATCAAGGAAAAACTATTGCAAGGGCTCTTGTTTTCCGGGAATTAATGCTCTAGATTTTAATGGGATCTGAGCTGAGCATTCTTCCCAGGATAAGAGGCCTTCCCGTGTCACAGAGCGGTGCTCACCCCAGGCCTAGAAAGCAGGGTTGTTGGCATGAGTGCTGCCAGCTTTAAGACCCCAAAATATCCTCTTGACCACATTTCCTTCCAAGGGAAACTGAGTCCAAGTTAAATTCTATGCATCAGCCTAATTATGAAGTAGAAGGACTTAAAATTGGTCATATCATATTCCTTGTGCTTTACCAATCTAGAAAGATAAGACCCCCAAGAGTTACTGGTTTTAGATCAAGAACCCAAAATGGGTGTGTGTCTTCTTTGGTGAAAAACATTACAGCCTGTAGAACCTCCCAGAGAGGAAAAAAAAAAAATGAGAAGGAAATGGGGAGTATAAAGGAAGAAGTGAGGATGCGGAAAAGGGAAGTAGAGAAAAAAAAAAAAAAAAAAGAAAAAGAAGATGCAAGGCAGGAGTGGGGCTCCGACAAAGACCTACCCCGTAGGCCACAGCCAGTAACAGAGAGAGCAGAGAGGTGGGGATGCTGTGCTTTTCCTCCTACAGATTGCTCAAGAAGATGAGCTCAAGGCAATGCCTGGACATTTACAGCATCCAAGTAAGGCTCATTCCTAGAAAGACCATTACAGCACCCCATGTGTTTGGCAGAAAGAATGGGGCTGCTTAGTAAGGACCGAGCTCCCCAATACTGGGCCGAGTTAAGGCAAGGCTAATACACCACATGCCAGGGAATCGAAGGAAATTCTTGAAGAACTAGAAAATGACCTGTAAGGGGCAATCTTCTAAGTGTGGCCTCACTTCTAGCATAACCTAATTAAAACCTTTCAGCCTCCCA
Organism: Mirounga leonina; assembly: GCF_011800145.1. Classification (NCBI taxonomy): domain Eukaryota; kingdom Metazoa; phylum Chordata; class Mammalia; order Carnivora; family Phocidae; genus Mirounga; species Mirounga leonina. The sequence continues at coordinate 15,897,470 of NW_023270464.1, forward strand.
GGTGCTGTTCTTCTATCCATGATGATGCATGGACACAGAGGCATGTTAATCACAGTGAGTTACTAGTCACCCGCTGACTTCAGTCCTTTTGAATGACCTGTAAGTCTTGCTGGGTTTCTTCAGTGCACGTATGTACACCCACACAAACACAACACGCCTATGTATTCTGTACAAGGGATAGACCAGTCGACAAGGAAAGACCCTCTGATGCCCTGGGCAGTGACTACATAATACCATGCTCTCGACACCACTGCTAAACCTGCCCATCGTTCAGAAGCCAGAGCTCCCTGCTAATTCTGCCCAACGAACAATTCACAAGTTTATAGTTTAACAGACTTCACCAAAAACACCAGAAAATCTCAAATCCTACCTTGATAGTCTATTTAACAACCGAGTGTGTATTTGAGCCAGAGAAATGAGAGATTTCGATAAAATGTCCACAGCACTCTTTTTACACGAAGGAAGGGCACTGTCCAGGCCTGGTGGACGGCATCATAACAGAGAGGGGTGCTCTGGGGTCTGAGAGGCTGCTCCCCACTTGTCTCCGGATGGGTCAAGCGACTGAAAGTTTCCAATCCTCAGTCACAAACCTTGTAAGCTCCTTGTAAGGCCGTTTCTTCAGGGATGTCAGAAATGTCTTTTCCTAAGAGAGATACCATGACTTTCCACTTACTACCCAATAAAAATATAGGAAAAAAAAATGGCCTTTTACCACCTAAATCTCCAGATTTTTTTTTTTCCATTATTTGAGGTCATATTACTGAAATGTTTCCTAGCTACCTCAATTGAAAGCATGAGCTTCAAAACTTGATCACTCCCCAACTTTAGATTACACCTCTTTTATTTTAAATCAAGTTTTTACTTTGCTACACTAAAAAACAGTTTCTGAGAGCCAAACTCCAAAATCAGATCATAATATTCTAAGACAGAGGTTGGCAAACTTTGGCCCACGGGTCAAAATCCAGCCCACTGCTTGTTTAGGTAAATAAAGTTGTATTAAAACATAGTCATGACCATTAGTTTGCATATTATCTTTAGATGCTAATCCTAACCAAGAATTATTTCTATCTGGCTGTTTGGAAAACCACTAACATTTTTTCACTTTAGAAAACATTAAATAATACACAAGATGTGATACAGTACTCTTGGATAACTTCTGTCAATTTAGTACAATGTATTATTGACACCTAAGAGTCATATTTCCAATGATTTCTCTCTTTCCTCTTCAGTTATGCAGTTATATGACCAAAAAGGAAATGAATCATTAAAATGGACCTAAAGATAATGGCAGAGGTAAGTAGCTGTCACTGAGCCCTTACGACCCATAAATCCTAAAATATTTACTTTCTGGCCCTATACAGAAAAAGTGGCCAACCCATGTCCTAGACAGAAAGTTACATAAGCAGTACTGATTATGTAACAATCTAAAGAAAACACCAAACTCTTTCTGGAGAGGATGATTCATCAGAAATGGTTTTTCTCCCTAAATATTCAAAAATGAGACTATGCAATTGACTTAACTATCCCAGAGCAGTTTCTCGAGAGCCAAGGGCACAAAACATTTCAAGAATACTCCAAAGGCCTACCTATCATAATGGAAAAATCACTATTTGGTCAGTTTGATCTATTCTACTTTAGGCTTAAACATTAAATACATGATTCACTGTCAGGAAAGCAAAATATAAACAAACCCCGATGTTGTAAGCAGAGCATAAGGAGAGTGCACAGGGGTGCCAACAAACTGAGACAGGCTAAGGACCAAGTTCCAAAGTCACTGATGGGAATGTTGATGTGGAACAGAGGACCAAGCTCTTCAAGAGTCAAGAATATACGCTATTCTCATTACTATTATTCATTAATAACTATAATAACATGCATTATCCTTTATTGACTGTTTTCTATATATAGGCTACTTCCTTTTTGTTAATTCTAACAACTCCGTTATAAAACAAATTACATCATGCCCATTTTATTGATGGGTAAACTCAATTTCAGAGAGGTTGAGGGAGTTGCCGTAGGAGGTCCCAAGATGGGAAATAGGCTGTAATGTCCAATCCTCTCCTCGCTGCACCGAGCCACCCAGGCTGCTCTGAGTCTTGCCTCACCTGCTGCTTCCCTACATGGCCTTAGTAAGTCGTTTAGTCTCTGGACCTCAGTCTCCAGAATTCAAGCTTCTGTTGGATCGGCCATTGAAGCAGGTGATCTGTATGAGGTCCTGAATTTCTAAAATCATGTAAACCTTTTCCCTGACCTTCACCACCAGGTCCAGGAGAGAAGCAGTGCAGTGCCCATCTCGCAGAAGGGACTGCTGCGCTAAGTGAAGGGGGAAAGGAGTGAGTGACCGAATTCTCTTCCCTTTGGGGAAGATGTTTTCTCTCTTACTACACAGCCTTTAGTGTTCCTTTTCTTTAAGTCCAGCGCTTCGGGTGGATTTCCTTAAGAAAGCAGTAAAATTTATGAAAAGCATTCTATGTGTAAACCATCAGTATGGCATAGTAAGATATACAGAGACGAATAAAACAGCCACCCAGTTAATATAACACTCATATCTTAATAGGGCGACTTGGTCATTTATCTAGTTAAGGGTAAAAGTGTATGTTTCATGGAGGGAACATTTTTATAGGCTTGAGATGAGAGAGAATTTGTGTCTGTGATAAACATAAAAGATGACAAAGAAGTGGCATCTGAATGAATCTTGAAGGATATTTCGTATTGTATCAATCGGCTATCAAGCTTACATCCACAGAACTGAAGACAGGTTTCATAGAATAAATACTGTAAATTTGTGGGTAATTCAAAAATCTTTTTGTATTTAGTATTTTGGCATATCATACAGTTCTCTGTACACAATTATAGTAATTAGGCTAATACCAAATTAAATTATGCTCAGAAAATACAAACGAAGAATGCTAGAGAGCAAATACGTAACGAGGTAAAGCCCCAGGAAAAGATGTCGTGCCTAATAGGGAATTGAAACTCGACCTACCAGCAGAAGCCAACGTTTCTTCTCATGTGCCAACATACTGGTGGACCTTGGCTGCCTACAACGGTGGTGCTCAAGTGTGCTTCTGGACCACCTGCGTCAGGATCACTTGGGAACTCGTTAGGAATGCAAATCCTCAGGGCCCCCCTCAGACTTGCTGAATCAGAAACTCTGGGGGTGGGCAATGTGGGTTTTCATCAGCCCTCCAGGCTACCCCAGTGTTCACTCGAATTTAGAAACTATTGGTCCAAAGGACCTTGTTGGATAAAATTCTGATGCTGGGTTGGGTCACCTAGAAAATATCACTGTACTGATAAAGGATGTCTGTCCCAGGCAAGGAGTCAGGAATGGGAGCATGCGTGATAGTAGTTACGATCCCTGCCTAAATCAACAGTGCTCACGTGAATGCTGTCCTGCATTGAGTGGTCTCTGGAACATTTCCCTGATCACTAACATAATGTTTATGAAAATCAAGCAGAAATTAATAGAGTCACCGTGCAGGAAGGCACACCGCACCTCCAAGTACAGAAAAAGAATTGGCTGGGAGAGGACTATTTTCTCAGTAATGATTAACTTTCCCAATAAATAAAACAGACAAGAACAGTCACTACTAGTTACAAAAGACACAGGTGCTGGGAACAACACAGTTTATGATCTAGATGCCTTACTAGGTATTATATTTGGATCATATTAAGTTTACACAAGATAAAGTCAAAGTCGTATGATGTTTAATTCTGATGAAACTATTCAGAGATGACAATGGCTGGGATGATAGCACAGACTACAGTTTCTTTTTTGTCTCTAAATGGGCAAGGTATGGAGCAAGAACATACACGCCCCATTCTTCTGGTCATTTTGTGATGTGTGCAGTATCTTCATCATCTACTAAGTTTACTGACCATCTATTAGGAATGTGCTGTAAGTGTATCATTATGATATGTCAAGGGTGGTGGAGCTCACTCACTCTGGGAGAAAGACCCAGAGAAGGCGGATAAAAAGAGGGTAGCTGGTTTGTAGAAGTAGTCTAGGGCCTGCGCCCACCCCCAAGGCTACAAACTATTAGAGGATTTCCAAAAATTTAAAACATGTTTTTTAAAGGTTTAGAATACCTTCTTACTAGTAAAGTTAAATGCACTCTCCATGGAACACACCTCCCCACTCCAGATAAGCTTTCCACAGTACAAGCTCAATAATGATCTTAGTTTGACAGAAGTACCCACGGGACACTGTGCAAATTCAGAGCAAGAGTCGGGATTTTTGTGGGAGTTAACTTCACACTGGTTCATAATTGTTCCCTAGATGTTATTTCAGGTGTGAAATGCTATCTGACCAAATCATTAAAAATAACCTAAGAGATGTATTTATTAAAATGCATATGTTTATAACAATAGCACACAAGTGGTAAAACACTGGAAGTCACACAATTGATAAGAAATTATGATTTTGATAGAAAACACAATTTACCAACAAGTAAAAAATGAGATATTTTTTTTACTACTTTGGAATCCTGTATCTGAGAAAATTTAAAAAAGACAGAGAGAGAGAAATTTTGTTTAAAAAGAAAAAAAGTAGAGGGGCGCCTGGGTGGTAGTCAGTGAAGTGACTGATTTTTGATTTCAGCTCAGGTCATGATCTCAGGCCCTGATCTCAGGGTCATGAGATCAAGCCCCACATAGGGCGCTGTGCTCAGTGCACAGAGTCTGCTTGAGATTCTCTCTCTCCATCTCCCTCTACCCCTCCCACTTGTGCTCTCTCTCTAAAGAAATAAATACATAAATCTTAAAAAGTGGGAATATTTTATATAGCCTGAAAGATGGAAGTCAGGTAAGATCAGATCAATAGATGAATCCATAGTCTAAAACATGAGCAGAAGAAAATCATAGTAAAAACGTTTTCAGAAGCAGGGTCAGGTGGGAGAGTGTGAGGTGTGTGGCAGGTAAACCATGGATGCTCTGAGCTTGCAGGCAGCAGATACGGGAAGCAGAAGATAGCCAGAGAAACTACCAGGGTCACCGGTTGGCACAGCAAACGTACAGCAGCTGGGTGAGCCAGCACCATCCTCTCCTCTTGGTGCCAAGCAATGACTAGCAAGAGCCCTTGAATGCAAGCATGAACAGTGAGCATGGGCAGTAAGCCAGAGAGAAAAGCTTTAACTGATAGGTGGTAACCAGGAACTGGTGATAACTGGGAGGAATGGAAAGGAGCCAGACTAAACCACTGGCTCAGCCTGTCCAGCTGCATGTCCCAGTCCTCCTTGCTATCAGGGAAGACAAGACATAGTAAGCAAAAATAGCATCCACGGATGGTAGGACAGGGACACAGAGACACACAGAAAGATGAGCAGCAAACATGTCAAACCAGAATATCTAAGGGATAAAGTACCGAACAGGAGATTTTAAATGTATACTTAATACTCTCAAAAACAAGATGGCATCATCTCATTTATGAAACATAAGCTGATATAAAAATTTTAAAAATGGCAATTAAGTACATGAATGGAATAGCACAGTGGTCACAATGGACACGAAAATGAGAAAGCTAGAAGGCCAAATGGAGGAATTCTCCCTGAAAGGAAAAAGTCATGGGAAGAATGAGAAAGAAAAGCTAGCAGACATAGAGGACAGATGGAAGAGTCTAGGGGAAGACACTCAATTCCTTAGAATAAAAATTTCTTCCTTATTAAACAAAATAAATTTTTAAAAATACCATAAAGAAAACTCAAATATATTTACCTGTAAGGAAATGTAAAATCTCTGAAGGACAAAAATGGACATAAAAATAAAAGATAAGCAACAGACTGAGAGAAAAAAAAAACTTGTAACCTGTAATAAATAACCGTTAATATTGAAAGTTATAAAGAATTACAAACAGAGCGAAGAAAAAGCCCATCTGAAAACCGGACAAACGATACAGAGAGAAACTCACAAAAAAGGCAATACAAATGACCACGTTCGTTATCATGAGAATCCACAAAGTACAAATTAAAACAAGGAGAGTCAACACCCAACCTATGAGATTGCCAAAAACTAAGAGTGATAAAAGTAGATACTCGATAGTGAGGAGGTGGGGAAATTGTAAACATATTGTAAGAGAGGCCATATTCTGTACCTCCTGGAAGGCAATTTGCCAGGATCTCTTAAATTGAACAACGTGCATCCCCTGGATCCTGACTTCCATCACCAGATTCTGTTGCTGACAACAGTTAGCTTTCTTGAAGTGCTAGAAGCCAGACATAGTTTTAAGTACTTTATAGAAGTTACTACCTTCAATACTCCTAATAGCCTATAATGAAGGTTAATATTACTATCCTCATTTTATAGCTGAGGAAACTAAGTCACAGAGGGGCCAAAGAACATTAAACAACAATAAACAGAGAAGGGCAGGATTTGAGCCCAGGCAGTCTAACCAGACTGTCTGCTCTTAAACATATGCTATTGTTTGTAAGATATATTCTCATCTGTGTATGAAAACATATGCAGGGTGTTCATCACAGTATCATTTATATTCCTAAAAAGTAGGAAAAAGTAATTGTCAGTAGAGAAACAGATGAATAACACATCATACAATAGAATATTATGTGGTATTTAAAAGAAAGGAGATATATTTACATGGAAAAACATGGGTCAACCTTGAATACATAATGAAGCACAAAAAAGCTTATTGCAGAATATGGACATTATAGTATTTTAATTAAAAATACACACGTGTATTTATGTGTGTGTGTAAAGGCATAGAAAGAGTTGGAAAAAGTGAACGAATCAAATCATATGCAGATAATAGATGTTATCCTGAGGGAGGGGAACCCAGTGGGATTTCAGGGCAGGAGGGGGATGGGGTTCAAAGGGTATTTCCATCCAAGTGTATGTTTGATGGCTTCACACTAAGGATGTATTCACATCTTTTCTTACGTATAATTAAAGTAGAATCAAGGGAACATTTTCTTGAGCAGTTGCTTTATGCCAGGCATAAAGCTATGACAGTGGCCTTATCTCATTTAAAACAACTTTATGTGATTATTACTATTATCATTATTGTTATTAATTTAATAACAGTAAAGGACAGTAAGATTCAATGGATTTAAATACTTTGCTGCAAAGGCATTGATAGCTAAGAGGTGTAGATTTGAGCTCCTCTCTGTTGCAGGAGATGGGAAAGGCAGCCTAACATGTAGAGACAAGAGTAGAGAAATGGGTATGCAGACTACAGATGGCACAGCAGAGCCAGACTCACCACAGCGGTCTCGGATGACCAGGTTCCGGCCTTCCTTCAGGTGGATGGTGAGGAGGTAGGCAAAAGGACTGGGCAGGTTACTCAAGCCATCACCGGCTTCCCCAAACATCTACACAGATGAAGAAATAAGTTAAGTCTGCTGTTTGGGGACCGAGGAAGAGAATTTCAGAGCCAACGCAAAAGTCACCACAAAGACAAATCTTCAAGCTTCATCTCCCATCCCCTACCTGGATGACTTGGTTACAGTGATTTATTAAGGCATCCTTTATGTTTCTCCCCAGTGGGGTTTTTATCAGAATTCCTGATAATGTCTTTGCAGTATTAACTCTGCCCCCCAAAATCCCACAAGTGGTAGGCCAGTATCTGAAATACCCTTAAGCTCAGTGATTTCCTGCAGGATTCTTTCTTCTAGAACTCATGGTGGAGCCCAGTGGAAGTAGCACGTGTGGTGTCCACATGTGTCCCACAGACACGTGTCCACACTCAGATGCAAAGTCGCTTCCTCACTTTCTCCCCCTTCCCACCAAGCCTTTCCACTCTGGCACACCTCCTCCACGTGTCATAAAAACACTTCTGTTCACGACCACTCTGCTGTCAGCCTCCTGAGCCCACACGTCCGTCAGGCGCATGCCACGCCTGTGTCCATACGTGACACACTTTGAGCTCTCTCCCCTTTGCATATTTTTCCTCTACTCCCTGGCCCCCACCATGGTATCACCTCCACTTACCCCCAGTCTTACCTCCCCTCAATACGGCTCACTTCCCTGTCCAGGCATGCATCAACTCCCACCGGCCACAAGGTCGACTCCAAGTCCATTTTTGAATATTTATTCATTGCATCCAATTAAAGTATTGAACTAGAGTTTTGCACTAGTTCAAATTTTTGTCTTTCCAAAGAGAAAGAACAGATAAAGTAATTTATTGTTCACTTATTGGACATTCAATTAATCGATTTTGTGGCGGAGTCCCCCTGACAGCCTTCTTTTGAAAGTTTTCCCCATCCAGGTTTCAAAGCACTTCAGAATGGCTTTGTCTCCTTTACTCCCACTCAACTGCATAGCTGCTCTGTATTTTTAGAAAAATCAGTCCCAGTCTGACAGATCGATAGACCCTGAATTAATCTTTTCCAGCTATAACGTGCAAGGCCTGTCTTTGTAAGTGGATTCGTTTCAGCATGCTTTAAAAACAAGCAAAGAAATACAGACCCACACCTTTGCTAAGAAATAATATTTACTCTAGTGTTTGTTTTCAAGGAATGTCACTCACAGATTGTTCTTCAAATTGTTGGGACGTCAGAGAAGCATTCAGATCACCACTTCCGCATAGCTTCTGTAAAAAAGAAAAAAAAATCCGCTTTCAAAAAGCAAAATGGTATCAACCTACACAGATACCCTTTATCAGGTCTTTGCCTTTGAGTCTGCCATCTGCATGCTCAGTTTCAAGTATGCAGGCTGCCTTCCCACACACGTGGCCGGTCTTGGCAATAAAAGTTTGATTCAGTGGAGTCCCTCGGGCTACAGCCTCTGCAATCTTAGTCATCGGTCAGAGCGTGGATAAGGCTGATTCTGCTCTACCACCGGACTGCTCCGTCATCCCTCGTTCATCCAGGCTTTAGCGTGCAAGCAGCATGAACCATCCCACTAGGTCCCTCCCAGGGTGGGCCTGCCTGGTCCTCTGCCACCAAAGAGAAGTGGGCAGATCACATGCCTGGGCTTGTTGCTCAGGAGGAAACATTTCAAAATGGGATTTGGAAGACCTTCCTCCAACCATGCCTTCATGAGTCTGTACAATCACCAACCAAAAAGTAAGAAATGCAAATTCTGAACAAATGATCTCAGGATGGGAGGGGTCTAGGTTTCCTAATTTAAGACACCTACGAAATGATCCCACAGGGCAATGAAATGGGCAACGGTCAGTAGTTAGTGTGTAGATACAGCAGACATGTTCACTGTGCAGGTTTTATATGCACAAATGCAGGGTCCAGAGGTGCTCTCGGACTCCTTGAGGTTTTCTGGGCTGGAGATAATGATGGCTGTCTGCACAGAAAGGCAGAGTGGAAGGGAAGTGAGTTAATGGTCTTCCAGCATTTTGGATATGCTCCTGTCTGGCTGGTGCATTAGCCAGGGCTGATTTCTTGTGTGAGAAACATGGGATTTCTCCCTCCAAACAAGGCTAGGTAACTCCAAAGTTTTGGGCAAACTGAGGCAGGCAGCAAACCTGCAGAGACTGCTAGCATGACCATGAACCTCTAAGGGTAGACATGGGGACCAGGAGCACTGTGGTCACTGGTCTTTCCCATTCACAGTGTCCATCAGGGAGGTCCTGACACAAGTCAGAGATCCTGCTCGGATGGTAGGCTGCCTTCCGAGACATGATGAACACACACAAACACACACAAACACACACACACACACAGTCTGTGTGTGTCTCTCTCTCTCTCCCTCTCAAGTAGAGCTTCAGGCAGCAAGAGAATCTGGGTTCCCAAGCAGGAGGGCAGTTTTTCAGCCCCCAGGAGGGATGGCAGGATGGTGAGGGGCTGCAGATAAGCTGGGGTCCTCTGGTCCACACCCTCTGCATGCAGTGACATCACAAAATGCTACGACCAGGCAGCAATGGGCCCTGCTCACAGGATGGCCTGAAGCCTCATGTGGCCTCCCCAGGAAGAACAGAGGCCCCACAGCACCTGCATCTGTGGTTCTCACACAAGCCTCTCTCTCCACCCGTTCCAGCCCTAATGTCCCTTGACTGTGAATATAATTCATTTACTTCATACTCATTCACCAGGATCAAGGGTGATTTCGGACACTTCGACCTTTCCCTAAGGTTCCCAGCACTGCGGTCACTAGAGTCCCCCAGCTCTGGAAGGACCACCACTGCCCAGCCAGGAAAGAAGCCCCGACCCTCAGTGTGGGAGACCTGTTAGCAGATCAGAAAAGAGGTACCAGCAGGGCCTTCACTTGTCACCCTCCCCTCTGGCTCTTCATACCTCCTATGTTCTATGTAAAAACACATCCAGGGAGGTTGGACAGGATTATCTGAAGACTGTTTTAGGAGGACAGTCAACCTTACTCAACTCCCCTAATTTCTAAAGATTTGCCCTCATGCCTTTTACACTGCACACTATTATTTCCTGGAAGCTTAGCAACTCTTCTGCCTGATTTACAAAACCAAGAGAGACCGGCCACATCTTCATGGGCAGAGCCAACAAAGTACCATCTACTGTCTGATCCTCTGTAGTGTGAAGACCCATCAGTAATGTCCCCCATTTTAGAAATACATCAATGCTCCACTTAAGCAATTCTGTTTGAAGGCAGTTCCACAAAGCTACCAGTGCTGGGCTTAAAATTTCCATTCAGAGCGCACAGTTATTAGCCAAAGATCCAAAGATTGTGGTGGTCCAGAATCTTCTATTGCCAAGGAGAACAGTGGATGGATAGAGGCTTTAAAGCATCACCCCTCAGACGCTCTCCCCCAGACTGGCCTCGCTGTACTTAATGATAACATTAATTAAGGACAAAATGAGTCCACATAACCACTGTCACTTACACGCTATCAAAAATGAACATAGAGCTTTTATTCAAATATGCGATAAGTCTTCCACTTACAACAACATGGAAATTAAATGTGAAGAATGACATTAATTCAATATTATGGCTGGTTTTACTCACAGAAAAGTCACAGAACTTAAAGTTACGGTTCCCACAGCCACCGTAACTGTCACATGACATATATACACACCAACGAAGGAAAGCGATCACCATAAAGAAGAGCAGAAATGCTACGTAGGCACCAAGGACCACGTTACGGCTGCTGGGGGACACGTAACCTTGAATATTCCCTTCCATTCTGCATACAGCCTAAGGTATTATCTATCCACTGAGTAGAAGTTACATGATTTCACTTCTTTGTAAACATAGTAACCACATCAATGAGTTTCTCTTTGAAAAGAGCACAATTATGATTTTCCTCATAGGAATCCCTGGTATCCCACAATCCCTAGAATATATTTTTGATGTTCTCAACAAGCATAATCAAGCACTCTTGTTTTTTATTTTACTTTTGAAAAGTTAGCGTACAAAAAGTTGACTTTTGGCATATGTGTACAGAACTACAATTTTTAACACATGTATAGATTTGTGGGACCACCACAACAATCAAGAAAGAACAGTTCTGTCCCCCGATAACACTCGTTCATGCTATCCCACTAGGGTTAAACCATCCCCAGCCCACAGCAACCAGTTACCTGTCTTCCTCATGTATTTTGACCTTTTCCAGAATATCCTACACATGGACTCATTCTGTATGCAAACCTGACATCTGACATCTTTCACTCAGCACAATGCCTTTGAAACCCATCCAAGTGGTCCTCTGTATAAATCGTTCAAACCTTTTTCATTGCTGAATTGTATTCCATTGTAGACATAAGCCATAGTTTATGCAGTAAGTTTTGGCTTCAAAAATTTCAACCAAATGATTTCCAAGGACCCAGGGAAAGATAAATAAGTTTGAATACCGTGAATGCTAAAAAGTTTAATATAACAGGGGCGCCTGGGTGGCTCAGTCAGTTAAGTGTCTGACTCTTGATTTCGGCTCCAGTCATGATCTCAGGGTGTGAGACTGAGCCTCTCATCAGGCTCTGCACTGGCCATGGAGCCTGTTTAAGATTCTCTCTCTTCTCTCCCTCTGCTCCTCCCCACCCCACCACTTGTGCATATGCTCTCTCTCGAAGAAAAAAAAAAAAAAAAAAAAGTTTAATATGACAAAACAGTCTAATTACTTAGAAACATTAAAAAATACAGCACCAACATCTTGGCATGAAACTTAGTATAATATTAGGCATCTCTCACACAACTCTCACTGCTGCTTTTTGGATGAGTAGTTTGTGCTTTTGGTTTGGTTTTGTTTTTAATGACAGAGTTTGCATTGTTCTTTCCATTCTACCTAAATAGAAATTGGTGGGAAGGTAATATATTTTGCATTCTTCTAGAGTCCTCTATCGGCAAGAATGCAAATTTATTAAAATTCAGCAGGGTATGAGGTGATATTAGCATGGATGAGGCAATTATATAAAAAAGAAAATCTCCCCTACTCACCAAGGATCTTAAGAGCAAAACACTGATGAGAGTAAACATTTTCCTTTTGCGTATGCTAAGTGTGATCTTGTACAAATACCACCTCCCATGTGGCTCATCTGAAGGCTCTCACCATGAAGTACCCACAGGAAGGCAAATTATCGCCATGTAAACAATCACTGGGTATTTAAACTTCAGCACAAGGAGACATAAACCCACATCCAGAAAAGCTAAATGAGTAAAACGCTGGCTGAGAAGAGCACTTCTACAGTCTCGGAAAAATACTCAAGAGTATGTCAGTACAGCAAACAATACATGTGATACATATGTACTGAATGACTGTACCGCATCTAGGTTCCTGAGAATCAGAACACTCTGGATGACAGCATTCATAAACACAAAAATCTACAAGACAAAGGAAGTAGCAAAATGAGCAAAGGAGATGGGATGGCTAGACAGACCCCAAAGCAGAGCCTGGATACACTGACAGAATCCAAACAACCCATATGGCAACGAGAGGACAAAATTAAAGATGTCTGTTCAGAAAAATTCATGTCTACCAAATGGCTGACTCTATGCATATTAAATTTGCACACAACTTTTCTAGAGGCTATTGATCATACAATCAAGGGCTACCTATTTAGTTCCCCCCCCAGTACTCCCCCCAAGATTATTCTCTGTAAGTGATTACCCCGGAATAGTGATATGCAAAACAGAAGTCATGCGTGCATGTGTGTTTGTGCATGCATGTACATATGTACATATATACCCTATTCAATCACGTGTTGGTGTAAAGCAGTGGTCAGCAAAGTCCAACCCACCACCTGTTTTTTTAGATAATGTTTACACTTTGAAACACAACCCTACCTATTCATTTACATATTGTCTACGGCTGATATCACAATACGGTATCAGGGCTGAGAAGTTGCAACAGAGGCCTGTGGGCCACAAAGCTAGACGTTATTTATTACCTGGCCCTTTGTGGAAAAAGTATAATCAACCTTTCTTTTCATGCTCAGTAATATTTGTCCACTGACCTTCCACACATTGTTTTCATGCTTGTTACCAGTAGGTAGTTTAAAACAAAAACGGTCCCCTTTACATTTGCTTAGTACTTTATAATTTACAAATACACACATGCTCCTATTAAGGGGCTCAGCGCTGTCATCCATATCACCAATTTACAGATAAGGAAGCCAAAGTGAAGAGGATAATTGGTTGCTGAAGAGAAACTAAAAAGTTAGGCCTTTACTTGGGTGTCCTGGGTCCTCCACTCTTTTCACTGTGCCCAACTGTGCCCAGATCCAGGAGAATCCAAAATGAAAACACCCAGCTCTGTGCAGGGGTAGACAAGACTCAGGAATCAGAAAGACCTGATTTCGAATCCTACTTGTTCTACTTCCTAGCTGTGTGTCCTTGCAAAAATTTACTTAAAATTCAAGACATCGGAACATTTCCAAAAGGGCCAAAAAGACACTTAGCTTACAGATTGTTAGGAGAAAAATTCATTCATTCAAAGGATATCTCTGGGCCAGACATTGTACTAGGCTACTTGTATGCAGATGAAGCAAAACAGATGTGGTCCCATGAGATAGGACTCATATATTATATATAGCAGAGTTCCCTATATATAACCTCTCAGAAAGTGGTCCTGGTGTTGCTTTTCTATTAGTATTGCTGTATTACTAGTATGATTATTACTAAGGCAGGCGATGTGTTTAGGAAGAATGGAGGAAAAAACTCAGTGAAGGTGGTCAATCACCCAAGTCCCTCCCTTTGTTCCAACCATCTCTTCCCCTCTGACACTTTTATCATGACAGAGATAGAGAGCTGGCTAATGAAGTCTCAGGATTGCACGACCTCACCTCCCACACATGGCTCATCGGCCTATGCATGCTTCCTCCAAGGCTCTCCTCCAAAGCAAAGCTTCCACTCACTGCTACTCACAGTGTCTACATTAGGTTTTACAAGCACCACCTATATACCACGGACCCCTGCCTGTGAGCAACACCAGTATTGAGCCCACGGGGCTCCTTCGTACCCCACTCTTTGGTACCCCATGTAGTCCTCACGGTCTCACAGGATTGCCCGACAGAACAGGAAAGCCCACATGACTCAGCCTCCGACGTAACTCTCCCATCCCCGACCACTGCCCCCTCACACCACCGCCCTGCTATTCCTGAAGTACACCAGGCACTCTCCTGCCTCCCCAGAGCGTGTACGCTTACTGTTCTCTCCTCTAGAGATGCTCTTTCTCCAGACACCACACATCTGACTTCCTCGCCTCCTCGAGGTCTCTGAGTAAATGTGACCAACCCAGAAGAAGTCTTTCCAGACCACTCTGTTCAAAAATACACCCCCACCCCCAAGCACTCCCAATCACCTTCTTTGCTTTGGTTTTCCTCCATTACACCTAGCCCTCTCTGAACATATCTGTAGCCGGCCCCTGTTGGGATCAGGATGAGATCTCCATGAGGAGGTGGACTTTTGTCTGTTTTGTTGACTGCTGTGTTCCTGGTGCCTAGAGCAGCATCCACACATAGTAGGCCCTCAACAGAGGAGAAAGGAAGGAGAGAAGAAGGAAAAAGAGGCCAACCCCATGAAAGACCCTGGAATGTGGCTGGCATGCCTGGCTCACGGACGCCGTGATGGTGAGTAACGATTTTGGAGCTAAATCACGAACAGTAAAGAACACATAACTGAAGGGTAGAGAAACTAATGTACCTGTTGAGTTGTGCCACCTCTAGGCTATTTCCTCTGTACTGGTTTGTCACTGTGTTTCTCTGTGGTCACTAAACTGAAGCTCTGCGGTTGCCTAGTAGTGTTTCTGGAAACATCCCAATAAGGTACTTCCCTAAACCACTCAACTCATCTGCATAAGATAGCACCAAAGCTGGTTATTTAAAACCCCAACTGCCAAATGAAATGTCAGGAAATCCCCAGTGGGGGATTACATGGATGATGAGGTGGTGGGGGGCAATAATCCCTCCATTCAGGATTATTAGGTGCTGAGCATGATAATAAGGCCATTCAACCACTATAATTATCCTCGCCTTTAAAAGAGCACACAGTGGACACACAGAAATAACTATCTTCCTTTGAGGGGAGTCGGGGTGGCTCACTCAGTTGAGGGCTCAGCTCTTGATTTCGGCTCAGGTCGTGATCTCAGGATGGTGGGATCGAGCCCTGCATCAGGGTTCTGTACTCAGCAGGGAGTGTCCTGGAGATTCTCTCTCTCTCTCTCTCGACCCCTCCCCTTGCTTGATTATGCGCTCTCTCTCTCTCTCTCTCAAATAAATAAATCTTAAAAAAAAAAAATCTTCCTTTGATTACCAACTTTTTTAGATCACCAGCTCTGAGTTGTCACATTTCCAAACTCCTGATGTACACAGAGTTTTGTGCACAGGCTTTGGATACAGACAGTCCTAGATTTAGATCCTGGCTCTTAACATTTATTAGCTTGATGACCTTAGGTAAGCCATTAAAACTTCTGGGCCCTGATTTTGTTCTGGGAAATGTAATGATTAAAAACAACTATAATAACTCTAATAAATACAACCATAATCATAGCAGGGAGTCCATGTTAGGTGCTTATGCCTGCCACATATTTCTGGGCCTGACTGAAAGTGATAATTACATAGTTAATCAAATAATGTGTCAATCAAAAAAAAGGGCGAGGTCATGCAAGAAAGCCTGGGTGAAAGTTTGGACTTGCCCTTGAGCCTTATGAAAGGAAGAGAGAGCCCATCCCACAGGCCTTTAAGAATCTTGGCTTCATGGCCTAGGCAGGTTAGCATGTGGGTATGGACATCGTCGGCCCAAACAATGTGTGAGTATGTCAAGTTCTCATTTGGAGTTCAATCTCTATTGTGAGATGGATGGCATACCAGATACCATTCAGTGTAGAACTTATCCATTAGCCTTGTGTTCACAAAACAATCTCCTGATTCTATGTGATTTCTCATGTAGGCCAACTTCAGGGAGTCAATACACCCAACGAATTCTCCAAAGTATTTCCAGGCCCTGATATAATTATTGCTCGCTCCTAATAAGTTGATGTTGATTATGATTCGACTTCCCAAATAACTTGACAATAATGACACAGTGAGCTGTTTATGCCAAAATAAATATTAGAGTCTATACAGTATTTCATTTTCATTGCAAGTTGAGTCACAGTTTGTCATTTATAGCTTAGTAATCATGGGCATTGGTTATCATGAGTTGGTCCTCTGAGCCAGATGGTCACTGGACAGTTAATAAGGTCTTGGAGGCTGGTGATCTTCTTAGGGTCATACTCAGTGACACCTTTGCCGACTACCCATTTGCCTTCCCTTCTCTACCCCCTCTACCTGTTCCAAACCTTTTCTCCCTCTACAGATTTCTACAGAAAGCTAAGTAAGGTTAGGATTCAATGACAGCAAAAGTGGGACGTTCGGTAAACAAAAGGAGGGTGATGATATTGATTGTATAGTCGGGAAAACCCGGACAGGGAAGGAGAATTTCAGTTGGGCCTTGAAGGATGAGAGGATTTCCATAAGAGAAGAAGGGAGAAGACAGATGTGAGGCAGATCGATGAAGATTACAGAGACCATGAGAAGCAAGGAAAGGGGAAGAGTCTAACATGATTCACAGGTGTTTCACTGAGGCCACCAGGTGAGTAACGGTGATGTTGCTGAGAAACAAGTCTATCTGTGAGGGCACTTAGGAGAGACAAAATTCTGTCAAAATAAGTTGAGATCAGGTTTCTGTGGACTATCCAGTATGGTATGAATCCGGGGCCCAAGAGAAAGTCTGGAGAATCCTATTCTCACAAATGTATCCTTTATTCTAAACCTACTTTCTTCTGTTTTGGTTTTAGGGTTGGTTGAAGCACCTGCATTGTGACCATTCCAGGTTCCATGTGGCCTCTATGTTCTCACATCCCTTGTTCCTCTTCCCTCTTAATTTTCTTCCTTGCTTTCTCATTCCTTTTCCCCATTACTGTAAGCCCGCACCTCACTTCATTGCTGACCCTGGCAGGACTGGAAAAAAACTGGAAGACATTCAGACAACTCCATTATTTGAGGTCTTATCCTACTGCTGCAGGCTCAGCCTTGAAGTTGCCCTTGGACATAAAACATGTGAGACAAACATCAGTGGGTAACCCGACCACAGATGTCCCTTTCTTTACCCCTCCCCACTCTGAAAATCTACAAACAAAATCAGCTACACCAAAGATACTCAGCAAATATCTGATTGTCCTTGTGGTACACCAGGCTTGTCACATGCCAACCCTTTCTTCCCTCATTGCTTCTCCCATCCCATGAAAGTGATAATAGCCTGTCCACTATTCATTAGGAAAGAAAAAAAGATGACCCATATCCCAGATACAGATTCACCTACCCTAAAACTCACATGACATGGATTCACCAGGACTCCCATCTTCATTGAAAAAAAGGCAGAGAAGAACACATTCAGATTTAAAGCTAGTATCGGACTTGGGCTGAAAAGTCTATACCTGTCTTAATCTCCCTGTTTTCAGTTAATATCATACAGAAAGAAATTTCATTTACAGTATGTTTCTTTCCAAAAAAAAACCCAAACAAATAAACAAAAAAGTCTGATTTTAATGAAATCATAAACTGAAGAGAACTCACAATAAAGACACTATACTAACAAAACTATACTAACCTGAATGCACACATTACTATCATTGATTTCCTCATACACAAATAGTGATTGAGTACATGCTATGTGTCAGGCATACGGCAAGGCCCTAAGAAAACAAAGACAAATTAGATGTGACTCCCCTAGACCTACCCATAGACCAACTTATAAAACCTAGTGGGGAAGATAAGCAAGGGAGTGGCTAACTTCTATGCCATGTAATAAACTCTAGATCCTCAGGTAGTGGGAGAAGCCTACCCAATATGGTGGAAGGGAGCTTAAAAGGCGGACAGGTACAACAATGGATTTGACCACATGTGATCCTATAGGTCTGAGTAGTAGCAGCCCAGTCCCTCCGACCTCTGCAAACAGGCAACCAAGCAGATACATGGCACTCAAGTGGCCATGGGAGGATCAGTCTGTTTCTACCTTGTACATCCTAGGATATGAAAAGAGAAGCAAACGGGTACCTGGGTGGCTCAGTTGGTTGAGCGACTGCCTTCGGCTCAGGTCATGATCCTGGAGTCCCAGGATCGAGTCCCGCATCGGGCTCCCTGCTTGGCAGGGAGTCTGCTTCTCCCTCTGACCCTCCCCCCTCTCATGTGCTCTCTCTCTCTCATTCTCTCTGTCAATAAAGAAAATCTTTAAAATAAATAAATAAATAAATAAATAAATAAAAAGAAAAGAGAAGCAAAGGATTCGTATTTGAGAAGGAAGTTTAGGGACACCCAGCTGGCTCAGTTGATGAATCACGCAATTCTTAATCTCAGGGTAGAGAGTTTGAGCCCCAGTTCAGTGCAGAGATTACTTAAAAATAAAATCTTAAAAAAAGAAGTTTTCTTTTAAATGGGTGAGTTAAAAAGGAAAATTATTTGTATTTATATATAAAAATATATTTATATATACAATATATGACACCCCAATATATGGCAGGTTTTGGTTCTGAAAGTAAAACCAAAAATCCCAGATGAATATCCAGGTTTTTATGCAATTATAACAGTACCCTGGAATCCCCTCAAAAAATTTAACTTCTTCCCTCAAAACTACAACCTACTTTAGTGTCATTGTGGGGAATTTAAAAAAAAAAAAAAAAACTGATTAAACCAATCACCACGATTTAGTAATCTGGGGGCTGACTTTATATTAAATTCATTCTAGAAATGCAAGATTTGTCTCATAATTGTATTTGACTCTTTTATCTTACCGAAATACTAAAGCTTTGTAAAATCAACGAATCCATAAGAATTTGCATCCTTCAGTTCCTTTTCCTTTTTTCAGAGAATGCAAGTGAGGCTGTCCACGGGCAAATGTGCACGTGTGCAAAAGCACACAGAAATGCACACACATACACGTGACATAGGAGCAAGTTCAAACTCTCCAACAGTCAAAGGGAGACATACATTCATACATTTCTTAGGAATATTCATATGCATTTTTGTCTACTGTAGGATTGAGCAGTGGTGGAGACACACACACACACACACACACTTAAAGCAAAATGTTCGAGGAAAAGTTATGCTTTTAATTTCTTTGCCAGGGAGATGGAAAAAGGCAAACTCATCCAACAGGGCTTTTAATGTCTTAAAGTATCCCAGAGAGGTTATTTGTAATAGTTTTAAAATGCACAGAGGTCAACCCTAAAACGAATGGGAACAGTGGGTGCAATCAATATTACCTGAATTTAAATTCTTATAAATGACATTCTCTCCGTCCAAGCTAACCACAAAAAATAACTCCTAACCAAGTTTTCCAAGGGCAATGAGTACACTTAGAAAGGAGAAAACAGAAAAAGGAACAGGAAAGTGCCGAGCCCTGGTCTCACCTCTGGCTCTTCCAGTGTATCCTCTTCAACGGGAGTTTTCTGGAGCGGATCCAAGATGCCATTGCTGGAAGGCCTCCTGTCCTCGGCGGGAGAAGCGTAGGCCTCCTCCGAGTCTGTTTCCACCACGTGGAGGTGTCCCGCTTCTTCCTGGCTCCAATCCAATTCGTCTTCAGACTGTTTCAAGGAGTTACTGCTGCTCTTGGGAAAGATCCCTGCTGTCGACAGGCTGCTGGGCACCGAGGTGTAGGATGACTGGGGCCCACAGTAAGGCCGCCCCTCCAGGGCCAAGGCCTCTGCCTCCAGGAGGTCGGGGACAGAGAGGCTGAGGCGGCGGTCCAGGGAACGCCTTGCTCGTAAGTCTAGGGGCTTGTTGGAGTTCTTTTTCCCCCTCTTCTTGCTCAGGTTGATTAACAAAGGCCTGGTCCGCTGTTTCAAAGAGCCCCAGACAGACGGTTTATCCATATCCATGACTGCATGAAGACCCAGCAAGTCACTCCATGAGAGAGCGCCTCTCTACAGGAAACAATTCTGTGGCTCCTAGAAAACACGATCTAAGGAGAGAGAACATAAATGAGCCTTCTCGGCAGCATCCAAGTACATTAAAGTGTAAAATATGATTGGAAAGTCTCACACTTTCCACTAAGTGACCAAACATTTGATTGGTAATGTCTGCAAATATTTTTTTAAAAGCATTTTTAAGAAACTGAATTTTTCAGATTTTTATCAGAGTAGTTACAGAAAAATTCTAGTAATGAATGGAACTATGAGGTTGATGTGAAAAGAGTGTTTCATAAGAAGACTGCTTTCTCTGACTTGGTTCACTCAACATCATGTCCTCCCTCCTGGTTCAGCCATGTTGTTGCAAATGGCAGGATTTCCTCCTATTCATATGGCTAACTCATATTCCATTGTTTATATACCTCACATTTTTTAATCCATCCGTCCCTCAATAACCACTTAGATTGTTTCCTTATTTTGGCTACTGTGAATAATGCTGTAGTGAACAAGGGAGGGAGGAAATGCTGGTTTCATCTTGGGAGGATATATATACCCAGAACCATATGATACTTCTAGTTTTAGTTTTTTGAGGAACCTCCATATTGTTCTCCACATGTCTGTGTCAGTTTACCTTCCCACCAATAGTGCACAAGGCCTCTCTTTCTTCCACATCCTCACCAAAACTTGTGATCTCTTGTTGGTTTTTTTTTTTTTATGTTGTTAGTCACCATACATTGCATCATTAGTTTCTGATGTAGTGTTCCATGATTCATTGTTTGCGTACAACACCCAGTGCTCAATAATAGCCATGTATAGTTGAAGTTTGGCTCAGAGAGTAGATCTTCCACACATACACACAGATAGTAACTATGTGAGGTGATGGATATGTTAATTAACTTGATTGTGGTACTCATTTCATAATGCATAAATAATTAAATCATCATGTTGTATACCCTAAATATACATACATACATATACATACACACACACACACACACACACATAATTTCTACACATACAATATTTGTTTGTTTCCTGAATTAAACTTGGGGGAAAAAAGACTACTTTCTTATGTCCTATCCAGGGAACGCAGAGCCAAAAATTACTACCACAATAACAGCATCTTTAATCGGTATTATCAAATAACTGGTGCCTTTTAATGTCTGAACCAGGGTAGGCAAACAGTTTCTGTATAAGACCAGTTAGTAAATATTTTAAACTTTACAGGCCACATGGTGTGTCACAATTACCAATTCTGCTGTTTTGGCACCAAAGGAGACATGGACAACACCTCAATCAGTGTGGCTGTGTTCCAATAAAACCTGATTTACAAAAGTGGAGCAGACTGTAGTTGGACAATCCCTGCTTTAAACTTACCATCTTGTTTTCCAGCATAACAGGTGCATTTTGAAGGACAAACACATACTCACACAGACAAAAATTCCACCTGATATCTTAAAACTTTATAGTAAAATAAGGTTGACTGAAGAGAAAATCATTTATAGAAGTGAGAAATCCGTTCTTGTTCCAATGTACCAAGTCAGAAAAATTGACAAAACTGTAAGGGAAATCTCAAGAAATGTAAGCTTCAGACCCTTAACTTGAGAATGTATGATTAAAAGTGTTTCCCCACAAACAGTCCCCATGAATGACAGGAATGCTTCACAAATACATATGTAATTATACAGAGTGGTAAATGCTATGCAGGAAAGTGGGTAATTTGACATATTACAGATTGGTCTCATTAAGGATCAAATCAAAGTCAAATCTGGATGCAAAAGAATTAAATTGACCACTTTCTTTCATCATCCACAAAAATAAACTCAAAATGGATTAAAGACCTGAATGTGAGACCTGAAACCATAAAAACCCTAGAAGACAACACAGGCAGTAATCTTTTTGACATTGGACAGAGCAATATTTTTCTAGCTATGTCACCTGAGGCAAGGGAAATAAAAGCAAAAAGAAACTATTGGGACTATATCAAAATAAAAATCTTGTGCACAGTGAAGGAAACAATCAACAAAACTAAAAGGCAACCTGCTGAATGGGAGAAGATATTTGAAAATGACATATCTGAAAAAGGGTTAGTATCCAAAATATATAAAGAACTTATATAACTCATCACCCAGAAATCAAATAATCCAATTAAAAATGGGCAAAAGACATGAACAGATATTTCTCCAAAGATACCCAGATGGCCAACAGACACATGAAAAGATGCTCAACATCACTCATCATCAGGGAAATGGAAATCAAAACTACAATGATGTATCACCTCACACCTGTCAGAATGGCTAAAATCAAAACACAAGAAACAAGTATTGGCAAAGATGTGGAGAAAAAGGAACCCTCATGCACTACTGGTGGGAATGCAAATTGATGCAGCCACTGTGGAAAACAGCATGGAGGTTCCTAAAAAATTAAAAATAGATCTACCCTTTGATCCAGGAATTGCACTACTGGGTATTTACCCAAAGAATACAAAAACAGTAATTCAAAGGGATACATGCACCCCTATGTTTACTGCAGCATTATTTATAATAGCCAAACTATGGAAGCAGCCCAAATGCCCATCAGGAGATGAACGGCTAAAGATACACACAAACACACAGCCATAAAGAAGGAAATCTTGCCATTTGGAACAATACGGGTAGAGCTAGAGAGTACAATGCTAAGTGAAATAATTTAGAAAAAGACAAATACCGTAAGATCTCATTTATATGTGTAATTTAAGAAACAAATGATCAAAGGAAAGAGAGAAAGAGAGAGAGAGAGAGAGAGAAACCAAGAGAACAAACTGATGAGAGAAACCAAGAGAACAAACTGATGGTTACCAGAGGGGAGGTGTGTGGGTAGATGGGGGAAATAGGGAATAGGGATTAAAGAGTACACTTATCATAATGAAAACTAATAAAATTTTTTAAAAAGAAAATTATCTGAAGGTCTTAGGGGTTTAATCCAAAAAAAAAAAAAAATCAAATTTGGAGAAATAAACCATATTCTAGGTGTCAAATAGCTCATAAGAGATCCTTCCAATATGAAAAAGAACAGTAGGGTCAGGTAATTCTGATATGGCCTGTACTTACATTCCATGTTTGGCTGAGGACAAAATAGGCCAAGAGCCACAAGAAAACACATTTTCTAAAATCAAGGACTCCAAGCATTTGTACCCAGCCCTATCTTACTCTAGGACAGGATATTTAGTCATTGGGAAGTCACTGCATTTTGAAGAGCAGCACTATGAAAGTCTACAGCTTTTGCTGGATCACTGGATGACCACCAGTCGAGGCAATAGCTTCTTCCAGGATGAAATGCGTATCTTCAGAAGGTAATGCAGAGATGAAGAGCTTGGGTTCCAGAGACTGATTTCATGATCTGGAATTTTGCTTTGCCACATTTTACTTAGATGTACTATTAGGGGCAAGTCATTGTAGTAAGCCTCAATTTCCTCACCAATTATTCAATGGAGATTATAATATCTAGTGTGCAAACCAAATGAGACAAGGTGTGAGGCACAGTGTCAAATGCAGAGAAAGTATTCAGCCAAGAAAAGCTATTTTTTATCATTACTGATACTGTTGTCATAATTTCCAATTTTGATATCTTAATTTATTCAAGAGCTCTGTATCTCATTATTATTTACATTTTACGGAACTGTACCATAACTACTTCATTGGCCTCTTGTGAGGACTGAATGAATTAGTCTATATAATGTGTTTAGAACAGTTCTTGGCACAGAGAAAATATTTAAGATAATGTTAGCTAGTTTTTAAATTGTTATTTCACTTATTTCACACTGAGTTATTCCAGATTTGAAAATATTTACCACTTTTTCCTGCTTTGTAAAATCTAAACATAAACTTGCATTTCACATTAGCAAGACACAAATACATTATTTAATTCACATCTCATGGCTTAACTTGCAAATATGTTAAAAAGGATTGCTTCTATAGTCATTTAGAAATATTTTGGTCAATTAGCATTTAATGGAGTGTTATATAAATGTTTATTAGATCTAGTTGGTTGATGGCTCAATTCTTCTATACTCTTGATTTTCTTTCTACTAGTATTACCTAGAGAGAAATGCTGGGTCTCTCAATTATAACTGTGAATTTGTATATTTCTCCTTTAGTTCTGTCAGGTTTTGCTTCTGTATTTTGAACTTTTGTTATTTGTATACATGCTTATAATTGTTATATCTTCTTGCTGTTTAAATCCAATCTGACAGACTCTTTTAGTTGGTTTGTTTAGACCATTTACATTTAACTTAATAATTGATGTTTGTATTATATGAAGGTTTCTCAATGTATTTGTTTCCACTGTTTTTTATTCTTCTGTTTCCGTTCCTTGTTTTTCCTTCCTTCGTTTTTAGTGTTCATTTTAATTCATCAATTGTGATTTTGTCTATATTTCTTTTTATAAAATTCCTATCAGACAAGGTTTTACTTTGATTTCGATCATGAACCATATTTTAAATAATTCAAGAAGAGAAGAACGGCCTATTATACTTACCATTTCCTCTGTTCTTAATATTCCAAATTTCTCATATCAGTTCCCATCAGTCTAAGAAATTTTCTTAACTAGTTATTTTATAGCAAGTCTGTTGACTACAAATTCTCTTGATTTTACCTGATATGAGAAGATCTTCATTTCACATTCAAGGATATTATCATTGAATCCTGGACTCTGCACTTTTATTTCAGCACTTTAAAAATGGTAAGACATTTCCTCTGGCCTCCATGATTTCTGCTGAGAAATCTGTCATTTGAATCACTGTCTCCTATAGATAAGGTGTCACTTTTTCTCTGACTGCTTTCAAGATTTTGTCCTCAGTTTTAAACAGTTATGATATGCCTGGGTGTGTATCCTTTGGGTTTATCTTGTTTGGGGTAGCTTAGCTTCTTGAATCTGTAAGGTTATATCTTTTGTCAAACTTGGGAATTTTGCAGCCATTATTTCTTGGAATACTCCTTAGCCACACTCTCTTTTCCTTCTGGGACTCCAATAATATAAACATTATATCTTTTGTTAATTGTCTAACAGTCCGAGGGTCTCTGTTCAATATTTTTCAATCATTCTCCTCTCCATTGTTCACACTGCATAATTTTTATTGATTTACTTTCAGGTTTATGGATTCTTTCCTCTGTTATCTCCATTTTGTTACTGACTTTATATAGTAAGGAATGTGGGGGTGGGTAAGAGGGGGCAAGGTTTAGAGACCATTGTACTTTTCAGTCCTAAAATTTCCATTTGGTGCTACTTCATATCTCCTATTTCTTTACAGATACATTTCAATTTACCTTTTATTTCAGAACTCATCATTATTCACTGGAGCATTTTTATAACAGCTGCTTTAAAGTTATATTTTCATTGTCATCCATTGTCTTTTCCCATGTGATTTGAGAATTTTATAGTTCTTTATATTCCAACATGGATTATATCCTAGACATTCTGAATATTCTTTTTTTTTTAAGATTCTGTTTATTTATTTGAGAGAGAGAATGAGATAGAGAGAGAGAGCATGAGAGTGGGGAGGGTCAGAGGGAGAAGCAGACTCCCCGCCGAGCAGGGAGCCCGATGTGGGACTCAATCCCGGGATTCCAGGATCATGACCTGAGCCAAAGGCAGTCGCTTAACCAACTGAGCCACCCAGGCGCCCCAACATTCTGAATATTCTTATAAAATCTTGTGCCTTATTTAAATCTATGAAGAATGTTGATATTATTGTTTTGCCAGGCATTTGATTTGATCACCTTCTCACCACAAATTCCAACCCACATTCTGTGAGCCGATGTCAGTGTTGTTTTCAAAAGCTAGAAAGGGCCATTCAAATCTGCCCTGCGTGCACACCATGTAGAAGTTACTGAGACTTGCATGGAATTTTATTCATTAACTACATTCTCAAAGTAGATGGTATACTAATCATGATCAGACGGATGAATGTCCAGGTTGTAGTGAGTTCAGAAATTCACAAACTTTATGGAATCATTTCCTGAGCTCCTCCTCTCAGATGTCTCCCCTGATACTCTCTAGTACCCTGGAACACCCTTTTTCAATCCTCTAATCAGAAACAACCCACTTCTGTGATGCCACCAGAGTAGGGGGAGGACGGAGACATATTAAAACAAGCAAAATACGGCGCCTGGGTGGCTCAGTTGGTTAAGCGACTGCCTTCGGCTCAGGTCATGATCCTGGAGTCCCAGGATCGAGTCCCACATTGGGCTCCCTGCTCAGCAGGGAGTCTGCTTCTCCCTCTGACCCTCCCCCCTCTCATGCTCTCTCTCTCTCATTGTCTCTCTCACAAATAAATAAAATCTTTAAAAAAAAAATTTTTAAACAAGCAAAATAAACAAACAAAAGGAAAAGGGAAAAAAGCAACGATTTAGCCCTGCCCTCAAAATTACAGCTTCACAAAATAGGAAGGACATCCCCCTCACTCATTGCTTTGGCTCCTGCTGTTTCCCACTGTCAGCTGCTTCTGTGGCTACTGCCTTTGCCACAAGATTGCCAGGGCATGACAAAATAGAGAAAAGGGAGACAAAAAGATGGGGGATTTCTCCCTTCTCTCTGAACTTTAGGGCTTCTCTTTTCTATTCCTTGAGCCAGAACTAGAAGGTGTCTCTTGGCTCTTTCTCTGTCTGCTTCCAATACTGACTCTTAGATTTTGTTTTTGTTGTTTAAATTTTAAGTAGGCTCCACGCCCAACATGGGGTTTGAACTCACAACCTCAAGATCAAGAGTCGCATGTTCTACAGCCAGCCAGGTGCCCCTCGACACTGACTCCTAGGCTGTGGACTGCATTGAATTCAGGCAGGGGGATTAGCAGAGAGGGAGAAATGGTAAACTCACCTCGAGTTCAGTGATATTTCGATTGTGGTGTCTTCCCTCATCTACATGCTGATATTTACTTTTCAGAGGCCTCAACTAGCTTCACCAAACATTTTACCCTGGCTTCATACTTGTGTTCTGTGAGGGGAAAAGGTTAGAGCGGTTTTATTCCATTTTACCCGAAACCTGAACTCTCTTAGTGAGTTTTGCAAAATCATTCCAACCATAATTTCCCCCCAAGTGTGCAAGTAGTACAGAACAAGATGTACAGAACTACAAACATATGAATACTAAAACATGTGCTCAGAAGAAAAAAGTGGTCTTAAAGGTGTGCATAAAGCTAATACAGTGTTGGACTGTGGTCTCTCTGACACCTGAAAACATTGTCCCTTCAATCAACAATGCACTCCTCTGAATAAAGAAAAGTCTAAAGAGGGGCGCCTGGGTGGCTCAGCCATTAAGCGTCTGCCTTCGGCTCAGGTCACGATCCCAGGGTCCTGGGATCAAGCCCCGCATCGGGCTCCCTGCTCGGCGGGAAGCCTGTTTCTCCCTCTCCCACTCCCCCTGCTTGTGTTCCCTCTCTCGCTGTGTCTCTCTCTGTCAAATAAATAAATAAAATCTTTAAAAATTAAAAAAAAAAAAGTCTAAAGAAAGAATAAATTCAAGGACCAGTTAGGCTTGATGAAAAAGCTGGTGAGATAAATATAACTATCTGGATATTCAGTTTTTCTCTCCTCAAAGAATATTAAAAAACAAACTTAAACATATTTGTTCCATTTTCTACGAGGACATACGTCCATAGGTTATCATCATAATATCCAAAGAGTTCGAAGTTAAAATGTGACCCATGCTCTGCCAAGCATCAGCACTAGAAGCAGAATCTCTTCACAAAACGACATACCTGTGGCTACTCAACCTGGCCAACTTCAGCTTTCATTTATTGAACGAAAAGAACATTCTGCTTCTTCAAACCACTGATGGCAGGATAAGGTCTGCACAGGAAATGGCCCCAAGCCAAGAAGTCTACTGGAAGTTTCATTTATCATGGTTTAAACCCAGACATCCTCCCCAGCTGGCTGCTAGCAATTGGCCAAATGGAAAAAGAACAGCAAACATTTTAAGCACCAGTCCCAAAGTATCTGATTGAACCTGCACTACCACCACTATGTGAATAAGAAACACAAAGGAGGAAAGAGGTCTGAGAATGACAAGAGCGTAAGTGATTATTATGCATATTATTCAATAACACTGATGGAGACTGTACTTCTCAAAATTCTCCTTTAGCATAAATATGAAGAAAAGGTTTTGTTTTCACAATCTAAATATCAAATGACAGAGCAAGTAGTTACAACTAGTCAGAATGTGTCATTACTATCTTTGTAGTTAATCATTATGATATTTTTTATCACTAGTAGAAAGAAAATTTCATATCACATCCTGTTAAAATGGGGGGAAGAAAAATTTAAACTAAATTCAATAAAAGCGAAAATCTGATGGCATGCAGTCATCCTATGGGAAAGCATAAAGGCAAATGATATTCTATGGAAGGATTATTTAGCATTCTGATAGAACAGGGATAAGAATCTCTACATCTAACTATATTTAATTGTGCTTGTAGTAGAAACAACTTCCCCACCACAAAAACATCATCTAAAGGAGACTACCTTTAATAGAAAGGTCTCTCCAGGTAAGTTTCATATAAGAAACAGAAAATGCATCTGCTTTTAAAATAAATCTGGCTTTTTTTCCCCTAAAAATGCAGCTTCCCAATCAATCATTCAACATGCTACTAAATTTGTAATCCAACTGAGGGAGAAGAGATTATTCTACATATTAGACATATTATTAAATATAACATAGGGACAGAAACCCCTCCAAAATTAAGATCAACCAAAAGGACTGGATGCATTTTGTAATCCCACTACATATGTTCTTGGAAACAAACAAAATGCGTTAACAGAGAAGCAGTTCCTGTCTCCTCTGGTTAACGCCATACTCTGCCCCATCGCTAGTCTCTTTGGAATCTCATCTATAGAAAATGGTCCCAGAATTGCCCCTCTCTTTATCAATCATTCATAATTCATACTCCACTTGGGAGAGGATTGGAGGAAAGGAGAAGGGCTGAGGTTTCTGAAGCATTCAGATCCCTGGACTTACACTCTTATTCCAACCTCTGATAGGATAACCACAATTACTCTCTCTCTCTCTGAAATGACCAGAATGAGTTTAACAAAAGGTATACATGATTTTTAAACAAGCCCTGATGAGTTAACATTCCATTCAACAAAAGAATAAAATAATTGTGCAGATAAGCACGATTAGCAGGTCTTAATCCTGCTTGCAAGGTTAGTCCTTGGCTGGTATCTGGGAATCTAAGTTTTTGGAAGGTTTCCAATCACCCTAACTGAAAGGACTCATTGTGAGAGTAAGAGTGACTCACTGTGCCTAAATTGTACATGCAAAAAATTTATGCTGAATACCTGCTTTCCCTCTAAGACACTGGAATTTTGGTCCATGCTAGAGGGTACCTATGTGACCAGTTCCCAATAAAAACCCAGTGGAAAAAAATTCTCTAATGAGCATCCCTGGTAGACAACATATCACACGTGTTGTCACAATTCATTGCTAGAGGAATTAAACATGTCTTATCTGACCCCACTGGGAAACTTGTGCCTGGTTTCCTCCAGACTTCCTGTGCACTTTTCTCTTTGCTGATTTTGTTCTGTATCCTCTCCTAGAGTAAATCATAGTTGTAATACCAAATACTGACTCCTGTGAGTCCTCCTTAAAGAGCCACGAAATCTGGGAGCAGTCTTAGGGACTCCCAGCTAGAACCTCAATGCACTATTTAGCATAAGTTTCCAAAATGGACAGATTTAGAAGAAATGGAAATATTCTAAATTATTCTGATTCGTTTCTTACCAAGAGGGAAAGAAAACAAAACAGGGAAGAAAAAGGAGGAGGAGGAGGAGATGGAGGAGAAGAGCAAAATCTTATTACAGCATTGAAATTTTAAAAAATACAAGCAATAACAGACAGGAAGCTCAACTTAAAGAATAAACTGATGATGGGTTTTCAAGGGAGGTAGAAAGAGGAGAAAAAGTTGATCAAATTTGTGGTATTCTACAGGCCATGTTTAATTGTGAGTGGCATACAGACACATTCAAGAGGAACCAGAAACCTAACCGCTGAGAAGTAACCCAACTTTCTGGGGAAATGTGCTCTGGCAGCAAAACTCAGCCAACTTCATGTTGGACCTTGCAGGACATCTCAGTGTTATCGGGGAACACAGAGACCACGTGGGCCACTGTTTTTCCCAGTGCTTTCTACCGTATCTCTTTAAATTAAATGATCTCAGTCTAGAATTCTAGCAGCTCTCTAATTCTTTATACTCATTACAGAAGTATAAACACTGGCTCTTGGAGACCATAAATGCAAATTTCTTCAGGACACTGTATTTCACTTTAACTGCACCTAAAGAAATTAAGTAAAAAAGCTAAGAAATAACTTACCCCTATGTCAAGTACCATGGACTTCTTTTCCTACTTAAGTCTTTTGTTTTCTCACCATATCCCTTGGTAGGATCTAGGGAGATCATATCCATCAAAGTACTTTGCAAACATGCAATAAATACTAAATAAGTGGGGGGTCCAACACTTTATTGCTATATTTACCCTACATGAGATCTTTTCTAATCTTTCCTGGTTTTTCCTGTTCTAAATAGTTGTAAAGGCCTCTGACCATACATATTGGCCTGCCTGACATTTTTCATTCAACTCAGTCTGCAATAATTCTCAGATCTCTGGATTAGCTCTATTGAAACATTCTCAGCCTTGGTTATGATTTCCCACATCCACTCCTATTCCTGTTCTTTTATACTTCAGTTTCTTCAGTGTGTATAGAAAACTATAGAACATGAACATACCAGTGACACACCTTCTGGAATAAAAATTTAAATACAATTACATTTTCTGTGTGCTCCTCTCTATGACTTTCCCATCATGCCCGGCTGGAAGTAATCAATATTCTAAAACTGCATTTACTGTATTCATGTATTTTGTTATATATTATTCAAGGATAAACACAGTACTATTTTTCAAGATTATAAACTCAATTTATTATACATTTTATATAAGTAGTATATTATCCCATGCTTTTCAATCAACATTACCTTTAGGAACTGTAACCACAACGATAAATGTAGCTTTATTAAAGTCATTTTAAAGGTGGTATAATACTCTGTTGTGAGAAGGTGCTATAATTTATTTATAAATTTTCCTGCAGCTGGATACTTAAGATGCTTACTCTGTTTTCCTACTAAAAACAGAGTTAGACTTTAAAAGCTATTCTTAAACTTGTCTTCTGGTGCTAATGTTGGTTTTTCCCAGAGATTTTTCCATCAGCTCTGGACTACCCCACTAAAAGTGGCTAGAAACATGTGAAGAATGGTTATTTTAATGACCACAGTAGTGGGCATAACTCATGCACAGTGGGTGCAAATCAGAGTTTTTGAAAGGTGTCTTACAAGAGAGACTTGTCCCTCACTGAGAAACACCCTACCTCAGAGTTGAATTGTTGACTTGTAGGTTATGTGTATCCTAAAGTTGACTAGCTAGATATTGCCAAACTGTTTTCCAAAGTAGACATATTAGTTAATATACCCAACATCAGCCGGTAAGTTCCTGTTGTGCAATGTCTATTGCAAGTTTTTTTTTTTTTTTTTTAATATTTGCCAATCTGAAATTGTGAAAGGGGACCCATTACTCTATGGGTTGATAGCTTTGTTTTCTCTTATTTGAAACAGTACATTATTTTGATAATAATGCTTCCTTAGTACTTTCAGCTGCAAAACTCTCTACCCAATACGTAACTTTTAAAAAAATGTATGTGGTGTCATGATTCACATCTGAAAAAACTTTGATGAGTCCAATTTATCGGTATTTTTTTCTTCGCATGTTGTGTTTGTGTGTATGGCATGTATGTGGTGGGTATGGTTTAAAAATCCCCAGGATCACTAATATATTTTCATATATTTTCTTGGAAAAGCTCTGAAGTTTTGCATTTCACAGTCATTTGTTCTACCTAAATTGTTTACTTACAGTTTTAGAGGGGGGTGAGATTTTATTTTTTATCTACGTAAACAATCAAATTTCAAGGAACCTTTTTTAATAAAACCTACCCTACCTTCCAGTGACGTACAAGACCATCCCTATCAGGTATATAATTTCCATATGTAAGGTCTGTACCTGGTTACTGATACTTGTGACAATATCACATAATTAATTACTATAGGTTTGATATCTAGCTGGGTAACGTTCCCACCTTGTTGCGGTTTCTTTTTTCTCTACTCTTCCATGTAAATTTTAGATCTATTTATTTGTCTAATGCCCCCAATCCCAAACAAAAGTGGTGAACATTTTGGTTGGCAGTTGCTTTACAAATTAATCTGAGGACAGTTTCAAGATACTGTTATCTTCCTCCCCATGAATATGGTTACTTTCTAGGTCTTTTTTTTTTTATTTTTATTTTTTTTATTTTTTTATTTTTTAAAGATTTTATTTATTTATTTGAGAGAGAGAGAGAGCACATGAGAGGGGGGAGGGTCAGAGGGAGAAGCAGACTCCCTGCCGAGCAGGGAGCCCGATGCGGGACTCGATCCCGGGACTCCGGGATCATGACCTGAGCCGAAGGCAGCCGCTTAACCAACTGAGCCACCCAGGCGCCCTAGGTCTTTTTTTTTTTTTAATAGACTTTTTTTTAGAGCAGTATTAGGTATACACAATAACTGCACAAAAGTATGAGTGTTCCCATATATCCCCTCTTCTCCTCAACAAAAGTTCTCCAATTACTGCCATCTGTCATTAATGTGGTATATCTGTTACAACTGATGAAGTATTACTAACTAAAATCCATAATTTACCCTAGGGTTCACTCTTTGTATTGTACATTTCTGAGTTTGGACATATGTATAATGCCATGAATCCACCATTATAGTATCATACAGAACAGTTTCACAGCTTTAAAAATTCCCTCTGCCCCACCTACTCATTCCTCCCTCCCCTCCCCATGCGCCCCTGGCACCCACTGATCTTTTTTTAAAGATTTTATTTATTTATTCATGAGAGACAGAGAGAGAGAAGCAGAGGGAGAAGCAGGCTCCCAAGGAGCAGGGAGCCCGATGCGGGACTCGATCCCAGGACACTGGGATCATGACCTGAGCCGAAGGCAGACGCTTAACCGTCTGAGCCACCCAGGCGCCCCCCACTGATCTTTTTACTATCTCTATAGTTTTGTCTTTTCCAGAATGTCATATAGTTGGAAACATATATCATACAGGCTTTTCAAACTGGCTTCTTGCACTTAGTAATATTTATTTACATTTCCTTCATACCTTTTTGTGGCTTGATAGACAGCTCATTTATTTTTGTTGCTGAATAATATTCCATTGTATGGATATGCCACAGTTTGTTTATCCATTCAGCTGCTGAAGGACATTTTGGTTGTTTCAAATTTATGGCAATTATGAATAAAGCTGTAAACATTGGTGCACAGATTTTTGTGCAAACATAAATTTCCAGCTGATTTGCATAAATACCAAGTAGCATGATCACTGAATCATACGGTATCTATAACTCTTAACAGTCTTTAATTGATCATCAGTTACATATATATAAATTTGCATAATAGGCAACTTGCACATATCTTGTCAAATTAATTTCTAGGTACTTCATAGTTTTGCAGTTACTGATATTTGTATTATATTTTAGTTTTCAGTAGCTAGTATAGAGGAAAACAATTGACTTTTATATATGGCTTCTAATTCCTACCATCTTTTTGAGGTCATTTATTTCTGGATTGTACTATTCTTTTATTTATCCATTTAATGCTACAATTTCCCTCTAAGCACTGAGTGAGTTGCATCAAACAAGTTTTGGTGTGTCATATTTTCATTACCATTTAAAATACTTCCTAATTTCCATCTTAAATTCTTCTATAGGATAGTTTTTGTTGTTGTTGTTGTTATTTTTGTTTGTTTTTAGAGGTATAGTACTTCATTCTAAAAAAGAAATGGGATTATCTGGTTATCTTCGTGTTATTCACTTTTAGCTTAATTCCTAAGAATTAAGTCAGAATAGAAAATTCATGTTTTCATTCCTCTGCAAAGGGAGGCTTTATTTATGGCTCAACTTACAATCAATCTGCAGTTCTTGGGTTCTCTATATGTCAATTATTTGAAGCTGATTGTGTTGCTTAGACCTATATTTTTCTGATTCTTCTGTTTTATTGTTTAATCAGTAAAGAAAAGAAGGGAGGTACTGAGCAACAGTAATGATATTGAGTTAAAAGGACTCAATAAAAGGAATGAGAGGAAGGAGGATGTCAGGATTGAGTCCAGCCCAATTAAAAAAATACTAGAGCTATTCACTCACAAGTGCATATTGTGGGATCAGTCTTGGTTTCTCTTTGTTTCAGAAGTTCAACTGGAGAAGCCATTTGGTAGCTGAGTACATGACTGTGGAGCTGAGAGATCAGGTCTAGAAACAAGAGTTTGGAGAGATTGGCATTCATATTATGGTCACTGCAGGCATAGTAATGGACGACCTTGCCAAGAAGAGTATGAAATGGAAAGATGGCATGAGCCTTAATGAACTCCAGCACTGAACAATCTGTTAGAGCAGGACAAACTTGCAAAGGACATTAATATGATATAGCCAAAGAGGATGAAAAAGCACGGTGTCACCTTATGACAACTAGAAACCAAAACAGAGCAGACAAAGGAAGGGTATTTTATAGAGGAAGTGGTCAAGAGCATCAAGAGCTGCCTGCAGATAACACCAGTCCTGAAAGCATCCATGTGGCGCAATGGAGCTTATTGGTAATCTTGGTATGACTTGTTGTGGGGGCAGGAGGGGAAAGAAAGCCTGACTGGGGTAACTTCTGAAGGGTGTAGGAAAGGAAAAACTGAAGGCAACAGATAAAATTAGGCTGAAGGGGAAGAAGGATGTTGGTCAAGCTGAGAACACTTGATCATGGTTAGAGGTAGATGGACGTAATACTCTTGCTAAAGGTACGTGCTTCTCTGGCTACAGCATTCAATCAATAATTATCTCTTGACAAAATTGCTCCCCACCACTTGCCGGTGCATACGTGTGTGTGTGTGTGTGTATAAACACACACACACACACAATTTTCTTGATTCCCTTATCAGAATATTTCTTATCTGCCACGGAACTACAGACCCAAATTTTGAAAATCAAGCATTGTTCAACAAACAATTGCATAGTCTTAACAACATGCACCAAGTGTAAGAGAAAGTAATTTACTTCTTCACACACTTGAGTTTAATGTCCTCCTACTAAACCACACACACTGATCTCTTACCCAGCATCTACATTGCAAAACAACTGCCAAACCTCAAATATCCTGCCTAACATTATTATCACATTTAAAGGTTTCTACATCTAGGAATTTCTTGCAGAAGCAGAACATGTGAAGTATCTTTAGACCTTTACTGGCAGAGGGATAGAATTAGGGGAAGATGTTAATTTCCAGTGAAAACTGAATCCCTCTTGAGTAAATAGCATATTGTAGAAGCCATCTTAGGATATAAAAATGTGACTGAAAGTTAAGCCCAAAGACGGACATTAATTTAGAACAAAAGAAGCCTTCGACACATCCTCCTACGCCATTTCTGGTGTGAAACAGAACGTGTTTAACAAACTGTGTATAGCTGTCAGTCACCGAATCAATATAAATATTTCAGAATACAAAGTGAAATCTTTCAGAAATATGGCTGTACCTATCAAAAGCAAAAGAAACTTTTACACACAAATACCTAGCTTTTAAATAAACATCACACAGGGCACCTGGGTGGCTCAGTTGGTTAAGCAACTGCCTTCGGCTCAGGTCATGATCCTGGAGTCCCTGGATGGAGTCCCACATCGGGCTCCCTGCTCGGCAGGGAGTCTGCTTCTCCCTCTGACCCTCCCCCCTCTCATGTGCTCTCTCTCATTCTCTCTCTCTCAGATAAATAAATAAAATCCTTAATAAATAAATAAACATCACACACAGTTTATCATTGCC
This sequence comes from Mirounga leonina, assembly GCF_011800145.1. Lineage (NCBI taxonomy): Eukaryota > Metazoa > Chordata > Mammalia > Carnivora > Phocidae > Mirounga > Mirounga leonina. The sequence continues at coordinate 15,933,636 of NW_023270464.1, forward strand.
TGACTTTCAAAACACCAAGCCAGTAGTTTATTTTATAACAGAAACTTTCAAAGCACTCTCCAAGCCCAAGCCAAGCCTATGTCAACAGAAGCAGCAAACACCAATTGTCTCTCCAAAGAACAATCACACCTCCTCCAAGAAGACAGGACAACTCAACAATTCTAATATGCTATGGGCAATTTTACTGATGACTTCTACATATTTGCAATCAATTTAAAAACATATACTCAAAGAAAATCACATCATAATACCCTTAAGGCCATCTTACATAAAAATAAATGTTTCATGCTTTCCTCAATTAAAAGTGATGGAGGAGAATAAAGAAATACGATTCTTAGACAACCAGCCATCCACTATCTCTTGTAATGTCTGTCAAAATTGTTTAGATAGTAAGATTCTAGTAAACAATTCCATCATCTGGATTAAAAACGACTGAACTAGCAGAAAGTATAACTTCATGATAAACACAAACAGCGTTTGTACACACTGAGCACTGTCAACCACAATGTACCCTTTTCCTTTGCTATTTTTACTAATTCATTTATTCAATAAATATTTGCTGACATCTATGCACTTGTGGTATTACAGAACCTGAGGATACATCAGTGAGCAACACAGAGTCCTTGCTTTCATGAAACTTAGGTTCTACTTGGAAGAGACAGACAACAAGCAAAAATATATGGAATATGTTGGGGGATGGCAAAAAGAGCAAGAGCTGAGGGGAAGGGGTGGCTGCAGACAACCAGGCTGCCATCTTTACATCATGCATCAGGAGAGCCCCCGTCCGATAAGGTGAGCAGAGAGAACAGAAGCAGTAAGAGAGAGAGCCAAGTGGATGCATGCAGGGGAAGCACCTTCCATGCAGAAGACAGGCCAAGTGCAGAGGGTCCAGAGCAGGGCAGATCTCTCGGGAAGACTGAGAAACAGGAAGAAGGCCAGGGTGACTGGAGCAGAGCCAGGGGTGGGACTGGTAGGAAAGGAGTTCAGAGGGGAGCAGGATGCCAGATCAGGCAGGTCCTTGTGTGCCACGGTGAGGACCCTGAGTTTTACTCGGAGTGGGTTGAGAAGCCACTGGAGGGTTAAAAAGGATGCCAATGATTCTTTACTAGTTCCTACCACATATCTGGTCCTGTGTTCACTGTTTTACGTACATCGTCGGCAGTGCTCAGAATGATCTTATAAATACATACTTTCATTCCAACTTTACCGACGAGGAAAACGCAACTTTTTAGGGTTCACAAAGCTGCAAACTGAAAGCCAGGCTTATCTCAGCATTGCTCAACAGGAGGCCCTACTGGCATTTAGAGCAGGACAATGCTTTGTTGTATGGGGCTGTCCTATGCACTACAGGATGATAGTTACCAACCCCAGCCTCTACCTCCCATATGCCAGCAATGCCCCTTGTCACTATGACCCTCAAAAACATACACATTTTCAAAGGTCCCCCAACAGGGACACTACGTCCACTAGCTAGAACCGCTGTGCCATTCTTGCCCACTCCACCACCTTGCTCTCCCTCCTGTGTTTTATCCTGCTAGCTGAAAACGGGCCACTGGAACAAAATTCATAAGATGGATGGATGCATTAAAATTTTTTAAAAACCCTCCAGTTCCATCCACGTAAAAAAAAAAAAAAAAAAAAAAGATGAATGAAACACTTTAAAGATGACTATTTTCTCCATTGAAACCATTTGTTGTAGACACCATCCCTTGTTTCAAATTCTAAAACAGTTACCACTGTCAAATATCACTATTGGAACACAATCGTCCAGGCCAGAGAACAACATAATATTCTTCAGGTTCAGAGGTGGGCCTTGAGAGACCCTGGATTAATAAAACAATGGCCTGTAGACCTGAGGGTATAATGGACTCTGTGCAAAATACTCAGGTGAGGAGCTTTTCTTCTGAATGCTGGGTATATTAAATTGTGCTTGAGGAAAAACTAACAAGTACTACTAGGAAACTGTCTACAGCGATGCATAAATCATATGCATGTGAGTCTGATCAATTCTGTCCTTTTAAAGCTATTATATCCCCATGAGACTGCTTGTATCTATATCAACACTGAAAATTAATACTGAGACATCAGTTTTTAGTAAGTCTTTATAAGACAGTCATTGAAGAAGATATGACTCAATATTCTCAAAGTTGTAGGCATAAATCTGTATTATTCTCTGCCTTAGATATCAATTATGCTTACAAATGAATTTGATCAGAGCTTGAAAATTAGCAGAATTTGAAACCAAGCCTAAGTCTTCATATTGCAATCTGTGAAAAGATGTGACTCAAGATAACCAAAGTTGCAGGGATAAATCTATATTATTATGTGTCTAAAACATTAATTATGCTTACAGCTGAATTTGCAGAGAGCTTGAAAATTGGCAGAATTTGAAACCAAGCCCAACCAAGCTTAATTGCTTCAATAGAAGACATTTCAATGGGCGCTTTTGAAATAGCACTTGATCCTAAGTGAAGAAGACATAGTAATGTAGCTGGAGCAATTAAAAAGTCCTTATACTATTAGCTTAAACAATAATATTAATAACAGTGTTCCACCATTTGATCCTCAATTCAGGACTGGAAATCTGGCAAAGATGCTTTTCTTAAATTCCTAAAAAATCTACTAATAATATCTTATATACAAAAAAGATATAAAGAGAGGTTTTTTTTTTTAATAATGATTTTTTCAGGGCTGTTTCTATGTTTTCTTATCCCCTAAAAAATCAGTATAGAAGGGCTTCATGAGGGGCACCTGGGTGGCTCAGTCAGTTAAACATCTGACTTCAGCTCAGGTCATGATCTCAGGGTCTTGGAATCAAGCCCCGCGTCAGGCTCCCTGCTCAGCAGGGAGTCTACTTCTCCCTCTACCCCTGCTCCTGTTCACTCTCTCTTTCAAATAAATAATTAAATTAAGTTAAAAATAATTTTTTAAAAAAGGGCTACCTGAGTATCTACTGGTTCTTATCAGAGTAGCATAAACCTGACTATAAGAAGTTTATAATCTAATGATAAGAATTCAGTTAAGAGCAAAGCAGGTGTAACATATACAATGAAGAGAAGGCAACAGAATTGGTGGTGGCAGTATTTAATGAGGCATCAATCTGTCTATCCAAATGGAGCCAGTGAAGGGAAAAAGCAAGGTGGGGAGGTTCCCTCGAGGAAAAGAGTAATGACAGCAAAGGAAAATTAAGACCACCTATCTTCTAGAATGACTAAAAACAAACAAGCACATGCAAAAACCTGACAACACAAAGTGCTGGCAAGGATGCAGAGCAACTGGAACTCTCATAAATTGCTGGAAGGAATGCAAAGTGGCACAGACAGTTAGGAAAACCATTTGATGGTTTCTCATACAATTAAAATTGCAGTTACCACATGGCTCAGAAACCTCAGTGGTATTTACTCAAGAGAAATTCAAATGGATTTGCCTATGATGACCTGTACATAAGTGTTTCTGGAAACTTTATTCAAAATCAAAAACTTAAAACATCCCACTTTCCACTAACTAGTGAATGGATTTGAAAGACAAGGCATGTGTGCATGCAATGGCAAACTGCTCAGAAATAAAAAGGAATGAATACACAAAATTTCATGGATGAATATAAAAGCAGTATGTTCCTGAAGCCAAACGCAGAAGGCTATATACTGTATAACATCATCCCTTACGACATTCTGGAGAAGGGAAAACTGTAAGGACAGAAGTAAGATCGGTGGTTGCTAGGGATAGCGGGATGGGATACAGAAAGGACAAGGGAACTTTGGCGGTGGGGGGAAGCGGTGATAGAAACCTTTTATATCATGATTATGGTCCCATGTCTCTGTGTCTCAAATTCAGACAACCATATACCTAAACAAGTAAACTCTAGTATGTAAATTATATCTCAAGAAACCTAATCTTGGAAAAAAAAGAAAAAAAAAAACAAAAAACTGGATTTCAATCAAGTTACAAAGCAGTTCTGCAAAACAAACCGAAATGATGTAATTCACCTGTATTTCCTGGTCCTTGCCCGTCCTGCCAATGTGGAAAAGTCGTAGGTCGCAATGCCACCCTTCAAATCTTACAAATCCCTCAAACATCACCAGCAGCTGCCTTTTGCACAGTATTTCCAAAATGCCTTACACTGTTTTGGAAAGGTATTACGTTTACCTCTTCTGTTTTCTGATTAGATTCTTTCCTTCCTTTACTTTTATAAGGGAAGAGTGGTAAGGTGGGTCTGTCCCAAATAGCAGATGCCCATAGAGGAAGTCTGGTCTCTTGGCGAAACACACACTCTGTCACCTTGCCTCCACACTTTCCAACTCCCTCCACACCATTCACGTTCCACCCACCGCACCAAAAGGCAGTGGTCTCCAAAGTGAGTACCTCGGTGTAGGCAGGAACTGAATAACAGAACTTCTACGGATATTTATCTTTACCTTAAAATTGAGAAAAATTCATTATTGCTAAAATTTAGGACACAGGTTGATTTGCTTGTTGGACAATATTTACTGAGCCAAGATTTTGTGCCAAGAATCAGTCAATGTGCTGGGCATGCCCCAGTGAACAAAACAATGTCCTGGACATTGGACATCGGAGAGCATAAATCCTAGGGGGGACAGGGAAGAAATTACAAAAACAAATGCACCCATTTAAAAAGCATATGCAGGCAATCCCCAGGGAAAGGTGGTAATGAAGAAATCGAAAGCCAAGAAGAAACCTAATCCATGGATCAGCCAATCACAAGCCACTGGGAGCTGCTCTGAGGGAAAAATGCAGGTTTCACCATACAGAGAGGGGCCTGGCGGGCCACATGCTCTTGGAATCATCCAGCGTGCGGCATACGGACAGACTGTAAAGTGTGCATGTGCACACCTGCACACCTGGCTAAAGAGATTTACAGATGTTACCTAGTCACTGAGAAACATTCTTGCCAAGAAACTGTGGACTGAAATTGCTATACCAAAGCATAAGCGAAAGTATCAAAGAGCGGTAATTATACTCCAAGAATGAGATTTCTGTAAAAATCAAACAACGAAGTGATTAAAAATGTTAATCATGGCATGTCTGATCAGATTACTCTTGGTCAAAATGAGGATTTATTAATACACTGGATGACAGCAACAGCTTTTTTATACTTACGATAGGTTCTCAATGTTTATACACTGCTAATTCCCTCTTCTTGTCATCCTTTCCTTTTTAAACTACTTTGAAGGCATAATTTATATACAATAAAATGTACACATTTTACGTGGCTCATTGACTGATATTTAGTCAACTTTCTGAGTTATGCAGCTATCACGACACTCTACTTTTAGGACAATTATCCTTCCTTTTCAACGTCTCTTTAAATGCAAATTATAATGTACGTTATTACAATAGTTCTGAACTAAGTATATGGAATCTACAGGTAAATAAATGCATACACGTGGTGTATGTGTTTCAAACTATTCGCTGAAAGAGGGGCATGGCCCAAAAGCATGGAGACTATGGCTTTAGGGCCTGTCACAATGTCCCCCAAGTCCATACAACCCCTTGCAAAAGCCACTTGATTCCTTTATCTGCCTCTCTGATGCCTTCATTATCTTGATACAACACTCAATGCTTTCTCTGCGAAACTCTGGTCACCTTTTTGTCACCCTATTAATAAATAACCTTGTTTTATGTGCGTTTCTGTTCAAAGGCACCTTTATTTAACATATATCGCTGGTTCATTAACATGGAACTCACAACCAACAGCACCATAACTCATGTCTGAGCAAAGCTTATCTAACATGTTGACTCTGCATTTCTTTGAGTTGTGTCTCTGGGATCCATGATAAAATTGGAGGAAGAGGAAACAAGTGTTTTGGCAATCACTTTATCAGACGGAGGGAATTCTCAGCGGAATCTGTGTCTGGACACTAGGCCTGAAGACCCAAAGTTCAGTGAGTTAACATCCAATCTCCAAGACTCCAGGGCGAAGGACACACACACACACACACACAACAAATCAGTATAACAGGCATCTGAACAGCAAGGTGCCCCAAGAAGAACCGAGAAAAAAATTGCTCTGTTCTAAAATTAGCTGTGCACTTCCTGAACAATTGCTTTTATCCAAAAAAAACAGTGAGGCTCAGGACTTTTTTAAAAACTGGCCACAACTCAGGGCCAATTTGAGAGTTTCTCTCTCTCCCTAACCTACTAGTTGTTTCTAACATCATCTCTGCTTCACCTTTTCATATTTGAGTATCTTTCACTTTAAATCTTTTCCTTAATTTTTTTTAAATTTTATTTACTTACTTTGAAAGAGAGAGAAAGAGAGCATGTGTGAGCAAGGGGAAGGGCAGAGGTAGAAGGAGAGAAAATCCCAAACAGACTCCATGCTGAGTATGGAGCCCTACATGGGGCTCAATCCCACAACTATGAGATCATGACCTGAGCCAAAATCGAGTCTGACGCTTAACTGACTGAGCCACCCAGGTGCCCTTCTTTTCCTTAATTTTATTTTTGGTTTTGGTTTTGTTGGTGATGCATAACCAAATCCTTAAGAAAAACAGAAAGGAAAGTTGAGTAGGGATAACTGAGTAGATTAATAGCTCATATTTGAGGGCTAATGAGCCACCTGTCTTAAACACCTGACATACCTGAAATGTGTATTTTCTCATCAATTACGAACACGACAAGAGAGGCAATGGTGTTATAGCCATTGGATAGATGAGAAAGCAATACCAAGAGTTTGAATAGCATGCCCAAGGCAGGCAGCTAGTAAGCAGTAGAGCCAGGATTTGAACCCAGGCCAACTGAATCCACAGGCTGCTTTCTTTTTTTTTTTTTTTTTTTTAAAGATTTTATTTATTTATTTGACAGAGAGAGACATAGCGAGAGCAGGAACACAAGCAGGGGGAGTGGGAGAGGGAGAAGCAGGCTTCCCGCAGAGCAGGGAGCCCGATGTGGGGCTCGATCCCAGGACCCTGGGATCATGACCTGAGCCAAAGGCAGATGCTTAACGACTGAGCCACCCAGGCGCCCCACACAGGCTGCTTTCTTAAGCATTGCTTTCTTGTAATGTCTCCCAACTCAGAGCATGTGACAGGATAGGGAAGCCAACTGCAGAATCATAGAGAGATGGCAAAGGTGACATACTTGTGCAAGTAGAAGCAGGGACTGTGACCTAAAAGAGGTCTCAAGTGTTAGCACCAGGACAGAGGATCCAGCCCTTCTAGGTAGGAGAGCTTGGATCTATTGTCACTTCTCCCAAATTCAGCTCTTGAGAAGAAATGGTTTAACTGCTTAAATGGCAACTCAAGGCATACATGCCCTCAAAATTACTTTCTTTCTTTTTTTTTTAAGAATTTATTTATTTGAGAGAGAGAGAGAATGAGAGAAAGAGAGAGCATGAGGGGGGGAGGGTCAGAGGGAGAAGCAGACCCCTCACTGAGCAAGGAGCCCGATGTGGGACTTGATCCAGAGACTCCAGGATCATGCCCTGAGCCGAAGGCAGTTGCTTAACAAACTGAGCCACCCAGGCGCCCCAAAATTACTTTCTTCTAACTATAATCAATCTTCATTATTTGCATAACCCGCATGTGTGAATCTGCCTACTCACAAAAATTTTTTTGCAACCCCAGCAGTACTTTCGTGGTCATTCACAAACACGTGCAAAGTAGCAACAAATCTGAGTGGCTCCATGTGCAAGTTCCCAGCTGAGGTTGAACAGAACAATGCTCAGCCTCCTTGTTTCAGCTCTTACACTGTAAACAAGTGTCCTTCTCGAGATCTAATGCCACTTTTTTTTGCGGTTTCTTTGCTTTTTCTCATTAATTTTGCTGTTTAAAATGGCTCTGACACACAGCGCTGAAGCGCTATCTAGTATTCCAGATGCAAGAAGGCTGTGATGTGTGTTATGAAGAAAATACGCATGCTAGATAAGCTTTGCTCAGGCATGAGTTATGGTGCTGCTGGTTGTGAGTTCCATGTTAAAGAACCAGCGATATATGTTTAATAAAGGTGCCTTTGAACAGAAATGCACATAAAACAAGGTTATTTATTAATAGGGTGACAAAAAGGTGACCAGAGGTTCGCAGGAACCTAACTCTGTATTTCCTTTAGGAGCACTCCTTCAATGTTACTGGTGACTTTATGAAGCATTACTACTGTGAATAACAACAGGTAATTCTGTATCTCTTTTGATGGACATTTTGTCCAGTCAGAATTTAGCCAGAAATCCAAGCACATAAACAGGTTTATGGTCACAAAGATTTATGTTGCGAGTCTATTTTGCACTATAAAGATGAAATAATAATCCAGAATTTTTCTTCCATAAAGGAACCTTATGTCCAATTCATTTTGCAACTAAAATAATGATATGTGGGGTGCCTGGGTGGCTCAGTCAGTTAAGCATCCAACTCTTGATTTTGGCTCAGGTCATGATCTCATGATCCTGAGCTTGAGCCCCCCACCGGGCTCTGGGCTCCGTGCTCAGTGGGGAGTCTGCTTGAGAGTCCCTCTCCTTCTTCCCCTCCCCACCTCCTGCTACCATGTGCATGCTCTCTCTCAAATAAATAAAATCTTTAAACAAAATATGCTTTGAGGAGCAATAAATATTTTAAATGCATACTAACTCGGACACATAAACACTGAAGCTATGACTCCCATAAATCTTGCAGTCATTTGTATTCACAATTAAAGTTCAAATTAAGAGTTTAGAGACCATTGATCTTAATAAGTGATGCCAGGCCAGTATGTTTCCAGCAGTTTCCTAGTGATCACCCAAAAGAACAGTTCATGTTACAAATTGTGGAAAGACAGATCAGGAAACACACACACACACAGGCACACACACACTAGACACACTAATTAAAACTACGATTTTCCAGCAATTCTTTTCAAATGAAGCTCAGCAAATATACATATTAAAGGGTACCCTGGAATAATGTATTTAATGATAATTGTACAATAAAAATATTACAAAGTTTCACTTCCTGGTCCTTAATAACACTATAATTATTTATGTGACTGCAATTAAAAGCCTTTTAAGTATAATTTACTTTTTTAACTTTTAAAATAAGCAAAATTACTCTGAATAAAAGAATATAGATTATATTGCTTGAATAAAATGTATAATGACAATAATTAGAGGGGAAGGATATAAAACACTGACTTATGTTTCCCAAAAGTAATTAGTTGCCTAATCAGATTAATTGGGATATACAAGAAATGTATATAACATAACATCATTATAATGTTTTTCAAAAGTCCTGAAATAAATATAATTTCCAATAAATGCAACCTCACATTGACCACACTGGTTAAAATAGGATGTCCCAGCCAAAGTTGCATATAATGGGAAACAAACTTATCACTAGTTTTAAACTATGGTATGAATTCATTCCAGAAGGACAGAAATACTAGTCAAGCAGGGATTTTATTTGACAGCCTCATATACAATTAGAAAAACTGTTTTATTAACATGATCCACCCAACATGATGATCTACATCCATTAGCAGAGACACTATTTGGAATACTGGAAGAATCACCTTCATAAGCTTGGATGTCACAAAGTCAGACCTCAGTGCAAATATTTCATAGGGGTGGGGTGACAGTAAGTAAACAAGGAATAAAATTCACTGAGCATGTACTATGTCCCTCATACTGAGTTACAGGTCACAAATTTAATTTATATAATGCTCATAAGGTCCTGCAGGGATGATGAAATAACAAAAAAATCTCTACAGATTAAGGAACTAAAATGAATTTGCCCCAGGTCATCAGCTGGTTTTTGGTAGCAGAACTGTCATTAAAACTCACAACTGCCTTATGTGCTTCCCACTCTGCCAGGTTGTTCCACTACTCAAGAGGTGAATCAAATTACCATTTTGAAATTGGAATGAGATACAGGGTACTGAGGGGAGCTGAGAGCTTACTCGGAGCCTCTTGACTCTTCTCTCAACCTTCTCTCTTCTGCAATCTCTCTTCCAGCCCACCAGAGCAATGGTACTGCCAAAGCAGAGATGTGATCCCCCTGAATGGGTCCTGTACTGTCTGCAGGAAAAAATTGAAAGTCCTTAATGTGGCATTTGAAACCCCACTCACTATCTGGTCACCACCTGCAGGTCCTGCCATCCCATCTGTGATGAGAGATGGGAGGCAAGGAGGAGGAGGAGGCTTGGTGCTGTCGCTCTGCAGAGCATGCCAGCTTATCCATGAGGGATCAATGCCCTTGATCAATGCCCATGGCCATGCCCTGTGATCAAGAAATGGCATCCACAGCTGAAGAGCAGGCATGCTGAGTGGGCCTGGTCTCAGGGGCTGGACCACAGCCTGGGCAAGGAATGGCAAAGAGATGGGAGAGCATTCTGGAACTGAATACACCACACTGGAGAAGTCCTGTTGGATTCAGAGTTGAGGAATTTTGCACAGATTTATCCTCTCTACAGAGATGCTCAGGGGCCAGAATCCCCAGGAGGGATACATCAAGATTCTGAGTAGAATAAACAGAGACGGTCAATATGGAAGCTGGATTCACAGAAGAACAGTGTTAAACATGGAGGTAGAATCTTTTCATGTATTCTTGTGTTTAAAGCAAAATGACCTAGCTGGTGACTACCCAAAGGGGAAGAGTAGGGTTTAGAAAGATAAAGAACAGGAAGGTCAGGAGGCTCCTCACCAAATGCATGGAATCTGGAAAGAGCAATTATGTAGCAGTGAGGAAGGCATTATGGTGCATTAGGGCTAGATTAGCATCATCTATGGTTCCGCCCAGTCACAAAGGATAAATGGCAATACTGCTACGAGTGACCAAATCAGGACAGATACACTCTTTTCTATAGCAGAGACTTGAGTAAGCCTTTACAAGTAATCGTGACTCTCCAAAAGCAACACCCTTTACAAAATCATCTTCCAGCAAGAACTTCAACCACAGGGCCATCCAGGCTTCAAAGGAGAAGTAACAGCAGCACCATTATACCATCCCTTCTATGAAAATCTTAGGCCAGGTTTCTTTGTTGGAATTCAGAATTAAAGATCTTAGAAAGGGAGCATTGTATGTTGCATAAGAACCTAAATAGTGTTTGAGTCACACCCCCATAATGAAACATATCAAGACTCGCACTGAAGGGGAGAAACAAAATAGCTTCATAAGTGTTCGTACAGCATCAGCTTCTGCTTCCCGACCACCCCCGTTTCCCGTGTTCCCTCCGAAGATGAAGAATTAAGAGTTCAATGAGCTTATCTCAGAACCTTCAGCAAATTATTCTCCTTCCAGCCTCCCTATGCAGATTTTGGACATCTTTTCATGCTGCATTTCTACTGACATCCGGCAAACCCCATGAGGTGCTCTAGGCTGTGGTGGTGGGGAGGGGAGTCTGCCAGGGTTGACTGACCATGCCGCAGGGAGTGTCCAGGACAACCCTGGGACAGGCAAAGAAAATAACAGAACTTCAAATCAGACCGATCTAATGTGTCCGTTTAATTTCTATTTTGGTGAGTATTTAATAATACATGTAATATCAGTACACAGTACATGTACATAATTTATAAGCAAATATGTAAACTTAGATTAGGTGTGTCTGCTCAAAAAGTATCTGCTCATAGGCTGTATGATCAAAAGAACATGGAGAGAACATTTCTAGAGCACCTGAACAATTAAATCCTTTAATCTGCTGGAAAAAAAAAAAAGCCCTACAATACTAAGAAAAGAATTTGCTTTTCCCCTTTAGGCAAAGGCTATTCTTGGAACCGTGTCTCTTCTTTCAGAAAAAAAGGATCAGGTAATGAACATAAAACAAACCAGACAAGGTTAAATGCACAAGATGCTTGTTTAAAAAAAAAAAGGAAGTGTGACACAAACAGGGTTTTGGTAAATACTGCTGTCACCTCTGTTAAAGGGAGTTTCTCTAGGGAAATCCATTAAGTATTAATTTCAACAAATGATCTCATGTGCCTCAAGTTTACTCTAACATTTACACACAACATTATGCACTGTTTCCTTTTGCTTCCTCCAAACCATTCATGTCATTTGCATTTTCAAAAGTAGACACAGGTGCCTTTCTGTGGACCCAGGTGATGGGGCAGAGGCAGGAAAAAAAGATTTACATCTCCTCTGAGAGAGAAGTCACTCATAATTAAAAGCAGAAAATTAAAGTCACAATATTAAAATAAATCCACTTACAATAGTGCAAGGTTAGAGAAATCTGGTCAACGGAAGCCTTGCTTTAGCTGTGACTTCATGAATAACACACAGGGATTAGAAACCCTCATGACCCTGGAGCACAAGGAAAGGTCAATATGCAGAAAAGACCACACGTATCCTTTCAATGGTGATGTTCCCACAAACAAAATGACTTTTCTTTGGAACGCTACCTGGTCATCCTAGTTAATATATACCACTGTTGCAGATGCAAAATGTATGGGAGATAAGGTTGAATCTGGTCTGATCTATCACAAATTCTTAACATTCCTTTTTTTTTTTTAATTTTATTATGTTAGTCACCATACAATACATCATTAGTTTTTGATGTGGTGATCCACGATCCATTGTTTTCATATAACACCCAGTGGTCCATGCAGTACGTGCCCTCCTTAATACCCATCACGGGGCCAACCAATCCCCCCTCCCCTCTAAAACCCTGTTTCCCAGGGTCCATAGTCTCTCATGGTTCATCTCTCCCTCCAATTCCCCCCCCCCATTTTTCCCTTCCTTCTCCTAATGTCCTCCATGCTATTCCTTATGTTCCACAAATAAGTGAAATCATATGGTAATTGACTTTCTCTGCTTGACTTATTTCACTTAGCATAATCTCCTCTAGTCCCATCCATGTTGATGTAAAAGTTGGGTATTCATCCTTTCTGATGGCTGAGTAATATTCCATTGTAGATATGGACCACATCTTCTTTATCCATTCATCTGTTGAAGGGCATCTCGGCTCTTTCCACAGTTTGGCTATTGCGGACATTGCTGCTATGAACATTGGGGTGCATATGGCCCTTCTTTTCACTACATCTGTGTCTTTGGGGTAAATACCCAGGAGTGCAATTGCTAGGTCATAAGATAACTCATTTTTAATTTTCTGAGGGACCTCCACACTGTTTTCCAAAGTGGCTGTACCAACTTGCATTCCCACCAAAAGTATAAGAGGGTTCCCCTTTCTCCACAACCTCTCCAACATTTGTTATTTCTTGCCCTGTCCATTTTTGCCATTCTAACTGGTGTAAGGTGGTATCTCAATGTGGTTTTGATTTGGATTTCCCTGATGGCTAATGATGATGAACATTTTCTCATGTGTCTGTTAGCCATTTGTATGTCTTCTTCAGAGAAGTGTCTTTTCATATCTTCTGCCCACTTTTTGACTTGATTATTTGTTTTTTGGGTGTTGAGTTTGAGAAGTTCTTTATAGAGCTTGGATACCAGCCCTTTATCTGTAGTGTCATTTGCAAATATCTTCTCCCATTCTGTGGGTTGCCTCTTTGTTTTGTTGACTGTTTCCTTTGCTGTGCAGAAGCTTTTGATCTTGATAAAGTCCCAAAAGTTCATTTTTGCTTTTGTTTCACTAGCTTTTGGAGATGTATCTTGAAAGAAGTTGCTGTGGCCGATGTCAAAGAGGTTACTGCCTATGTTCTGCTCTAGGATTTTGATGGATTCCTGTCTCACATGGAGGGCTTTCATCCACTTTGAGTTTATCTTTGTGAATAGTGTTAGAAAATGGTCGAGTTTCATTCTTCTGCATGTGGCTGTCCAATTTTCCCAGCACCATTTACTGAAGAGACTGTCTTTTTTCCATTGCATGTTTTTTCCTGCTTTGTGAAAGATTATTTGACCATAGAGTTGAGGGTCCATATCTGGGTTCTCTATTCTGTTCCATTGGTCTATATGTCTGTTTTTGTGCCAGTACCATGCTGTCTTGGTGATCACAGTTTTGTAATATAGCTTGAAATCAGGCAACGTGATGCCCCCAGCTTTGTCTTTTGAATTAACTCCCAGGATCAGCTTTCCAAGTCTGACTTGACCTCTTATTTTACTCATCAATTCAGTGGCCAGATCAGACAGGGGACCTGCTCCCTTGAAGCTTATGCTCCTCTAGGGGTATATATGTGTGGAGTGGCAGATGGAGTAATTTCACAGAGGAAGTGGTAACATAGGAGCAGACACCTAAGTGACAAGAAGGAAAAACCTGCCTATTTGGGGAAGAGGATTCTAGACAGAGGGAAGAGTCCATGCAAAGCCCCACAGCCAGAAACATGCTCCCTGTATCCTAGGAATAGCAAAGAGGTCAATATAGCCAGACTACATGATCTAGCAAACAGTAGGAAGAGATGACATCAAAGAGGGACCTGGGGCTAGAAAAGACTTTAGATTTTTTTTTTTAAGATCTATTTATTTATTTTGGGGGGGAGAGGCAGAGAAGCATACTCTCCACTGAGTGTGGAGCCTGATGCAGGGCTCCATCCCAGGACCCTGAGATCATGACCTGAGCTGAAATCAAGAGTCGGGTGCTTAACCAACTGAGCCACCCAGGTGCCCCAAGACTTTAGATTTAACTGAGTGGAGAAGCCATGGCAGCAGGGAGGGCGGAGAGGTGAAGGTTGGTCACAGGATGGATCTGATTTGTTGTATGTTTCTAAAGGATTATAATAGCTGCTGTGGAGAACCCGTCCATACAGAGCAAGAGTTGAAGGAGACCAGCTAGAAGTAAAGGATCAAAGGGTCTTTCATTTGTTATTTGCTTTTTCCTTTTTTAGCTTTCTGGCTATTCAGATGTCAATAACAGTGGGTCCACAGCACTGCTGGAAATGCCAACCCTATACCACATTTTACATTACACTGCCTATTGCATCCATTCAGGAAAGAAGAAAACAGGAAGGTTATGCCTCCTTTCAAAGAGGTCCTTTGCTTCACTGAGAATCACACTCACAGAAAAGACACCCATCCCTGAGACAGGCTGCCTTCCTGATATTCACCAGTGACATTATCATAGCCTCCCAGCCTAAACAACGCCATGCAAATTTTTGCAAGTATTTACTGGGATTTCCATTTCTGTCTGAAAGGAGCCCCATATTGTGTGGAGGAACAGCTTAGAGACAGTCAAGTGTGGTCGTCAATAAAAGTTGTTATTCATTCCCCAGACATGGAGTGGTAAGGGAAGGAAGTGTGTATTTTATTTCTACCATATGTCAGGAAATGTTCTGGACACTGCAGTGCAGCTCCAGAGAAAGAAAGAAAAGTCTTCTCGGGACATCTGAGAAAACAGAAGTCATCCTGGCCAAAAACAGTGTGACCATTAACATACACAGTGAAGTCTAGCTGCATGTCAGCAGAAAACATTTCCCCCCAGATCATGTTAGAGCTTCCAAACACTACTTTTGAGCAATGATTTGTTTCAGACCAGTTCCCCCAAAATCCACTGTATTCATCCTGCATCCTGAACAAAGATTACTGGGATACCCAACAGGTTTAGAACAGCACCCAGTACAGAGATGGTCCCAGTTTCTCCTGGTCCTTACTTAAACCTATCCTGCAAGGGGCACCCGGGTGGCTCAGTGGGTTAAGCATCTGCCTTCAGCTCAGGTCATGATCACAGGGTCCTGGGATCGAGCCCCTCATTGAGCTCCCTGCTCAGCCAGTGAGACTACTTCTCCCTCACCCTCTGCCCCTCCTCCATGCTCGTGTTTGCTCTCTCTCTCTCTCAAACAAATAATATCTTTAAAAAAAATACTATCCTGCATAAGCCCAGAGCCCTTCTCCACTCCTTCCTATCAAAGCACCCCAGGATTCCCCATGGGGAGCACTCTCCATTCTTGGGGGTCTTTATCTAAATGGGATTTCTCACTATTTGGCAAAAACAGGTACAAATAAAATAAATAATCATTAAATATTTATTGCCTCAGATGGTGAGAAGTGTTTTGGCAAAAACAAAACTGCTAAAAAAAATTAACTTTCTAGCCCTCTATATCTAAATGGATGCTAATACCAAAGATCTCAGTTGTAGAGATGAAAGCCAGCTCTGTACTAATAGAAACAATTCTAAAGAGATCTTCCTTTTTTACTCTTAGGTCTCCAGAAGTACCTGCCTGACAAAACATGAAACTTAGCCATCGTCCATAAAGATATATTTATTTCTGTCAACAGTCCTGATACACTGATCATCTCACCAAGAAAATTAGTGTGTAGCTGTAAGATCAAAATATTAGGAACTAGTTTTGAAAGTATTGATCAATATAATCTACCAAATGTTGTCTTTAGGGAAAAAAAGAACAATGTGTCTGATGTCCCAAATGGAGACTTCTAAGAAGCTGTATGTCCATAAATCCTAGTTTGGCCAAGCCTGGCACCACATTCACTGACCATTCCCAAGCATAACACATTTTTTATGAAAATGTCAGATTAAACCCATCTGAAAACTGCAAGCTTTAGAGAAATAATACAGGGACATTATTGAAGTTACAAGCAATGCAACAGAGTTGGAAATTCTCTCTGGCAACATCTTTCACTTCTAAATAAAGAATCATCAATCATTTAAGGCTGTGATCAATGGCAAACTAAAGCTTACTCTCATAAGGGAAAGCATGACAGTTCAAATTCATTCATTCATCCAACAAATATGTCTGTAACTTAGTATTTATCAGAATATAAAAATCTGTGTTTTCTTAACATTTGTATAGTTGAGCTGTGTTAACCTCAATTTCACCCACATATAAAATCATTCTTCAAGAAATCACATACTGGATACATTTGTTAAATTTCCAAATCAGGTGAGTAATTTGTTTATGGGTGAGAACTTGTGAGCTTTTGTTGTGTAGTGACTATGGGTAAGCACGACACTGAACTCTTGTCTCTGAATTTTCTGAATCTTCAAACCATGACCGAGGTGAGTAAAATTACTCTATTAAATATGAGAAGACAGGTGCCTGGGTGGCTCAGTTGGTTAAGCTTCAGACTCTTGATTTCAGCTCAGGTCATGATCTCAGGGTTGTGAGATCGAGCCCAGCGTCGGGCTCCACGCTGGACGTTCAGCCTGCTTAAGATTCTCTCTCTCCCTCTCCCTCCTAGCCCATCCCTCCCTCTCTCCCCCTCTCTAAAGAAAGTAAAATGAACACGAGAAGAAATCAAGGATTATAAATATTAAGCATCTTGTCTGCTAATATGTGGCAGTGTGAAGATTTGAACCAGTTTCTCTCTAACCACAAAATCTGTGCTTATACCTACAGACTACATTGTCACCCCTAACTGGGGATGATCATATCTCTTCCGGGTAAGTCAGTCATAATTCTAAATTAAGAATTAAAAAATCCAAAGAGACCATGGACATTATAATTATTGGTGCATTATGGTGGGAAACAGCACAGAAAATTACAAAGGCTAATTAAAAAGGGACAGGATTTAACTATCCTATGAAATAAGTAGCAATAATAAACAGAAGCAATTTAGAAAAGAATTACAAAAAGATCCAAACCCTATGAAGAAAACACTAATCCATCATCGAGGTATTCAAAGTTTTCTACCATGTCACCCACTGCGGCTCTAACCTCCTTGTCCACGCACGTGCAACCCTGATTTATACAGTTTAAAATCTGAGTCACTGAAGGTGAAAGTAAACAGTGTGCTTAAGAGTATAAAGAGCCACGTTAAAAGCAGATGTTGGTTTCAGCCCACCACTGAATTAGAACACCACCAGATTTTTTTAAGCTGGTGAGAAAAACTTCTTTTTCCATCTTTGGACTTTAATGGTTATAACTGCATGAATATTACTATAGAATTAGATCTATAACATGAACAAAGGACTATCATACTGCTCATGTTTATATGAGTTTAAAAAAATGGAGTGCAATTGGAATGAAGGTATATGTTTTTCCCCCCTAGGCTCAAGGAACAAAATACACTATTCATTCTCCCAAGGCACTCAGAATTCAGTAGGAGAGGCAGATAACAAAGCAGTCCCAATACAAGGTAGTATGATCTATGAGGTGTTAAGAATGAGACGCTGGGGCACCTGGGTGGCTCAGTCGGTTAAGCGTCTGCCTTCGGCTCATGGGTCCTGGGATCGAGCCCCACATTGGGCTCCTTGCTCAGCGGAGAGCCTGCTTCTCCCTCTGCTTGTGCTCTCCCTCTCTGTCAAATAAATAAATAAAAAATCTTAAAAAAAAAAAAAAGGAATGAGATGCTAATGAAACACACAGGAGATGCATCAACCTATCATGGTAAGAACTTGGACTAAAGAAATAGCAATTAGGATGCAGATTAGGGGACTGATGGAGAAGCTGAATTATGTAATCTATTATTGTATGTGTTGGGAGGGTAGGGGTGAGGCAAAGGCAAATGTCTAAGGTTTCTTGGGCAGCAAGGAATCCAATGGAACTACCAATTAACACAGGGAAATAAGAGCAAGAGTTATTTACAGAAGGCAAGATGAGTTCCATGTTGAATGTGTTCAGCTCAAAGACTGATAAATTGCCAAAGCTGAGGCAGACTATAGCCTGACTGGATATTCAGGTTTAGAGTTTAGGAACAAGGTCTGGGATAGAAATGAGGAAGACAGAACCACCTGCCCCCTTCCCAAGCAAGTGTATAAAGTGAAAAGAAAATAGGATTAAAGACAGAACTACAGGGATCACAGACTTTTAGTGGAAGCACAGAGAAAAGAGAACTCTTCATGAAAACTAAGGACTGGCCAGGGGGACCTCCCTTTCCTCAGGGAGGAAAAGGAACCAGGATCAAGGAAGCTGAAAGCAGAAGTTTCAATGAGGGAGTGAACAACCATCTCAATACTTCAAAGAAGTGGGCTGAGGAAGGCAGAGGTGCATCCATGGTTTTTGGCTACTGGGAGGGCTGCAGAGATCTTGGAGACACAGGATCTAGAGGGCAGCAAGTAGGGAAGGCAGGAAGCAAAGATATGACAAGAGACACCCTTTTAGGAGGCTCTGCTGTGAGGAGGAAAGAGATACTCTGTAAGCATATGCCAGTGAAGATACAATGAATGAACAGTATCATTTCATTAAGATAGGCTAAATTTTAAAAATTAAAGTCATAAATGAAGACATGTAAAAGCAAAGTAAGTAGACATTGTAGTTATGTAAAATTCAGATTTTAATCATAGACACCCCCTTCAAAAATCTCACAATTGACTTTTCCCTCTAAGTTACAGTTTTCATGTCTTATTTGGATGGCAGAGGTCTAATTAACATTTGTTAAATAGAACTGAAGGTTAAATGGCTAATTAGGATAGAGATATGTCTAAAACCCAGATCTTTTGACTTGCCAGGTAATTTTCTTTCAATGACAAGGCAAAAGGTTGTGTCTTGCACCTGCAGTAAACTTTTTAAAAAGAAGTCATATGCAATATCATTAATCATTAGGGTAATGCAAATCAAAACCACGATAAAATACTACCTCATACCCATTGGGGTGGCTAATATTAAGAAAAACAGGGGGGACTGATGAATCACAGACCTGTACCCCTGAAACAAATAGTACATTATATGTTAATAAAAAAATAAATTAAAAAATAAAGAAAAACAGTGGGGCCTGGGTGGCTCAGTTGGTTAAGCATCCAACTCTTGATTTCGACTCAGGTCATGATCTCAGGGTAGCAAGATCCAGCCCCAAGTTGGGCTCCAAGCTCAGCAAGGCATCTCCTGAGATTCTCTCTCCCTCGGCCCCTCTCCCTACTCACTCTCTTTCTCAAATAAATAAATAAATAAAATCTTAAGAAAATCAGAAAATAGTTAAGTTCTCTAGTTAAGGATCTAGAGAAATTGGAATTCTTATGCACTGTTAGTGGGAATGTAAAATGGTGCAGCCTCTAGGAAAACAAGATAATGGCTCCTTTAAAAATTAAACATAGGATCACCATATGCTCCAGCAATTCTTCTTCTGGATATATACCCAAAAGAAGTGAAAGCACAGACTTGAAGAGCTATTCATACACCCATATTCATAGCAGCATTATTCACAATAGCCGAAGACGAACACAACCCAGGTGTCCATCATGGATGAATGGATAAGCAAAATGTGGTTTATACATATAAAAGAATATTACTCTGCCTTATAAGGAAGGAAACTCTGACTCATGCTACATGGATGGACCTTGATAACATTATGCTAAATGAAATAAGGCTGTCACAAAAGGACAAATACTATATGACTCTACTACATAAGAGTGGTCAAATTCATGGGGATAGAGAATAGAACGGTGGTTGCCAGGGCCTGGGGGTAGGGAAAGATGAGAAATCGTTGTTTTGAGTACAGAGTTTCAGTTCTGCAAGATGAAAACAGCTCTGGAGATGGGTGGTGGTGATGCTTGCACAAACATGTGTATGAACTCCAATACCACTGAACTGCACTCTCAGAAAATGGTTAAGATGATAAATTTTATGTGTATTTTACCAATGTTTAAAACAAAATTTACGTAAGTTAGAAAATTGATTTTTAAGCCAAGCTGAAGTAAATATATGGATTTATAAAGTGGTACCTTGAAGAGGTTGTATTCAGTAGGGGCACCTGGGTGACTCAGGCAGTTAAGAGTCTGACTCTTGGTTTTGGCTCAGGTCATGATCTCATGGGTCATGATCTAGGGTCATGAGATCGAGCCCCACATCAGGCTCTGTGCTCAGTGCAGAGCCTACTTAAGATTCTCTCCCCCTCTGCCCCAACCCCGCCCTCTCTAAAATAAATAAATCAATCTTCAAAAAAAAAAAAAAAAAGGTTGTATTAGGTAAAATAATAAAATATATGTTACTTAGCTATACTATAGCAGGGTCAAAACCCCAGGTGACCACAGGTGCCAGAAAAGGAACAACAAGATCTATGCAGGCTGAGCTAAGGTGGGGGCTGAGGCATGACGGAGAAGGCACAGGGCTGGAGCTGCCCTGATGTTTCAAGAGATGCTTCCAGCCTAAAAACGTATGTGAAATTTCCACAGTTTTATACCCTGGCAAAGGGCCACTACTTTCAAATAATTTTCCATAGCCATCCTTCTGTTTCATTATATAAATATCAATATATGGCTTCTCATCTGGATAAAATATTTGCTAAAAGTGGACTATGAGGACATTTTCTACTGCCTCTCACTCTAAAAATACTCGACAACAATTCACATTTAATAACATAGTGGAGACAGCTTTTTCCCCCAGAATGGATCATTTTTGTACCAAAGTTGTTGGGCTCTGCTGTCAACTGTGCTATCTTGGTCCCTTCACACTTAATTCTATAAATAAGCTTAAAAATCAAAATGTATTATTTTGGGCTACTTTTCCCTTAACTTTAGGACTGTTCTCTGAGCGATTTCACTTTGTGGAGTTCATGTCAATTAAACAACTGAGATACAAAGATCCCCACTGAGCTAATAAAAGGAAAAATATACAACGCTCAGTCCCTCACTGTAATGTATAAATTCACTTAAAGTTTTTAAGGTTATTCCATGGTGTTAGTTCCTTGGAGAGCCCAGTGATTTACCTTAATGTGTTTTTAGACTTTGAGTATATTAAAGAAAATCCATGCCAAAATACATGGTTCACAGGCTTCTATACTAACTCCCAATACGTGCTCACTATGTGAAATTTTAAATTAGTCCATGATTGCAGGTGAAGAATAGAGAGTTTTTGCACAGTTGTACAAGATGACAATTGGGTCAATGTAAAATGTAAACATACTACAAGCCCAGAAAATTTAGCACAGAATGCATACCATTCCAGAAATGTATTTGTAGAGATACACATACATTGTGGACAGAATGAACCACTAATCTTCATTAATGCAGACATTAAAGTTTATTACTCTGATGCTACGTAGCCACCTGGAAAATGATTTATAATTTTAAATGGAAGACACACAAACTACAAAACTGGACCTAAACTATGTTTACAGCACTGTAAGATGATGTGTAAGTATGAACTAGGCTGATGGAAACATGGAACAACTTTTAATGGCTAGTTTTTTCAAAGCAGAGAATATTTGTTTTCCTAATTTTAAAAATATTATGTCCTTTAGTATTGACATGTCATTTGTGTAATGAATATATATGAAAATAAAAGTGATGTGTGCAGTGATATTTTGTATATGCGTGTGTTTGTGTGCTTTCCTCCAACAGAAAGGAAAAGTTCGATTCAAAATAATCTTGAATGACAACTGCATTTCTGATGGCCAGCTCGGATCAATGGATGGCAGATACCTGCAGAGAAATTATTGCAAATGGTTCTGAGGCTCAGTGGGAACCGTGATGTTAATCAGCATGAAAATTTGCCCCAGGCTACAGAAAAGGGAACAGTGGCTCCAGGCCAGTGAATTGCTATCTCTTTTCTAGTCACTAGTATCAGAAACATAGATCCTATCTGAGGACCAAGAGTATTCTATGATTTTCCTTAGAACAGTCAACTCAGGAGGCCTTGGCAACTCAAAACATGACACAGCTAATTAGTTCTGGTCTGACAGCCAAGGTAGAAAAGTCCAGGTATAGAGTTTTAGAATTACTATTCTAGAAATAAATTCTTAAAACTGAATGCAGTCACTCCATTCACCTGGTGCAAATGTGTCAGAGAATTATGACAGATATTTATTTAATCTGATCTGTTATTCGGTTGTTAGAATTCTTATTTATTTGCAATGAAAGGTGTTCACACTTAACGGTTTCCATACAGAACAGCAACTTTCAGAGGGAAAACCACCTGTACAAATATCTATCTACATAAGTGTTTGAAGAGCATCTAGGTTTGGGTTTAATACGTTATTTAGTAAATTTCTGCTTTCCTATAAAGCAGTAATGCTGTATTATAATTATTTTCTATTCTAGGGACCAAATTACACTGTTCTGTATTTAGTCAACAAATATAGAGAAGCAACTCAAGCCATTATGGCAGGGTCTACACTGCTGAATGAGTTTCCAGTGACGGAGCATAAAGGGTTTTTGAGTCAGACACTTGGCACCTTCGCAAAGCCTCACGGGCTGCTTTAATTCATTTTCTATAAATACTCAATACAATGCAAGCTTCATAATTGACAGAAAAAGGCTAAAAATAATCCATAGTTGAAAAGAGTCAGACTGAAAGGAAGAGGAAGCTCTTATTTCTAGCAGGTGTCTTGACCAAGTGAGAATAGGACAGTGTGTCATTTGCAGAAAGCTAAAAGCATCACCTGAAATTACATATGCTTTAGCCTTGAAAGGAAAGTTAAAGCAAGCCTAGCCACAGCTCTGGGCTCACCTGGCCAGCCAGTGTAATCAGCAAGTGAAAACAGAAGCTATTGCTGGATGTAAAGTTTTGTCGACTTGGGCTGTGTATAAGGGGGAAGGCTCACTGAAACCACAGGGAAGACCTCGCCCTGGAGAGGCCATCCTTTCCATGATGTTCAGTCCCACCAGGTCTGACAGTAACACCTGCATGAAGGAGAAAGTAGCAGCCCCCAACAAGGGGAAAAATGGGTACAGCAAACATTTGGAGTAAAGGTCTAGGGATATTGTTTTGTTGGTTCAGACCTGTTAGTGATATAATCTGTTCTCCCAACAGATCACACACCTAGGTCTTTCAGGTGTAGATCAAGCACCACCTCCTTAAAGAGCCTTAGCTTTTTTTTTTTCCCTTGAGGGAGAGAGAGAACCTGAATGTGAGGCTGGGGAGGGGTAGAAGGAGAGGGAGAGTGATAATCTTAAGCAGGCTCCACACCCAGCGTGGAGCCCAACATGGGGCTTTATTTCACGACCCTAATATCATGACCTGAGCCAAAATCAAGAGTCGGATGCTTAACTGACTGAGCCACCCAGGAACCCCAGGAGCCTTACCTTAACCCTAACCCTCACCCTGACCTGGACCCTCTAGTATGAAACTGCACTTCTGCACCGTAATCTCTTGTCACACTTGACATTCATCATGGCCTTCATGATCAAAACTGTCTCATTAGTTGATTTGGTCTCCCCTATCCACTCCCACCCCCCTCAAAATAATTTCGTCCTCTAAGGAGATGAGACTGTGTTTGCCTAGTTCACCCCTACATCTTCAGCACCTAGAACAGTACCGGGCACACAGCAGTTAAGTTTGGATGGAATGAATGAATGAACTCATTCAGAGGCCGATTCTTTCTACTGCTATCATGACTGAATATTCATCAGAACTCCAAGCCTGCATAGAGGCCAGTATATTCCATCAACCTAAAAAGTTTCACAATTATTAAGTTTTTCAATAAATGTTTCATTATTAAATAAATACTGTTGGGTAATATATTGATTGCTCTGTGATAAGGTGTTTGAGCAGCTTCATGCACTGGGTACAGAGCATTAAATCAGTAATGACAACACAGCCTCATTAGAAGCCTGGGTGTAACCTGTTGAAGATGGAGCTCATTTTATCTGCCCATGCCTCCCATCTGGATTTCCCCAATCATTTCATCAATGGAATGATCTACTTTTCTTAACACCTTTACAAAATCATGGTCGTCAAGTTGCCGGTGAAGTCCTTGAACTCCAGAAAAGAAAGAAGCCCACAAAACTGATCTCTGAAACTATCCACCAAGGGCTATTGGGCCCTTGAACTGGGCATGACTGCAAGTCTACAAGGCCAGCCATGGTTCTCTGGACCTCCCATCAACACTTGGATTTCAGTAAGTTGAGATCCTTTTTCACTCTTGAGACAGCTGGTGTCCTCAACAAGAGAAAAGGCAACAGGTGAGATCTCCAAGACACATGCCTGAGGAACTGATTGCCATGCGCTCTATCACCTCCGAACTAATCCAAACGTCTGAAGCAAATGTGGAAAACTGCCATAGATGAATTAGAAGGAAACACATACACACACAACCAAGCCTTTCCTCACCTGTGGGTTAAGAAAGATTTTTAAAATGCAGATGAGGGGCGCCTGGGTGGCTCAGTCGTTAAGCGTCTGCCTTCGGCTCAGGTCATGATCCCAGGGTCCTGGGATGGAGCCCCGCATCGGGCTCCCTGCTTGGCGGGAAGCCTGCTTCTCCCTCTCCCACTCCCCCTGCTTGTGTTCCCTGCTGTTGCTCTCTTTCTCTGTCAAATAAATAAATAAAATCTCTTAAAAAAATAAAATAAAGTAATAAAATAAAATGCAGACAAAAGGGTATTGCCTACTCTCATGTGAAGGATGGTTTATTTGAAGACTATATTTCTCAGCCTGTTAGTGATGCATTAAGGTGACATTTGCCCAGATCACTGAACTTTTTGTCTCAATACCCAAAGGAATTACTATCACAATGCAGTCAGCAAGCATTAGTATTTATGTGCCATTCTATTACAGCTGCATCTCTCAAATGAAAAGATAAAGAACACTATTATCAATATTAAAACCATCTATCTTTTAAAAAGGTTATATCGATTTTTTTTTCCCCCTGCTTCTCGGATTCCATCAATACCAGTGCCAGCTCGATGAAGTGGACGTGATCCCATGACAGCTTCAATTGATAATTCCCAAGTGAACTTTCCCAGTGTTCTATAGTCTCTCATGGCATGCACTCTGCAACCCATTTCATAGCATATCAGCTAGAAAAAGGCTGGGAGCGATCCTGAAACATCCAAAACAAATCTCCCCCACTAAGCTAAAAAGCTGAGAATGAGTTTTTAAATACGACGCAATCATTAGGTTCTGTGAGGACCTGCAAACGAGGCATGCCGTAGTTCTTTAAAGCCAAAATGATGGGGCTCCTGGGTCCCTCAGTCGGTTAAACGTCTGCCTTCGGCTCGGGTCATGATTCCGGGGTCCTGGGATCGAGCCCCGCGTCGGGCTCCCTGCTCGGCAGGAAGCCTGCTTCTCCCTCTCTCCCATGGCTCATGTTCTCTTTCCCGCTCTCTCTCTCCTCTCTCTCAAATAAATAGAACAGAGCTAAAATGAGCCTCCCACCATTGATGTTTGCCAAAATAACAGCAGCAGCTGCTAAGCCTTACATGTGGCGTCACGTATGAAACTTTAGGTATGCTGTCCCCTGTAGATCCTAGTAGAAACCTCATTTCACTGATGGGCAAACTGAGGCACAGAAAGCTTTAGTTACTTGCCCAATGTCACACAGTGCATATGTTGCAGAGCCCCACACGCAGGCTTAGCAGCCCAGCTGTCTGTTCTTATTCTTTGTGCCACCTTGTCCCTCTGTCTCTGTCACCTAACTCCTGCTCATGGTCAACATTCCCAAAAGGGGCAGCACTGTGAAGAGCCTATCAGCAAAACTGTAGGAGGCAACGCAGTGTGAGAGCATCAGACATAAACAGTGCCGATCTCAGGGCACCTGGGGGGCTCAGTCAGTTAAGCATCCGACTCTTGGTTTCAGCTCAGGTCATGGTCTCGGGTCATGAAATCGAGCCCCGCGTGGGGCTCCGTGTTGAGCGTGGAGTCTGCTTGAGATCCTCCCCCGACTTTCACTTGCACACGCTCTCTAAAAACAAATAAAATCTTTAAAAAAAAAAAAAAAAAAAAAACAATCCTGAGCTCTCCCCAGTGACCTCTACAAGACTTTGAGGGTCACTTACTCCCCATCCTCCCAGATTTAAATCACATTTTCCCTCTGCTTCTCAGTCCAAACAGAACTCGCCCACCTTTAAAATCCTCTCTGCTCCCAAGAGGGTGCCACTAATCATCTTTTCAGGAAGATCTATCTTGACTCTCCATAGAGATGTGCTTTTTGAAAACAGAAACTGCTTCTGTTTTCCCGATTGTTCCATTTAAACACAAAATCCTTAGCTAATCAATACTTTCTTTTTTTCTTCTCTGTTTTGCAATCAGAAATGTAGGCTGTGAACCCAATGAAGCCATTAGATGTCACCTTCCAAAATCAACCTTCCAAGGTATTAATTCACCCATATATATTTAGGAAACATTGTCTGGTTTCCCCAAGGAGTGGCTGGGCTTTCATCAAATTACACTATAATCACCAAGAAAAGGCTAAATCCAGCACACAATCAATGTGCGCATGTCCAATATCAGCTTTCTAACATCAAGACTTACTTAAAAATGCAAAAGGGAAAAACACCTTAAAAGTGAAAGTAAAAATCTACAGTTAAGAAAAATAAAGAAGGAGGTAGTGTCTCAACTCTAAAAATGAGAGCCTCCAGTTGGGTAAAATGGCCTGGATTTGGGTAATTTTTATTGCTCCCTAAAATGTATAATTTTTGAAGTGAAATTCTGCAATTTAGTACGAGTTCCTATTCATGCTTTCTACCCTCTCCTTTCTCATCCTTCTGGTTAGAAGGCAATGTAGAGCCAAACACCAACGGTGCAGAGGTGCCTGATTCCTGGGGAAAGAGCTGCGGTAACATAAAGGCACTCACTCCTCTAAAATCTGCATGCTGACTTACAGCAAGTATCCAGACTCCTTCTTTTCCTGGAATAACAGGAATTTATAAAGTACCAGTTTTACACGAGGCACTCTGCAGGGATTATCACTAATATTCACAGCACCCCCAGGTATGTATTTGCAAACTCATTCTACAAATGAGAAACCAGAGCTTTGGAGACACCAAAGTCTTACAAATGGCAGAACTGATATTTGAGCCCAGGGTTTGTCCAAACTTGGGGCTCTTCCCAGGAACTGAGTCATGGTGAGTCAAGTGAGCCACAGTGTGAGCCTCCTTCATTGCCTTACTGGAGTAGAAGTGTCGTAAGTGGTCCCACTCCATGCCCACCCCATGCGCAGTGGCCTCCAGGAAGGCTTACTGAGTGGACAGAAACCCTCGGGACACTTTCCTCTCTGCGATCATTTCGAGCAGCATGCACTGGAGGACTAGTTCTCCCGATCGCAAATGGAGAAGATGTGTGGCTGATAAAATCTGAAAATAAATACCAAGACTTTTTAAAAGCTTTAACAAAGTTAAACAAATGCACAGTGTTTTTAATATTCTCATGTCTGAGGATGAGTTTGTTTAAGTGACATTTTAAAGACCACAGAAAGGGGCACGTGGGTGGCTCAGTTGTTAAGCATCTGCCTTCGGCTCAGGTCATGATTTCAGGGTCCTGGGGTCGAGCCCCGCATCGGGCTCCCTGCTCCACGGGAAGCCTGCTTCTCCCTCTCCCACTCCCCCTGCTTATGTTCCCTCTCTCGCTGTCTCTCTCTCTCTGTCAAATAAATAAAAAAATAAATAATCTTTAAAAGACATTAAAAAAATAAAAAATAAAGATGTTTATCCTTGGCAATACCTTTTCAAGGTATGCCTTTAGGAAATTGTAATTGTGCAGAGAGGTACGCAATGAAAAGTGACTCAGCCCAGCCTAGACATCTGCATAAGGGAACCACTAGTACGTTTCTGGTGCTTATTAACAGAAAACATATATATTCATATAGCAGCACATAGTGTGAATATACGTGTGTATGTAAAAGCAGTTTCCTCTACACTATTCCATACATGCTTTCTCATATAATCTTAAAAGCAGCCATAAAATCAATGATGTATAAGCACTAAGACAGTTAGCTCTAACCCACGGCCACTAGCAAAAAACAACAATAAAACAAAAAATCTCACAGCCAGGACTGGTTTTCAAGCTGGCTAGACTCGGGATGTTACTACAAACCAAAGACACTACCGAAATTATACCATTAAGACATCCAGAATTGCTCAGCAAAATTTACATTTAAAAAATAGTTTAACAACAACACTCATCATTCATTGCATATCATGAAATAGACTGACTTCCTTTTTTTTTTTTCTTTTTAAGATGTATTTATTTGAGGGGGCGTGTGAATAGAGTGTGGGGCAGAAGGAGAGAATCTCAAGCAGACTTCCTGCTGAGCAGGGAGCCCCAACACGGGGCTCGATCTCATGACCCTGAGACCATGACCTGAGCTAAAACCATGAGTCAGACGCTTAACTGACTGAGCCACCCAGGTGCCCCTGAAAGAGACTTTTTTTTTTTTATTCTTATGTTAATCCCCATACATTACATCATTAGTTTTAGATGCAGTGTTCCATGATTCATTGTTTGTGCATAACACCCAGTGCTCCATGCAGAACGTGCCCTCCTCAATACCCACCACCAGGCTAACCCATCCTCCCACCCCCCTCCCCTCTAGAACCCTCAGTTTGTTTTTCAGAGTCCATCATCTCTCATGGTTCGTCTACCCCTCCGATTTCCCCTGCTTCATTCTTCCCCTCCTGCTACCTTCTTCTTTTTTTTTTTTTTTTTTTTTTTCTTAACATATATTACATTATTTGTTTCAGAGGTACAGATCTGAGATTCGACAGTCTGGCACAATTCACAGTGCTTACCAGAGCACATACCCTCCCCAGTGAGACTGACTTTTTTTTTTATGATGATAGGTTTCTTTTATTTATTTTTTTTTTACATTTTTTTATTCTTATGTTAATCCCCATACATTACATCATTAGTTTTAGATGTAGTGTTTCATGATTCATTGTTTGTGCATAACACCCAGTGCTCCATGCAGAATGTGCCCTCCTCAATACCCACCACCAGGCTAACCCATCCTCCCACCCCCCTCCCCTCTAGAACCCTCAGTTTGTTTTTCAAAGTCCATCGTCTCTCATGGTTCGTCTCCCCCTCCAATTTCCCCCCTTCATTCTTCCCCTCCTGCTATCTTCTTCTTCTTTTTTTCCTTAACATATATTGCATTATTTGTTTCAGAGGTACAGATCTGAGATTCAACAGTCTTGCACAATTCACAGCGCTTACCAGAGCACATACCCTCCCCAGTGAGACTGACTTCGAATTGGAATGAGTACAGACAACACTGATGAGTGCTCTACTCAAAGGCACATGAAGCTGTGATGGGCGGGACATGGGCACAGGTCCTGGGCAACTTTGGTAATACCCTGCTGCTTCCCATGGCCACCAAATCAGCTTCAACAGAAGGGTAAAATACAGTCCTAGAGGAAGTATAATGAATAGAGTTTGAAATATGTGTTCTCAATTTCCTTCCGTGTTCTAAGAGAACACAGACTCTTTATCTAGATTAAAGAAAGGCTCCCAAGAGGTATCTCAGAAGTCCCCATGGGGATAAGCAGAACATTCAGAAGTGCCTCTAGCTTCTCCAAGACCACATCAACGAGAATATCAACCCTATCTGTACACTGTGGACCCTTAAAAGATCTCATTTGGGCTTAATACTTATAAATGAATGAACAGCAAAAAAAGCAACCAGATCCAATCAACAGCACCACAAGAATTTTATCTGGGTTTTAGAATGTCAACATCTGTATATATTTAAAAGCTGACATCAGTTTAAAAAACATAAAAACACAGTGAAGTTGTTCTCATGGGGTTGTTCTCACGTGGAATTAACCACGGTGTTTATACTTACGTGACTGCTTGCTTTGCTACACAAATTTATTATAACAATTATGTGTTTAAGGCATCACTTGGGTCAGATGAAAGAGAGAGACCTTTTCAGAGCATCTAGCTTCATGCTTTCATAATCTTCTGGCAGGAAATTGCTCTAACGTGGTATATTGATCAAGATCCTGACAAATCCATCTCCAGAACAGGGTTTAACAGGATTCCAAAGCTTTATCGATGTGGCTTATAGAGCGGCCTCTGCGGTGAAGGGTTTCAACTCTGCATTCAGCCTGGGAATGCACAGAGCAGCTGCTTCCAAACCCACGATCCAGAGAAATACCTGGAATCTTAGTTGTCATGGGTCTTGGAGACTCCCTAGTTTGGGAACTAAACAACTTCACCGGAAAATAAGTCAGAATGCAGTGGTTAAAATAGCCCTGGCTAGGAATGGAATAGTAGAGGGGGGGAAGAAAAAAAAAAAAAAAAAAAGTAAAATTCCAACCAACTGGGTGACCCTGTACAACTTACAGGGCTTCTCTGGGTCTCGGTGTTCTCATCTATAAAATGGGGATGACTCCTATCCAGCACGGTTCCTGAGAATAAGATGATGCTGCCCTGAGCTTCTACTAGGTAGCTGGCACATGAAATGAAATACATACCTGCTGAGTCCATATGTCCTTTAACCAGGGAAAACGAAAAGCTTCTTCCACCAAAAGAAAAAACATCGTCCATGAAAAGGCACGTATTGGCAATGAACACAAAAACTAAGCACTCAATTACTGATTTACGATCTTGAGCTCACGGTGACAAAGGCAGAAATGGACACAAAGCCGGAAGTTGGAAAAGAAGTAGTTAACAAAGCACCTAAATACCAATCTGTTACTAATGACCAGGGCTGCACGGACCTGTTCAAACTTTTTATTTTTAATCACCTAAATAGTTCAGAAACAATTTATCATGTACCTTCTCAGTTCTGCCATGTCTTCTGGTTCAAATATTAACAGAGGAAACTTCCTGAGCACCTTCTTTCTCATTCCTTGCTAAAGCTAAACGTTTCTGTACCGGCCCAAATAGATTTTAGAGAAAGAAAGAAATGTCAGAGAAATTCTGCCTGTTTAGACAGGCCTAAAATGCTGAAAGCAGCTTCTGCCAAAGATTCCTACAATATCGAAAACACTCAACTATGTAGGAACAAAGTGCATGACAAGCACACCAGAGAGGAAATAAGTTAGAAGGGTTACACAAGGGGCACCTGGGTGGCTCAGGGGGTTAAGCATCTGCCTTCAGCTCAGGTTATGACCCCAGGGTCCTGGTATAGAGTCCAGCATCAGGCTCCCTGCTCAGCGGAGAGTCTGCCTCTCCCTCTGCCCCTCCCCACCACTTGTGCTCTCTCTCTCTCTCAAATAAATAAATGAAATCGTTACAAATGGGTGACACATAGACTCGGAGAAGATGGAGACAGTTCATTATAGGGCCTGTTGCAGACAGGTGAGAATTCTTACTCAAGTGAAGCACATCATTAGGGGACAAACAGAGACAGACGCGCTCACCAGACAGACTGACCAGGTGAAGGTAAGCAAGCCTGCGGCACCGCTGGACCCCAGCTCATTCATGAAAGAGCAACAGGAGATGGAAGAACTGATTCCGGAGACCATTTTCAGACTAGAAACCTATATATGTAATAATTACGTAATGTTTTACACTAGGCAAGACTGTTACAGTAATGATGTTGGTTACTGTGGCTCAGGTAATATAGCGTCCTTTTCTGATATACGAAGTTCTCAAACCAAACACCAACATCTTTCACAATGCAAAAATTAGTCCCCTCCCCACCCCCACCAAAAACACAAATTATCCACATCATAATCATCACAAGCATTTTTGTTTCTTTCTGGTCTGATTGGGATTTTGTTTCATTTTTGTATTGTCACCTCGGTTGCCTCTTGGCTCTGAACATGGTGACAGTCACACAGATAAGCTTAATACTTCTCTAGTTTTCCTGACCAGATCATAACCTCTCGTGAATATTTCTGACTTTTAATGGACAAAATTGACCATAAACTTTCAGTTCCTCAAAAGCATCCATCCATCAACTTCTGAAAACCTGTCTGTTCTTTCCAAACGTTGCTTCATGCCCCAGAGGGATCTCTGCCCACCAGTGGCTGATTCCAGCCAACCAGTCCTGCTAAGCGCAGGCAGCCTGGCCTCCGGAGGCCTCCCCTCACTGCTTGGCTCCCACAGCACCTTGTGCTTTATCCTTAGCAAACAGCACACTTTCTTGTAGGCACCTG
Organism: Mirounga leonina; assembly: GCF_011800145.1. Classification (NCBI taxonomy): domain Eukaryota; kingdom Metazoa; phylum Chordata; class Mammalia; order Carnivora; family Phocidae; genus Mirounga; species Mirounga leonina. Next base: position 15,966,096 of record NW_023270464.1, read on the forward strand.
TTCAGATGCTTGACTTGCCATCTTAGCTGTAAACTCTCAGGGGACAGGGAGCTATCTGATGCACAACGAAAACTCTAGCACATACTCTGCATAACACATGCTCAATTAATACCTTTATATTTATTTATTTCAACCACTTTGTAACACAGGTTTTAAACAAACCTTCAGCTCAACCCTGAGCACCTAAGGAAACCTAATATTCTATACAAAAATTAACCTTGTAGTATTGGTATCAGCAGGATAATCTACAAAAGAGCACTGGCCAATCTGTGGTCTACAAAATGATTCAGTTAATTTATAATAAACATGATATATATGTAATAAATGTGATCTATATTAATTTATAATGATATATATGATATGATACATATAAATATGATATAAATATTTATGATATATAGATATCTATAGTAGTGCTTTTAACAAGAAAAAGTAACTGATTAAGGGGATAGATGGCAAGCATTTTACCTTATGACAATTATATGGGCTCAAATTCTGCAAACGAATTTTCAACAAGCCCCTTATCACGCTCCTGCTCCGGCCACGGTGCCGACCTCCTCCCACGGGCCAGATCTCAGGCTATCAAACACGAAAGGCCAAAGTAGCAGAGAATTCATCTCCACCCTCTCAAGAATGAGCAGAAGTAAACCTTTTTCACCTTTCACATCAAAGGAATTGGAATTTGTGTCTATCCTGCAGACGCCAGGAGAAATGCCCACATTTCCTTTGAGACCTGCTTCTTGCTTCCACCCTCTCCTTGGGAGACAGCATTATTCATTTGTTGATATTACTCAATCCGCTGAATTATTCAGTTGTGCTCTCTGCTGCATTATTCAATGCACCCAAACCTCTACGTTGGAGTCATCCGGCCATTTCAAACTCACAATGTCCAGGAAACTCATTTTTTATTCTTTGAAAACAATCTAGTCCTGACTTGTGAGGCTAGCACCAACCCAGAGGCCCAAGGCACAAACCTCAGCCCCAATCCTCCCTCTCTCCTATCACCCACATCCATTTGGTCACCTCCGCCATCTCCCAGATACTCTCTCAAACCCTCACACGCCTCCGCTTACCTACTGCCTTAAGCCAAGCCCTACAACCTCTCTCCTGAGCTAAGATAACTTCTTAACTCCTTTCCGGCTGACTCACTGTGGGAATTAGGGCATCTGACTCCATTCAGTCATAGCACTGCAGAGCAAGTTTGTCCTTACTAGTCTGTAGGGATCACATCTGTCCAGTCACCACTGTATCTCCTTCCAGAGCCTGACATTAACACTCAGCACAACTAGGCAGGCGACAAATGACCATGTGAACGCGTGAATCCATGGCTGAGACAGCCAACGCTCCCAGAATTAAGTTCTGCTGCCTGCCCTACACTCAAATTAATGTTTGTCTAAACATTTGTCTCCAGAGAAGTGAAGACTCAGTAACCTGAGGTCCACACCCAAAGGCAAATCACCATTCGACACATTCACACATGTCCTCACATCTATAGTTGTATCTTTTCTTCATGCTTCCTGAAATGATGGAGGTATTCTGTGATCAAATATATACAACTGCAGAGAATCGTTTTCAGAAAGAAAAAAAAAAAAATTTGAAAATACAAAAAAAATAAATAAATAACCTCTTCTAGATACCTTCCAGGACATCATGGACAAACACATCATCTTCTTCAAGCCCTCTGTGTCCTGGACAGGGAGCTGGGCTTTAGAAGAAAGGCCTCTGTGCTAATACCCGGATGAAACCCATGTTACAAAACAAGGCCAGCTTCCACCCACAGAGGGAATGCATATGAGCCCATCGTCATGTCAGGCAAGGAGGCGACTTCCATGTTACTCAATTACATATATGCAATTGTGTCCATTTGTTTATGAAACTTTAGAAACTCCCACTAGGAGGGAATGACAACATTTTACCTCTCTCATCTGGCAATTTGTCCCTAAAGAAACACCTGTTAAACCCATGTGGTCAGCAAATGACAATGACTGTTAAAAAGGGCCCGTTTTGTGGGGTCGTATTCATGATTAAGAGTTCCTATTTCTTAGCACAAGAAATAGGCCTGAGTACAATCTGAGTGCTCAGTAAATGTCAGTGATGGTAATATAAATGATATTCATACTACAGTCATAACATATTAGCATTAGCATGAATCCCACTCCCCTATTACCATCCCCACAGGGGGGTCTATGCCCTACCAGTTCTCTGAAATACCAAGAGCAGTAGGTCTCAAACTTTAGCATACACCGGAATGATCAGGAGGGCTTCTCAAAACGCAGATTACTCTGCTCCAGGCACAGAGCTTCCGATTCAGAGGGTCTGGGGTGGGGGCTGAGAACATGCATTTCTAATAAGTTAAAACCAACTGTGTGGGTTCAGCTGATCTGGAAGGACATGTTGAGAAGCACTGACTAAGGGGCCTCACTGCATCCATGGAGGGGAGCATATGGGTCCAAACCTCTGGCTTTCTACAGCCCTCCACACACCTAGAATGCTCTCCCTGGACTCTTTCATCTTGGTAACTCCACCAACAATTCCAAACTCAGCTCAAGCCATCAGGGGCCCTCCAGGCTCCAGGCCAGCACCTATGACACTGCGCTGTCAGAATGAAATCAGCTCCATGAGGCCAGGAGCTCCCTGGCAAATAGAACCTTGCCATAGTCAGTGCCTGGAACATAGAAAACCCTCAGTAAATGATGACTGGTAAAATGAGAGCCAGTAGCCAAAGGCATCCCTGGAGAGCCAAGCAAAGTAGAAGGTCCTAGAAGTCAGCTCTGGGCCGTCCCCTCTGGACTGTTCACTAGATATGAAATGCCCTGAGTCCCCGATAAGCCGAGTATCCCTCTCACCCCAGCCACCAGCCTCTATTCTGCTCAGCGAACCATGAGGCCTCTGCCTCCAACCACAACTGGCCCTCTTACTCTTTGACGGTAATGGAGCTTCAGCTTCTGGCCTCTCACTGGCAGAAGACCCTGTGAGTGCTACAGGCTGCTAGGAGACGTTCAGTGTTCTCAGGGAGAGAGGGCTGCAATCGGGAAGCATTTTTATGTAAGCATTTCTGGTAAACTGCCCAAAAAGACCTCAGCAGAAAAAGAAAAAAACCTCCAGCAAATGGTGATCATTTCTTTTTCCATTCTAAATAAGCATTCACTTTCATAACTAATTTTGCATTATTTTTTTAAAGAGGATCCGCAAATTATTTGCCTTCCAGGTATCACAAAATCTAGATCTGCCCATTTCACATCGCGTGCATACTCTGGTCCCTGGCCCCTTCGCTTTTCTGGAAATTTCTCTAATGCATCATTCTCGGCCCCTTCATTACAACATCTTAACCAAGCCAAGCACACTTCTATAAACACATTCTAGGCAGGATTTCAAATACTCCTAAAGAGGAGTTCAAGGTGTGTTGCCAATTTCACTGTCAAATGAAAACAGAGAAAATAAAAATTATGCCAAGCACAACCCAGGCAGAATACAGCCTACCTGATCCTCCCAACACAGGAAAAAAGCCTCTCTTCCCCACCCACCCCCCAAAAAAGACACATTTTTCCAACACCTTAAGATAATTTAATTATGAAACCCCTCAATTTCTGTGTGTAATTAATAAGTATGAGGAAGGGTTTAAGAAAGCAAGTGCTCTCCATGTCAGGAAATATTATTTAAAAAAAAAACTTTTTTTTAAGATTTTTTTTTATTCATTTGAAACAGAGAGAGAGAGAGAGAAAGAAAGCATGAGCAGGGAGAGAGGCAGAGGGAGAGGGAGAAGCAGGCTCCTTGCTGGGCCAGGAGCCCGATGTGGGGCTCAATCCCAGGACGCTGGGATCATGACCTGAGCCAAAGGCAGACGCTTAACCATCTGAGCCACCCAGGCGCCCAATATTATTTAAAATCCTAAGGACTATTTTCATTCTCATCCTCTACAGCATTAACAATTGTAGTTTGAAAAATCACTTTTGTGGTTTACAGGAATTTGAAGAAATTACGAGTTGTCATGGATCATTCACTCAAAGGCCAAATTAGAAATATTAGGATTCCTTACCAAATAAGTGCACTGCAGTAGTCTCTACACTTCTAGAGATAGATTTAAGGAAAAACAGATACACATTTTAAAATAAATGTTACGTATATTCATATATGATTATAAATTTATACACACACAAAGTGTGTGGAAGATATGGAATCAAGCTGATATATATTAAAGGATATTAATAATATGAAAATTAACTGTTACTTCAATGTGTAATATACAAGGAATACTTACAAAATTTTACTGATTTGTCCCACTTGGATATATTGGGTCCTTAAAAAATATGTTAAGGAAGACACCTAATAAACTTTATATTTGAAAAACAGCTGTTCTTCTTCTTGTCCCAGACTGGTTATACTTTAACCACACAAAGAGAATGAAAGCAATACTCATTTTATTCATAACGGTCACTTGGACGTGGATTGTTTTAGGAAAATAAATTTGAATTATTTTCCATTAGATCTGCCAGATTTACACTATACATCTCACAGCACCATGGAATAGTGAAAAATCATGGGTTTTGCTCTCAAAAATATCCCCCTTCAGCTCTCAGGTCCACTGATTACTTTCAATAAACTGCTGGATTCCTCCCTGCCTGGGTTTCTCACCTGTACAAGCAGGAATAATGTCTATCTTGTGCATTTTATGCAGCAAGATAAAGTGCCCAGCATGGTAGGTGGCACAGATTGGATTCTTAATAACCTTTATTTTGAGGATGGTTTTGATAGTCCTTGCCAGTTCGGATGTCAGACTAGGCTAATGACAGATATTCTTCAAAGATTTGCATTCTCCCTGCATTTAAATGCTTCCTACCAGAGATTAAAGAGGTGCCGCTGTACTGCAGCTCTTTGTGAACACCCACCTGCGTGCAATGAGCGCCCTAAGTGCCCCTTTGTATTAACACCTGTGCGACCCAACAGCACACCAACCTGGCTCTCGCAGAGGTTCCTCCTTAAAAGGCATACATACAACAAATATTTATTGAACTGAAATGCTGCCGACCCAAGCGAAAAATGAATGCAATGGAAATCATAATCCACAGACCTGTTCGCCATTCAGTGTCTCCGGAAGCAGGTGTTGGTAAAGTCCCCAAGGTTCACCTGGAAGCTGTTTGGTAACTCTGAGTGGCCCCTGTTAATGTAACTTCCAGTCCACACTTGAGCTAAGTACCCACACGCCGCTGAAACCCTCAGACATCGCGCAGAAATTCCTTCAGATGTTCTAACACGTTTACGGAAACCCAACGATCTCTAAAAGCCATCGGCGCCCCATTTGCTTAACAAATGGACCGGGAGCTGAGGAACTAACTGCGGAAGCAATCGCCTCTCAAGTTCACCACCACTATCACCATATTGGGGTTTTTTGGTTGTTTTTTTTTTTTTTTTCTTTTCATATGCAAGACACTCTGTAACCTACACAATTATCCTAAGGCTTTCTGCTCCTGTCCCGCGGCGCAAATAAATGCCTGCGCTGGGAACCAAAGCTGAACCTCCAGGTCTCCACGAAGGGAGCGCATCAAATCCCACACAAATGAGGGGCTAACCTCTGCAGAAAGAGTCCGGGCGGTGGCGGTTGACTAACTCCACTGCGCCCCGAGGGGACCAGAGGTGTGTCCTTTAAAAAGCCAAGAATTCCTGGGGCAAGCCGCCCGCCCTTCGTGCGCTCTCCAGGACTACCCGCCTCGGATTTCTGCCTCCCGACCTTGGCACACCTTTTGGATTCCGGAACCCGCAGCTCCCGGGAAGGAGCTCCACTGAATTCCTATCCCGAACCCCCGGGGTCCCCAACGCCTCACCTCGGTGGCAAGCAGACGCCCGGCCCCGGAAGAGAGCAGGCGGCGACCCCCGCGCCCCTTCCGCGCGCGCTGCCAGGTGAGCCCGGCGCCCCCCTCACCTGTCCGAGGCTGCGTCCGGGACTGCCGAGCGGCCGGCGCGCGCCCCTCACCTGCCGGGACCCGCCGCCGCGGCAGCTCGCACGCGCAGGAGCAGCCGGGACGCGGCGGGGGCGGGGGCACCTCCGGGGCCGTCCGACGTCCTCGGCCCCCGCTCGCCAGCCCCGCCTACAGGGGGCGGAGGCGGCCGCGCGCCACCTTGGAGTCACCTCCCACCTAAGCGCCGCCGCGGCGGCCGGTGGCTCCGCGGGCGGCTGGTGCTGGGCCCCCGCGGAGCGAAGAGGAAGAGATCAGGCACAACGCACTGCTCTGGCTTGGCTCGAAAGAGAAGGAAGATGTGCCCCAGCAGTCTGGCAGTGACTAGGGGAGCTGAGTTCAAAGTGAGGAAGGAGGAGAAGTGTGCCTCGCAAACTTAAAATTGCTGAGTAACGTGTCTTCGCGGATACTCAGAGGGGTGCCCCCTTTGTGCCGTGGCTCCCCAAGGGATCAGTGGGGAGAGAGCAGCCTGCGTTTTTACCACCCTGACCCTGGCCAGGAAGTACCAGAACCAGGCACCCCATTAAATCCCTGCCATGCATGCGCGATTGTGGGTGCAAGTCGGCCACCCAGACGCGCTGAGCTCTTTTGTTTGCTGAGCCTTGGCTCCTGGTCTGGAAAGATTCGGCCGATTTCCATGCCCAGCGCGTTGAGTACTCCTACTCAGAGACCCTTAGAGATCCTTAGGTCCGATGATGGGCACTAAGGCACTCAGCAAATATTTGACCTTGGTTCCTTTCCCTTGAATTCTTTTTCTTCCTCCTTCCTCTCCTCTTCCTGCTGTACTCTTCTTGCACTTTATTTACTCTTGATCTCTGCCTGGTCAGTTTCTTTTCCCTTGGATTGAAGAGCCCATGTCTCCCGTGTACCGAGTCTGCCCTGCAAGGCGCTGGGTGGTTTAGGAGGGGTATGCGGGATATGATCCCTGCCTCCCCGGAGGTCAGAAATACACACCCGGCCACCCCCACGGAACAGCAGAAATTAGATACAAGAGAGTTATAGGAGCTAAAATGGGTGTGGGACAGACTGGCATTCTATAGGTTGTGGGAGTGGGTGGCCTGTGAGCTGGAGAATTTAACTGGTGTAATTGGTGGTTAAGAGCCTAGGCTCGGGAGTCAGAAAGATCTCACCGAGTCCTACCTTGGCAACTGATGGTATGAACCTGAGAGTTCACTTAATGCTTCTGAATTTCCACTTTGTCTTTAATAAATTGGGATGCAAATAATAGCTATTGTATAGATTCCGAGAAATAATTGCTTTTCATGAAGTACTTAACCGCTGTGTCCTGGCCCATGATCCGCACTTATTAAATGTTGGCTAATGAGAATAATAGTATGGTAAGAAATGTTGGGGGCCAGGAGGAAAAACATTTAGAACACATGGCCAAAGCAGAGCTGCCGTCTTCATGCAAAGAATAGAGTAGCAGCTCCCTGTGAATGAACAGAACAGCTCACCGCTCACTGATCTCTGGACTCGGCCTACGACAAGGGATCCCATTTAATTTTCACAAACCTGTGAAACAGTTCATAATATCCCTGGTTTAAGATGAAGAAAATTAGCCCCAGAACCATGAAATCATTGGCCTGAGGGTATGAACCAAGTTAGTAGCAGAGTCACCTGAGCCTATGGCAAATCTGGCTTTTCCCACAGTGGCCTCCCTGCAGGCAGGATCCCCTGCCTTAGGGAGGGAAGGTAAGGGGGAAGGGGGGACATAAAGGATACAGGAAGGAGGGCAAGAGCAGTAAATAGAAGTAACAACCATACCTTGGAAGCCCACTAATAATACAACAGAATTAAAATAGTAAGTGAACCCACACAAAAAAGCTTTTTGCTTCAACTCCTGCCACAGTGGGGTTCCTGTCCTGTGGTTCCTGCAGCTCAACCACAGGTTGAAAATGACTAACAACATTTTTCAATCATTAAATCCTGCAGAAAGTGAAACATCTAAAGAGACAGAAATCTAAGGTCATACCTCCTCATCTCTCACCACAATATACTCTTCTGTCAAGCTTCCTTGAAGGTTTTTTTGTTGTTTTTTCTTCTCTTTTTTTTCTACTTGTCCAAATATATTGCCTGCCTCTTCTAGTATGTTCCATTCAGGAAATAATCTCATCACTTTAACCAACTTGACTTCACTATGTGCCAGCAGCTGGACTCACATATGTGGCTGATAAATTTTCAATACACTGTTGTAACATTGAATTTCTTGACGTAAACAAGTTTTGAACCAAGTTTTATAGGCACTGTCCTTGATGTCATAATTGTTACTTTTCTAAAAAAAAATAAAATAAAATCTCCACTCTTCTCGGTCTTGCCTTCTTAATCCACATGAACATCAAAATGTGTAGCCTCTGAAGAAACAACTCCATTGTGAATATGATCTTCAAGGTGGGGATTTCTCACTGCCCACATTTAGATTAGAGTCCTACCAGATACAATTGCTCTTAGATGCTAGACAGCATATGCTGGGTTGCATGGTGATGTAATAATTTCACCTGTTCTTTTCCATGTTGAATGGTGTATTTCAGAAGCACTGCGGTGGAGGTATGTTAGCAATGTCGCTGTGTCTGTCTGAACGAGCAAGAGTAATTTAAATAGGACAAGTTCAGTGGCTACAGTCACCTGGGATCTCGGCCCATGGAGTTAAAGGAGTTTTCCCTGTCTGTAAATGCAGAGGATCAAAAGCTCCAACTCTTCTCTGCTCCTAGGGAATCACAACAGGACTCCTTGTGCCCTGCCTCCAGAGCTGGTCACGTGGTCAGTCCAGCTCTGTTTGGAGGACTCAAAGCTCATCTTGGGGGTACGAACCCCTTGAATGCCCAAGGAAAAGTTTGTGAGATCTGCTAACGGTGACATAAAAACTTGACAATTAGCATCCCTCACATTTTCCTTCATTGGTGCTTCTTTTAATTTCTGGGCCAAAAAAAACTGAAGTGGGAAAACAATTGAGATATAAATATATAGATCTAGACCTTCCAGGAGGTGAAATCCACATCATGGTTAGGGTAAAATTTAATCCACCATCCAAGTGGCTGATGTTTAGTGTGTGCCATAAGGAAGCATATGCACTTTGCTGCATGGCCTTGAGAAAATGGCATTCCTTTTCTGTTCATGCGAATCATCTTTGTTATTATATTTGCTCAGTTCGGTTTCTTCCTATCATATAATTGTCATGATAGTTTACAGAAAACATATCCCCTTTTTATAGTGGCTTATGTAGAGAGACCACACTTAGTGACTCACTCCTAGCCCTGCCACTTAACTAACTACATGTTTTCCTGCAGTTGGTAAGAAAAAAAAAAAAAAAAAAGAAAAAAAAAGATAGTGGTTGGTGGGGTTTCAGTTCCTTGAACAAAGGAGTGGCCCCAACAGAAAAGGAGTCTACTTTCTAATAGCTCAGAAGGAAGACTTATTATAAAATCTTTCTTTGGAAACCAAAACCAACATTTAACTGTCTTATTAATAATAAGCCTATGTAACAGATTATTTCAAATACCCACACATGTATTTAACACAAGCTAATTAGCTGGATATGTTCACAGGTAGTAAGTTGCTCAAAGTTACATTTTCATAAATATTATAGTCTTCAAGGGTGAGAATTTTTATGGACAAAATGAACATCTGGTAATAGTTGCTTTTAAAAAGTTAAAATTGTTGGAGAAATGGTAGGGTAAATCTTAGAGCCTTAGTCCCCCATTTATCAGTTAATTCAAGCAGACCCAAATTTACTTTTTTAGGTGAAGCTTAACCTTTCTCAAGAATACTTCGTCATCATCAGTATTTTTATGTCTGGTGATGTGAATTCCATCCAATGAGCTTGTTGCTTAAGCTTTCCCCCCAGATTAAACCAGACCAAGAGAGCATTCCATACGGTACAGCATTGCCGTGGCCCCACACGGAATCACTTTGTTGGATTGTTCTCTTGCGTGCTGCCATTGGCCCTAGTTTGGAGCATCTTGGAATCAGTCTTGAGAAATGTGTTGTTGAATTTGCACTTGGAATGTTGGCCAGGGTTATTGTTCTTAAAATCCTGGTGCTTGTTTTAAGATGATCCAAGGTAGAAGTTGTCGGTCATGAGGGGTATGCAAACCTAGGCTTTTCCACACGATTGGTTTGTTTGCATCCCCTGAATTCTGCAAAGAGCACAAGAGAACTGGTTTTCCTCTCTAATTTTGACTACTAGAATGCTCAGAGAGGTCTACCTCTGCAGTGCTTTTTTGTACATTGTGTAAAAAGTTATATTTTTCCACCTTTACTGTTGTAAGTCTGAGATGAAACTGAAAGAATTTTCAGGACTGGAATATTGGAATAATAATTTTCTGTGCAATTAGACGGACATTCATTGACACATTCGCCCACATAACTACAACATATTTTGAGTAGCTACAATGAGGGCCACAGACTAGGATGCCTATAAGGGCCAGGCTGGTGAAATAAATGTGTGACTGGCCACAAACAAAAAAATAGAGACTCCCACAAACTGCCCACCTAAAGGAATTCATTTATTAACTCTGTGCTGACCAGATAAGGCAGGTGGCTAGAAGTCAGGTGGCTATTCCTACCCCCTGGCCAACAATGTGTCAAGCCCTAAAGTAAACACTATGGATATACATAAATAAGATATGAGGCTCCTGCCCCCCAGAGGCTCACAGTTTGTTGAAGGGGGAAAACATGGAAACAAATGAGCACAATAGTATGTCAGAAGTAGTAGGAGCACCTGCAGGGTCCAGCAAGTAAAGTACAGAGTCAGGTGCAGGATTCCAGGTAGAAAATATACAAGGGAATTAGCAAACACAATGACTCTGCGCAATGCCAATTGCTGAGAGAGGAGATCCTCAGGATTGAGTCTTAGCGCACACCACTGCAAGGAACACACGCACAACCAGCAGGAGATCAATTTAGAAAATGAAGCCAGACCCGTCTAGCAATATTTCCGTGATTGTTTACTCGAGTAATCAGAAAATTAAAATATAGATACATGGAAAGAAATAACACTTAGTCGAGGACATTAACAAATTTTGGACTTGACGTCTCCAACCTATATTTGTGAGTGCTGGGACATATAATTTGAATAAGTTTTCACTCATCGAGCCTCCAATTACGGGCTGTAATGATGACCTACAAAGAAAATACAGAATCACTAATTAATGGATTGAAAAGTAGGAAATACATGGGGCTTTATTAAGTGCATAATAATATTTTCAAGCTGACTTGTTAAACAATTACCTGCTTTACTGGTTTTTTAGGCTCATATTTATAATGACTATTGTTGTATCTTCCTGAGAGACTCTGGGCCCAAAATAGAGAATAAAATAGTAAGAAATCTGGGATGCCTGGGTGGCTCAGTAGGTTGAGCATCTGCCTTTGGCTCAGGTCATGACCCTGGGGTCCTGAGATCAAGTTCCACATTGGGCTCCTTGCTCAGTGGGGAGTCTGCTTCTCCCTCTGCCTGCCACTCCCCCTGCTTGTGCTCTTATCTCTGTGGAAATAAATAAATAAAATCTTTTTAAAAAATAATAATAAATTTGACCTTAATACTAAATGAATTTCTTAATTTCCAGTATAAATGTGCTCTCTTTTTTTTTCTATGTTTAAAAAATTATACATTCTGTTAAGGGCTTATTCTTTAAAAAAATAAGTTGGCTTGGTAGTTTGAGCTTCCTATTAGGCTTATTTTAAAATGAAGAATGGGAAGGATAAAAACCAATTCAGTGAAATGCAAAATATATTTTAGATCATAAAGGAAAGAGAGTTTCACAGCTGATTCTCTCAATGTCAGACAAATTTGGTTGTAGTTTTGAACTTTTATAATGATCTTTGCACCCACCCTCCAAATGAGTTTGTGACCTATCTCCTTATTCTTGATTGATTTTGGTGAAACTGGACCCTACTTCATGAATTTGCAAAATGGAATGTCGCTTCAGTAACTCTCATTTGAAAATCCCAGCCTTATATATCAAACTGAGTATGCTTTACCACACACATTCAGTGGTAAAATATGTTCAGGAATTCCATAAAACTAAGGCAGGAATCCAAGCTATATGCCCACACAGGAGATTAAAACATTCTGGGCCTTGGTTAAGTTTTGTGTCCATAATGTCTCATTTCTTACAGGCTCTGTCTTCCCCAGTAATAAAAACTAATCACTTCTCTTAAGAACCAAGCAAAGCCTAACATCATGTTATTTCACCTGAACAAACTGTATTTTAGTATATGGCATAAATGTCAATTTTGTTAAATTAAAGAGAATTGCAAATTGAGTCAGAAGGAGTAGGCTCAGAGGACCAGCATTTAAAATGCGGGGCCTGGGTGGCTGGGTGGGTGAAGCATCTGACTCTTGGTTTTGGCTCAGGTCATGATCTCAGGATTGGGAGATCGAGCCCAAGTCGAGGTCCCTGCTCAATGCAGTCTGCTTGAGATTCTCTCTCTCCCTCGCCCTCTGCCCCTCCCCCCCACTTGTGTGCACGCTCTCTCTCTCAAGTAAAATAAATACATAAAATCTTTAAAATGCATGTAGGGTCATTGTGCTGTTTCCTGCTCATGTTTTGTACAGCTCTGAAGTGCACATTTTAGCAAGGTGTGCTCAGGGAGGCTTGTGTCCCCAACAAGCTGGAAACTTCCACGGTCACTTAATGATGAAACATGGCAGGGGAAAAAAGGACGGAATTAGCAGCACCATGAAAAGTGTTATTGGACTCTAAAGGGCGGAAATTAAAAATGAGAAAGCGAGTGATCAATGAACAGTATGGAGAAGCAAGCTAGAATTTAAATTGGCAAGGAAAAACTACTATAAACCATCAGGGAAAGAAAATCAAAGTGTGAAGATAAATAATATAGACAATAAGTCAAAGGGGCCCAATATAATCAAAGTGCATACTACATGTAGGTGTAATGTAAGTCAGACAAGAAAATGGATTTTTCTTCTTTGTGATCACACCTCTCTCGAGGTGTACCTGTCATTGCAGCTTTTTGAAATACAGAAATACTCTGCCTAATGAAGAGATTAGTAGTCTACCATTGCGCTTTATCTGACTATTATTCTCTGAGAATAAGAAAGCTAATTAGCTCATGCCTTTAAATTTAACGCAGGTAGATACCACATGTTCAATGTGACTAAGGAAAGTATAATGAAAAAAGAGTTATTTGTAAGAACTAATGTTTTGTGTTAATATGCAGTATCTCTATAACATGAGTCCAAAGTTATGGTGATCTGCCTAGAAGAGTAGTATTTATTCCATCAATATCTTTTCTCTTGTTTTCTCATGCTACATTCTGCTCATGGTTTCCTATACGTGCCCTTTAGTTTCCCATCAGTCTTCTGACTAATTCTTTCACTCCAAGTGCCTAGATTGATTGTTAGCAAAATGTAGTCAAATTCTATCCCTTCAAGGTCCAAAAACTGTCTCCTCCTGAAAGAATCCCCTCTTTTCTCAACCAGAAGCAATGCCTCCTCCCAAGAACTCTCATAGCAATATCCTTGCCAATCTTATAAAGCTTTAATGAAGAACAATTGCTTTCAGCTTTATGGTAACAGTTATTTGGGGTACCTGTCTTATCTTTCATACATTCATTTGTTTTGCAAATGTTTCTGGAAAACCTTCTCGATTCAAGGATAAACTCTAGAATGTAAGATTTTTTATTTTAGATTCATGCATACTCAACATGTTAATTACCTATTGATATGTGACAAATTACTTAAAAACTGAATGGCTCAAAGCAACAAGCATTTACGATCTCAGAGATTCTATGGGGCAGGAATCCTGGTGTGGCTAGGATGGATGTTTCTGGCTTAACATCTCTCATGACGTTGCAGTCATCTCAAGGCTCAAATGGGGCTGGAGAATCTGCTTCAAAACTCACTCAAACAGGTGTTGGCAGACCATCATTCCTCACCATATGGGCTATTCCATAGGTGGCCTATGGGTCCCCATGTCATGGCCACTGGTGATCAAAGAGAGAAAGAAAGAGACCAAGATGGAGCCACCATCTTTTTGTAACTTCACCTTGGCAATGACATCTTATCACTTCTGCCATATTCTATTTTATTAGATGCAAACCAATAAATTCATCACATATGCAGGGAGAGGGTATTACACAAGAACATGAACCCAGGAGGCCAGGATTATAAACTTAAGAGACCTCTTACCATGCCTAATTACCACACACAATAAGTGTGTGATGAATAATCTGTTTAGGATTCTTGACCTGTGAGTTTATGGTTTTCATTGAATTTGGTTATGATAAAAAGAAATTTCAAACATCCTTTCTTCAAATATTTTATGACCCCATTTTTTTTCATTTTGAAAACTGTATGTATATACACTTAATATACTCATATATAATACACGTATATAATAATACACACACATATATATGTGAGGCCACTTAATGTTGTCCCAGAGCTCACAAATGCTCTGCTCATTTTTTTCCCCTTCTTTAGGCTTCTATTTTCTGTGTGTTTCATTCTATATGGTTAGGTTAATTAATTTTTCCCTGCAATATCTTACCTGCTATTAATCCTATCCAATGTGTTTTTCAACAGACATTTTATTTTTCATTTTGAAAATTTTGATTTTGGTTCTTTGTATATCTTTTATTTTTCCTATCTGCTCATTCTCTCTTCCACTTTGTTAAATGTAGAGAGTATATTGATAATACTGTTTATCTTCCTTGTCTACTAATTCTTATCATTTGTTTTGCTTCCGGGTTTTTTTCTATTTATTAATTTTTTCTACTTGCCATGGGTCTTTTTTCCTGTTTCCCTGCCTGCCTTGTCAATCTCGATTAAATGCCATGCAGTGTGAATTTTATGTTGCTTAGTGCTGAATTTTTTAAATGATTATTCCTTTAAGTATCTGGGGGCTTTTTTTTTTTTTTTCTGGAATGCGGATTAAATTTGCTTGGAAATAGTTTGATTCTCTTGAGGGTTGTTTTTAAGCTTTGTTGGGTGGATATGGAACAATCTCTCATCTGGGGTTAAACCCTCCAAGGACTCTAACCCTTGTATTAGGAAATCTTGCCTTACTGTCTTATGGAAACTTGAACTATGTCTGGCCCTGTATGAACTTCAGGGATTGTCCCACCTGCTTCTTCCAGTGATTCTTTCCTGTCTTGACAGTTTCCTTATACACATGAGCTGATTAGCATTCAGCTCAACCCTTGAAGGGAATCCTTTGTAGATCTCGGTACTCTCCTCTCTTCCTGTCTCTCTGTAGATCTTTCCTCTGTATACTCCCCCCTCAACACACACAAATTATGGCTACCTTGGCCTCCCTAATCTTTCCTCAAATAAGAGAAGTCATCGGGCTCTGCTTGGTCTCCCCATCCCCAGGCTGTGGACTGGAAATTCTCCAGAGAGTAAGCTGGGGCAATCACAGATCTTACCTCATTTATGTCCCTTTTCTCTGGGATCATAGTACTACGTTATCTCTTGTCTAATGCCTGAAAACCATTGTTGCATTCGTATTGGTTGTGTTTTTTCTCTTTTAGCTGTGGGAGGGTAAATCTAGTTTCTTTTATTTCATCATGGCCAGAAGCTGAGGTCACATCCTATAGATATTTGACTCGATCTCAAACATATAGCCTCTCAGTGACTTGCATAACGTGTATTCTCTATGAGAGAAGAAACAATTAAAACATTTTTTAAAAGATTTTATTTATTTATTTGACAGAGAGAGACACAGCGAGAGAGGGAACACAAGCAGGGGGAGTGGGAGAGGGAGAAGCGGGCTTCCCGTGGAGCAGGGAGCCCGACGCGGGGCTCGATCCCAAGACCATGGGATCATGACCTGAGCCGAAGACAGATGCTTAACGACTGAGCCACCCAGGTGCCCCTAAAACATTTTAATTATAGAGAAATATACTAGGACTCAGGATATCTGAGTTCATCACTTAATTCTTCATCAAATCATAGTGTCATTTTTCAGGCAGTCAATTTCCTGAAGAGAGATTGGACCAGATCAAAGATTCCTAGTATTTTAGCCAAAAAGTCCACTGTATTACTATTATTATTTTCAATTTGGTCACAATAAATATCTTGCTGGCACCTCTGATAAGCAGGTCCAGCCCTCTTACAATGTCATTAGCATGCTGTCAGAGGGCTCGTGGCCATGACATCATCAGTGTTGATTCGCTGAGTTGACCAATTCTAGCTGAATGCAAAGAAATAGCAACTTAGACCACCTATGCCTTCTTATTCTGAGGAATAGTCTACTTGCATTAAGTATAAACCTTTATGAGCCCAGTGCTTGAATCTTAATCAGTCTTTGCCTCAATACTAAATAGTATCTTTGCACAAGTAGGAATGATATTTAAGATTTCACACAGGGCTCACCACTCTGAATATTGGCCTATCTCTTTAATATCAACCACACAAATTTCCAGGTCCCAATGACACTTGAGCAAAATTTCTAGGTCAGGACACTGCTTTTCATTCTCTTTGAACTATACCAAAAACATGCTGATTTTTCCTCAAGACACTTGGACAAGAATTCATTGCATTCTAGATTCATAGGACCTAAAGCAATTGGAAAATGAAGCCACCAAGCATGAAGTCACTGAGTAAATTTGCCTTCCGAGGTAACTGGCAAACAATCCAAGATATGGCTCATGATCTGAAGCACCCTTACACGTCTTTCATCTGTCAGCCTAACAAAGGTGCAAATGTATCATCAAAAGGTTTCTGTAAAAGGGGCAGGCTCTCTATTACTGTACTCAGGTGGGTAATTCCAGTATATCCAAGTTATCTTTGACTAACAGTCTTCCTGTGTGTCCCAAATCCAGCTTAGCAGCTCCTGTCCTAGGGCTGACTTCACACTTCAAGAGCCATTTGCAGAATAAACAACATCAGTCATGTGAATTTCCACTTCAAATTAGCTCTCTTTCCTAATTTATCCATATATCTCCATGGAATTATTATTCAAGTTAATTATTCCTTTTTCTGTTTAACCAATATATCTTATAATCTGAACAACAAAACTTCAAACATGAGTCTGTCGAAGCTTGTACTATATTTCAGTTGTTTTTTTGACCCACACCGGGGAAGTAAAATGGTCCTAAGGAGAGCAAAAGCAATAATAAACAAATAGACAAAAACAGCAAACCTGGTATAGAATAAAATCTCAAGGTCAGCCATTTATTAGCTGGTGACTTGAAACAAATTAATTTCCTTTCTATGTGAGTTGGAAATACTATCTACAGCCAAAGATTCATTTTTGGTTAATAAATATTTTGAATGTATCTGAACCAAAGTGAACTCCCAACAAATTGAATATTTGGATACAGTAGTGATAACAGTGATGATGAAGATAAGGCTCATTCCATGTAAATTCCTTAAATCTGTAGGGTTTTTTCAACATTTTATTATGAAAAATTTCAAACATACAACAAACCTATAAAACTTACCATGGAAACCTGTATATCTACCACCTAGATTCCACTAGACATTTTGTTACATATCTATACAACCATGTATCTCTCTATCCCTCCACCAATCTGTTAAAGTTAGAACACATTTCAAAGTAAACTACAAACATTCTTATAGCCCCCATCGACCCCCCGCCCTCCCATGTATTCTCTTAACTAGAGTTCTTTTTACTTTAACTAGATTTTTTCTTCTTTCAATATAAATCTTACATACATTCAAGTATATAAATCTTAAGTGTAAATTCACCGAGTTTTGATTAATAAGTACATCTGGGCAACCAAGAAACAGGACATTATCTTCACCCTCCATACTTCCTCTCTCCAGTCAATGCTTCTCTGTCTTATACACACACAAACACACGCACACACACACATAATCATACACACACATAGACAGTCTACTCAGTTCTGACAGTTTATCACAGATTAGTTCTGCTTATTCTAGAACTTCAAATAAATGGGATATTATATTTGTACTCTGTTGTGTGAAGGCTTTTTTTTTTTTCTCTTCAGGGTTTTTAAGATTCATCCATTCTCCTCTGTGTATCAATAATTTGTCCTTTTGTTGCTGAGTAATATTCTGTTAATAGAATATGATATGTTACAGTTTGTTTATCCCATCTGTTGACAGACACCTGACAATTTCCAGTTTGAGGCTATTATCAACAAAGTTGCTATAAACATGTTGGAACAGACCTTTTTGTGAACATATGTGTTTCTTTATTAGGTTTTTAGTTGGTCGGGGTTGGAGGTCTTTCCCTTCTGTTTTATTCCCCAAATACTTATTGTATAAATGATTTTTTAAAAGATTTTATTTATCCATTTGAGAGAGAGAGATTGAGAGAGAGCGAGCATGACAGGGGGAGGGTCAGAGGGAGAAGCAGACTCCCCGCCGAGCAGGGAGCCCGATGCGGGACTCGATCCGGGACTTCAGGATCATGACCTGAGCCGAAGGCAGTCGTTCAACCAACTGAGCCACCCAGGCGCCCCCCAAATACCTATTGTAATGTTGAAAAGAAAAGCTTGACATACACATGCGTGTGCATACACACACACGTACACACACACACACATCCCTAGTAGCAAAGGCATTAAAAGAACGAAATAAAAGTTGACAAGTGATTTTGCTCCCTCCTCCAGAGAAGGCCTTTTGTGAGCTAACAGGTATACAGATGTCAGGTGTTTCTTTTCCATAATTTGGGGGGGGTGGGGAAGTGCAGTCTTAATCCTGGAATGAACTGGGTGAGCACGATTCCCCCATTTTACTGAACATGAAGATGCAGAATCATTGCTCCATTAATACATTTTATAAGAATAGTTGGTGTAATCGACAAAGAGCCAAGAGGTCAGCTTCTTGAGGCCATTACCATCAGTGGCCTTGTACAGAATTTTAGGGACTCCGGGTCCAGAATGCTGGTCTCAGTTTCCCTGATAGTGGTACCTACATCCTCCTGTCCCCCCGTGGCATTGTGTTTTTAATTTTTTTTTAAAGAGGAGTGTTCTGTGTTCTGATGGGCTGTTTAAAGCAGAGAGATGCTCTGCTGCCCTCCATCTGGGACTTGGGAGTCAGTGCCATATTTCAGGAGATCTACAACAGAGGCTGGGAGACTAAGTGTTGATGCCTCACTGACAGGCACTCACTGTGCCACGCTGGGAACGCCCTCCATCACCCCTCATGGCATCAGCTTTCCAGTAGGGAAACGAAGGCAGGGGGCCAAATGATCATTAAAATACCACAGCGATGAATGAAAGCAATTTTAGAATATTCATTCAAATAAAATAATTACACTCTATCTTCTCTTGCAAATTTCCTTGGGATTTCTGAGTCATCAAAAATTGAGAACTTTGGGGGCACCTGGGTGGTTCAGTCGGTTAAGCATCTGTCTTTGGCTGAGGTCATGATCCCTGGGTCCTGAGATCGAGTCCCGCATGGGGCTCCCCCCTCAGTGGGAAGCCTGCTTCTCCCTCACCCGCTCCCCCTGCTTGTGTGTTCTCTCTCTCTCTGTGTCAAATAAATAAAATGGTTTTTAAAAAATTAGAACTTCGCCTCAATTCTCCAGTGATTGCAATGGAAGTATTACTTTTATTGGTCCCACTGTGCACTAGACCCAGCTTTCCAAGCAAATAACGCTCCCCAGTCCCAAGGTCATGTAGCCAGTACATACTGAAATTGGAACCTAGATTGGTCTGAATCTAAAATGTGGTCTGAAGCATTTCAAATAGGCCTTTGTAGATAGCATGAGCTCTTTGACTATCTGGGGGAGTTAGCAGGCATGCATTAAGGATTACTAATGCTAATGATAAACCACCTCCGCTGAAAGCCTTCTCAGCATCCTATAAATGGTGAAGATTGCTCCTGGCTTCGTAGCCACGAAGTAGCTGCATTTCCTCCTAAGCAAAAACCAGCTGGGTTCTGGGTCTTAATGGATAAGGCCACAGCTGCCTCCCGCAGACAAAATACTGCTGACTTTACACTGGAACTCAGCCTTCTCTATAGCTCAATAGGTAGACTGATGTTCTGTCTAATTTCATCTCAGATTGCAAGATCCTTTCCTTCTAACTCCCCCACATATTTGAAATCCAGTGTCAATTCTATTTTATGAACATTTTTAAAAAATTTTATTTATTCATTTATTTAGAGAAAGTGCAAGCAGTGGGAGGGGCAGAAGGAGAGGGAAAGAATCTCAGGCCGACTCCATGCTGAGCACAGAGCCCGATGCAGATGTGGAGCTTGATCTCACGACCCTGAGATCATGACCTGAGCCAAAATCAAGAGTACAAGGCTTAACCAACTGAGCCACTCAGGCACCCCTATTTGATGAACATTTACTACACATCTATTTCAGGATTGGCATGGGGAATGCAAAGATGAATGCAATAGCATACATATCCTTATTAAAGGATACTTTTTTAAAAAATGGCAACATTGTGGCTGTTACACAGATGTAAAATGAACAAATGTCAGAGATTCTATTTCACTTGTTACTAATAAGGGGACCCCCCTTAAAATGTTACAACCTGGTTCAAAGGGGGAAGCCAAAAAAAATACCAATTTATATTGATCTTGGTTTGCAAGGAAACTTTCCCCCATACGGGGAGGGCAAGGAGAGACTGAAGAAACAGGCAGGCCACTCCTAATTGGCAGGTTGGGCAGGTTTAATAAACAAGGGAACTTACATACCAAGCTTGCCTTGTGCAGCCCCAAGATAAGTAGATATCTACACCTGCCTTGAGAATCTGAAAAGTTTCCATAGAGGCCTTAATGAGGTTCAGTCATGTATACTGTCCAGATGACATCAACAATACCTTTCTCTCTCAAGGCTACATCCTTGAAAAGGCTCCCACTGTGGGAATAGTAGGCAAAGCATACATTCCAAAGACAGGGGGTGAGGAGCCTCCAATGGCCCTAGTCTAGCTTGAGGGTCAACTAGAAGTTACGTCTTCTTATTGACCTTCTCAAACCATGGAGTAGGATAATGTTGAAATGAACTTGCAGATGGATGCAAAACCACCTTTTTGCATGGTGGGAGGGAGAGTTGTCCTTTCAATGGACAGACTTCATTTATGTAACTAGACACAGCAACTATTTTGCATTGCTATTAATTATCTAAAATTCACCAACTTATAAAATAGTGCAAGGGCAATGAAAGACTAAGATCAGATAATCTGGAAGGATTTTCATAGACAATGCATCCTCTTCCGTGGAAGCACATATTTTTCTCTACATCTTTATGAAGAAAGACACTAACATTTATTGAGTACCTATAGGTCAGCTCAGTGCTAAACATTACTAAATTCTCCTAGTCACCTTGGAAGATTAGTTATTACTACCTAATTTTATGATTCAAATTAGAGAAATGTTCAGAGTCTCTGCTAGTAAACTGGGAAGCTGGGATTTATTTATATTTAAATCTAATGATTCCCCAAACTACTTTTCAACCTATAGAATACTGCTGCACAAGGAAATTAAGGTGTAATGGTAGGGACAGATGTGTAAACAGTAATTATATGCTGTGTGTTACACTGGATATGTGTTTGCACAAGGGGAACCGAAAAAAAAACAACTCCAATGTTACCTTTTCCATTGTCCAGCTCTTCTTCCCACATAGACGCGGGGGCTTTTATTTTTCTAAAGATTTTTTGTTTTTAACTTGAATTACTTTAATTTCACATTTCTTTCTGACTTTTTTTTTTGGAAGGGAACAATGAAATTCAGAGCAAAGAGGCAACGATTTAAGAGTATCATCTGCTTAGATAACTTTATTTCTCTTATTCACCCCTCATCCTCGTCAGCTATAAATTTTCTTTGTAGACACTTCAATTTCAGCAAGCTACAAACATCCTTTCTCAGAATCATTTTTAAGCTTTTTAAATAACCTTTTTGTTTTAGAGTAATATTAGATTGACAGAAAAGTCACAAAGACAGTCCACAGAGTTCCTGCACACCCTTCATCCAGGTTCCCCCATGGATAACATCTTAAAATACCATGGTACATTTTTCACAATTAAGAAACTGTCATTGGTATTTACTATCATTTAAACTCCAGACTTTATTTAGATTTCATCAGGGTTTTTGTTTGTTTGCTTTGTTTTGTTTTATTTATTTATTTTTTTGATTTTTTTTTTATTTATTTATTTGAGAGAGAGAATGAGAGAGAGAGAGCACATGAGAAGGGGGAGGGTCAGAGGGAGAAGCAGATCCCCTGCTGAGCAAGGAGCCCGATATGGGACTCGATCCCAGGACTCCAGGATCATGACCTGAGCCGAAGGCAGTCGCTTAACCAACTGAGCCACCCAGGCGCCCTCTTGTTTTGTTTTAATTAACAGGCTCTTTCTGTTCTCAAATTCATTCCAGGGACCACATTGCACCTAGATGTCATGTCTCCCATTTCCTTTGGTCTGTGATGGTCACAACCTTGACAGTTTTGAGGAGTACTAGCCTGGTGTACTGTAGAATGTCCTGCCACCTGGGCTGGGCTGGTTTTTCTTTTGACTAGACTGGTGTCTAATTTTGGGTACAAAGTACTTTTATTGTCACATCCTGTTGCAGAGGTATGGGCGGGATCCAGGATATCCACATATCACTGATAATGTTTCCCTTCACCCTCCTGTGATTTCTAAGAAATTTTAAGAATAATTTTGGATGTTGTCTGGGTATTTCATCACAATGGAGAGCACAAAGTTTAGAGAGTGGGTATGGTCCTCTGCTGTGTACTCTGGCAATTTCCACTGACCCTGAGTCAGTGACCTGGCATGCTCTACTGTCAATATCCTTCTCCAAACAGGAAAGGACAAGAAAACCACCAGCCCTATTAAATGGTGCTTGGTTTATCCCAGCACAAGCCAGAGCAGGAGGAACACACAGGCTTCCAGTAATCTGCAGAGAAGTTCTGCTAAGTCATGCCTCGCCCCTCCTACAGCAAGCCCAGGAGAGTGTGAGAGCATTTCTCCGGTAGGTGCATATGGCCCCACTGCAGTGACATAAAAGGCCCCAAATTAAGGAGACGCAGCTGTGTCGCAGAGACTCAGGGTCTCCCAGTCCCTTCAAACTCATGCAGTTATGGATAGATTTTTACAAAAGTCTCTGTAATCCTCTTTTTAAGGATGAGAGGTCACATCTCAGACAGACCTTCCTCCATGAATTCATGTGGCAAAGGTCTTTTCTTTTCTTTTTTTTTTAACTTTTATTATGTTATGTTAATCACCATACATTACATCATTAGTTTTTGATGTAGTGTTCCATGATTCTAAAATACAGGTACAACCAGGGCTCCTGGGTGGCTCAGGTTAAGCGTCTGCCTTCTGCTCAGGTCATGATCTCAGGTCTTGGGATCGAGCCCCACGTTGGGCTCTGTGCTCAGTGGGGAGTCTGCTTCTCCCTGTCCCTCTTCCCCTCCCCACCCCTCATGCACTCTCTCTCTCTCTCTCTCAAACAAATAAAATCTTTAAAAAAAATAAAATACACGTACAACGAATGAAAATTAATCTCTTTCTTTTCAAGTTTTTTTTTTCTTCACATATACAGTCAGTACATTGGCAGTTTTTCTTCATCAAAATGCCAGATTTTAAGAAAATAAATCTGTGTGCATCGATCTTTTCATATAAAACAGAGTTCTTTCATTTTTAGGTGAGTTTGGGAGGGGATAGCGAACAAAGGAAAGTGAACATAGTGTTTTGTTTTGTTTTTTATTTGCTTATTTTACGGGTGGTTTAAAATGGGCCATGCCTACTTCCTTTCGGGAGAAATATTAAAGGGAACCGAATGCCCCATATTAAAGGAATATGCTTGAATAAATAATTAAGTTTGGCACTGGGCTGCTGGCCCCTGCACCTGCCTCTTGCACCCTGGAGCTCCAGGGAAGGGTGGCCCTATGCATATACAAATGACAAGGGTTTGCTGCCAGGAATTACAACTTCACTAAAGGACCCATTTCCCAGCGCTATCTATAGATGGGCTTTTGCTGTGTTTGCGGTTTTAATTGGTGAGTAGGAAGACTTACACAAATAGAACCATTTAATTAAGTCTTAAAAGTAAAAAATATTTAGCAAACTTATTAACTAGTTGAATTGTGTTTTGGTTAGAAGGACTAACTTAGAAAAATTGTTAAAGCACTCTTTCACAAAACACTGTAAACTTTAAAATCAATTTCATTGGGATCAATGTATTAAATATGTTATTATTAGAAAGGAATCTTACACTAGCATTCATTGTAACCCTTAGAGAATATCGAGGTATAGTTGACCTTTAATAACATTTACATATTAAAGTATGCAATTTAATAAGTTTTGACATATTTGTACAATGTTCTTATTTAATTGTTGACCTATAATAAAATGTACGTGTTAACGTATACCGTTATTAAAGTTTTGAATTATTTATACATCCACGAAACCATCACCACAATCAAGACAGTGAACATATCCATCTTCCAAAGTTTCCATGTGCCCCTTGGCAATCCCTTCCTTGCTTTTTATGACTGTAGATTAACTCACATTTTCTAGAGTTTATATAAATGAAGTCTACAGAAGATATTCTATGTTTATCTGGCTTCTTTCACTCAGGATAATTAGTTCTCATTCATACACTATGTTGTAGTGTATACCAACAGCTCATTCAGTTATATTGCTGAGTTGTTTCCATTGTGTGGATATACCATAATGTGTTTATATATTCACTTGGTGATGAACAATTGGATTCTTTCCAATTTATAGCAATTATAAATAAGGCTGCTGTGAATATTTGTATACAAGTATTTGAAAAAACATATGCTTTCTTTTCTCTTGAGTAAATAGCTAGGGGTAGAATGGATCATATGGTACATGGATGTTTAATTTTTAAAGTAACTTCCAATGATTTTCCAAAGTGGATATACCATTTTACATTTCCAATAGCAGTATATGAGGGTTCCAATTTCTCCACCCACTTGCCAGTACTTTTATGGCTTTTATTTTTAGCCATTCTAAAAGGTATGTAGTGATATCTCCTTGTGGTTTTAATTTGCATTTTTAAATGACTTGTCAAAGTCTAGCATGTTTGTATGTACTAATTTGCCATCAATATATCTGCTATGGTAAAATATTTGATCAGACTTTCTGCTCATTTTTAAAATTGTGCTGTTTCTTGTTGAATTTTGAGTATTCTTTACCTATCCTAGATTCAAATCCTTTATCGGAGCTAAACTTTGCAAATATTCTCCTAGTCTGTGGATTATATTTTTACCCACCCAACAGTGTTGTTTGAAGAGCAGACATTTAAAAAGTGTTGAAGTATATTTTAAAAAAATATTTGATTATGACTATGCTTTGAAGTTGGATCTAAAACAATTTTTTTTGCCTAATTCAAAGTTTACATTGTTAAATCTATTGACATGAAGTTATTTAGAAAATTACCTTGAGGGCGCCTGAATTGGTCAGTCTGTTAAGAGATTGATGTTGATTTTGGCTCGGGTCATGATATCAGGGTCATGAGATTGAGCCCCATGTCAGGGTCCGTGCTCAGTGCAGAGTTTGCTTGGGATTTTCTCTCCCCCTCTGCCCCGCCCCCCACTCTCTCTCTTTCTCTTTCAAATAAATAAAATCTAAAAAAAAGAAAAAGAAAAAAGTCCACAAAATTCCCTTGAGGTTCACTAATAGCTATAGAATCAGCTTTAATGTAATCTGTCCCATTAGCAATTTGGGTCTTCTTTTCTTTCCTTCACATCAAGCCTGGCTAGTTTGTCAATATTACATATTATCAGTCTTCTCAAATAATTTTAGTTTCATTTATTATCTCTAGTAATAATTTTTTTTTGTTTTCTGTTTCATTGATTTCCATTTCTATTTGCTTTCTTCTTCTTTGGATCAAATGTGCCTTTCCTTTTATTTTCTAGATTCTTAAGGTAGAAACATAGGCCATTAACGTAAGACATGTGTTCTGTTTAATAGAATTGTTTCATGGTTCAAGTATCACCCTAGTGTTATTTTACAGTATTCAACCAATTTTAACATGCTGTGTTTTTATTTTCTTTTTCCATTCAACATATTTCCTAATTCTCCTTTTTGATTGCTTCTTTGATAAATGGATTGCCTAAATATATGTTACTTAGTTTCTGTACTTCATAAGTTTTCAAGAAATCTTTCTGGTTTTGAATTGTAATTAAATTCTAACTTTATCATAGAACATATTTTGCATGAATTGAATCTTTCAAAATTTATTGAGATTTGTTTTCTGGTCCAAATTATAACATTATAAAATGTTCCATGTGTGGTTGAGAAGAACATGTAGTCTGATGTTTTGGAGTGGATTGTTCTATATATGTAAAATAAGTCAGGTTTGTTGATAATTTTGTTCAATTTTTCTATATCCTGCCTGAATTTTATGTCTGCTCACTCTATCAATTATTGAGGGAGGGGGATACAAATCTCTGATTCTCTTTGTGAATTTGTTTGTTTTTGCACTTTCAGTGGATTTTTGCTTTGTGAATTTTAAAACTCTCTTAGGTCATAAACATTTTTGGTTGTTTTGTCTTCTTGAAGGACATTTTTACCACCATAAAATTACCTTATTTATCTCTTCTAATATTCTTTGAAATTTACTTTGGGGGATACTGATATACCCACTCTGCTTGGTTTTTCTGGTTTTTTGTTTTGTTTTGGTTTTTAGTGTTAACATAGCATATTTTTTCATCCTTATTTTTAAGCTATTTGCATTGTTATAGAGATCATTTCTCCTAGGCAACACAAATGTGGGTCTTGCTTTTTTATCCAATCTGACATTTTGCTTCTTAATTGGAATGTTTGGGCTCTTTATTTTTAATGGAATCATTGATATCATTAGGTTTAACTCTGTTTTCTTGTTGTTTGTTCCCTATTTGTCCCGTTTGTTTTTTGTTCCCTTTTTCTGTTGCTCTATCTTGTTTGGAATTAATTAAATATAATTTTGTGATTCCATTTTATCTCCTTTTTGGCTCATTAGCTGAACCACTTGTTTGGTTATTTTAGTCATTGCTTTAGGGTTTGCCCTACATTTGTCACCATCTCCCTTCAAGGGACATCATACCACCATGTATGGTTTAAGCCTGTAATGGTATGAAACGCTTGCATTTCTCACCTCCTGACTTTTGTGCAACTGTATACATTTTCTTTAATAATTAGATTGAGCAAAGGTAAAGTTAAGAAGAAAGAAAGAGAGGGGCGCCTGGGTGGCTCAGTTGGTTAAGCAACTGCCTTTGGCTCAGGTCATGATCCTGGAGTCCCGGGATCGAGTCCCGCATCGGGCTCCCTGCTCGGCGAGGAGCCTGCTTCTCCCTCTAACCCTGCCCCCTCTCATGTACTCTCTCTCATTCTCGCTCTCTCAAATGAATAAATAAATCTTTAAAAAAAAAATTAAAAAAAAAAAGAAGAAAGAGAGAGAGAGAAAGAAAGGGAGAAGAGAAGGGAATAAAGGAAAAATGGAAGGAAGAAAGAAAAAGCAGAAAGAGAGAGAGAGAGAGAACAAAACAGCTTTAATCTCTTCGTGGCAATTCCAAAACCCAAGAAGTTCTGAAAACCAGAGGCTTTCATGACATGTTTTACAGCAATACCTGACCTAATCTGAATTGATTTGGTGGCAAAGCCTGACCCAAAGTGGCACGAGGCTGCTTGGAGTCTTCATGACTCTTCGTGTAATTATTCACAGATTTTGCTACAGAAAGCTGCGTGGAAAGAGCGCAGCAGGCCTGAGACTGGTCCCCCTTAAAAAGGCCTCTGCATGATTGGCTCCTGACTGGCATCTGGAAACTTGCATTTTGGGAGGGTTGCCACCATCCCTGACTCATAAGAGTGGCTTACTATGCTAAGCTGTTCATAGAAACAATGTGGCTTATGCTGAAAACCTGTTTCTCCTTATGGGAGTCTTGAATTTTGGTCTGTGCAAAGTGGAGGGTGTTTATGTGTCGAGTCCCCAATAAAAACCCTGGGTGCTGAATCTCCGATGAGCTTCCGTGGTAGACACCATTTCACATGTGTTGTCACAATATGTAGCTGGAGAAATCAAGTGCATCCTGTGTGACCCCACTGGGAGAAGACTCTGGAAGCTTATGCCTGGTTTCCTCTGGACTTTGTCCCTAGAGCTTTTTATCTTTGCTGATTCTGCTTTGTGTCCTTTTCTTATAATAAATCATAGCTATGAGCATGACTATATACTGACTTCTGCGAGTCCTTCTAGCAAATCACCAGGTCTGGGGATGGTCTTGGGAACCCCTGACAATGAAGTGAATGTGACTGATTGTAGGGCACTCCTCCAGAATTTACTAGGATTGGTACATAGCATACGCTATGTGCCCTGTATAACTTATCTAATATTTCCAAAGTTCTGATTTCTTTTTTTTTTTCTCTAAAGTGTGTATGACCTGTGATTTTGGATAAAAGATTATGTAACTGTATCCACAAACACACATATGTAAAATATAAATAGTTTGTATGTATAACTCATCGGGAAGTTCTTATGAACTACTGATCTTTGCCAGGTAGGATCAATCATGATGCCTTAGACTAAGATGATGATGATGGAAGGTGCTAGTAATAATAATAATAATAATAGCTAACATGTCTTGAGTTCTCATGCCCAGCATCAGACACTGTTTACAACCTTTACAATAACTCCGCAAAGTACGTATTATTAGTATTGCCCTTTTTGTTGTTGTTGAAAATAAACTATGTCTCAGAGAGGTTATGCCATGTGACCAACAACGTAAAGTTCACAAGGGTGGGAGACAGGGACTTCAGCCCAAGTGTATGCCTGCGCCCCAATCACAATGCCACAGGGAGTGACTGCTCAGCACAGAGCTCATTTCTCCATTTTCTTTCATTAGGGCTTTTCCCCTCACTCACAGATTCACTTCTGGGATTTTCAAGAGTCTGTGCCTCAGGCTTGTTGACAGAATTACAGGCAGACTATTTGCTTCCCTCAGTGAGTGATGCTAGTTGGCAGCAGAAAATGTGCTTTTGTGTTCCCTCGCTGGGCTTTTGTTCCTTTACCATGTAATCACTACCATATGTTGACTCCCATTCACACAAGTGACCTTGTATTTTATTAAGTAATATCCTGAGTGCAGACAAAAGCAAACTTTATCAATCCTACTAAAATCCAGAAAAAAAAAAAATGCACAGAGGAAAGGAGGAAAAATAGGGAGTCCGAATGGAAGCTAGAACCCAGGTCACAAACAAGGCTACCAGGCAGGCCAGAGAGAAAGGTTTAAGATTTGGCTGACTTCCCCATGGCGTATCCTTAACGCTCCAGGCTCATGGCTCTCCGAGAAGTTACACTTGGGAGGACATTTGTAGCTGGTAGAAAAATATAACAAGGGATCTACAGGGAAAGGCTCACAGCTGAAGAGACCCTTAACTAAGAATCAAGAGATCTAGGGCCTATCAGTGGTGCTTCTCCTTCCTTGGGGTGTGACGTTGGGCATGTCACTCAGCTTTCCTGAGCCTCAGTTGTTGCTGGCTACAAAATGGCGTTGTTCAGCGTCACCCCTGAAGTCCCTTTCAACGTAAAAATTCACTGATCATCCAAAATAAACATTCTGGGTCAAAATAAGTTTCACAAGAGGTATCTGAAGAAAGAAAAAAAAAAAAAAGACTATGTTGTCAGTTAAACATTCTCCTTAAAGGACTATTATGCTTAAAGTCAATATCTGTAGTGGAGTTTTAAGAGGCCTTCCTATCCTCATTCTCTGACCCGTATGCTTAATCTCAAATGTCCTCTAATCTCTGTGAGGTTTCAGAAGGTCTGAGAGAACAATGCCAGAGACTTAATGTTCTTTTTTTTTTTTAAGCTTTTATTTATTTATTTTTTTTTTTGAGAGAGAGAGAGAGAGAGAGCCAGCACACAAGTGGGGGGAGGGGCACAGGTAGAGGGACAAGCCAACTCCATGCTGAGCGAAGACCCCCATGCAGGCGCTCAGTCTCACGACCCTGAGATCATGACCTGAACATCAAGAGTCGGATGCTTAATCGCCTGAACCATCCAGGCTTAATGTTCTAGGATGCAGCAAGCTCAACCTGAATACATTGAATTTCAACTTTCTTCCTTCAGGAATAGATTATTTTGTCCCTACTAAGGAGGTTTTGAGCAACATTTCAATGTTTAAGACTGCCTACTGCTTTTTGTTTAACGGTGGCGCTAGGGATTATCTCAAAAGACACAGAAGACAATAAAAAAAGCACTGGACTTGGAGGAAAAGAGCAGGTCTTGGGATCTAGATCACTGCTCCCTAACTGTGTGACATGGACATGCTCAGTTGAGGTCAGGAGAAGGGTCAGTTCTGCTTCTCACTGAGCTGTAGAGATGAAGGAAATGGGATGCCTCAAGGGGCCCAAGTGTACATGCAGCCCACAGAGTGGGTCCCAAGATGTTCAACACAAATGTCTCTGAGCAAGTACCACTCGGGAAGATCTGTGCGAGAAGGTATTACCACTGTGTTCAGTTGTTTGTCCAGAAGGTGATGTGTTCTAGTTTGGACGCTGCAATGGTTAAGTTTATGAGTGACCTTGACAGGCCACAGGATTAAACATTATTTCTTTTTTTCTTTTTTTTTTTTTTAAGATTTTTTATTTATTTATTTGAGACAGAGAGAATGAGAGACAGAGAGCATGAGAGGGAGGAGGGTCAGAGGGAGAAGCAGACTCCCTGCCGAGCAGGGAGCCCGATGCGGGACTCGATCCCGGGACTCCAGGATCATGACCTGAGCCGAAGGCAGTTGCTCAACCGACTGAGCCACCCAGGCGCCCTTAAACATTATTTCTGGGTGTGTTTGATGTTTGATTAAACATTATTTCTGGGTGTGCCTGTGAAGATGTTTCCAGAAGAGATTAACATTTGAAAAGGTGAACTGACTAAAGCAAATGGCCCTGTGCAGTGTGGGTAGGCATCATTCAACCCAAACTCTTAAATGCCTGAATCTCTCTCTGTCTGACAGTTGAAGCTGAGATATCTTCCTGCCCTCAGTGCTCCTGGTTCTCAGACCTTTACACCTGACCCAGAATCTATACCACCAACACTCACGCCTTTGAACTATTCCATGAGCCAATTCCTTAAAATAAATCATTATCTATCTATCTATCTATCTATCTATCTATCTATCTATCTATCTAT